>NC_071995.2:52496666-53147083 GCF_028885655.2 Pongo abelii
AGTGGCTCACGTTTGTAATCCCAGCACTTTGGGAGGGGAACACTTGAGGCCCAGAGTTCTAGTCCAGCCTGGGGAACACAGTGAGACCCCCATCTTTACTAAAAATAATAATAAAAAAATAGCTGGGAGTGGTGGTGCGTGCCTGTGGTCCCAGCTACTTGGGAGACTGAGGTGGGAGGTTCGCTTAAGCCCAGGAAGTCAAGGTTACAGTCAACTGTGTTTGTGCCACTGCACTCCAGCCTGGGCAACAGACAGAGACCCTGTCTCAAAAAAAAAAAAAAAACCAAAAAAAAACCCCAGCAAGAATGTTTTTGTTCTTACCTGTTGTGTACATAAGATAGAGTCGTGGGACTGTGTGATATGAGCATCTTCAACTTTAGTACACATTGCCAAGTTGTTCTCCAAACGATTGAGCCAAATGCTCAGCAGCGGTGGTGTACAAAATGTATTTGATTTTTCCCATTGCTCCAACACTTGCAATAATCAGACAAAAATTTTGCAAATACCATAAATATGAAAATGGTTTCTCCCTGTTTTAACTTGCGTTCCTCTAATTTTCAGTGAGATTACGCTTCTTTTCATAGGCCTATTGTCATTAGCATTTATTCTTTGAATTTCATTTTACTCTTTTTTGCTCATTTTTCTATTCTCACTTGACTTTGGTTTAATTTATTAGGTTATTAAAGTTTTCTATAATATTCTGACTACTATTCCTTTGGTATATGAGTTGAAAGTATCTTCTATGTCTGTTTCTTGTCTTAGATTTATTTATGGTGACAGTTTTGGTTAGTTTTAAGTTTTAACACAGTCATATTAATCAGAATGTATCTGTATAATTTGGGCTTTTTGAGCCTTGTTTAGGACTTCTCTACCCCTATATGTCATAGAAATATTATTCTATATCTTTCTAAAAGTTTAAACATTTTATTTTTCACAATTAAGACTTTAATCTACCTGGATTGAAGTAGGCATATAGTTTTATTTTATTTTATTTTTTAAAATTTTACTTTAAGTTCTGGGGTACATGTGCAGAACGTGCAGGTTTGTTACATAGGTATACGTGCGCCATGGTGGTTTGCTGCACCTATCAAGCCTTCATCTGGGTTTTAAGCCCCGCTTGCATTAGGTATTTGTCTTAATGCTCTCCCTCCCCTTGACCCCCACCCCCAAAAGGCCCTAGTGTGTGATGTTCCCCTCCCTGTGTCCATGTGTTCTCATTGTTCACCTTCCACTTATGAGTGAGAATGTGACTAGTTTATTTACACATGGATAATCAGTTGCTCTGAAGCCACTCATGAAATAGTTCCTCTTTCCTCAGTAATCTGCAATGTCATCTTTGGCACATCTCAAGTTTCCTTTCATGCAAAAATGCAAAAATATGTTTCTGGGATCTCTATTCTGTTCTATTAGACCAGAGTTTTTCAACCTTGGTAATATTGACATTTTGGACTGGATGATTCTTTGTTGTGGGACACTGTCCTCAGTACTGCAGAATATTTAGCAGCATCCCTGGCTTCTCCTCACTAGATGCCAGCAGCATCTCAGTTGTGACAATCAAAAATGTGTCCAGACATTTCCCTTAGTTAAAAACTGCATTAGGCTAATTATCAATCCCTACACCAGTACTAGAGTATATCTTTTCCCATCCATTTATTTTTCAGAAATATGTTCAGTCCCATAGAAGGAAGGAAAGGACAAGGAAGCAAAGAGAAAACATTATAAATAAAAGGCAAACTTAGATGGAAGAAATAAATCCAAATATGGTAGTCACAAACATGTAAAAATTAAACTGAACAGTTAAAATGCTAGGGACTCTCATATTGGTTATAAAACGAAAAATTTTTCATATCATTAAAAAGAAGCACAACTGAAAGCATAGTGACACAGAATGCTGAAAGTAAAGAGATGGAATTCATATCCCAAGGAAATCTGTAGCTATGTTAATATCAGGCAAATGGAATATTAGAGACAAGGGACTATTAAGATAATGTGGAGTGTTCTTTATGAGGAAAAGATACCTTACCCAAAAGATGCTAAATCTGTTTGTGCCAAATCATGTTTCATCCACTGGATCTGTCCTTCATGCCTTTATCTTTTATTTCTTTTTATCTTTTATACTGCAATTCAGAAGAACTTCTCACCTTGCTATTTCAGTTCACTGGTTTTGATTTTAATTTTATCCATTTTGCCATTCAGACCATCTTCTTTTCTTTTCTTTTCTTTTTTTTTTTTACTTTTATTTTAGGTTTAAGGGTACAGGTGCAGGTTTGATATACAGGTAAACTGTGTGTAATGGGGGTTTGGTGTACAGATGATTTCATTACCCAGGTAATAAGCATAGTACCTGATAGGTATTTCTGAACCTCTTCTTCCTCCCACCCTTCACTCTCAAGTAGGCCCCAGTGTTTGATGTTCCTCTCCTAAGAGCCACATGTTCTTCTTGTTTAGCTCCCACTTATAAGTGAAAATATGTGGTGTTTGATTTTCTGTTCCTGAGTTAGTTTGCTTAGGATAATGGCCTCCAGCTGTATCCATTTTGCTGCAAATGATAAGATCTTCTTTTCTATGACTGTGTAGTATTCCATGATGTGTGTGTACCACGTTTTCTTTATCCAGTCTACCATTGATGGGCATTTAGGTTGATTCCATGTCTTTTTTATTGTGAATAGTGTTAGTTTGAATGTACGCATGCATGTGTCTTTATGGTAGAACAATTTATTGTTGGGTGTATATCCAACATTGGGATTGCTGGGTCAAGTTGTAATTCTGTTTTAAGTTTTTGTGGAATTGCCACACTGCTTTCCACAATGGCTGAATTAATTTACACTCCCACCAGGAATGCATAAGTGTTCCCTTTCCTCCACAACCTTGCCAGCATCTGTTATTTTTTGACTTTAATATAATAGCCATTCTGACTGGTGTCTTTTCAACGAGCCTAATAAACTCTTGAATATTGCTGAGGGTAGTTGCTCTGTTTATTTTGTGTTCTCAGTGGTTAGTTTTCTTTTTTAATGCTTAGTATCTCTCCTAATGTTGGTTCCTCCCAAATGTTTGGTTAGTTTTCAGTTGTTGCATATCTGAATTTGAAAATCTGAGCTTGCTTATTCTGTTACTGCCATCTACCTCTAGTGATGGTGGATAATTTCTCACTGTGGGAGCTCCTTATCCTGCCTGTGAAAGGCAATGCCTCTAAGCCCATTGTCCACACACATCGCTGCCCGGTACACTGGAGAAATAGAAGGGAGATCAGCTGTTTAAATGACCTGAATGTAGTTTCTCACTCATCATGCTAATGAATGCTCTTGAAGCTCACATTCTATATATCCATTGACTTTGGACTTTGTCTCCTCAAACTGCTCCTTCCTCATCGCTATCTTTGCTCCTTCCTCATTGCTTCTCCTTGCCCTGCTTCAGGCATAGTTTTATCTCATTTTGTTCCTCGATTTTCCTGATCCTCTCTGCTTTCTATTTTTTAAGATTCCTTAAAAATACTGGCAGTGCTTATTCTTGGTCCCCAAATTATTATGAATCTATTCTGGTTTCTTTTGTCCTTTACGTTATTTCTCGGAGGTTGGGGTGAGAAGGAGAGTGATGCTTGTGCTCAATTTGCCATCTTTATTTACTCATTTATTGCCTTATATTTACATATACTGTGTAATTACAATCCAAACTTTTTATTTAGCAGAGTATAAATTTCCAAGTGTATTATTTGAATCTCACATAATAAGAATATATTTATGTCACCGTATATTAAAAGAGAAGAAATGAATGGCAGTGAGAATATTATCTGTCAAAACTTATGGCTGAAATGGTGTCTGACCAGAGAAGGCTTTGAAATGCACTAGCTATTAAATAAAAAACAATAAAAAGAAAAGATCTAGTTTAGAGAAAGAATAACAAAATAAACTTAAGGAATGTAGAATAGAAGAAGAAAAATGATAGGTTAATAGACCAGAATACAGATAAAGAGGAGAAATAATAAATAAATTCAAATATTTTAAAAAGACCAATAAAATTAATCAATAGAAATGGCAAAAGACCAAACACCTATTAATGAAAATTAGATACAAATATAACCATAGATACAGAACTTGAAATAAGATTACTCTTGGCTAATATATCTTAAAATCTCAAAATAATAAATACTGCTTTCTATGAAAATATGAATACTTAACATTTGCTCTGAATAATTAAGAATACAAATAGACAAATAATTATAGAAAATGTTTTAAAACTGGTCATCATCGGCCGGGTGCGGTGGCTCAGGCCTGTAATCCCAGCACTTTGAGGGCTGAGGCGGGCGGATCATGAGGTCAGGACATCGAGACCATCGTGGCTAACACGGTGAAACCCCGTCTCTACTAAAAAATACAAAAAAAAAAAAAAAAATAGAATTAGCCGGGCATGGTGGCGGGTGCCTGTAGTCCCAGCTACTCCGGAGGCTGAGGCAGGAGAATGGCGTGCACCCGGGAGGCGGAGCTTGCAGTGAGCTGAGATCCCGCCACTGCACTCCATCCAGCCTGGCCGACAGAGTGAGACTCCGTCTCAAAAAAAAAAAAAAAAAAAAATTGTCATCATCATTCCCAAACTCCTGCATCATCCAAAGCATCAGATCTGCATGGTTTTACTGTCTAGTTCAATTAACCGTCTAAGAATGAGAGTATACTTCTGGTATTTAAATGATTTCAGAACATTGAAAAGATAAAAAATTCCAAATTCATTTTTGTGAAGCTAATGTAACTATTGTACTGAAACTTAAGTAAAAATACAAACATTAAGATCAATCCTACTTATGAAGAACAATACAAAATTCTAATTACCATACACGGTAATGTGAAATCTAATTTAGAAACAAATTATGAGGACAATACAAGATTTATGACCACCGAGGGTGCTTCCCCCGTCCAGCTTCAGTGAGGTATAATTGACAAATAAAAATGTATATATTTAAGGTGTACAACATGGTGATTTGATATATGTATGCATTGTAAAGTGATTACTGCAATCAATTAACACATTCATCACCTCACACAGTTACCATTTTTTTTTTATGGTGAGAACACTTCAGATCTACTCTCTTAGCAAATTTCAAGTATACAATACAGTATAATTAACCATAGTCACCATGCTGTACATTAGAGTCCCTAGAACTTATTCATTTTATAACTCAAATTTTGTGCCCTTTGACCAACATCTCCCCATTTCCCCCACCCCTAGCCCTTGGCAACCACCGTTCTATTGTCTGCTTCTATGAATTTGACTTTTTAAGATTACGCATATAAGTGAGATCATATAGTATTTGTCTTTCTCTGTCTGGCTTATTTCACTTAGCGTAATGTCTTCCAGGATCGTTCAAAGATGCTTTTTAAAAGAAGTATAGCAACGGGTTAAGATTATAATTTTTAATATTAAATTTAACACATCACAAAGCAAATGGAGAAATGTCATATGATCATTGTGATAGATCTATAATTGACATTTGTAAAATAAAATAAAAATTTAAATTAAATATTCATTTCTGTTAAAAACTTTTTGTATGCTTGAAACAGAATCAAACTGTCATACTCAATAATGTAAATTAAAATGTGTTAACTTTTTTTTTTTTTGAAATAGAGTCTTGCTTTGTCACCCAGGTTGGAATGCAGTGGCACGATCTTGGCTCACTGCAGCCTCAACCACTCAGGCTCAAGTGATCCACCTGCCCCAGCCTCCTGAATGGCTGAAACTATGGGCACCTATTTTTAAATGATAAAGTACTCATAAATTGTACCAGTTAATATACATTTTTCTACAAGTTATGTAATACCCAAACTAATAGTAGCTTGAGCAAAATGATGTATATTATTTCTATAAACATTACAGAGATAGGACAGTTTCAGTTCCAGGATTAATTTAGTTGCTCAGTGGTGTTGTCAGGGATCCAGTTTCCTTTTGGCTCTGTGGTTCTGCATCCTCAACATATAGGCAACGTTGTTCCTTATGGTGGCAAGAAGGCTCCAGTACTTCCTACATGTCCCATGAAGACATGACAATGGTGAAGAATATGAGCATCTTTCCCTAATCATTTATTTTCATTAAGGGGTGGGAGATATCCTTTCCAAAAGCCCCATCCAAGCCTTTTTTTCAGTTCCCATTGTCCACCTACCCCTAATTGAAAAGGAGGTAAGAAGCCAGGCGTGGCGGCTCATGCCTGTTATCCCTGCACTTTGGGAGGATCACCTGAGGTCGGGAGTTCGAGACTAGCCTGACCAATATGGAGGAACCCCATCTCTACTAAAAATACAAAATCAGCTGGGCTTGGTGGTGCATGCCTGTAATTCCAGCTACTCCGGAGACTGAGGCAGGAGAAACGCTTGAACCCAAGAGCAGAGGTTGCGGTGAGCCGAGATCACACCATTGCACTCCAGCCTGGGCAACAAGAGTGAAACTCCATCTCAAAATAAAAAAAAAAAAAGAAAGAAAGAAAGAAAGGGAGGTAAGAAAGTAGCCATCATCTGCCTTTGGATCCTTGATAGGGCAAGTGAGCTTCTGGGAGGAAGAGAGGCAGGGTGGGTGAAGAAGACATGGGCTAGCAGTTGGATATCCCGCTGAGCATCTACCACATAAATCAGTGAGAAGAAGTTGATGAATCTAACAGAAAATTGTGCTTAGGATATGAACAAAGAATTCATAAGAGAATCCAAATGGCCAAATAACTGAAAAAGCTCAGCTTTGCTAGGGAGTAAAGAAATGCAAATTTAAAAAATGGAATATTACCATTACCTATTATTACCTTTGCCTAAATACTACCTTTGTCTATTATCTTTGCCTATTGGTGAAGATGGAAAAAAATAAAATTTGGTGGGATTCTGGAGAAATTGGGAACACACACACCATGTTAAATGATTGTAAATGTGCTGGTGTATCTTAAAATTGTTAAAAAGACATATATATGTATGTACAGCATATTGTATTGGTCAGGGTTCTCTAGAGGGACTGAACTAATAGGCTAGATGTATATATAAAGGGGAGTTTATTAAGGAGTATTGACTTGCACAATCATGAGGTGAGGCCCTACAATAAGCCATCTGCAAGCCGAGGAGAAAGGAAGTCAGTCTGAGTCCCAAAGCTGAAGAACTTGGAGTCCAATGTTTGGGAGCAGAAAGCACCCAGCATGGGAGAAAGACGTAGGCCAGAGGACTAAACCAGTCTAGTCTTCTCACGTCCTTCTGCCTGCTTTTATTCTGGCTGTGGTGGCAGCTGATTAGATGGTACCCAGTCAGATTGAGGGTGGATCTGCCTTTCCCTGTCCACTGACTGAAATGTTAATCTCCTTTGGCAACACCCTCACAGATACACCCAGAAACAATACTTTGCCATTCTTCAATCCAATAAAGTTGACACTCAATGTTAACATTATACATATCTATCTATCTATCTATCTATCTATCTATCTATCTATCTATCTATCTATATGTAGTTGGGCAAGATACAATTTTGTTGCTTCTATCCATTGTGGAATTTTCCATAATGGGCACACACTACAATTTCTTTCTTTGGTGATGATTACCAGGTTTGGTTCCAACTTTTTGGATTGGGATTAGTCAGTTGTAGGATGTATGCATATTTAATATTACCTCAGATTGCCAGACTTCTTCCAAAATAGTAGAACCAGTTTACGACCCCTAGCAACAGCTGATGAGAATTCTCTTTCTCCACATATCCTCATCAATACAGAATATACAAACATTTGGTTTTATCTACTTTTCTATTTTGTTTTGCGAAATTAATGATGGTAAGACGGTATCTCATTGCATTTCTGTTACTAAAAAGTTTAGAATATCTATTTATACTTATTAGTCATTCGTGTTCCCCCTTATGTGAATTACATATCCTTTGCCCATATCATTTATGGAATTTCATATCCTTTATTATATCTTGTTTTGTTGATATAATAAAAATCAGCTAAGATTTATTGAATATTTTCTATGTGCCAGAGAAACACTCTTCTAAGTAATTTTGTACTCACAATAACCTTATGAGATAGGTATTATTATTGCTATCTTCATATTATTGGTGAAGAAAATGTGACCAGAAAGGTAAAACAAGGTGTTCTAAATTAAATGGCTAGTAAGTTGTGGAACTGGGGTTATACAAGTGCTCCTTTATATATTACATATTAATCTCTCATTTTTATATATTGCAGATATATTTTTGAGTCAGTCATTTGTCTAACTTATCCTTCTCTGAATACAAACGCTTAATTTCTATAAACCAAATTCATTTTTTTTGCCTTAACTTTTGTACTTATTGGATCATTTATAAGATGTTCTTTCCGGCTTCTAGTAAAAAAGATATTCTCACCTATGATTCTCTTTTATTGGCTTTATTTTTTGTTTAGTTCTTCCAAAAATTTTAATTGACAAATAAAAATTGTGTAGATTTATTGGGTACAATGTGATGTTTTGATGTATGTATGCAATACAGAATGGTTAAAACAAGCTAGTTAACATCCACCATATCTCTTACTTATCATTTTTTTTTTGTGGTGAAACATTTGAAATCTACTTTCTTAGAAATTTTGAAATATACAATACATTATTGTTAACTATAGTCACGATAGTTGTACAATATCAAAAACATTCCTCCTGTCTGACTGAAATTTTGTACACGTTGATCAATATCTCCCCTTTCCCCATCCTCTCCTCCCTCCCCCTGTAACCACCATTCTACTCTATACTTCCATGAGTTTTACCTTTTCAATCCCGCATATAAATGATTCTTTTGGCTTTGTAGTTTTGGCTTTCACATTTAGAACTTAATTTTTCTGGAGTCCACTTGCATCATGTATATATAGAGTAATTTATCAGTTTTTTTCACACAGCGAGACAGTTTTCTTTATACTCTCTACAAATCTATGCTTTCTCCTTTTATTTGTAGAATATTAAATTTGGATCTATTTCTTAACTTTTTAGTCGCTTGCATGGGTTTATTATTTTCTATGCTGATACCATGCTGTTTAGTTTATGTGGCTCTGTGGTGTGTCTTAATCTCTGAAAAACTGAATGTCCACTTCTATGTTTTCTTTTCCAAAATGTTAGCTATCTATAAACCTTTATCCTTCCATATAAATTTTAGAGTAACTGTATCAAGTTCCTAAACTTATCCAGCTAGATTCTATCAAGAAAATATCACATTTATAGATCAATTTAGAGAAAACTGCTATCTTTACAATGTTGAATCATTAAATCATAACCATGGTACACTTCCGTTTTAAACTTTCTTTTATACCTTTTAATATCTTTTTTTGAACCAAAATGGTCTTATATTTCTTTAATAGGTCAATTATTCAATATTTTATAAATTTTGTTGCTATTGTGAATGATGTCCTTTTTTTCCTGGTTGGTTATCGAAATTATAGAGAAACACACTTGAGGCTTGTAAATTTTTTACTTGTGAACTTTTCTAAATTCCTTTGTGATTTCTTATAGTTTATCTGTTTTTTATGTTGTGTTGCTGATAATATTATCTGAAAAATATATTTCTTTATTTTGCTTGTTATTTGCATTTAATTTCTTCTTTATTACTTGCCTGCACTCTTAGTATATTATCTGCATGAGACCAAAGACTTTGTTCTGCTGCATCCCCAGTGCCTAGGAGAGTATCTGTTAATATAGTATATGCTTAGTATATTTTGTGGAATGAAGAAGTAATGGCAGTTGTTAGGTATATTCCATGCATGTTCATTACACATTACTGTTTTAAAAAACTTACACTACAGTGTTGCCCAGGAATTGTAGAACTATATTAGATCATAAAGGTGATTCTGGGAATCATTTTCTTGCTCCCAATCTTATGTAGAATGCTTTTAACAGTTCTCCATTATTGTGATGATTTTGGTTGATTTTTTGTTATATAGCTTTTTCATTCCCATTTTTACTCTCTGAGAGTTGATTTGTTTGTTTACTTTTTAAATTTATGGAGTCAAACTTTAACAACCCAGGGTCATCTCCTTCTCGGACAACCTAAGGGCACTGCCACCTTCTAATATCACCTCATCCTAAGAGTCTAAAGGTGAATCCCTAATTGCCAAGTGAAAGTGTCAGACAATGAGGGTAATTGGCAGTGGTTCTTTGGTATTTTATGTTTTCCACCCTGAGGATTAATTTTTTCCACTCTGCATAAATGAACCTGAGGGGACACAGACACCCAAGGTTTTTGATGTAAGCAACTGAAAGGATGGACACAAGCAACTGAGATGAGAAAAGCTGTGGGTTTGCAGAAGATAAAAAAATTAGTTTTGGATAATTAATTAGAAATGTCTATTAGAAGTTTAATATTTAATAGTTTAATTGAAGATCTTTATTAGGTGTCAAGTAGGCAGCTCAATATGCATAATGGAACTTGGCTTTTTGCTTAACCTGTGTCCAGGGCAAATAACTCTTTTAATGAGTTTTTTGCTAAAGAAGAAGGAAGAAATGGTGTAGATATATTTTTTCTTCCTTTAGCCCTAATTTATTATTATTATTTCTTTAAAAAATTTTTTTATTATACTTTAAGTTCTGGGATACCTGTGCAGAATGTGCAGGTTTGTTATGTAAGTACACACGTGTCATGGTGGTTTGCTGTACCCATCAACCCGTCATCTACATTAGGTATTTCTCCTAATGCTCTCCCTTCCTTAGCCCCCCACCCCCTGACGGGCCCTGGTGGGTGTTGTTTCCCTCCGTGTGTCCATGTGTTCTCATTGTTCAACTCCCACAATGTTCTCCCAGTGAGAACATGCAGTGTTTGGTTTTTTGTTCCTGTGCTAGTTTTCTGAGAATGATGGTTTTCAGTTTCAACCATGATCCTGCAAAGGACATGAACTCATTCTTTTTTATGGCTGCATAGTATTCCATGGTGTATATGTGCCATATTTTCTTTATCCAGTCTATCATTAATGGGCATTTGGGTTGGTTCCAAGTCTTTGCTATTGTGAACAGTGCTGCAATAAACATACGTGTGCATGTGTCTTTACAGTAGAATGATTTATAATCCTCTGGGTATATTCTCAGTAATGGGGTTGCTAGGTCAAACGGTATTTCTGGTTCTATATTCTTGAGGAATGGCCACACTGTATTCCACAATGGTTGAACTAATTTATACTCCCACCAAAAATGTAAAAGTTTTCCTATTTCTCCACAGCCTCACCAGCATCTGTTGTTTCCTGACTTTTTAATGAACGCCATTTTAACTGGCATGAGATGCTATCTCATTGTGGTTTTGATTTGCATTTCTCTAATGATCAGTGATGATGAGCTTTTTTTCATATGTTTGTTGGCTGCATAAATATCTTCTTGAGAAGTGTCTGTTCATATCCTTCACCCACTTTTTGATGGGGTTGTTTTTTTCTTGTAAATTTAAGTTCTTTGTAGATTCTGGATATTAGCCTTTTGTCAGATGGATAGATTGCAAAAATTTTCTCCCATCCTGTAGGTTGCCTGTTCACTGTGATGATAGTTTCTTTTGCCATGCAGAAGCTCTTTAGTTCAATAAATAATGATAAAGGGGATATTACCACTGATCCCACAGAAATACAAACTACTATCAGAGAATATTATAAACACCTCTATGAAAATAAACTAGAGAATCTAGAAGAAATGGATAAATACTTGGACATAAACACCTTTCCAAGACTAAACCAAGAAGTTGAATCCCTAAATAGACCAACAACAAGTTCTGAAATCGAGGGAGTAATTAATAGCCTACTGGCTGGGCGTGGTGGCTCATGCCTGTAATCCCAGCACTTTGGGAGGTTGAAGCGGGGGGATTATGAGGTCAGGAGTTCGCGACTAGCCTGAGCAACATGGTGAAGCCCTGTTTCTACTAAAAATACAAAAATTATCTGGACGTGGTGGTGGGCACCTGTAATCCCAGCTACTCAGGAGGCTGAGGCAGGAGAATCGCTTGAACCCGGGAAGTGGAGGTTGCAGTGAGATGAGATTGCACCACTGCACTTCAGCCTGGGTGACACAGTGAGCCTCCATCTCAAAACAAACAAACAAAAAACAAATAAACAAACAAACAAACCTGGGAGCAGATGGATTCATAGCTGAATTCTAAAAGAGGTACAAAGAGGAGCTGGTACCACTCTTTCTGAAACTATTCCAAACAATAGAAAAAGCAGGACTCCTCTCTAACTCATTTTATGAGGCCAGCATCATCCTGATCCAAAACCTGGCAGAGACACAACTCTTGCCTTTAAAAATCCTTACCTGTGTGCCATCAGGGAGTTTGGGTTTTAAGCAGCATGAGCTGTTTCGATTCTCCTTGCTTGGTGTCTTGCAAATAAATGGCTCCTTTTCTACTGCTGCAATAACCTTTTTGTGGATATCTGGACTTACTGCACTGGGCAAATGGAACCTAGTTTGGTTCTATTACAATATCTAGTAGGCAGCAAAGACTTAGATTTTGGAGGCTGAAAGTCTGGTGACTCTCGTTATGCAGGGGCAACACATTTGGATAAAAGAAACTGCAGCAGTTGGAAAACTTAACTGTCTGCCACCTGGTGTGGTGTCAGTGAAAAGGATGGCAAAAAGGCAGAGTATTGGGGTTGGTTGGCTGCTTCTTGCTGCTTTCATCTAAGTTCCAGAAAAGAGATAAATTCAGGCTATAGCTCACCAGTCTGTTAACAGAGATACAGACTGTTGGAGGTACAGCTCTCTTGCAGGTGCTCTGTGCCTGAGGCCTGTAATTTAAATTGACTGAAAGTCTGGAATTGGAGCCTTGCAGTTTGGTAAAGAAAATCACGAGCGTACCTCAAAGGGAAGCAGTTATATGCTGTGGCTGTGAAAAGACAGCCTAAGTAGGAGATGAAACTGTGGTCCTAAGCCTTTTTCAGCACCTTTTATTAAGAGTTTTCTGCCAGACAAAGGGAGCTCAGTGCAACAGCAAATATCAGATTAAGAATCTTGTTTTTATGCTAAAACAAGGTTTTTTTTTTTTTTTTTTTTTTTCCTTTCTGAGGGCTTCTAGACTGCTGCCATTAACTTTATGGCTTAAGGGGCATGGATAGAGGACAGAAGCCAGTAAGCACAGACCGGAGTCTTCAGATTTAAAAACAATGTGCAGATGCATTTTGTTGTGGAATATTTGCATGTGGGATGTCTGGAACTAACCACAGGCAAACAGATCATAACTCTACTAAGGTTTTGAAGGAATTATACTGACAGAGGAATCACAAGCCTGGCTGTAAAAGCCTGTGACTGTTCCACCCCTAAAGCCCAGGCCTCCAAACCACAGGGAGTGGGAAGTTGTGCAACACCCAAGTAGGTAATACTTTCCAACGTTGTATTAGTCAGTTCTCACACTGCTATAAAGAAATATCTGAGACTGGGTAATTTTTAAAGAAAAGAGGTTTAATTGGCTCATGGTTCTGTAAGCTGTGCAGGAAGCATGATGCTGGCATTGTCTTGGCTTCTGGGGAGGTCTCAGGAAATGTACAATCTGCACATGGCTGGAGCAGAAGGCGAGGGGAGGTGCCACACACTTTTAAATGACCAGATCTTATGGGAACTCTATCACGAGAACAGCAACTGGGAGTGGGTGCTGAACCATTAGAAACTGCCCTCATGATCCAAATCACCCCCCACCAGCCCCCCTCTCCAGCACTGGGGATTACATTTCAACATGAAATTTGGGTGAGGATACAGAGTCAAACCATATAAAATGTCTATTTCAATTTGTTCATGGAAGATAATGGACAAGAGAGAACAGATTAGACAGGACAGTGGACAAGGGAATTACTCTCCAAGACCAGAATCCAGGATGTCAGATGGTCAAAATAAGCACTCTACTACCAAAGAACAATGCAATTTATTAACTATAATGGACTAGTGACTGCTGTGTATTTTCTCTGCTCCCCATTACCAAATCGTAGATTTAATTGCAGTTAATCTGCTTCTCGCTCCTCCATTGCATCTTTGGTGTTTTTGGGGCAGATGAGGTCACCAGATCACGAAGATCCATATCTAGACTTGACTGAGAGTTATCTCCCAGAGGTCCTGGACTTTGATCTGGAAGCTGTGCCTGGTTGGGGCTTTGCTGTTGTGTCTTTTGAGGAGGGTATGAACATGTCCTTTAAGGAGAGGAAGGTTGTGCACAGATGGTTGGGTGACCAAAGGGACTGACTGTGTTGGAGACTGCAATAAGAGTTCCAAATATTCATTCTTCCCTTCTTCCTTAGTAAGAATCCTCAAATGTTAGATGGAAACTTGGCTGCTGGACCTAAAGATTATTTTTCAGCTGTCATTGCTAGTCCTATGGACACAAGACTAAATTCTGGCCAAGAGTGTACAAATGACTGTGCTTGGTGCATCTGCTGAGAGGTGTCATTAGAGGGAAGAATGGGACAGTCCTTCTTTAAAACAACAACAACAAATCTTTCCTGCTAGCCAGAATGAGTTTGCTGGAAGTGGAAGGGATATTGTCAACCAGGAGGTAATGCGGAGTCCACATGATGAAGACGGTGGTATAACAAGATAGAAGAAAGCTGGATTGTTGACAATGGAGCTCCCCAGAATAGTTGTAGGCTGCCTGTACTTATGTGAAATAAAAATGTATTTTTGGATCAAATTCTAATGAATACACATTTTACCTTAGATTTATATAATTAGGTAAAAAAACCAGTGCAGCTTTTTTTTTTTTTTTTCTTTTGAGATGGAGCCTCACACTGTCACCCAGGCTGGAGTGCAGTGGCGTGATCTTGGCTCACTGCAACCTCTGCCTCCTGAGTTCAAGTGATTCTCCTGCCTCCGCCTCATGAGTAGCTGGGATTACAGGTGTGTGCCACCACACCAGGCTAATTTTTGTATTTTTAGTAGAGATGGGGTTTCATCATGTTGGCCAGGCTGGTCTTGAACTTCTGTCCTCAAGCAATCCACCAGCCTTGGCCTCCCAAAGTGCTGGGATTATAGGCATGAGCCACCACACCCAGCCCAGTGCAGCATTTTTAATGATCAAAAGAACAAACAACAAAAAACAACCAAACCTAAGGGAACCCACTGGAAGTGGAGGCAATATGGTGAAGGTATGGATTTGAATAATGTTTTATATTCAGTTTGACTCTAAAGAGACATAACAAACAAGTTGTATTTTCTTTTCTCTCAGAGACCACTTCATTGAGTAAAAGCACCTGATGTGTTGCTTGGGATTTAGGGGTGGAGCTGCTTTGCAACTTGATGGCAATTTTGAAGCAGGCCCGTGTCCCTGAGATTGGCTTGATCCTTCCCAGTGAGGTACATTCCTTGAACGGTTTCTCTAGTGATATTTTTCATAAGCAAATTTTTCTTTTCTTCAACATCAGGCATAAATTAAATTTATAAAGGGGCAAAATAGCTTGGTTCAATGTTAAGAGAACTACATATAAATAATGTTAATGCTACCTAAATGCCACATAAAGACAAAGTATTTTAAACAAGTTGCAGTTATCTACCCAGTTATGATACCATGTAACAATAGAGTATGTGATACTGGCTACTTTAACAATAAATGTGTCTATATTCTATGTATATTAGAGATACTCTTTATATAATACATTAGTCAAATGGAATTATTACACCACAGTGAAAAATTTAATGCTAAAAAGTATATTTGAAGCATTTAAAGGTCATAAACATTTCAAAATATATGAAATCAAGAAACCATAATATTCTTTGTTTCTAATAAAATCTTACTCTGAAGTGTGGTACTTAAAGAAGTTGAGAGTTGAGTTCTCCTGATACAATCTCTGATGGATACATGGTACAGAGCCCTGTTCACATAGCCCTCTCCCTAATCCTGGCTTGGGCTGCTCAGAGGTCTCAGGGAAATGCCCAGGGCCTGTGGGGGTAAAATTAGGTAAAAATCTCTCGACTTCTATGCTCTCATTTAACATAGGAGGCAAAGTTACGCTTTTTGGGTCATATCATTGAAACTGCTTTTGCAAAATTATATCAGTGAGAAAACTGTGGCAGTGGGAGAGATCTGATCTAGCCAAGCACCCTTTTGCCTTTAGCCTCCAAGCTGCCTTTAATTACTCCTGGTGTAGCTTTGAGAGACATTTAGTTTATAGTTTAATTGATAACAGGCCTTCCCCAAAACTCGATAATCTTTGTAAAGCTAATAAAAGGCCATCAGGGTTGGAGGAGGAGAGAAGCCTGAATTCTCCTGAGGTGTAGACATAAACAATTGCCAGCCATTATTCTGGAGGTCACAATATATGCAACTTCCCTGATTACTCCTGGAAATAACATCACTATTCTAGAATCTCCTTTTGTGATATCTTTTCAGGTTTTTTGCGTTGTCTGACACCTGGCTCCACCTGGACCCTCCAACTACTCCTGTGACCCTACCCAGAAGCAACTCAGTGAAAGAGACAGCTTCAACTCCTTATAATTTCATCTCCTACCCAACCAATCAGTAGCAAGCACCTATTGCCTAGCTACTCCCACCCCTTCCCCCACAACACTTTTGAAAAACCCCTAACCTCTGAGCCTTTGATGAGATTGATTTGAGGAATAACTCCATCTCCCGTGTGACATGGCCAGCCTCATGTCTACTAAACTCTTTCTTTATTGCAACACTGTGAATTGGCTTTGTTTGTGCAGTGGGCAGGAAGAACCCATTGGGTGGTTATGTCGTGCACACTCAGAATCCTCACTGTGATTGGCCTGTTTCAGGAGCTCTGTAGTGTTATGGCCCAGGGTAGGACTTCTGTCAGGAAGTGCCTTCTGTATGACTCTGATTTGTTTGCTGGGTATACTAGAGAGAGCCTGCAGGTGCGAGAGGGACAGAGAAGGGAAACGAGAGGTGATGAAGGGGAAGGGAAGTGTCAGGTTTACTCCTTATTTAGAGTAATCTGATAAGAGTTTCTTTCTTCCTTCTTTCCTTTCTAACTTCCATCAAACTATACTTTTCAAGAAATTAAAAAAAGACTCACAATATAATATGAGACTATGTAAAAAACTTACTTAAGTCATTAAGGAGGAAACCAGCAAGATAGGAGGGATTGATATACTTGTTAAATTAAAGAAAAATGCTGGAATAAGGTTGCAAAATTAGATACAAAATTGGTTAATATCCTACAGGATATTAACTTTGGAGTAATTTTTTCTGCTGGACAGAAACTCATTTGTGACTTACCAGTCTCCTCCAAATTAACATCTAACTTTAGAGAATAATAAATAGTAAGCCAAACAATACCATATTCCCTAGAATCAGATGACCATTGAATGAGCTTGTTAGACAATGTCCTAGTGTTACCAGCAGCAAATTTATATGAGTCCGCAGCCAACTCAATTCTTGCCTTCCTGGAGGAAAGAATTTGGCCAAGGAGCAGAAGTAGTTTTAAGGTAAAAGGAGAAACTGAGGCAAGTTTTAGAGCAGGAGTCAGAGTTTGTTTATCAAACATTTTAGAGCAGGAATGAAACGAAGTAAAGTACACTTGGAAGAAGGCCACGCAGGCAACTTGAGAGATCCAAGTGCCCCGTTCGGCCCTTGACTTGGGGTTTTATACATTGGCATGGTTCTGGGGTTTGCGTTTCTTCTCCCTTGATTCTTCCCTTGGAGCGGGCTGTTCGCATGCATGGTGGCCTGCCAGCACTTGGGAGAGGCCACGTGCCCAGTGTGTCTACTGAAGTTATGCACATGCTCACTTGAAGCATTTTTTCCTTAACGAGCGTTCCTCGAGGAAGGTCAGATACCAGTTAAACGCTGCCGTTTTGCTTCTCAGTGAGCATACTTGAGCCCACAGCTGCTGATCACCAGCTTCAGGTGTTTTCTATCTATTGGGAGGCTGTCTTTTCCTGGTGCCAGCTGTGACCAACAATTATTTTAGAGAGACAGTTTAACAACTACCTGACCATCACCTGATGGTCGCCTGACATTTCTTGGTGGGGGGCTCTCCACTCTGCTAATTTCTGTCTAGCTACCTACTCTAACACTAGTACAACTTTGAAAGGGTGCACAGTAGTCTTCCTGTCTTATTTCCAAGTTTTAAATAATTTTTCTTAATTCTTGCTTTTTAATTTAAAATTTCTTCTTCTTCCCCTCCTGCTCTCCCCCTCCTTCTCCTCTCTTCTTTTCTTTTTCTTCTCCTCCCTCCTCTTCTTCTTCTTCTCTCCTCTCCCTCCTCCCCTCCTCCTCCTTCTGCCGCTCCTCCTCCCCTCTTCCTCCTCAGCCGCCGCCTCCTTCTTCTTCTCTCCTCCCCCTCCTCCCCTCCCCCTCCTTCTCCCACTCCTCCTCCTCAGTCGCTGCCTTTTTCTTCTTCTTCTTTCTTCTTCTTTTCTTCTTCTGCTCCTTCTCCTTCTTCTCCTTCTCCTTCTCCTTCTTCTTCTTCTCTCCTTCCCCTCCTTCCCTCCCCCTCCTTCTCCCACTCCTCCTCTCCTCCTCCTCCTTCTTCTTCTTCTCCTTCTCCTCTTCCTTCCCCTCCTCCTCCTCCTCCTTCTCCTTCATCTTATAATCCTTTCTGAAACTGACAGAGCCCTGTTCTGTGCTCTGAGATACAATGGTGAGAAGGCATCTCCAGAGCTCTAACACCTCTTGCTCTATCCAGCTGTCTTCATTGGGATGACAGCTCTACCATCCAACCCAATCTGGTGTGAGAGGTGAGGACAGTCAGACCTGCCTGATTCTGGAGTCCTGCTTCAGGATTTAGTCTAGTCCATTCATCTGATAGGGATGCTCTGACAGCTTGGTAAGGCTAGTCTCTGCTGTTAGTTGACAGACTGCCCTGTGGAAGGGTGAGCAGGCACGCCATTTGTTGCTCGTAAAACAGCCACGACCAGTAAGTGGAGTTCTTGAGGTTCACATAAATTTATCTAGGTCTTTACCATGTTTTTGGCCCTACATTTGTAAGGCATTTCATAATACACATATCCAAGATTCTGCTCGTCATTCACTCTTCCTCTGCCTTTTACCGTTTCCATCTCCCTCCTCAGAGTCAGTCCTTGTTCTTTTAAAACATAATAGCTGTGATTCCATTTTGTTTGAACATAATTACATGACAGAGAGCTTCCAAAATAATTCTTGTGACAGACAGAAAATGTGATGACAGTGGCTCATTATTTTTCTGTTTCCAGCCAGTAATTTTGTTAATTACACTATGCTTTACTACTTTCTGAATAAACAACTGAAGAGCATAAACCAAACATGATGTTACAATTGTGTGAGTTTGCTTAATGCCTTTACAGTTTATAAATATTTCTATAGCCAACTTTGCTATAGCTGTGTGAAACCCTGAAATCTCTCTGAAATCAAATGAAGGAGCACCCCAGTATAATGCATATTTTGAATTAAAAACCTTTAGGAATCAATGGGCCCTAGAAGATACTTTTCTCCTATCTCCATAAAGATCAGATGGATCCATCAAGAACAATTGCTTTTCCTTTCCTTCGCTGTTATCTCATTATCTATTAATATTTCAGGAAACGAAAGAATGTAACCAGACCTGGCCCAACCATTTTACAAAATAATTCCTGTCTCTCAGTTCATTCAACTTCCAAAGAGAACCATTTGAAAGTCCGTCTCTGTTCTCCCTTTCATTCATTCTCCCAAGTACCCATTCTTTTTCCTTTGGTAATCATTTACTGTCTCTCCACAGTTACTATATTCCCTATCTTCCCCCTCCCCTCTGAAAGAAGATTATATAAGTGTTTGGGCCCCATTGGAAAATTGGGTAATCACTCTGTGATTCTCCCCGTGCACATGGTTAAATAAATTTGTACGCCTTTTCTCTTATTAGTCAGCCTTATTGTGAGGCAATAATGGTTCGCTGATTTTTTCACTGAAAAGAGTTTGCTGGTTTTTTTTTTCAGTGAACCTTTCTAGGGCAAGGGGGAAGCTTCCCCATGGCCCCTACGGTTTTGGCATAGTTGGCAGAATTATCAAAGCCATTGTGCACTCTGGAGACCACAGTGAAGGGAATCCAGGACCCGACAAAGTTGGGAAAGAAATGTTAAGAATTCCTTACTGGTCAGCCTCCCAGTTTCTTTCTTTCCATGAACTCTCTGGTCGAGTGAATGGTAAAAGAAAAAAAAAATCACTCTCTCCCTTTTCCTTTCCAAATTTAAGATTAGTGAGAGAAAAGGTTTTATATGGGACTAGTTGGGTTTTAGCAACTCTGGTGTATTTAATTTGGGATATGAATATTTATATTGTTTTATTACTGGAAAGGGGTCCCAATCCAGACCCCGAAAGAGGGTTCTTGGATCTTGTGCAAGAAAGAATCTGGGGCAAGTCCATAGCATAAACTGAAAGCAAGTTTATTAAGAAAGTAAAGGAATAAGAGAATGGCTACTCTATATGCAAAGCAGCCCATTTTTATGGTTATTTCTTGATTATATGCTAAAGAAGGTATGGATTATTCATGAGTTTTCTGGGAAAGGGGTGGGCAATTCCTAGAACTGAGGGTTCCTCCCTTTTTTTTTTCTTTAGAACATTTAGGGTAACTTCCTGACATTGCCATGACATTTGTAAACTGTCACAGTGCTGTTGGGAGTGTGCCTTAGCATGCTAATGCATTATAATTAGTATGTAATGAGCAATGAGGACCAGCAGAGGTCATTCTCATCGCCATCTTGGTTTTGGGAGGTTTTGGCTGGCTTCTTTACTGCAACCTGTTTTATCAGCAAGGTCTTTATGACCTGTATCATGTGCCAACCTCCCATCTCATCGTGTGACTAAGAATGCCTTAACCTCCTGGGAATGCAGCCCAGTAGGTCTCAGCCTTATTTTACCCAGTCCCTATTCAAGATGGAGGCACTCTTGTTCAAATGCCTTTGACAGTTTGCACTCTTTTTCTCTCAGAAACAGCCTTTTTTTGTTGTTGTTCCATTTTCCTTTGTCTTTCTGTGTTATTCTTTTATAAAGAGGGGTACCACAGGGTAGAACATGAGCCTAGATCCCCTATAAGCCCACTGTTCAAGCTGGCCCTGAAGACTGGTTAGTTTTTTGCTGAGCTGACTAGATGAGCATCTGTAAAGATAAACTGCTTTTAGTTCCTGAAACAAAAACTGGATTTTTTTTTTTTTTTTTTGATTTGTAACCTTGGAAGCTTGACTTTGTGACTAAGTGTGGGTACTCTCTTAGTCTCCGCCATCAGGAGGGTATGAATTTTTGGGTTCATGTTAGATGAACAATCTGAAAAGACTGGGAGTCTGAGACATGTACGATTTTAAGCAGCACATTATTTATACCAAATGTGCCAAGCTTTTAGGGGAGATTTGCCATAAAAGGTCCCATTTTTATGGGACTTTTGTTGTCTTTTGTTACTTTCAGCCTGTTTCTGAGAGTGAATTTTTGGGCATTATGGGGACTGCCTCTTCTGTGCCCTCTCCAGAAACACATCTTGCTTATACAGTGACAACCTATTCTCAACCTGGGAAATTACCACCTGGGCTTACTATGAAGAGGCTTATTGGATTAAATCACTATTGGAATAAATAAACCATTGAAAATTCTAATTATCAGTGGCCAGCAGAGGATCTTTTGAATTAGAAAGGCTTAAATTTAAGGAAAATTTTAAAGAGCTCTCATTCTAAGCATTTGCCTTATTTGTATTTATGAGAAGATCAAATTGAAAGAAAGACATGCACTAGTGTTGTGGCTAGCCTTAAGAACTCTCCTGACAAGATTAAAAAACAGAAATCTAATCTAGAACAAAAGTTAAAATCTGCTCCCAAATTAAATTTCCCTCCAGCTTATACTCTTCTTTATCCTCAACTACGTGTCCCAGACCCCCCGAGAAGATTCTTTGATCATCTGGGCCCCTGGTCAAAATCCCACTCCTCAAAATCCAGTCTTAACCCCACAGCAAACTTCTGTAATAACCCCTAAAACAATTACACCCCTAATGTCTCCAGAAAATCCTTTAGCTAACCAATTGCCTAATCTGACTTCTGTGTCTCTGCAGGATTTGTAGAAAACACTTAGACCTAATTTAAAGTCCGGATACATACAGGTCGATTGTATAAGAGCTGACAAGCAAGAGAAACCCGTTAGATAAACCAGGCAGTGCTTGACTTCTTGTGCCATATGATGCTTCTTCCTTTCCAGGCTATGTAAGTAACTCCAACAGCTCCAGGCTTTCCTAGGCAGTGCCCCCTGAGAATATATATCCACGGCCTCCATGACAAAGAATTTATGTCCCCTAGATGGCAGCAAATCTTCTGAATTACAAAACTCTTTTGCTCCTACTTTCAGAAGATCCTACTGAATCAGAGAGGCTAGTAGCCATTTACAATCTCACTCACAGGGACCTTGACTGGCTACTAAGAGGTGTACTTCCCACCCATGATTATCCTGTGGTCCATAGACAGGCCAGAAGGCCTACAGGGGAAAACCCTAAACTCAGGGGGAACAGGTGGCCAGATCCTCTCCCTAGCCTCCCTATGGATGACCAGAAAATGGCTCAGCTGGAGGCTAATATTCAGGGTCTGATGTGGTGATATTAGAGGCTTTCCCTTCTAAGGTTAATTGGTCTAAGTTCCAGTTATGTAACCAGAAGGAGGGAGAACACCCTAAGGCTTTTATTGAGGGGTTTATGCAAACTTTTCAGGGGCATACTGGATTAAAACCCAATGCACCAGAACACAGAAATCTTTAAATTTCTGCCCTTGTTGAAAATCTACTTCCATAACCACACACACACACACACACACAAACACACACACACACACACACTCATATCTAGAACAGTATAGTTGGTTGGGCTAGTCAGCCTCTGTATTAGTCTGTTCTCACACTGCTACAAAGAACTACCTGAGACTGGGTAATTTATGAAGAAAAGAGGTTTAATTGATGTACAGTTGCACAGGCGTAGTAGGAAGCATGACTGGGAGGCTTTAAGAAACCTGCAATCATGGCAGAAGGTGAAGGGGAGGCAAGCACTTTCTTCACATTGCGGCAGGAGAGAGAGACAGAAAAGGAGGGGGTGCCATACACTTTTAAACCATCAGATCTCATGAGAATTCACTCACTATTATGAGAACAACCAGGAGGAAATCCACTCCATGATCTACTCATCTCCCACCAGGTCCCTTCTCCAACATTGGGAATTACAAATCAACATGAAATTTGGGTGGAGACATAGAGCCAAACCATATCATTGCAATCCAGAGCCCTCTCAAATCTCATGTCCTTCTCACATTTCAAAACATAATCATGCTTTCCCAACATTCCCCCAAAGTCTTAACTCATTCTAGCATTAACTCAAAAGTCCAAGTCCAAAGTCTCATCTGAGACAAGGCAAGTCCTTTCCACCTATGGGCTTGTAAAATCTAAAACAAGTTAGTTACTTCCAAGATACAATGCAGGGACAGGCATTGGGTAAATGCTCCCATTCCAATAGGGAGAAATTGGCCAAATGAAAGGGGCTACAGCCCCCATGCAAGTCCAAAACTCAGCAGGGCAGTATTAAATCTTAAGGCTCCAAAATAATCTCCTTTGACTCCATGTCTCACATTCAGGGCCCACTGATGCAAAGCATGAGCTCACAAGGCCTTGGGCAGCTACACCCCTGTAGTTTTGCAGGGTACAGCCCCCTTGGCTGCTTTCACGGGCTAGCTAGCATTGAGTACCTGCAACTTTTCCAGGTACATGGTGCAAGTTGTTGGTAGATCTACCATTCTGGGATCTGGAGGACGGTAGCCCTCTTTTCACAGCTCCACTAGGCAGTGCCCCAGTGGGGAATTTGTGTGGGGCTCCAACCCCACATTTCCCCTCCACTAGTAGAGATTCTCCATGAGGGGTCTGCCCCTGCAGCAGACTTCTGCTTGACATCCAGGCATTTCCATACATCCTCTGAAATCTAGGTGGGGATTCCCAAACCTCAACTCCTGCCTTCTGTGTATCCATAGGCCCAACACCATATGGAAGCTGCCAAAGTTTGTGACTTGCACCCTCTGAAGCAATGGCCCAAGCTGTACCTTGGCCTCTTTTAGCCATAGCTGGAGCTAGAGCAGCTGGGACACAGGGTGCCATGTCTTGAGGCTGCAGAGAGCAGCAAGGCCCTGGGTCTGGCCAACAAAACCATTTTTTTCTTCTAGGCCTCCTGGCCTGTGATGGGAGGGGCTGCTGTGAAGGTCTCTGACATGCCCTGAAGACATTTTCCCTGTTGTCTTAGCTATTAACATTAGGATCCTCTTTACTACTGCAAATTTCTGCAGCAGGCTTGAATTTCTTCCCAGAAAATGGGTGTTATTTTCTACTATGTGGCTGGGCTACAAATTTTTCAAACTTTTATGCTCTGCTTCTTCTTAAAATATAAATCCCAGTTTCAATAATCTCTTTGTTCACATATTTGAGCATATACTTTTAGAAACAGTCAGGTCGATTTTGAATGCTTTGCTGCTTAGACATTTCTTCTGCCAGAAACCCTAAATCATCTTTCTCAAATTCAAAGTTCCAGAGATCTCTAGGGGGTGCAAAATGCCACCAGTCTCTTTGCTAAAACATAGTAAGAGTGACCTTTATTCAAGTTCCCAATAAGTGCCTTATCTCCATCTGAGACCACCTCAGCCTGGACTTCATTGTCCATATCACTATCAGCATCTTTGTCACAAGCAGTCGACAAGTCTCTAGGAAGTTCCAAACCTTCCCTCAGCTTACTATCTTCTTTTGAGCCCTCCAAATGGTTCCAGCCTCCTCCTGTTACCCAGTTCCAAAGTTGCTTCTACATTTTCAGGTGTCTTAATAGCAATGCCCCACTCTTCAGGTACCAATTTTCTGTATGTCTCTGCTCTGACGCTACTATAAAGAACTACCTGAGACCAGGTAATTTATGAAGAAAAGAGGTTTAATTGACTCACAGTTCTGCAGGCTGTACAGGAAGCATGACCGGGAGGTATCAGGAAACTTACAATCATGGCAGAAGGTGAAGGGGAAGCGAGCACCTTCACATGGCGGCAGGAGAGAGAGAAAAGGGGGAAGTGTCACACAATATTAAACCATTCGATCTTGTGAGAATTCACTGACTATCATGAGAGCAAGGAGGAAATTAGCCCCCATGATCCAATCACCTCCCACCAGGTCCTGGCCCTAACATTAGGAATTAAATTCAACCTGAGATTTGGGTGGGGACACAGAGCCAAACCATCTTAGCCTCTAAGCATTATTATGGAAGCAGCTACACAATTCTTTGAAAACAACTCACAGAACAACAACAAAAGAGAAAGATTTAAAATATGCAGCCCTTGGTTTGTAGGTTGAGTCACTGCAAAAGTAAAATCAGACCCCTGAGAGCAGATCAAAATTCTCTCATCAGTCACAGAACATTCCTCCAGATGTCTGCAGATGCTGTAGGAATTCTGGACATTTGAAAAACAATTGTCTAGCCCTTAAAGTAAAAGAAAACTTAAAAAATTCCTCCATCTGACTCAATAGGTTTGTTTCTCTCCTTCTGTGGGACAATATCTTGTTGATTGGAAGGGTCAGCCAATCTTCAGCTGCACTCCAGAACCTACCATTAAAGTTAAGATACAGGATCAGGCTGGGCACAGTGGCTCATGCCTGTAATCCCAGCACTTTGGGAGGCTGAGGCAGGTGGATCACCTGAAGTCAGGAGTGAGTTCGAGATCAGCCTGGCCAATGTGGTGAAACCCCATTTCTGCTAAAAATACAAAAATTAGCCAGGCGTGGTGGTAGGCACCTGTAATCCCAGCTACATGAGAGGCTGAGGCAAGAGAATCGCTTGAACCCAAGAGACAGAGGTTGTAATGAGCCAAGATTACAGCACTGCATTTCAACCTGGATGACTGAGACTCCATCTCAAAAAAAAAAAAAAAAAAAAAAAAAGAATAAAAAACATAGAGGATCAAGAACTGGATTTTAAAATTGATACTGGGGCTGATGTTCTCTACCATTTGACCGGAAGAATTATCTCTACCTCTCACCTCTAATTCTATTCAAGTCTCTGGGCAACCTATTTCATTTGATTATTTATCTCTCAGATCATCCCGATGTTCCTAGGCCCTCTGAACACGCACCATGACTTTTCTCTGCCCTCAGACAAAACTCCAAACTTTCTACTCTCCCTAATGGAGACCCATTCTGATTTAAATTCCTCTGAAGATAAAATCTTAAAGGATGTTCCATGTAGTTTCTAGTACTTGCATGCAAATGAAGTCAAATTGCTGTTGAGTGTAGAATCTATGTACATTTCCTGAAAAAGGAACAAATCAGCCAGGTGCAGTGGGTCTATAATCCTAGGACCTGGGAGGGGAGGCAGACAGATTGCTTGAGCTCAGGAGTTTAAGACCAAACTGGGCAACACGGTGAAACTCCATCTTTACAAAAAAACCAAAAAATTAACCTGGCTTGGTGGTGTGCCTGTAGTCCCAGCTATGTGGAGGACTGAGGCAGGAGGAGTGCTTGAGCCCAGGAGTTGAGGCTACAGTGAGCCCAGATCACATCACTGCACTCCAGCCTGGGTGACAAAGTGACATCTTGTCTCAAAAAAAAAAAAAAAAAAGAACAAATCTTTCCAACACTCTTTTACAAGAAGTACTTGTTTTTACTACTTCATCCTGTAACACCCCAATTTTACCAGTAAAAAAAGAAGGAAAGTTTGATTCGGATGGAAATGAAATCTATCCATTTGTTCAGGATCTAAGAGCCATAACTTTGTAATTCATTGCCACCCTATTGTGCCTAATCCTGCTGCTATCCTGACCTCAGTTCCCACTGATGCAGTCTGGTTTATAGAAATTGACTTTTGCCCAGCATTCTTTTCAATTTTGTTGCACCCTGACTCAAAATTTCTCTTTACCTTTAACTTCAGAGGGAGACAGTTAACATGGACTTGAATACCTCAGAGATATGAGTCTCCTTCAATATTCGCTAAAATCCTCAAAGCTGATGTAGACTCTATAATCTTCACCTAAGTTTCCATTGTTGTTTAGTATATTGACAGTCTTTTGCTCTGTAACCTGACCAAGTAGGCTGCCCTTCTAGAGTCCCTCATACTCTTACAGGCTTTAGCTGAATGAAGCCACAAAGCCTCTAAGTCTAAACTTCAATGGGCGCAGACAACTGTTATTTACTTAGGACATGAGATATTTCAAGGCACTCAAAAAGCTCACTCCGAAAATGCCATGAGTCTATTCTGTCTATTTCTGTTCCCCAAACTATGAAACACCTATTAATTTCTAGCAGCAGCTGGCTATTGCCGCCAGTGAATTCCTAATTTTGGTGCTCTCGCAAAATTTTTATATGCCCTCCTCCCAGATACCTTTCTGGAAATCAGCATTATTCATACCCCCTGCTCCCAGCTTACCTCTTATCTCACCTAATTTTGATAAACCCTTCCACTTACATTGCCATGAAAATAATGGGACTGCTGCTGGCATTTTAGGACAGCCCTCTTTCTCCCAGATCCATCCTATAGCATATTTTTCTTTCCTCCCCTTCCCCTTTCCCTTTCTCTTCCCCTTCCCCTTCCCTTCCCTTCCCTTCTCTTTTTTCTTTTCTTTCTTTCTTTTTTTTTTTTTTTTCTGTTGAGACAGTCTCGCTTTGTTGCCAGGCTGGAGTGCAGTGGCATGATCTCAGCTCACTGCAACCTCTGCCTCCCAGGTTCAAGTAATTCTCCCGCCTCAACCTCCCAAGTAGCTGGGACTACAGGCGCACGCCACCATGCCCAGCTAATTTTTGTATTTTTAGTAGAGACGGGGTTTCACCCTGTTGGCCAGGATGGTCTCGATCTCTTGACCTCGTAATCTACCCACCTCGGCCTCCCAAAGTGCTGGGATTACAGGCATGAGCCACTGTACCCGGTCCCTTATAGCATATTTTTCATGCCAGCAGGACCCTGAGGCAGCAGGTGTGCCGCCAGGCCTATGTGCAGTAGCAGCAGCTGCCACTTTAATTGATAAAGTCAGCACTGTCACATTAGGTTTCCCTATTCGCTCTTATGTTCCTCATACTATGTCTGCTCTCTTACAAGTTCCTAAAACACAGCACCTCTCTATGTGATAACAGGCCACCTATGAGCAACCCCCATTGACCAATCCCTCCATTATTTTATATCATTGCAACACTATAAATCCAACTACCCTCCTGCCTCTCCCTGACGATGGAGACCCTCACTCCATTTCACATGATTGCCTTGAAGCTGTTGGTATGGTTTGAAAGTCACAAGAGGATCCCTTAGACATTTCTTTAGACAACCAAGATTTACTTATTTTTTTGTGATGGCTCTTGTAAATGAGATTTCAAAGGGAATATAACTGGCTATGCTATAGTTTCCTCACACGAAACCCTCTCTGGTAGGCAGACCGTCTGCCTACCATAAAGTCAGCTGAAGTTGCTGAACTTGTAGCCCTTACTAGAGCTTGCACATTGGCAAGAAACAAACAAACAAACAAACAAAACAAAAACCAAAAAACTGCCACTATTTATGCAGACTCCAAATATGCCTTTGGAGACTGTCACACACTTAGTACAATTTGGAAATCCTGTAGTTTCTTAACCTCTGCTGGCACTTCTATTGCCAATGGGCCTGTAATTGCTGCCCTATTATAGGCTATCCACCTTCCCACTAAGATTGCTCTTGTTCATTACCCAGCTTATACCAAGGATATGGATACTGTACCCCAAGGAAATGATTGAACAGACAGGGCTGCTAAATCTGTGGCCAAATGGCCCTCTATATCCTTTTTATACTCAATTTATTAACCTGCCCTTATCCCTGTCTAACATTATTGGTTATCAGGCTAATACCTCACAATGTGAAAAAGGATAAATGGATATTAAAGGGTGCCAAACAATTATCAGATGGGTTGTATGCTGGGCCAAATGGACCCCCATAGCCCCTTTCCTTTTAACTCTTTGCCTTGCACTTATCTCCCATCAGATGGGATGTATATGCAAATGGGGAATAATTAATAAATTAAAAGATAGTTGGTACTGCCCTGGGAACTATAAAATTTATGGCCAAATTATTTCCCATGCACTATTTATAAATCTCACTAAATCTCTAGAGGAAACCAATATTCCTCAGGAAGCCCCCAAAGACCCATGTTGCCCCTTGCAGCGCTCCAAATAGACTTTATGGATTTACCTCTAGCTTTATGCTTTTCTCACTGCTCCGTTATTTTTCTGCATGTTCAGTGGGTGGACTGAATGTTATCCAGCTAGGTGTGCTGATGCTACAGCTGTGGTAAATAAATAAGTAGCAGATTATTCCTCATTTTGCTATTCCCTTATGGATTGGGTCAGACCCATGGACTTATTACACAGCAGAAATAAACCACTTGCTTGCAGAGGCTCTGGGGTACTCATTAAAATTTTATACCCCACATCATCCCCAATTCTCAGGGCAAGTGGAACCTAAAAATTTAGACATAAAAAGAATGTTGGGAAAATTTTATCAAGATAGTGGACTTAAATGGCCAGAAGCATTATCTCTGGCCCTGATAAAAATCTCGAATACTTCAAATAGGAGACATGGATTAGCCCCTTTTAAAATAGTGTTCAGTCACTGCATACCTACTGACACCTCTAAACCTTCTCTTCTTGGGCTGAATGAACACCATGGGGATTTTTATTAAAAATTTTACTTTAAGTTCTGGGATACATGTGCAGAACGTGCAGGTTTGTTACATAGGTATACATGTGCCATGGTGGTTTGCTGCGCCTATCAACCCATCATCTAGGTTTTAAACCCTGCATGCATTAGGTATTTGTCCTAACGCCCTCCCTCCCCTTGTCCCCCACCCCCCGACAGGACCCGGTATGTGTTTTTCCCCTCCCTGTGTCCATGTGATCTCATTGTTCAACTCCCACTTATGAATGAGAACATGTGGTATTTGATTTTCTGTTCCTGTATTAGTTTGCTGAGGATGATGGCTTCCAGCTCCACCTATGTCCCTGCAAAGGACATGATTTCCTTCCTTTTTATGGCTGCATAGTATTCCGTGGTGTATATGTGCCACATTTTGTTTATCCAGTCTATCATCAATGGGCATTTGGGTGGGTTCTATGTCTTTACTATTATAAATAGTGCCACAATAAACATATATGTGCATGTCTCTTTATAGTAGAATGATTTATATTTCTTTGGGTGTATACCCAATAATAGGATTGCTGGGTCAAATGATATTTCTGGTTCTAGATCCTTGAGGAATGGCCACACTCTCTTCCACAATGGTTGAACTAATTTACACTCCCACCAACAGTGTAAAAGCATCCCTATTTCTCCACAGCCTTGCCAGCATCTATTGTTTCTTGACTTTTTAATTGAAAGGTGATTAAAGATTGCCTGAATTTATCTCACTCATACTCCCTTTGATCTTCCGCTGTGACTCTTCTTTTGAACTGTGCTTTGCTTTTACTAATTCTTGCTATTTTTCTAGACGGTCAGGCACAAACCCTTTGCACCAGTCTTTTAAATCCTGACAACATTAACTAGTCAGTCTAATTTTGGTTAAGCCAACATCTAGATGATGCAAAAGAACCTGAACTTATTTTTGTTTCTTCCAGTAGGAGCACCTGGTGGATACAGTCTGGAAGATGGATGTATGACAAGATATGGCATCCAGAACCAGAGAAACAATGTTACATTGCCTCTCTTATGGTAAGTCAGCTGGACACAGAAAAGCCACCATGGAAGCTCAAAACTGTCTTTTGCTTAGATAAAATTACTAGAAAGAAAATTTTCCTTCTGCGTTGAAAACAGGAATGATGCTGGACCCTTGCTAGGTGACATACTAGGCAATATTGCAATCAGACCTTATAGTTTGATTCCACAGATGGCATTCTTGCACTTCTTACACAGACCATAGATGGTCCTGATGCTGACTCATGAAATCAATATTTATCAAATCACCAGATGTTATGAATGGCTCACAAGCCAGCCCTGGTGTGCAACTTGGGGTAGCTTACCTGTCAGATACTAAAGATTACATACGGATAGACCCAAAGTCTGGACTGATTTGGCTAGGTGACAAAACCAAGCCCTATAACAGCCAAAACTAAAGGTCTTTTATATAAAATATTTCACAACCTGTTCTGCTCCCACAGATTGACAGGGAGACATGATAGCTGGAGATGTGGAAATGCCAATAACAAAGACGAGGCACAGCAAACTCCAGGCTGAGGCGCCACAGGCTCCACCCTGACCCTATCTGTAAATAACAGTGGCCTTTTAATATTGTGTGGTGACAAGATATACAAGTGGTTCCCACCTAGATGCTCAGCGTGCTGTGGACTCAGTTATCTGACATCCTCTGTTACTAGGTAACTCTACTTTAAATGGCAGCCAAATTACAAATGGGCCTTTTTGTTCATAAAGTGGTGCCACACAGAGGTAATGAATGTGACTTTGTAAAAAACCCACCTATATATCACAAATCTATGTTCTTTTCAGTCCTCAGAACTTTTCCCCTGGCATTTGGAACTTAAGAAAATGAAAGGGCAGTTTAAAATCTTTCCATGGCAATAGAACAAGACTTCAGTATCACTACCCAAGCATTGGGAGCACTCCAGTCAGAAGTCAACAGTCTAGCTTCTGCTGTACTTTAGAACTGCTGCAGCCTGGATGTGCTGACAGCCCAACAGGGAGGAGCTTGTGCAGCTGTTGGTGACAAATGCTGTTTCTACATAAACTGCTCAGGGCAAGCAGAAACTGATCTGCACCTCTTGAAAGTCAAGGTAAAATATTATCCATCAGGTAAACAAGGCTAAACTGTTCTATTGGTCTGACCTATTCCTGGGAATGGGGGACTGGTTTAATGGGGTGTGGGGAAGTGTGCTTAGATATGTTCTTTTCTCATTTTAATCTATGTTCTTTTCTTCCTTTTCAGATCTCTTACTACCCAGCTACTAAACCAACTTCTCTCTCCAGAGCCACTAACTTAGCATTTTTTTTTTTTTTTTTTGAGACAGAGTCTCGCTCTGTCACCCAGGGTGGAGTGCAGTGGTGTGATCTTGGCTCACTGCAACTTCCGCCTCCCAGGTTCAAGCAATTCTCTGCCTCAGCCTTCCAAGTAGCTGGGATTACAGGTGCCCGCCACCATACCCAGCTAATTTTTGTATTTTTAGTAGAGATGGGGTTTCACCATCTTGGTCAGGCTGGTCTTGAACTCCTGACCTCGTGATCCACCCGCCTTGGCCTCCCAAAGTGCTGGGATTATAGACATGAGCCGCCGCGCCCGGCCTAACTCAGCTTTTTATGTGTGAAACTTCTAAGGGAGTTCCAGACAGGGAGAATGAATGAGCTTCTTGGTATAATGCATATTTTGAATTAAAAGCCTTTATAAATCAACAGGCCTCAGAAGAAACTTATCCCCTAACTTCAAAAAGATCAGATGGGCCCATCAAGAACAATTGCCTTTTCTTCCCTTCCCTGTTATCTCACTATTTCAGGAAAGAAGAGGAAGAATATAACCATACCAGAACAAACCATTTTACAAAATAATACCTGTCTCTCAGGTTCTTTTAACTTTCAAAGAAAACCATTTACAAGTCAATTTCTGTTCTCACCTTCCATTCATTCTCCTAAGCACCTGTTCATATTTCCTTAGTAATTATTTAATGCCCCTCAACCAGAATTACCTATATTCCCCATCTTCCCCCTCCCCTCTGAAAGAGGTTATAGAAGTGTCTGGGCCCCGTTGGGAAATTGGGTAATCACTCTATGATTCTTCCCGTGCACATGGTTAAATAAATTTGTATGCTTTTTGTCCTATTAATCTTCCTTACTGTAAATTGATTTTTTTCGGCGAACCCTCTGAGGGCAAGGGAAAGGCTCCTCCAATGCCCGTACACAAGTGAAGAAGATCAAGATGAATTTATCACAAACCTGCCTTGCTATACAAGTGTCTGATGTACAAAAGACTGAAGTGAAATACTTGTTAGCACCAATAAAATATAACTCAGTGACAAATTTTCTAAAAAGAACTTTGTATCTAGGATTGATAGGCTTGGAAAAATCTTACAAACTTTTCTTCAACATCTGAAAGTGGTTTTCAGTCTATAGTAATTGTCAGGCCTCTGAGCCTAAGCTAAGCCATCATAACCCCTGTGACCTGCACGGATACATCCAGATGACCTGAAGCAACTGAAGAACCACAAAAGAAGTGAAATAGTCAATTCCTGCCTTAACTGATGACACTCCACCACTGTGATTTGTTCCTGTCCCACCCTAACTGATCAATTGACCTTGTGACATTCCTTCTCCTGGACAATGAGTCTCAGGAGCTCCCCACCGAGCACCTTGTGACCCCCACTCCTGCCTGCAAGAGAAAACCCCCTTTAACTGTAATTTTCCACTACCTACCCAAATCCTGTAAAACTGGCCCACCCCTATCTCCCTTTGCTGACTCCTTTTTCAGACTCAGTCTGCCTGCACCCAGGGGATCAAAAAGCTTTATTGCTCACACAAAGCGTGTTTGGTGGTCTCTTCACACAGACGTGTGTAACAGTATTATTTTATTTTTTTGAGACAGAGTTTCACTCTGTTGTGTTGGCTGGAGTACAGGGGTGTGATCATGGCTCACTGCAGCCTCAAACTCCCTGGGCTCTAGTGATCCTCCCACCTCAGCTTCCTGAGTAGCTGGGACCACAGATGTGCACCACCACACCCAGCTATTTTTTGGTAGAGTTGTTTTTTTGCCATGTTGCCCAGGCTGGTCTTGAACTTCTAGGCTCCAGTGATCCACTTGCTTTGATCTCCCAGTGTTGGGATTACAGGCATGAGCCACCATGCCCAGCCCTTAGTAATAATTTTAAAAAGTCTTTTAGTTTGAAGTTTTTGATAGCCTGAGAACTGAGGCAGCATCTTCTTAAATTATTCTTGTAAAATCTGTGGGTTTGAAGTTTGATTAATGAGAACACAATGTGTTTTTCCAATGCTTCATGTAGTGTCCCTTGTTCACATTCCTGTTTTATTCTTACTGCTTGTGTTCTTTATTATGGCTGGATTGGTACTAGAAAAAACAAACCTTGTTTGTGTATGAGTGTGGATGTGTCTGACAAGTACTTGAAATGTGACTTACATGATTTTGCTGTTTTTCTTTTTCATGAAATATTAAGGTAGGAAAGTTGACATTTTGCTTTTAATTCAGCATAATATGATGTGAAGAATTTCCAAATAAGATTGTTTTCATGTAAGACTCATGGCCTAGATGCAATTAAAATAATAAAATAAAAATAAAATATGATTATTAAAAACTGTTTTGCTTAATATCAAACATGCTGGTATACTAAACAATTCTACAAATATTTTCATTAGTCTTCCTTTTAATTTTATTATTTAAAATATATATTTTTTTGCTCAAAAGGATATAATAGTCTTTCTAAATTCAAGTAGCCAATGTACTCTTTTCATATTTGTATTAACCAACGATCAATTTATTGAATGATTTAAAAGTTCTTAAGAAATATTTTTATACATAAATGAGTGGATTTTTTAATCATCATTAATCCTTGCTGTGTCAGGGGTCCCGAAGACTACCATTAGATTTGATGATTCTCTGGAAGGACCCACGGAATTCAGAAAGGCTGTTATAGTTACACAGTTATAGTTTATTACAGGAAAAGGAAACAGATTAAAACCAGCAAACGAAAAGGTGCGTAGGCAGAATCCAGGATAAACCAAGAATGAGCTTTCAGTTGTCTTCTCCCAGTGGAGTTGAATGGATAGTGTTTAATTCTCCCAGCAGTAATGTGTGATATCATTTTTTTCTTTTTCTTTTTTAAAAAATTTTATTTTTTCATAGGTTATTGGGGTACAGGTGGTGTTTGGTGATATGAGTAATTTCTTTAGTGGTGATTTGTGAGATTTTGATGCATCCGTCACCCAAGCAGTAAACTGCACCCTATTTGTGGTCTTTTATCCCTCACTCTCCTCCTACTCTTCCCCCCAAGTCCCCAAAGTCCAGTGTATCATTCTTATGCCTTTGCATCCTCATAGCTTAGCTCCCACATAACAGTGAGAACATACGATGTTTGGTTTTCCATTCCTGAGTTACCTCACTTAGAATAATACTCTCCAATCTCATCCAGGTCACTGTGAACAATTAATTCATTCCTTTTATGGCTGAGTAGTATTCTTTCTATCTATCTATCTATCTATCTATCTATCTATCTATCTATCTATCATCTATCTATCTATCTATCTATCATCTGTCACAGTTTCTTTATCCACTCATTGACTGGTGGGAATTTAGGCTGGTTCCATATTTCTGCAACTGTGAATTGTGCTACTATAAACAAGCATGTGCAAGTATCTTTTCCGTATAATGGCTTCTTTTCCTCTAGCTAGATACTCAGTAGTGGGATTGCTGGATCAAATGGTAGTTCTACTTTTAGTTCTTTAAGGAATCTCCACACTGTTTTCCATAGTCGTTGTGCTATTTTATATTCCCACCAGCAGTGTAGAAGTGTTCCCTGATCACCTCATCCACTCCAACATCTACTGTTTTTTGATTTTTTGATTATAGCCAGTCTTGTAGGAGTAAGGTGGTATCACATTGTGGTTTTGATTTGCATTTCCCTGATCATTAGTGATGCTGAGCTTTTTAAAATATGTTTGTTGGCCACTTGTATATCTTTTTTTGAGAATTATCTATTCATGTCGTTAGCCCACTTTTTGATGGGATTGTTTGTTTTTTTGTTTCTTATTTGTTTGAGTTCATTGTAGATTCTAGTTATTAGTCCTTTGTCAGATGTATAGATTGTAAAGATTTTCTCCCACTCTGTGGGTTGTCTGTTTACTCTGCTGACTGTTCCTTTTGCCATGCAAAATCTCTTTAGTTTAATTAAGTCCTAGCTATTTATCTTTGTTTTTATTGCATTTGCTTTTGGGTTCTTGGTCATGAAATCCTTGCCTAAGCCAACGTCTAGAAGGGTTTTTCCAAGGTTATCTTCTAGAATTTTTATAGTTTTCGGTCTTAGATTTAAGTCCTTAATCCATCTTGAGGTGATTGTTGTATAAGGAGAGAGATGAGGATCCAGTTTCATTCTCTTACATGTGGCTAGCCAATTTTCCCATCACCATTTGTTGGAAAGGGTGTCCTTTCCCCATGTTATGTTTTCGTTTGCTTTGTCGAAGATCAGTTGGCTGTAAGTATTTGGGTTTATTTCTGAATTCTCTATTCTGTTCCATTGTTCTATGTGCCTATTTTTATACCAATACCATGCGGTTTTTGTGACTATGGCCTTATGATGTAGTTTGCAATCAGGTAGTGTGATGCCTCCAGATTTGTTCTTTTTGCTTAGTTGTGCTTTGGCTATGTGGGCTCTTTTTTGGTTTCATGTGAATTTTAGAATTTTTTTTCTAATTCTGTGAAGAATGATGGTGGCATTTTGATGGGGATTGCATTGAATTTGTAGATTGCTTTTGGTAGTATGGTCATTTTCACAATACTGATTTTACCCATCCATGAGCATGGTTTGTGTTTCCATTTGTTTGTGTCATCTATGATTTCTTTCAGCAGTGTTTTGTAGTTTTCCTTGTAGAGGTCTTTCAACTCCTTGGTTAGGTATATTCCTAAGTATTTTTTTAAATTTTTTTTGCAGCTTTTGTAAAAGGGGTTGAGTTCTTGATTTGATTCTCTGCTTGGTCACTGTTGATGTATAGAAGAGTTACTGATTAGTGTACATTAATCTTGTATCCAGAAATTTTGCTGAATTATTGTATCAGTTCTCAGAGTCTTCTGGAGGAGTCTTTAGGGTTTTCGAGGTAAACAATCATATCATCAGCAAACAGTGACAGTTTGACTTCCTCTTTACTAATTTGGATGCCCTTTATTTCTTTCTGTTGTCTGATTGCTCTGGCTAGGACTTAGACAGTACTACGGTGAAGAGGAATGGTGAGAGTGGGCATCCTTGTCTTGTTCCAGTTCTCGGAGGGAATGCTTTCAACTTTTCCCATTCACTATTATGTTGGCTGTGGGTTTGTCATAGATGGCTTTTATTACATTGAGGTATGCCCCTTGTATGCTGAATTTTCTCAGAGTTTTAATCAAAAGGGATGCTGGATTTTGTCAAATGCCTTTTCTGCGTCTATTGAGATGATCATGTGATTTTTGTTTTTAATTCTATTTACGTGGTGTATCACATTTATTGACTTGCATATGTTAAACCATCCCTGCATCCCTGGTATGAAGCCGCTTGATCATGGTGGATTATCTTTTTGATATGTTGTTGGATTCTGTTAGCTAGTATTTTGTTAAGGATTTTAACATGTATGTTCATCAAGGACATCAGTCTGTAGTTTTCTTTTTTGGTTATGTCCTTTCCTGGTTTCGGTATTAAGTTGATGCTAGCTTCATAGAATGAATTAGGGCAGGTTCCCTCTTTTTCTAACTTGTGGAATAGTGTCAAAAGGATTGGTACCAATTGGTCTTTGAATGTCTGGTAGAATGCTGTTATAATATGTCTGGTCCTGGACTTTTCTCTGTTGGTAATTTTTAAATTACCATTTCAATCTCACTGCTTGTTATTGGTCTGTCCAGGGTATCTAATTCTTCCTGATTTAAGCTAGGAGGGTTGTATTTTTTCAGAAATTTATCCATATCTTCTAGGTTTTCTAGTTTATGTGCATAAAGGTGTTCATAGTAGCCTTAAATAACCTTTTGTATTTCTGTGGTGTCAGTTGTAACATCTCCTGTTTTGTTTCTTATTGATGTTATTTGGATTTCTCTATTCTTTTCTTTGTTAATCTTGCTATTGGTCTATCAATTTTATTTATCTTTTCAAAGAACCAGCTTTTGTTTTATTTATCTTTTGTATTGTTTTGGTTTCAATTTCATTTAGTTTTGTTCTTATCTTGGTTATTTCCTTTCTTCTGCTGGGTTTGGGTTTGGTTTGTTCTTGTTTCTCTAGTTCCTTGAGGTGTAACCTCAGAGTGTCAGTTTGCACTCTTTCAGTCTTTTTGATGTAGGTATTTAGGGCTATGTACTTTCTTCTTAGCACTGCCTTTGTTGTATCGCAGAGGATTGATAGGTTATGTCACTATTGTCATTCAGTTTGAATAATTTTTAAATTTCCATCTTGATTTTGTTTTTGACCTGATGATCATTCAGGAGCAGGTTATTTAATTTTAATGTATTTGCATAGTTTCAAAGGTTCCTTTTGGAGGTGATTTCCAGTTTTATTTCACTGTGGTCTAAGAAAGTGCTTGATATAATTTACATTTTCTTAAATTTATTGAGGCTCATTTCGTGGCCTATCATATGGTCTATCTTGGAGAAAGTTACATGCACTGTTGAATAGAATGTGTATTCTGCAGCTGTTGGATGGAATGTTCTGTATATATCTATTAAGTTTATTTGTTTCAAGGTATAGTTTAAATCCATTATTTCTTTGTTGACTTTCTGTCTTGATGACCTGTCTAGTGCTGTCACTGGAGTATTGATGAAGTCCCCCACTATTATTGTGTTGCTGTCTTTTTCATTTCTTAGGTCTATTAGTAATTGTTTTATAAATTTATGAGCTGCAATGTTAGGTGCTTATATGTTTAGGATTGTGATATTTTCTGTTGGACAAGACCTTTTACCATTTTATAATGTCCCCCCTTTTTTTTTTTAACTGCAGTTCCTTTAAAGTTTGTTTTGTCTGATATAATAATAGCTACTCCTGCTTGCTTTTGGTGTCCATTTGCATGAAATGCCCTTTTCCACCCCTTTAAGTTTATATGAGTCCTTGTGTATTAGATGAGTCTCTTCAAGGCAGCAGATAGTTGGTTGGTGAATTCTTATTCATTCTGCAGTTCTGTATCTTTTAAGTGGGGCATTTAGGCCATTTACATTCAATGTTAGTATTGAGAGGTGAGGTACCATTCCATTCATCTTGCTATTTCTTGCCTGTGTACTTGGTTTTTTTGTTTTTGCTTTTTAACTTGTGTTTTTGTTTTATAGGTCCTGTGAGATGTATACTTTAAAGAGGTTCTGTTTTGGTGTATTTCCAGGATTTGTCTCAAGATTTAGAGCTCCTTTTAGCAGTTCTTGTAGTGGTGGCTTGGTAGTGGCGAATTCTCTCAGCATTTGTTTTTCTGGAAAAGACTGTATTTTCCTTCACATATAATGTTTAGTTTTACTGGTTAAGAAATTCTTGGCTGATAATTGTTTTGCTTGAAGAGGCTGAAAACAGGGTCCCAATCCCTTCTAGCTTGTAGGGTTTCTGCTGAGAAATCTCCTGTTGATCTGATAGATTTTCCTTTATAGGTTACCTGGTGCTTTTGTCTCACAGCTCTTAAGATTCTTTCCTTTGTCTTAACTTTGGATAACCTGATGACAATGTGCCTAGGTGATGATCTTTTTGTGATGAATGTCCTAGGTGTTCTTTGTACTTCTTGTATTTGGATGTCTATGTCTCTGGCAAGGCGGGGGAAGTTTTCCTTGATTATTCCTCCAAATATGTTTTCCAAACTTTAGATTTCTCTTCTTCCTCAGCGATGTCAATTATTCTTAGGTTCAGTCATTTAACATAATTCCAGACTTCTTGGAAGCTTTGTTTATGTTTTCTTATTCTTTTTTCTTTGTCTTTGTTGGATTGAGTTAATTCAATGACTTTGCCTTCAGCTCTGAATTTCTTTCTTCTACTTGTTCAATCTATTGCTGAGACTTTCCAGAGCATTTTGCAATTCTATGTGTCCAGCGTTTCCTGCAGTTTTAATTGTTTTTTTATTTATGCTATCTATTTCCTTGAATATTTCTCCCTTCACTTCTTGTATTTTTTTCTTTTTATCTCCTTGCATTGGGTTTTTGCCTTTCTCTGTTGCCTCCCTGATTAGCTTAATAACTAACCTCTTGAATTCTTTTTCAGGTAAATTGGGGATTTCTTCTTGGTTTGGATCCATTGCTGGTGAGGTAGTGTGATTTTTCAGGGGTGTAAAAGAGCCTTGTTTTTTCATACTACCAGAATTGGTTTTCTAATTCCTTCTCATTGGGGTAGGCTCTGTCAGAGGGAAGGTCTAGGGCTAAAGGCTGTTGTTCAGATTCTTTTGTCCCATGGGGTGTTCCCTTGATGTAGTACTCTCCTGTTTTCATATGGATGTGGCTTCCTGAGAGGTGAGCTGTAGTGATTGTTATCTCTCTTCTGGGTCTAGCCACCCAGCAAATCTATCAGGCTCCAGGCTAGTACTGGGGGTTGTTTGCACAGAGTCCTGTGATGTGACCTGTCTATGGGTCACATCCCATCGATACAAGCACCTTTTCCGGTGGAGGTGGCAGGTAGGTGAAATGGACTCTGTGAGGGTTCTTAGATTTCTTGGTTTAATGCTCTAGTTTGGTGCTGGTTGGCCTCCTGCCAGGAGGTGGTGCTTTCCAGAGAGCATCAGCTGTGGTAGTATGGAGAGGAACCAGTGGTGGGCAGGGCCCTAGAACTCCCAAAAGTACATGCCCTTTGTGTTCAGATACCTTGGTGGATAGGGAAGGACCATCAGGTGGGGGCAGGGCTAGGTGTGTCTGAGCTCAGATTCCTTGGGCGGGTCAGCTGTGGCTGCTGTGGGGGATGGGGGCCAGGTTACCAGTTGAATGGAGTTATGTACCTAGGAGGATTACGGCTGCCTCTGCTGAGTCATGCAGGTTGTCAGGGAAGTTGGGGAAAGCTGGCAGTCACAGGCCTCACCCAGCTCCCATGCAATCTGTAGGGCTGGTCTCACTCCCACCGTGCTCCACCTAACAGCACCGCCTCTGTTTCCAGGCAGTGGGCAAGCAGGGCTGAGGACCTACCCCAGACTACCCACCTCCCAGCTACAAAAGAATAGGGCTTTAGTTCTTCCTCCGCCTGTGGAGTCTGCAGGCCAGATTCGTGCCTTCCCCTGAGTTCTGGCCAGGAGGCTTCTGGAGTGTTTCAAATTGTTAAAAAGTTCAGCTGGAAGTTTCCTTCTCCCTGTGGCATTTTCCCCATGCCTCTGGCTTCCCTCCCAAAGGATCCCTGTGATGCCAGGCAGGAATAGCCTGCTTTGGGACCCAGCGAACTTCCAGGGTCTTTCCTGCTGCTTCCTCTACCCTTGTATTTTGCTCAGCTCTCTAAATTGACTCAGCTACAGGTAAGGTCGGAACCTTCTGCAAACTAGACCTTCAGTTTCCCCAGTAGTGGTGTGTGTTCTGGGGTGAAGGATCTCCCTTTCTTACTTCTGCAGTTTGGGCAGTCACAGTATTTAGGATGTCTCCCAGGTCCTGCAGGAAGAGTCTGCTTCCTTCAGATGATTTGTAGATCCTCTCAGGTTTCCTGATTTATTCCTGCAGTCATTCTGGAGCTAAAATTCACAATGCAAGCTTCCGCATGCAGCAAGCTAGTCCTGCCTCCCATCCACCATGATGATCTTTTAAGTCTAATGTGTGACATCATTTTTGAAGTACCAGTTTGGCTCATTGGAGCCTTGTTGTCCAGAGTTTTTATTGGGGGTCAGTTACATGGGTGTGGAACATCCACTTGACTGACCTTAGCTACTCAGTTGCCAGCTCCCCCAGAGGTCGAACTGATGCATTGTGGCCCAGAAACAGATAAACAGAAACATGAATTCAATATAAATCACATTGTTCGCATAAATTATCTGGTGTGGCTCAAGGTCTTGGGTTTACAAAGACATTCATTAGGAAGGCTATTCCAAAAGGCTCAGAGGTTATCTCCCAGGAGCTGATCAAAGGCCAGTCCTTTCTTTGGAATGTGCAGGGTTTGAACACACCAGGCCTAGCTGAGCTAACCTTTTACTGTATTTGCAGAATTTACTGCACTTGCAGAATTTACTCTTCACACAGAATGCTATGAGGGTTAGCAATGCTTCTGAATGGCACATGTTTGTATTATTGATGTTGTTAGGTTATTGGCTATCAAGGAATCTTTAAGATAATATGATCATTGCTCATGCAGATGTTCAGTAATGCCAGAAATGGATGTGGAAGTAGGTATTCAGATAAAGGCAGAAGTTGAAGTCAAAGTTGAAGAGCAGATTCAAAGACAAAAGAGATTTTTTTATAAAAATGCATTTTAAAAATTATTTATTTTTATTGATACATAATACTTTACATATTTATGGTATAAATATGATATTTTGTTGTATGCATAGAATGCATAATGATAAAGTCAGGGTATTTGGGTTATGTATCACCTTCAGTATTATCTCTGCATTGGGAAAAATTCAAGTACTCTCTTCTAGCTACTTTGAAGTATATGTTGCAACTATAGTCACCCTACTCTGCTATTGAACATTAGGACTTATATCTTCTGTCTGACTGTATTTTTGTAGCCATTAACCAATGTCTCTTCATCCCTTCTTCCACCCACATTCTGTTCCCAGCCTCTGGTATCTATCTTGTACTTCCTATCTTCTCAAGGTCAAGTATTTAGCACTCACATATGAGTGAGAACATATGATATGTGAAGCCACTTGGTGAAAGTGGGCATCCTTATCTTGTCCCAGTTCTTAGAGGAAAGGCTTTCAGCTTTCTACCATTCAATATGATATTAGCATGGATTTGTCACATATGGCCTTTATTGTTTCGAGGTACGTTCCTTCTATGCCTGGTTTGTTGAGAGTTTTTATGATGAAGGGATGTTGAATTTTATCAAATTATTTTTCTGCATCTTTTGAGATGATCATATGGTTTTTGTCCTTCATTTTGTTGATGTGATGTATCATGTTTAATGATTTGCATATGTTGAAGCATTCTTGGATCCCTGGGATGAATCTTACTTGATCATGGCGTATGATCTTTTGATGTTCTGTAGGATTCAGTTTGCTAATATTTTGTTGAGAATTTTTGCATCTATATTCATTGGAAATATTGGCCTGTAGTTTCTTTTTTGTTGTGTCCTTGTCTAGTTTTGGTATCAGGTAATGCTGGCCTCACAGAATGAGCTAGGGAGAATTCTTTCCTCCTGAATTTTTTGAAATAATTTGAGGAGAATTGGTGTTAGTTTCTCTTTAAAGATTTGGTAGAATTTGGCACTAAAACCACCTAGACTCCTAGATTTGATAAATGAATTCAATAAAGTCCCAGGTTACAAATCAATGTACACAAGTCAGTAGCACTGCTACACACTAACAGCAACCAAGCTGGGAATCAAATCAAGAACTCAACCCCTGCCTTTTTTTTTTTTGAAACAGAGTCTCACTCTGTCACCCAGGCTGGAGTGCAGTGGCGTGATCTTTGCTCACTGCAACCTCTGCCTCCCAAGTTCAAGCTATTCTCCTGCCTCAGCCTCCTGAGTAGCTAGACTACAGGCACCCACCACCATGACCAGCTAATTTTTTTGTATTTTTAGTAGAGACGGGGTTTCACCGTATTGGCCAGGCTGGTCTTGAACTCCTGACCTTGTGATCTGCCTGCCTCAGCCTCCCAAAGTGCTGGGATTACAAGTGTGAGCCACCACGCCTGGCTGAACTCAATCACTTTTAAAACAGCTTCAAAAACATAAAGTATCTAGGAATACACCTATCCAGGGAAAGATCTTTGCAAGTAAAACTGCAAAACACTTCTGAAAGAAATCATAGACCACACAAACAAATGGAAACACATCCCATGCTCATGGATGGGTAAAATCAATATTGTGAAAATGACCATACTGCCAAAAGCAATCTGTAAGTTCAGTGCATTTCCCATCAAAATGCCGCTATCATTCTTCACAGAACTAGAAAAGACAATCCTAAAATTCATATGGAACCAAAAAAGAGCCCATGTAGCCAGATCAAGACTAAGCAAAAAGAACAAATCTGGAGGCATCACATTACCTGACTTCAAACTCTACTACAAGGCTATAGTTACCAAAACAACTTGGTAGGCAGCGTGCGGTGGCTCACGCCTATAGTCCCAGAACTTTGGGAAGCTGAGGCAGGCAGATCACTTGAGGTCAGGAGTTCAAGATCAGCCTGGCCAACATGGTGAAACCCAGTCTCTACCAAAAATACAAAAATTAGCTGGGCATGGTGGCACGTGCCTGTAATCCTAGCTACTTGGGAGGTCGAGGTGGAAGAATTGCTTGAACCCAGGGGGCAGAAGTTGCAGTGAGCCGAGATTGTGCCACTGCACTCCAGCCTGGGTGACAGAGTGAGACTTTGCCTCAAAACAAACAAACAAAAAACAACAAAAAACAAAAACAGCATGGTATTGGTAAAAAACAGGCCCATAGACCATGCGAACAGAATAGAGAACCCAGAAATAAAGCCAAATACTTACAGCCAACTGATCTTTGACGAAGCAAACAAAAACATAAAGTGGGGAAAGGACACTCAATTCAACAAACGGTGCTGGGATAATTAGCAAACCACATGTAGAAGGATCCTCACCTCTCACCTTGTACAAAAATCAACTCAAGATGAATCAAAGACTTGAATCTAAGACCTGATACCATAAAAATTCTGGAAGATAATGTAGGAAAAGGTCTTCTAGACATTGGCTTAGGCAAAGAGTTCATGACCAACAACCCAAAAGCAAATGCAGCAAAAACAAAGATAAAGAGATGGGACTTAATTAAAACAACTTCTGCAGCAAAACAAATAATCAGCAAACAGACAACCCACAGAGTGGGAGAAAATATTCGCAAACTATGCATCCAACAAAGAACTAATATCCAGAATCTGCAAATAACTCAAACAAGTCAGAATGAAAAAAACAAATAATCCCATCAAAAAGTGGGCTCAGGACGTGAACAAACAATTCTCAAAAGAAGATATACAAATGGCCAAGAAACATATAAAAAAATGCCCAACATCACTAATGATCAGGGAAATTCAAATTAAAACCACAGTGTGATACTACAGTCTTGTAAGAATGGCCATAACCGAAAAATTAAAAAATTATAGGCGTGGATGTGGTGAAAAAGGAGTACTTTTTCACTGCTGGTGGGAATGTAAAATAGTACAACCACTATGGAAAAGAGTATGGAGATTCCTTAAAGAACTAAAAGTAGAACTACCATATGATCCAGCAATCCCACTACTGGGTGTCTACCCAGAGGAAATAAGCCATTATATGAAAAAGATACTTGCACATGCATATTTATAGCGGCACAATTCGCAATTGCAAAAATATGAAACCAGCCTAAATGCCCACCAATGAACAAGTGGATGAAGAAAATGTGATATTATATATATATTATATAATAGATATAATTCCATGGAATACATATATGAATTCTACTCAGCCATTAAAAGGACTGAAATATGGCATTCATAGCAACCTGGCTGGAGTTGGAGACCATTATTCTAAGTGAAGTAACTCAGAATTGGAAAACCAAACATTGTATGTTCTCACTGATATGTGGGAGCTGAGCTATGAGGACGCAAAGGCATGAGAATAATATAATAGACTCTGGGGACTTGGGGGAAGGGTGGGAGGGGGGTGAGAGATAAAAGTCTATACATTGGGTATAGTGTACACTGCTTGGGTGACAGGTGCACCAAAATCTCACCACTAAAGAACTTATCCATGTAACCAAACACCTCCTGTTCCCCAAACTGTTGAAATAATAATTAAACAAAGAAACTAAATTAGTGTTTCTCACAAGTAGAGGCCTGTTAATATCCCAGTTTTCTATATAACATCCTGGGATCTGACCAATCATAAACTCGTAGCATATTCCTCTTTACTGGGCAAGAGTGATGGTGAGGGGGATTGACACTATTAACCTTTATTTTTCCTCCTGTTATCCCATGTGTTTAACAAACTTATGGTCAGCTTCTTGGAAGAATAATAGTTAAAATTTATTGATCACTTACAATGTGCCAGGCACTATTCTAAACAATTTACATGTACAAATTAGCTTGATTCTCAAACTCATCCTTTGAATTAAGCATTATTATTAACTTTATTTTTTAGATGAGGAAAATGGGGCCAAGAGAAAGTTTCATAACTTGTCCAAGATCTTCCAGTTGTCAGGTTGGGATTCAAACTCAGGCAACCTGGCTTAGAGCCTGCACTCTACCATTATTCTGATGGCAAAGATGGTAAAATAGCTGATGCTGTGAAAAAATATTACATATACATTCACTTGAGACCAAACAATTGATTATACATGTTCTTTGATGTTTCCAGAGATGCTTACTTAATATGTCTATGTAGAACTGAAATCAGTTAATTCAAACACAGTGCAATGGAGTTTATCTCTGCTGCTTGTTCATTCTTCCTGATTTTACTTTTGGATATAGCGTCTTAAGTTTCATCACGGCACAGTTTTACAGTGACCTGCAGATGGCAGTATAGCCCAATTTAATACAATGCCAGTAATAGAAAATGCCCTCTATTGAACGATTCTGTTTTCCTCCCATTTTCATATCTCCATACAAAAGTTATGTCTCTAAATTGCATATTCTGCGCCCTGATCCCACAGAGAAATTAGCTTTTAAGAATATTTCTTTTTTTCCCCAGTTACAGCCACATGAATCCTTTCTGGGGAGAGTGGGTGTGGGTGGAATCTGGGTGGCTTCCTCTGCAGCTGCCTCAGACCCTGGGCTTCTACTGGTTACATTTTCACTTTTAGCACCTACGTCAAAAGCTTATTTAGGGAAGGTGATGGATATATTAATCAGCTTGAGTTAATCTTTCTACAATCTATACATATATCAAAACATCACACTGTACCCCATAGATATATACAATTATTATTTGTTGATTAAAAAAAGCTTATTGGTGAAACACATCCAACTATCGATGGAAATAAAATGTTTCATTTTTCAAATAATTGCATCAAAAGCACTAATATCGTTACCCCACCCCAGGGATTTACTGAAGCCTCCTTGTTCTCCCTTTGGGTCTATAGATGAAGCTTACAATTCTGACTTTCTCCCTTCCTGTGGTTCCAGGAATCCTGGCATCTTGATGCTGCATTAGTGTTGGTGCTATCTATGGGCACTACCATGGTGTCACATTTCTACAGCCTTACTCACCTGTTCTGCTCATTCTGTTTTTCTCTTTCTTGAAGGATCTCAAGGATATTTCCAGCATCATGTCATTTAAAATTACTGCCATAGCTCCCAAGAAGGTTTTTATGCCAGAAAAACCGAAGAATATTCTGCCTTGGCCAAGCCATTTTTCTTCTAAGCAAGTGCTCCTTAGAAAGATAAATGTGCAAAGGAGTCAAGAAAAGCAAAGCAGCAAGGCTTTTTGGTTTGTGGTTAACAAACTCCTTTTAACACCTGCTTCCTCCCTACTTTCTTCTTCTTCTTCCTTTTTTTTTTTTTTTTTTTTTTTCCGAGATAGAGTTTTGCTCTTGTTGCCTATGCTAGAGTGCAATGGTGCAAACTCCCTACTTTCTTTCCTTGACTGAGGTCTGGCTTTCTGTTGTAGATGCTCATATTTTTATAGCCTCTTAATGGGAGACTGCTCCTGATTCCACATTTCACATTCAAATCAAGGATCTTTTTTTTTTTCCACCTATACCAGCTTCCACCTTCCTCATTTTCAGACTTTCCTGGCACACATGGATGCCTTCAGTACTTGCTCTGTCATCTGCTGTATTTTAAGCCCTCGCATCATCATCATCTAGTGTCCCTACTCCTATTTGTCTTTCCAGAGCTTTTCGACTACCTCTTTCTGGGAGGGCCCAAATCACGTTCTTCTTATTCTTTGTTTTACATTTTTACAACCTGTTATTTTACAACCTGTAGCCAGTTATTAAATAGTTATTGGATTAGATTGATTGAACTGATTATTATCTTGCACGTGGTTTCTAAAGCAGAGATGTCTAGGAAAATGTGATACCAGTAATCCTCATGCACATCTTGGCTATATACTGCTACTGGTAGCTTAAAGGGAATACATTTCCAGATACTCGGTTTCCAGATACTCTTTTCTAAAATGTGTTTGCCTGAGAACCTGCCTGTAACCAAGGAATCCTGCTGATGTCGCTTTCCCTTCTCCCTTTTCCAATTATCCTTCTCCTATTTGAAAAAGAAAAGCGAGTTTCTCACCCGTGCACAACGGTGTAGATGCATTACACTGATGCATAAAAATCTCTGAGACATCAGAGGGATATTTGAAATATGGTGCCAGTGTTAAGAAAGTGAATGACTTTAACGACTGAATAACCAATCATTTTCCAAATCAAGTGGTGTCTAACTTTTTGTCAACTAATAGACTTTTACTTTTTTGATGATAGATGTCTATGTGATGTTTCTAACATATAACTTAAAAAGGGTTCAAAGAATTGAGTTATAGTGTTGAAAATGTTTATCTATTTTTGTCAACTGATTTATTTGAAATGATATTGTCAGTGCTCACAAATAAAAGTAGGAAATAGAAGTAGCTTTGATACTGAACTCTGTATAATTAAGTAACATTCATTCTTAGCTTCATGAACTAATTGGAGAAAGTCCCATCTATGAGATACATTTCCAATGTTATGTTTGATATTTGTCAGGATTTATAAGTTACATGTACTATTTTGATCAACAGTGAATAAATAAGAGTTGTATCAGAAGTAAATTTTTAGCATTTGGAAACTTATGGCAACAGAAAAAATTTGAATAATATACATATGTTCATTGCAGAAGAATATGATGAGGTAATCAATAAAATACTTTCAAGTACAAATATATATTAGGATAAAATTCTGTGGGAGGATAGAATATAAACACAAGTTCAAGAAGAAAAAAGAATCTTGTGAAATTTTTAGCTTTAAAAGTACCTTGTCTTTTAAAAATGTTTGATGGTGGGTGTCAAATTGCTATGGCATTTAGATTCCACTGGATACATTTAAAAGAGTGAAATAGCAGTTTTATTTAAAATGTCAGCATTATAATGTGCGAGAAGTTATATCACTTGCAACTATTTAAGCTTAAATAATTTCTTTAAAAATCTTAAATGCCAATTACAAAATGTACGAGAAGAAATACAGTTTTTCCACATCCTTTTAGGGTGCTTGTGAGTAAATGTTTAGGAATCACTGAGCTGGGCCAGAGTATCTCCTTTGACTCCAGGCCTAAATGGCCCCCTTCTGCTCTTGCTCAAGATTGAATTTTAGAAGTTACTACTCGAGTACGATGACAGTTTAAATCTATAAATATTAGAGGAGAAAGAGCCAAAGTGAGAATTTCCCCATTGCCTCTACCCACTGAAAACATGTCTTCATACTTGTTCTGAGCTTTATCATTCAGAGCAGCACTCCTAGAGAATAAATGAGGTATCAGTTGTCAGTACAAACGGTGAGGAAGGACTTTGTACAGCAATCAGAGACCAGCAAATGATACTATGAATCTAAGAAATAAAATCAGTGAACCTGTGAATAACAAATTTGGACATGCTTATATAATTTTAGTTAAATACATTCCTTTTTTGGGGGATATCTTATGAAAACTATTTTAATTTGAATGGTAGATATGTTTAGATATGCTTAGTGACTATTATAGTTTATACATGCATTATAATGTGTATATCACACTATGTTATGCATTGAGTTGTGGCATGCCAAATCCATATTCACAATTTGAAATTTGCCACGAAACTACTATGAAATTCAACAATTGTTACATTATTATTTTCTTTTTGTGTATGTGTTTCCCTGCCTAAGAATGTGGGAGATTTCTCAAAATTTGTCCTGTTTATTCTTGATTATTTTGGTGATTAATTTGTTAAATTTTCTAATATTTTATATTGGATGTTTTAAAATTGGGTGATTGTCCAAGTGGCTCATAGACATTATAGTTAGGTTAATAAGCAATAAATGAATACTTAAGGCTGCTTGGTATCTGTAAAGTCAAAGATTATAGTGTGTCCCCTGGCTCTGGGCTTTCTCTGTTGTGCCGTGGATTTAAGGGAACGAGAAGGAATCAGCAGTGAAATTCCTTCTGACTAAAGAAGGACATTGCTTATGAACAGATGAACTATATTAGTAGTGGAAGAAGGGGAGATAATCACAGATGCTGCAGAGACTAAAAATATAATGAAGATGTCATGAATAATTTCATGGTAATGAATTTGAAAACATGAAATGTGCGAAGTTTCATAAAATGTAAATTAATGAAACCAACTCAAAAATAGAAAACCTCAATGGTGTTATGACAAACAAATGGAATCTGTAATTAAACATCTTTCCATAAAAAGCAAGCAAACAAGCAAACAGATTACAGCAGGAGGTTTTACACATAAGTCATACCGATAATTTCAAGAATAAATAATTCCAAACATATACAACTCTTTTTGACAATATAAAAGAGGGAACGCTATCTACTTATTTTATAAAAATAGCATAATTTTGACACTAAAATCTTTTTTTTGAACTTTTTTTTTACCGGTATGTAATAGTCATACATTTTTTGGAGTACGTGTAATGTTTTGATACATGCATGCAATGTGTAATGATCAAATCAGGGTAATTGAGATATCCATCACCTTAAACATTGATCTCTATGTTGGGAACATTCCAATTCTTCTCTCCTAGCTATTTTGAACTGTACAATATATTATAGTTAACTATAGTCACCATATTGTACTATCAAACAGTGCCTCGTATTCCTTTTAACTGTATTTTTGTACCCATTAGCCAGTCTCTCCTCACCGTTCTTTCCTAGCCTCTGGTAACCAGCAATCAACTCTCTACCTTCATGAGATCACCACGTACAAGTGAGAATTGAAGTATTTGTCTTTCTGTGCCTGATTTATTTCACCGAATGTAATGACCTCCAGTTACAATCATTTTACTGCAAATGACAAGGTTTCATTCTTTTTTAAATGGCTGAATAATATTTTATTGTCTATATGTACCACATTTTCTGCATACATTTGTCTGTTGATGAACGTTTAGCTTGATTCTATATCTTGGCTATTATGAACAGTGTTACTATAAACATGGGAATAGAGATTTCTCCTTGATATACTGATTTCCTTTCTTTTGGACATATACCCAATAGTGGGATTGCTGGGTCACACAGTAGTTCCATTTTTAGTTTTCTGAGGAATTGTCATGCTGTTTTCCATAGTGGCTATACTAATTTCCATTCCCACCAACAGTATATAAGTGTTCCCCTTTCTCTGCATCCTCGCCAGCATTTTTTTTTTTTGTCTTTTTGTTAAAACCCATTTTAACTGGGGTGAGATGACATCTCACTGTGGTTTTGATTTGCATTTCCCTGATGATTAGTGATGTTGAACATTCTTTCAAATACCTGTTGGCCATCTGTATGTCTTCTTTTGAGAAATGTTTATTCAGATCTTTTGCCCATTTTTGAATTGGATTATTTGCTTTTTTGCTATTGAGTTCTTTATATATTTTGGTACTTTATCCCTTGTCAAATTGATAGTTTGCAAATATTTTCTTCTATTCTGTAGGTTGTCTCTTCACTTTATTGATTGTTTCCTTTGCAGCGAAGACACTTTTTAGCTTGATGTAATCCCATTTGTCTAGTTTTGCTTTTGTTGCCTGTGCTTTTGAGCTGTTACCCAGAAAGTCTTTGCCCAGGCCAATGTCCTGAAGCATTTCCCCAATGTTTTCTTCTTTTCTAGTATTTTCAGTTTCATGTCTTAAACTGAAGTCAGTATTTTGATTTGATTTTTGTATGTGGTGAGTGATAGGCATCTAGCTTCATTTTTCTGCATATGGTTATCCAGTTTTCCCAGCACTATTTATTGAAGGGACTGTCCTTTCTCCGAAGAATATTATTGGCACTTTTGTTGAAAATAAATTGGATATAAAAGCAGATATTAATATCTATTCTGTTCCATTGGCCTGTTTGTTTTTATGCCAGTGCCAGGCTGTTTTGGTTACTATGGCTTTACAAGATATTTTGAAGTCAGGTAGTGTGATACCCTCAGCTTTATTCTTTTTGCTCAGGATTGCTTAGTCTATTTGGGGTCTTTTGTGATTCATATGAATTTTAGAATTGTATTTCTATTTCTGTGAAGAATGTCATTAGTATTTTGATAGGGATTGCATTGAATTTGTAGAATGCTTTGGGCAATATTGACATTTTAACCATATAAATTTTTCCAACCCATGAGCATTGGAAATCTTTTCATTTTTGTGTTCTTTTCAGTTTCTTTCATCAGTTTTTAAATAGTTTTCATTGTAGAATTTTTTTACTTCTTTGGTTAAATTTATTCCTAGATATTTTATATTTTGTTTAGCTTTCTAAATGGGATTGTTTTCCTCATTTCTTTTTCAGATTGTTCACTGTTGGCATATATAAATGCTATTAATTTTTTATGTTGATTTTATATCTTGCAACTTTTCTGAATTTGTTTATTAGTTTTAACAGTTTTTTGATAGCCTTTAGGTTTTTCTACATATACTATGTTATCTGTGAACAAGGCTAATTTGACTTCTTACTTACCAATTTGGATGCCCTTATTTCTTTCTTCTGCCTAACTGTTCTTGCTAGGACTCCCAGTGCTGTGTTAAATAAAACTTGTGAAAGTGGGCTTTCTTTTCTTGTTCTAGATCTTAGAGGAAAGCCTTTCAATTTTTTTCAGTTCGGTATGATGTTAGCTGTAAGTTTGTTAGATGTGACCTTTATTATTTTGAGGTATGTTCCTTCTAACAGTTTATAGAGAGTTTTTATCATAAAAGAGTGTTGAATTTTGTCAAATTGTTTTTCAGCATCTTTTGAAATGATCATATGTTTTTTTCTAGATTCTGTTGATGTGATTTATTACATTTATTGATTCATGTATGTTGAATCATTCTTGTATTGCTGGAATTAATCCCATTTGTTCATAGTGAATGATCTTTTTAATTTGTTGCCAGATTCAGTTTGCTAGTGTTTATTTGAGAATTTTTGTGTCGATGTTCTTCAGGGATATTGTCCTGTAGTTTTCTTTTCTGATGTATCCTTGTCTGGTTTTGATATCAGGGTAATGCTGGACTCATAATAAGTTTGGAAATATTCCCTCTTCAATTTTTTGGAATAGTTTGAGTAGAATTGGCAATTTAAATGTTTGGTAAAATTCAGCAGTAAATTCATCTGGTCCTGGGCTTTTCTTTGATGGGAGACATATTGCTGCTTCAATTTGTTATTGGTATGTTCAGGTTTTCTATTTCTTTTCAATGCAATTTAGGCAGATTGTATGTGTCTGGGAATTTATACATTTCTTCTAGGCTTTCCATTTTGTTGGCATATAGTTGTTCATAACAGTCTCTAATGATCCCTTGTATTTCTGTGGTATCAGTTGTTATGTTTCCTTCTTCAAATTTCATTTTGAGTTTTCTCTATTTTTTCTTAATTATTCTTACTGAAGGTTTGCCAATTTCATCTTTTCAAAAATCAACTTTTTGTTTTGTCTGTACTTTATATTGCTTTTTAGTCTGTTCATTTCATCTGGCTCTCGTCTTTATTATTACTTTCTTTCTATTAGTTTTGGGTTTCATTTGCTCTTGCTTTTTTAGTTTCTTGAGGTGCACCATTAGGTTGTTTATTTGAACTCTTTCTGTTTTTTGAAACATTTATTGCTATAAACGTCCCTCTTAGTGCCACTTACACCATAGCCCATAGATTTTCTTATTGTGTTTCCATTTCTTTTGTTTCAAAATACTAAAAAATTTCCTTCTTAATTTCTTCATAGGCCCATTGATCATTCAGGAACATGTTTAATTTCCATGTGTTTGTATAGTTTCTTCATTTCCTCTTGTTAATAATTTCTAGTTGTATTCCAGTGTGGTCAGAAAAGATATTTGATATAATTTTGACTTTTTTGAATTTGTTGAGACTTGTTTTGTGATCTAAAATATGATCTATCCTAGAAAATGTTCCATGTGCTGATGATAACAATGCGTATTCCATATCACTTGAATGAAATGTTCTGTAAATATTAGTTAGGTCCATTGGGTCTAGTGTGAAGTTTAACCTGGATTTTAAAAAATTGATTTCCGTCTGGATAATTTGTTCTTTACTAAAAGAAGGGTATTAAAGTCCCCTAACATTATTGTATGGAAGTCTGTCTCTGACTTCCTATCTATTAATGTTTGCTTTACATATTTGGGTGCTCTGGTGTTGAGTGCATATATATTTGCAATTGTTATAGCCTCTTGCTGAACTGGCCCTTTTATTATCACATAGTGACATTCTTTTCTCTTTTTATAATCTTTGACTTGAAGATTTTGGTGTCCATTTGTATGGAACTTTTTTTGTATCTCTTCATTTCAGACTATGTGTGTATTTATAGGTAAAGTGAGTTTCATTAGGCAGCATATATTTGAACCCTGGTTGTTTTTTTTTTATATTTTGAGACAAAGTCTTGCTCTGTCACCAGGCTGGGGTGCAGTGGCACGATCTCGGCTCACTGCAACCTCCACCTCCCAGGTTCAAGTGATTCTCCTGCCTCAGCCTCCTGAGTAGCTGGGACTACAGGCGCGCAACCCCACACCCAGCTAATTTTTGTATTTTTAGTAGAGATGGGGTGTCACTGTGTTGGCCAGGATGGTCTTGATCTCTTGACCTTGTGATCTGCTGCCTCGGCCTCCCAAAGTGCTGGGATTATAGGCGTGAGCCATCATGGCTGGCCTGAACTCTGTTTTTATTTTTTATTTTATTTATTTATTTTTTTTAGTAATTAGCACTTAATTTTAATTAAAATCAACAGTTCAGGAGAAGATAAGGATTAGAATAGTGTTTAATATCAACTTCTGAGAAATCACATTTATATAAAAGAAATAAAACAGGCCAGCAGAAGTTCAAAAAAGATTCAGCTTACATTATTGCACTTGGATGAAATATGCTATTTAGAGTAGCACAATATTCAGGCCAGGCCAGGAGGAGAAAGAGACAAATGGAGAGGACAAATCTCCAGGTAGTATTCATTCCGGATTCCAAACTCTCCTGCGGCCTAAACAATATTTAGTCTATTGGAAACATTCAGCAAGCTCTTTACAAAAATGCCTGCAGTATCTTCAACACATTTGAGTTGCACTCATACTTTGTTCCAGTCAGGTGCAAGTTTAACGCACAGCTCTACCTCACAAAATGGGACATCTATGACACCAGAACTTCCCTGTGCCCAATGTCATGGACAGGAGGGGAAGGCAGTGAATTTCTACTTTATGCATATTTTAGGGAGCAATATTGTGGCTATCATTTACTCTTTTGAGCAATCTTGATTTTGGTCATTTATAATTAGAACATGAGAAAAAGTGACAGTGAATACAAATGAGTACTAACCGAATTCCTAGGCTGGTATTAGAAAATAAAATAAAATTTTTTAAAAAGTCCCTTGCCATGTTCACAAAGGTGGCAATAACTGTATATATAAGAAAAAGGCTGTAAACTTATAGAAAAGATAAACTCTGGCTTCTAAACAAATTACGAAATTGATTTTGCCTTTATCCTTGAGTGTAACACAGAAAAATGTAAACCTGTAGACCTAGTTACCAAAAGACACTTATCCTTCTCAGCTCAGGTATGAACTTAAAGTTTGGCCTGAGCTAGTTTGATCTGCAAGTTTTCTCCAAGTTTGTCCATGAACTCAAACGTATTCAAGTAGTCAGAACGTTGCACATTGGGTAAACCTTTAATGCAAGCAGCCAAGTCCTTGGTCATGAAGCCAGCCTCAATTGTCTCAATAGAGACTTCTTCCAAAGCATTTGCAAAGAAGGCAAGCTCTTTATTGTTATCAAGCTTTGCTCTGTGGGCTAACCCTCTGGTCCAGGCAAAAATGGAAGCAATGGGATTGGTGGACATCTCCTGTCCTTTCTGGTACATGCGGTAGTGACGGGTTACAGTCCCATGGGCAGCCTCTGCTTCTACTGTCTTGCCATCTGGACAAACCAGCACGCTGGTCATCATGCCGAGAGAGCCATACCCTTGGGCCACAGAGTCTGACTGCATGTCATCATCATAGTTTTTACAGGCCCAGGTGAAGCCTCCCTCTGATTTCATAGCTTGGGCCACCATGTCGTCGATGAGCCTATGCTCATACCAGATCTTTTGGGCTTCAAATTGGGACTTGTACTGCTTGTCATATATCTCCTGAAAGATGTCTTTAAAACGCCCATCATATTTCTTCAGAATAGTGTTTTTGGTGCTCAGATACAAAGGCCAACCCTTAGACAGAGCCATTTGGAAGGAACTGTGTGCAAAATCTTCAACTGACTTATCTTGATTATACATCCCCATGGCAACACCACCACCCTCTTCAAAGTTATGTACCAGGTATGTCACCTTTTGGGTTCCGTCACTTGGTGTGTAGCTTATCTCTACTTTTCCAGGCCCAGGAACAACAAAATCAGTTGCTCTGTATTGATCCCCATAAGCATGATGACCTATGATGATAGGTTTTACCCATCCACTCACAAGCCAGGGGATATTTTTGCAGAAAATGGCTTCTCTGAAGACCGTGCCACCCAGAATATTTCTTATGGTGCCATTTGGTGATTTCCACATTTGTTTCAACTTGAACTCCTCAACCCTCTTCTCGTCAGAGTGATAGTGGCACATTTGACACCAACATTATACTTCTTTATAGCTTCTGCAGCATCCTTGGTGACTTGGTCGTTGGTGGCATCACGATTCTCTATGCCTAAATCATAGCTATGTAGATCCAATTCCATGTAGGGAAAAATGAGTTTCTCTTTAATCAATTCCCAAATGATTCAATGATTCATGTCATTTCATCTCCTCGCATCTCTACCACAGAATCACCACTGATATTTTTGGACATTTTTGACTTCAATAAACCTTGACAGTGAATGAATTTCTTATCACCCCAATTCCTCCCAGTCTTGCAGACTCAACTGAATGTAGTTTATCTCCTGGATTTGTTCCCTTCTTTGCACGCAGGCCTCGACTCCCTCCATACCCAAGATCTGCGCTTTTATCCTTTACATCATTCCTGCCTTCTGAACTCTGTTTTTAAATTGATTCATTCATGTACCTTATTTTTCAAATTAATTAATTAATTAACTGATTTTGAGATGGAGTCTCACTCTGTTGCCTGGGCTGGAGTGCAGTGGTGTGATCTTGGCTCACTGCAACCTCTGCCTCCTGAGTTGAAGTGATTCTCCTGCCTCAGCCTCCCGAGTAGCTGGGACTACAGGTGACTGCCACTGGCTAATTTTTGTATTTTTGGTAGAGGTGGGGTGTCTGATCCCCCATCTCAGCCTCCAAAAGTGCTGGAATTACAGGTGTGAGCCACCATGCCTGGCCCATTCATGTATTTTAATTGGAGTATTTAGTCCATTAACATTCAGTATAATACTTGATAGGTAAGGACTTACTGTCATTTTGTTACTTGTTTTCTGAGGAGTGTTTTTTAACTACTCTCTTCCTTTCTTCCCTCCTTAGTGTCTTCCTCTGTGGTTACGTAATGTTTTCTGGTAATACATTTTAATTCACTGAGCTTAATTTTTGGTGTATTTAATATAGGTTTTTGCTTTGTGGTTGCCATGAGGCTTACAAAATTATCTTATAAATATAATAAGTTATTTTAAACAGATGACAACTTAACTTTTATCACAGAATAGAACAGAAAGAAAGGAAAAACCAAAAAACTCTATACTTTAATTCCACCCCCCATTCTGACTTTTTGTTTTTTCAATTTACATCTTTTTATATTGCCTGTCTCTTAAAAGGTTGCAGTAGTTATTTTTTATAGATTTTTCTTTTGGTCTTCATTACAGATTTTTGAGTAGATTACACAATGGCGATATTAGAATATTGTTAATTTGTCTGTTTGTCTGTGTACTTACTTTTACCAGTGAGTTTCTTTCTTTCTTTCTTTCTTTTTTTTTTTTGGAGATGGAGTCTCACTCTGTCACCCAGGCTGGAGTGCAGTGGTGTGATCTCGGCTCACTGCAACCTCTGCCTCCCGGGTTCAAGTGATTCTCCTGCCTCAGCTTCCCAAGTAGCTGGGATTACAGGCAGCTGCCACCACACCCAGCTAATTTTTGTACTTTTAGTAGAGATGGGGTTTCGCCATGCTGGCCAGGCTTGTCTTGAACTCCTGACCTCAGGTGATTCTCCCCCCTTGGCCTCCCAAAGTGCTGGGATTACAGGTGTGAACCACTGCACTCAGCCAGTGAGTTTCATGTCTTCAAATGTTTTGCTTTTGCATGAAAGCGTCATTTTCTTTCAGACTGAAGAACTTTTAGCATTTCTTGTAAGATGGGTCTAGTGGTGATGAATTCCTTCTGTCAGCTCTTGTTTGTTTGGGAAAGACTTTATCTCCCCTTAATGTTTGAGGGAAAAATTTTTCTGGGTACAGTATTCTTGGTTGGAAGTTTTTTTTTTTTTTCCCATTAGCACATTGAATATGCCATTCTACTTCCTTTTGGCCTTTATGTTTTTTCCTGAGAAGTTTATTGTCAGATGAATCCGAGCCCTTTTATATGTTATTTCCCTTTCTTCTCTTGCTGTTTTTATGATCCTTTCTTTGTCCTTGACCTTTGAGGGTAAACTCTCAAAGTCTTATACGCCTTCAGGTGGTATTATTTGGATTGAAGTCATTTGGTGATCTCTAGCGTTCCTGTAGCTAGATTATATCTTTCTCTAGGTTTAGAAACTTTTCTGTTATTATTTGTTTAAATAAGCTTTCTAACAGTTTCTTTTTCTCAATTTCCTCTTTAATGGCAATGACACTTAGATTTGCTCTCTTAAAGGTATTCTCTATATTTTGCAGTTGTTCCTCATTTCTTTCCATTCTTTTTTCTTTCTTCTCCTTTGACTGTGTATTTTCCAATAGCCTGTCTTTGAACTAACTGATTTTTCCCACTGCTTGATCCATTGTGCTGTTGAGAGCCTATAATGTATTTTTCAGTTTAGCAAACATATTTCTCAGTTCCAGGATTTCTGTTTAAATTTTTAAATTATTTGAATATCTTTGTTAAATATCTCTAGTAAATTTCTGAATTGCTTTTCTGTGTTATCTTGGAGTTCACTGAGTTTCCTTTGAACTGCTACTTCGGATTCTTTAACAGAGCTTATACATCATTGTCTCATTACGGTCAGTCATTGGCTCATTGCTTTGTTCATTTGTGGAGGTCAGAGTTCCCTGTTTGCTGTTGTTCCTTATGGATGTACATCTATGGCTTTGCATTGGAGGATTACTTACAGTTTTTGCTGTCTGGCTTGTTTTGGTCTTCCTAGGGTATGTTTGCTATGGGGTAATTTTTAGCTGCCTGTGGGTCTCCTTATCCTACAGTGTTGCCTCCTTTTCAACACTAGATGGTGCCTTAAGCCCAGGTTTGGCTTGGGCTTCTTGCAACTGTTCAGCGTTGCCCATCCCTGACTGAGGAGAGAGAGGAAGTCTCATACCCATCAGGGAAACCTGGCTAGGGATTTGTGCTCAGAAGACTGGTAGCATGTGCCTCATACAATGTCGTACTGCTGAACAGACACTCTGATTTGGCATATCCTTTGCCTTAAAGACCAGGGTTTCACAGGCTGGGGTTTCTAGTCCCACTTTCCCTCTTTATCTCCAGCTGCCCTTGGGGTTTTCCTTCCTACAGGTACTCATGCTGTTTCCCATGAGTTGAGGCAGGAATGCTTTTCCTACAAGGGAATCCACGATGGTGGAGAAGCTGGCTATCTACCTCAATCTCACTTTTTCCAATCTAGAAACCATGAGTCTGAGGGGAATTTTCCACAAATGGTGCCTGGCAGATTGAGGATCGGTATCAAAGATGGACAGGTTTGTTTCCCTTACCTGAAGCTTGGAGTTTCTCACTTCTCTGTGGCTCTAGGGATTGCCCCAGCCTCAGATTTGAGTTTTAGGATTTTGCTGGTTATATATATATATATATATATTTTTTTTTTTTTTTTGGAGGTGGGGACAGGGTCTTGCTTTGTCACCCAGGCTGGAGTGGAGTGGAGTGGCTCCAATATGGCTCACTGCAGCCTTAACTTCCTGGGCTCAAGTGATCCTCCCACCTCAGCCCCCCAAGTAGCTGGGACTACGGGTGTGTACCACCATACCTGGCTAATTTTTTGTGTTTTTGTGGAGGCAGGGTTTTGCCATATTGTCCAGGTTTGTCTTGCACTCCTGGACTCAAGCAATCTGCCCACCTCAGCCTCCGAAAATTCTGGGATTACAGGTGTGAACCACTGTACCTGGCCCCTGGTGATAATCTTGATGCTGGATATTTGTTCTTGGTTTTCTGTTGGGGAGAGCAAAGTCAGATTGTTTCTGCTGTACCATTTTGATGACATCTTTTGATACTAAAATCTTTTAAGGAAAATATAAGAATAATGTATCACAGGCTAATCTTGTTTATATAAAGATGCAAAAATATGATCAAATTAGCAGCAAAGTGAACCTAGCTATCTTAAAGACAAGACACCACTTCAGGAAAACCGGATTTCCTTCTGAAAAGAATTTTTTTTAAAGAAGTCTGTTATTATTACTCATCATATTTAGATATTAAAATAAAACATATATGATTATCTAATTAAATGTAGAAATAGCATTGGTAGCATTCAACATCCATTCATTGTTAAAAGTCTTAGAAAACAAGGAATAAGAGGAAACTTTCTTAACATGAAAAATTAAGGTTATTTACAAATCTACAGGAAACATCATATTCAATTGTAAATTACTGAATGCACTTATCTTAAAATCAGAAATAGACCGGGTGCAGTGGCTCGCGCCTGTAATCCGAGCACTTTTGTGGCTGAGGCAGGCAGATCACCTGAGGTCGGGAGTTCGAGACCAGCCTGACCAACATGCAGAAACCCCTTCTTTACTAAAAATACAAAATTAGCCGAGAGTGGTGGTGCGTGCCTGTAATCCCAGCTACTCAGGAGGCTGAGGCAGAAGAATTGCTTGAACCCAGGAGGTGGGTTTGCAGTGAGCCGAGATCATGACATTGCACTCCAGCCTGGGCAACAAAAGCAAAACACCGTTTCAAAAAAAAAAAAATTCACAATAGCAAAGACTTGGAAGCAACCCAAATGTCCATCAATGATAGACTGGATTAAGAAAATGTGGCACATATACACCATGGAATACTATGTAGCCATAAAAAAGGATGAGTTCATGTCCTTTGTAGGGACATGGATGAAGCCGGAAACCATCATTCTCAGCAAACTATTGCAAGGACAGAAAAACAAACACTGCATGTTCTCACTCATAGGTGGGAATTGAACAATGAGAACACTTGGACACAGGATGGGGAACATCACATACCAGGGCTTGTCATGGGGTGAGGGGAGAGGGGAGGGATAGTATTAGGAGATATACCTAATGTAAATGACAAGTTAATGGGTGCAGCACACCAACATGGCACATGTATACATATGTAACAAACCTGCACGTTGTGCACATGTATCCTAGAACTTAAAGTATAATAATAATAGTAAAAAAGAAAGCTTTGGAACACACACAAAAAAAATCAGAAATAATTCAGAGAATGCTGCTATTACTACATTTATTCTCATTATACTAGAGTTTCTAGCCTGATTATTAAAATAAGAAAAGGAAATAAAGGGTCAAATAGTTGGAAAGGAAGAAAGAAAAAAAATGTCGTTATTTGTGGATGGCCTGATTATCTATATAAAATCAAAAATCAAAATAATCTATAATTTATCAAAAGTGATATACTTCAATATCTTCATTTATAAAATAGATAATAATGTCCACTCTGTTTATGAGAATTAAATAAAATGCTGTGTATAGTCCTACGACATTGAAATTATACTGCAGTTTCTCAGCTTCTCTTGCAACCAGAATGCAGGCTTGTGAACTAGCTCTTCTAATTTTAGGAACTTTCACAAGACCTTAGCCTGGAGATGAGCAGTGTGTGAAAACAGCCTTCATTTTACTGGCATATATTGTCTGCCAAAACATACAGGTTGAAAGGACAGCAATGATTGCAGGACTGATTTCTGATAGGGAAATACGTTTTACTGTTGTTTTAATCAAATTATTGGCATTTAGTACTTGGCAGCACCCATGGCCACGCAGGAGGTTTTCTCATCAAACCAGTCCTGTGGCAAAGTTGTTGGCATTTTTACCAGAAGCTTGAACATCTTTTTCTCCAGCCTTTCTAATAATTTCAGGAACTGCTGGTCTTTATTAAATTACTTTTCTGTTTAAATTAGCCTTAGACTAGGAGAGTTTGCAATAACTACCTTGACTAATACACAATTACTTTCACTTTTAAAAATCTTTATCATGCTTGCTTATTTTACAAGGTTGATTTAGTTGTGTGTAGACAATATAGGATTTATATTTCTTACCAGTTAATTTACCATAAGTATTCTTTCTACATTATTTGCTTTTCACTGTTTTTTATTTTAATGATTATAAGATAATTGAACATTGTGTTAGATCCATATTGCTGTAGGACACTTAGGTTATTTCCAGGTTATGGCTATTTTAACCAATGTAGCAATAATCACTTTTATGCATTTAACTTTTTCCCCTTCTTTGAATCCATTCTTAGGAGAATTCCCATGGTGTGCATTTTGTACCTACTGCTGTGTTGATTTCCAAAATATTACCTCACATTTCTCAACATAACTTTTGAAACCCTGGAATGTAACATATTTTCAGAGAATTTTTATACCCATTGCCTTGTTTATCTGAAAAAAATCTGTGTTTGACAGGGCAGGTTTCATTAAATTCTTTCAGTTGATAAACTGAGCTTCAGATTTTTTCATGATGTGCCCAGTTTTTACCCTGTTGGTAGGAGAGCTGACATGAGAACTCCATGATGCCAGTAGTCTATTTCTGATGCCTTTAATTTCCATTAAGCACCTACTAGATTCTGAACACTGTTCTAAGCTATGGGGCTATAGCTGTGACCAAGACAAGATGAAAATAAGTTCTTACTCTCATGGAATTTACCTTCCATGAGACAAGAAACAAAGGGGATAATTTCAGATAGCTGTGTCATGAAAGTCCTACTAAATAGATGAGTCATTTAGATACAGTTTCCATTTTGATGTTTCTGTGGAGGTATATCTTCAAATGTGTCAAGATAATCCTAGTTAAATTGGTAATAATCTTACTTTTTTTTTTTTTTTTGATGGAGTCTGGCTCTGTTGCCCAGGCTGGAGTGCAGTGGCACGATCTCGGCTCACTGCAGCCTCCACCTCCTGGGTTCACGCTATTCTCCTGCCTCAGCCTCCCGAGTTGTTGGGACTAGAGGCGCCCGCCACCATACCCGGCTAATTTTTTGTATTTTTAGTAGAGATGGGGTTTCACCGTGTTAGCCAGGGTGGTCTCGATCTCCTGACCTCATGATCCTCCGGCCTCGCCCTCCCAAAGTGTTGGGATTACAGGAGTGAGCCACCGCGCCCGGCCGATAATAATCTTACTTTTACAACTTACCTGTTATACACTGTTATACTGTTCATCCCACTCGGCACTTTACAGGCACATCCTTCTATTGTCAGAATGAGTCCTGTGTAACATTAGGCGGGTTTATGTCTGAACTAAATGAGGATTTCACTCACTTACTCACTTGTTCATTCCTTCATTTATCTAATTTACTTTTCCATTCATCAAATATTTTCAAAACTGTACTACATGTCAGACATTGTGCTAAACGCTGTAGCTATAAAGAGAAATAAGGCATGGCCCCTGCTATTGAAAAGCTAAGAGATGAATAGACTTTTGGATGAACTGTGTCGTTTCAGTCTTGTAACATTGCCTGACTGTAGCTTATAGAGTTATAAAATCAATATTGTTTGCCTTATTCATCCTCGCATGATTTTCATTTCGCTTTAATCTTATCCTCCTTTGCTTTACCAAAATGGAGGACCTAATTTTAGTTTTGCTTCTAAGCAAGAACAATGCGTATTCTGTAGGGTGTCCTTTAAAGCTTCATGCCTCTGTTTTTAAGGTTTAGAGGGCTGATGACGGAGAGTTCAGATACTTCAACCTAGTTAACAGTGTGAAATCCTACACCTTACCTCTGTAGTTTCTCATAATGTCATTTCTCTGAGTGAACTGTCATTTGAAAGATGTCTTAATAGAACCTTGTATTTAAATAGCAGTTCATTTGTTTTTGTTTCTTATTAATGAAAAGTTATATCATAATTTCTGATCTGAAAAAATTGGTATAAATTCTGTCTCTTAGACTTAAAAAGCCTAATTACCTTAAGAACATATTCTTTACCTTTCTTATCCTATTTTTTTGTGTGTGTGGGAGATGTATACATATCTATCCTCATCCTTCCACCACTAAATTTGGCCACTTGTGAACAATCAGAGAAGCAAGGGTGGAATTTGCACTATCTGCTCACATGCATTAGTGTGAGCATCCTTGTGTATTTCTTTACAAATAAAAGCATTTATGTTTGTGTGCAGTTCAAAAACATGGTCAGTTTTGATATCTAGAAATTTCATAACTATAGTTTATAGAATATTTGACTATAGAATTCAAAATGGCTATGCAATGAAATAAATCCATTTTAGCAACACTGTTTTTTTTTTCATATAGATTCAGGGCTTTGACTGTGTTTTTAGGACTGGAAATGGAGGTATTTGAGGGAGCGATTGTAATTCTCTGAAGTGTGTGTGTGTGTGTGTGTGTGTGTGTGTTGGCCTAATGAGATAAGGAATTAATCATATGGCATTTTATGTAGATATCAGTTGCTTATCTGAAACTGCAGTATTTGTATGAACAGATAATTATTTTTGTCATCTTCCTTTCTACTTGTCTGCCTCTCTCTTTTCTATCTTATTTCAGTTTCAAAGCTGGGTATCGTGATGAAAGAGAAAGTGCCAGTGGATCTTGGCATATTCTTTTTTTTTTCTAACAAAAACTTTTATTGTGAAATATGACATACATACAGAAAAATACATATACACATACACACATACCCATGCAATTTAAATAATATATGGATTTTTTATACTCACTACCCAGAATAAAAATAGAATATTACCAGTACCTTTGAGATATTCTGAGTCTTTTTTAAATACACATATATTATTTATTGTTTTCAGTAATAGGTACTGAGGTACTTCCAATACTTAGAATTTTTTTTTATTATACTTTAAGTTCTCTTCCTTCTTCCTCCCCTATATTTATTGAGATATGTATGAAGGACTATGACCTACTTGGGGCATGGGTAAATATTTACAGTTCGAAGAGTGAACAAGATTTACAGAGTTATAAAAATGATTTATTAGGAGTTCCTGATAGAAATATCACAATAAATTTCAGAAAGGGACTTTTTTTTTTTAAGAGACAGGGTCTGGAGTTCCTGATAGAAATATCATAATAAATTTCAAAACGAGATTTTTTTTTAAGAGACAGGGTCTTACGCTATCAACCAGGCTAGAATGCAGTGGTTTGATCATAGCTCATTGCAGCCTCAAACACCTGGGCTCAAGCAATCCTCCCGCCTCAGCCTTTCACGTAGCTAGGACTATAGGTGCATGCCACCATGCTTGGCTTATGTTTTAATTTTTTAAATTTCTGTAGAGACGAGGTCTTGCTCTGTTACTCAGCCTGGTCTTGCACTTCTGGCTTCAAGTGATCCTCCCTCCTTGGCCTCTCAAAGCACTGGGATTACAGGCATGAGCCACTGCATCCAGCCAAAAAGGAAAATATTTTTAAGAGTATGATTTTGGAAGCTTTTATTTCATTTTTTTTTACAGTTGGTTTATCAGTTTTTTATGACTGGCCCAGTGAAATACCTAGACCAATGGTTCTCAACTGGGTGGAATCTTGCTTTCCCAGGAACATCTGGCAATATCTGGAGACATTTCTTATTGTTGTAACTTGGTGGTGCGGCAGTGCTACTGGCATGTAGTGGGCAGAGGCCAAGGAGGCTGCCATAATGCCCAGGGCTTCCTTGACAACAAGAATTATCCTGCACAAGACAGCTGAGACTGGAATCTCACTGCTCCCCATCCCCGCCAAAGCTGGGTATCGTGATGAAAGAGAAAGTGCCAGTGGGTCTTGGCATATTCTTTTTTTTTTCTAACAAAAACTTTTATTGTGAAATATGACACACATACAGAAGAATACATATACATATACACACATACCCATTTAAATAATATATGGATTTTTTATACTCACTACCTAGAATAAAAATAGAATATTACCAGTAACTTTGAGATATTCTGAGCCTTTTTAAAATACACATATATTATTTATTGTTTTCAGTAATAGGTACTGAGGTACTTCCAATACTTAGAATTTTTTTTATTATACTTTAAGTTCTGGGGTACATGTGCACAACGTGCAGGTTTGTTACATATGTATACATGTGCCATGGTGTGCTGTACCCATTAACTCGTCATTTACATTAGGTTTATCTCCTAATGCTATCCCTCCCCCCTCCCCCTACCCCACCACAGGCCCCGGTGTGTGATGTTCCCCTTCCTGTGTCCAAGTGTTCTTATTGTTCAATTCCCACCTATGAGTGAGAACGTGCAGTGTTTGGTTTTTTGTCCTTGCGATAGTTTGCTGAGAATGATGGTTTCCAGCTTCATCCATGTCCCTACGAAGGACATGAACTCATTCTTTTTTATGGCTGCATAGTATTCCATGGTGTATATGTGCCACATTTTCTTAATCCAGTCTATCATTGATGGACATTTGGGTTGGTTCCACGTCTTTGCTATTGTGAATATTCTTGACAGCTTGTGAGGTGCACATCAGGCCAAGTGAAGTATGGACATGTGGCAACTGAGGCACAAGGTCAGGTTGAGGAAGGGAAGGAAGAGAAGAGTAATAATTGTCCCTGTTACTCTGTGTGCCCTCAGGGCTCATTTCAGATTTGACTGCATTTGTTTGGCTTTTCTGGGTTTGTGACACAATAGATGCTCTAACTTCCTGCCTTTCTGGAGGCTCATGCTAGGTTTACCATTCCTGGAATCCAGTGGCATATCATGTAATTTACATTTTCATTAAAAAAAATTTTAAAACCTTTTTGAAATTTATATAGATTCACATGAAGTTGCAAAGATAGTACAGAGAGATCCCATCTACCCTTCATCCAATTTCTTTTAATGGTTACATCTTAAAGAATTGTAGGACAATATCAAAGCTAGGAAATTAACATCGATGTAATGGGTGTAGTTCTATAACTTTTTTTTTTTTTTTTTTTTTTTAAAGATGGAGTCTCACTCTGTCACCCAGTCTGGAGTGTAATGGCCCGATCTCGGCTCACTGCAACCTCCGCATCCCAGGTTCAAGCGATTCTCCCATCTCAACTTCCCGAGTTGCTGGGACTACAGCGCACCACCACACCCAGCTAATGTTTCTATTTTCAGTACATATGGGATTTCACCATGTTGGCCAGGCTGGCCTCAAACTCCCGATCTCAGGTGATCCGCCTGCCTCGGACTCCCAAAGTGCTGGAATTGTAGATGTGAGCCACCTCACCCGCCAGTTCTATGACATTTTATGGCACATATAGATTCATGTAACCACCATCACAATAAAGATCCAGAATGTTTCCATAATTACAAAGATATCCCTCTACCCCTCTGTGGTCACATCCACCCCCCTTCTCCTACCATCCCTGACTCCTGGTGACTACTAGTTTTTTCTTCATCTCTATATTTTTATTATTTTATGTCTTCATTCTTTAAAATAACTTTTCTATTATAGGGAAGGTAAAATAACAAATTTAAAGAACATTATAGGATACAGTAATAAAGCCTTCAATTTTACACTATTTTCATCTACTTATTACGTCAGGGAATATCTGTGAAGCCACGTTGTCCATTTCTGGAAGAAATTCATTTACAAAGTATTTCTTTTTCCTATTGAGTCATCTTTAGGTTTATATGAAATATGTTTTGCATGGAGGTCTGGAATTTGATTCTTCCTGCTTCTGCTTCTCTCCTTTGTTTTCTCTCTTGCCTTCTTCACAGGATCCTGGTATTCATACTACATGAGTCTTTCTGGTCAAAGCTGGGTGAATTCTTGTTTTTAAGGCTTGGTCCACTCACTTGTGTCATTATTCTGGGAAAGTAATTTTCCTGATTACGAATGAGGTTGAGCACCTTTGCAAATGTTCGTAGGCTATTTGGATGGTGTGTGTGTGTGTGTGTGTGTGTGTGTGTGTGTGTGTGTGTGATGTGCCTGTTTAAATCTCTTAAATTTTTTCTGTCTGGTTGTTCATATTATTTTCTTATTGATTTGTAGGAATTATTTGCATATTTTATATGAAAGTCTCCTTTTGTAATGTTAGCTGCCAATATTTCCCCCATTATATGGCTTTAAAAATTAGACTTTATTTTTAAGAGTTGTTTTGGATTCACAGCAAAATTGAATGGAAGGTACAAATATTTTTCAAATATCACCTGCCCCCTCACATGCATGCTCCACTAGAGTGGTGCATTTGTTATAATTGATGAACCCACATTGACACATCATTATCACCCACTCTCTGTAGTTTACATTAAGGTTAACTCTTGATGTTGTACATTCTTTGGGTTTTGACAAATTTATAATAACACGTGTCTGTCATTATAGGGTTATACAGAGTAGTTTCACTGCCTTCAAAATCCTCTGTGCTCTGCCTATTCATTCCTCCATCCCCTGGCATTTCTCTTTTGACTGTCTCCATAGTTCGACCTTTTCCAGAATGTCATATAGCTGGAGTCATATAGCACATAGGCTTTTCAGATTGGCTTCTTTCACTTGGTAATATGCATTTAAGGATCCTCTATGTCTATTCATGGCTTGATAATGTCTTTATTTTTAGTGCTATATAATGTTCCATTGACTGTACTGCAGCTTCATGTTTAGTCTTTAAATTATTTTTTTAGTTTTTGTAAGTACATACTAAGTGTATATATTTACAGGTTACATGAGATATTTTGATACAAGTGTAATAATCACATCAGGGTAAACAGAGTATCCATCACCTCAAACATTTGTCCCTTGTGTTTCAAACAATCCAATTATACTCTTGTAGTTATTTTTAAATGTACAATTAAGTTATTGACTATAGTCATCCTGTTGTGCTATAAAATAGTAGGTCTTATTCATTCTACTTTTTGTACCCATTAACCATCCCCACCTCCCCACCAGCCCCCCACTACCCTTCCCAGCCTCTGATAACCATCCTTCTACTCTCTACCCATGTAATTTCAATTGTCTTTATTTTTAGACCCCACAGATAAGTCAAAACATGCAACGCTTGTCTTTCTGTGCCTGGCTTATTTCACTAACAAAGTGACTCCAGTTCCGTCCATGTTGTTGCAAATGACAGGATCTCATTCTTTTTTTATGGCTGTATAGTATTCCATTGTGTATATGTACCTAGGAGTAAGATTGCTGGATTGTGTGTTAGCTCTATTTTTAGTTTTCTGAAGAAACTCCAAACTGTTCACCATAGTGGTTGTACTAATTTACATTCCCACCAAGAGTGTATGAAAGTTCCAGTTTCTCCACATCCTTGCCAGCATTTCTTATTGCCTGTCTTTGGATATAAGCCGTTTTAACTGGGGTGAGATGTAGTTTTGATTTGCATTTCTCTGATTATCAATGATATTAAGCCCTTTTTCATATACCCGTTTGCTATTTGTATGTCTCCTTTCAAGGAATATTTGTTCATATCTTTTAGCAGATTTTCAAATTGGATTATTAGATTTTTTCCTATAGAGTTGTTTGAACTCCTTATAAATTTTGATTATTAATCTCTTGTCAGACAGGTAGTTTGCAAATATTTTCTCACATTCTGTGTGTTGTCTCTTCACTTTGTTGAATTGTTTCCTTTCTATGCAGAAACTCTTTAACTTAACGTAATCCCATTTGTCTGTTTTTGCTTTGGTTGCCTCAAAAACTATTGGTTGAATGAACAATTAAATACTAAACTGTATAGTCTCAAAATGGTTTATTTATTTATTTTAGAGACAGAGTCTTTCTCTGACCCCCAAGTTGGAGTGCAGTGGTGTGTCATAGGTTACTGCAGCCTTGAACTCCTGGGCTCAAGTGATCTTCTTGCCTCAGCCTCCCAAGTAGCGAGAGCTACTGGCATGTGCCACTGCACCTGGCTTCAATGAGTTCTAGTAATACCTAGATCTTTAAGATCTTATGACTCTTGTGCTGAAATGATTTTGGAAGTTTTTAGCACTCATTGTCACTTGACTGGAGCCTTTGGCAAATGCCTATTATTGCTACCTAGTGGCAATTACTGGTATTTTTAGACCAGAAAATTTGGACTAGCAGCTTCAAGGTATACGCCAATTGAAAGGTAATTACTAGTCTATTATTGGGCTCTGGTTGAACATGCTTCAATCAAATTTATGTCCAAACTGATGGAAATAAAATTATTTTGAGACTGAAAATATACACCATGTCATGGGATATCATCCCAATAGGGATGAGGCACAGAGGCACTCCCTCATTAAATGGAAACAACATATTCAAGAACATATGACACTGGGTACCACTGGGGCTACTGATCCATATACATGAAGAGGTGGTGTCTCTGTCTTTGCTCCCTACATTAGATCCCCTGATAAGTTACCTAATCCTGTAGCTAAATGCATACCCCATTCTCTCTGACCAATTATCAGAGAGTGCCAAACAAGTAGCATAATTTATAGATGATAGCTTGAGGACAGAAGGGTAAAACTCAATATAGAAAGCACCAGCACTGTGACTACTTGATGGCTTCATTTTAATTGAGGAGGGAAGAGATAAATGTGCTCAATGGATAGAATTAAGAGGAGTATCCTCGTGGCATCAGAGGAACTAGATAACAATAATGATATGGTATGGATTTTTTTGGTAGTAGCCAATGGACTGGCAGTATAGTTTGGAAAATGGGTCTTCTTTTACTGCAAAATAAAAGAAATCCAAGTGTGGGCTACTTTGTTACAGAACATTTTATGGATTTGAAGAGGAAAAGTAAAAATGGTGTATGTTAGTTCCTCATTTAGTGAATACCTTCTGAACTCAGAAAGTGCTCTAAACTATGGTGCATTAATAGAAAATTTGAGGTATAATCAGACCAACAGATCAGGAGACAATTGCCATTGCAACACCATGAGGGGCCACATGGAGAAGCACAGGTTGTTCAGGAGGCAGAGAGGGAGAGGAAGAAACTGGGCAATGGCCTTTTTGTAGTTTCTGTGGAAGGAAGGAATGATTAAGGCAGGGTAAGCAGGCCTAGGATTGGCTAGTTTGAATAATTTCAGCACACTCTGGAGCCTAGGGGCAATCCCTAATCATTCAGTAGTTGGCCCTGGCATAAGTAGGGCAAGTGGATAGTGGTCCAGAGCACTAGAGCCTGGTGAAGGTGGTAGTTAGGACTGGAATGGTTGGTTTATATTTGAAAGGTGTACTCTTAGTCAAGTAGTTAACTATTTCTAGGAACTGGCTAACCTAGGAGGGGCAGTCCCTCTGAAGTCAGCAAAGTCCCAGATATCAAAGTATCAGAATACAGAAAATAAAGAACATGGTTAATACAATTGCCCCTGTGATGTTTTAACATCATATGGAAGCCTTGGTAGAAAGCTAGAAGTGGGGAGTAATGGGAGTTTTTTCTCCAGGGGGACTTACTTATATGAGGTGGTTGCCTCCTGGGGAAGGCAATCATATCTACTGATTTTTTAGAATGGTACAGATAGTAGTAACCTCACCCAGATTTCACTCTGTGCATGGGTGTGTAGGAGGGCATGTTTTGGTAGAGAGCAAGGAGTTTACCAACATCATGTGCTAAACAGACAATGAGCTCAGAAAACAAATAGAATCCCTAATATCAAAAAAAGAAGAGCAATAAATTTTCCATGTACAATTTTTTAGCACCTTAGGAGAAGCAGTCCATGGACATTACTGAGACAGAGGTTTTAATGTCTGGGGTAAATACATCTCCAGCACGGGGAGCAAAGTAATTTCCAAAGATGAAGTCTTGGGCTGGGATGATGTCGTCTGAGGTGGTGTCACTTACAGAAGTGAGCTCCTGGGCTGAGGTGATGCCATCTGGAATGTGGGAATGGGGAATACATTCCAAGCAGAGACCTGCTCAGGTTGATGTGGGTCTTGTGTTTGTGTCTTTTATGGTATTATAACAAGTCTGAGCTGTTTGCATAATTTGAAGACAACATTGGAACTGGAAGTTTGACTTGTAAATATTTCTTACATGTAGGGCCTTGTGGGTGCACAGCTAGCAAAACTGAAATTCTAGAACTTAATTGGGACAGATAAAACCCCAATTAAGAGTGGCTGAATCTCACGATTTCCGACAATTAGAGGTTTTGCCCAGATGGGTGATAAGAAGGGTTCTGTTGCAAATAAATTTTAAATTATATGGCTTGGTTTAGGTGTAAGTTATTAATAGGATGTCAGGCTGTTTGCCAATTAAAATATCTATGGCTGAGATTGGAGCTCCAGCATTATCCTATGGGCAGACTTCCAATTTGTTAAATTACTGTGGGCTGTTTGCCTCAATTGTTGGTTTGGTTGGTGATGAGCAAGCTTGCAAGGTTTGGGTTGGAGGGCCTGTATTAACTAAACTTGATGGCACATGGGCCTCAGCATTTCCCATAATTGATTGAGCAATTACTTGGAAGGTCTGGACTGCATACCAATGAAAGCACCCAGACCAATAGTAGTGACACCCACAGTTAACAAAATGGTGTACAGCTGCGCTTGACAGTGTTTTCTCTTTTTCTTTTTTTGTGGTAGTGGTGGTGAGAATTTAGGCTCAAATAGGTCCTGGGAAGACTATGCAACCTTGAATTGGCCTCCAGCATTTATGGGATAGAGGCAAGATTAAGCATTTATAAGTATGAGGAAGATATATTTAAGAGTCTCACATGTAATGAATATTTATATATGTGAAGGGGAGATATATCTCCCCTTTAAATGTAGGAAAAGGCAATGGGAAAGTTTTTAAAAAATTGGTGTGAGATGTGAGTCACTGAAAGGTCCTTGATTTAAGGGAGATTAAGGCCTGGGGCAATATAGAGACCCATTCCAGGGTCCATTTTATGGGATGAAATTTGAAAAAGGGTTGTTTGAGGAGATGATTATTCTATCAATTAAACCAGCTATCTGGTATCTATCATGGACATGAAAATTCTACTGATGCCTTTATAAAAAAGAGCCCAGGGGCAGTTCCAAGATGGCTAAATAGGAACAGCTCCAGTTTACAGCTCCCAGTGTGAGCAATGCAGAAGGTGGGTAATTTCTGCATTTCCAACTGAGGTACTAGGTTGATCTCACTGGGGCTTGTTGGACAGTGGGTGCAGAACAGTGGGTGCAGCCCATCAAGTGTGAGCTGAAGCAGGGTGAGGCATTGCCTCACCCAGGAAGCACAAGGGGTCAGGGAATTCCCTTTCTTAGTCAAAGAAAGGGGTGACAGATGGCACCTGGAAAATCGGGTCACTCCCACCCTAATACTGCACTTTTCCAGTGGTCTTAGCAAAGGGCATACAAGGAGATTATATCCCACACCTGGATCAGAGGGTCCCATACCCACAGAACCTTGCTCATTGCTCAAAGGGCAGTCTGAGATCAAATTGCAAGGCTGCAGCAAGGCTGGGGGAGGGGCGCCCACCATTGCTGAGGCTTGAGTAAGAAAACAAAGCATCTGGGTAGCTCAAACTGGGTGGAACCCACTGCATCTCAAGGAGTCTGCCTGCCTCTCTAGACTCCACCTCTGGGGGCAGGGCATAGCGGAGCAAAAGGCAGCAGAAACCTCTGCAGACTTAAATGTCCCTGTCTGACAGCTTTGAAGAGAGTAGTGGTTCTCCCAGCTCAGAGTTTGAGAACTGAGAACAGACAGACTGCCTCCTCAAGTGGGTCCCTGACCCCTGAGTAGCCTAACTGGGAGGCAGCCCCCAGTAGGGGCAGGCTGACACCTAACATGGCTGGGTACGCCGCTGAGACAAAGCTTCCAGAGGAACGATCAGGCAGCAACATTTGCTGCTCAGCAATATTCACTGTTCTGCAGCCTCCACTGCTGACAAACAGGCAAACAGGGTCTGGAGTGGACCTCCAGCAAACTCCAACAGACCAGCAGCTAAGGGTCCTGACTGTTAGAAGGAAAACTAACAAACAGGACATCCACACCAAAACCACATCTGTACGTCACCATCATCAAAGACCAAAGGTAGATAAAACCACAAAGATGGGGAAAAAAGAGAGAAGAAAAGCTCAAAATTCTAAAAATCAGAGCACCTCTCCACCTCCAAAGGAGCACAGCTCCTCACCAGCAATAGAACAAAGCTGGATGGAGAATGACTTTGATGAGTTGAGAGAAGAAGGCTTCAGATGATCAAACTTCTCCAAGCTAAAGGAGGAAGTTCGAACCAATTGCAAAGAAGATAAAAACCTTGAAAAAAGATTAGACAAATGGCTAACTAGAATAACCAGTGTAGAGAAGTCCTTAAATGACCTGATGGAGCTGAAAGCCATGGCATGAGAACTATGTGATGAATGCACAAGCTTCAGTAGCCAATTCAATCAACTGGAAGATTGGTTATCAGTGATTGGAGATCAAATGAATGAAATTAAGTGAGAAGAGAAGTTTAGAGAAAAAAGAGTAAAAATAAATCAACAAAGCCTCCAAGAAATATGGGACTATGTGAAAAGTCCAAATCTACATCTGATTGGTGTACCTGAAAGTGACAGGGAGAATGGAACCAAGTTGGAAAACAATCTGCAGGATATTATTCAGGAGAACTTTCCCAATCTAGCAAGGCAGGCCAACATTCAAATTCAGGAAATATGGAGAACACCACAAAGATACTCCTCAAGAAGAGCAACTCAAAGACACATAATTGTCAGATTCACCAAAGTTGAAATGAAGGAAAAAATGTTAAGGGCAGCCAGAGAGAAAGCTCAGATTACCCACAAGGGGAAGCCCATCAGACTAACAGCAGCTCTCTCGGCAGAAACCCTACAAGCCACAAGAGAGTGGGGGCCAAAATTCAACATTCTTAAAGAAAAGAATTTTCAACCCAGAATTACATATTCAGCCAAACTAAGCTTCATAAGTGAAGGAGAAATAAAATACAGACAAGCAAATGCTGAGAGATTTTCTCACCACCAGGACTGCCCTAAAAGAGCACCTGAAGGAAGCGCTAAACATGGAAAGGAACAACCTGTACCAGCCACTGCAAAAATGTACCAAATTGTAAAGGCCATCGATACTAGGAAGAAACTGCATCAATTAACGAGCAAAATAACCAGCTAACATCATAATGACAGGATCAAATTCACACATAACAATATTAACCTTAAATGCAAATAGGCTAAATGCTCCAATTAAAAGACACAGTCTGGCAAATTGGATAAAGAGTCAAGACCCATCAGTGTGCTGTATTCAGGAGACCCATCTCATGTGCAGACACACAGGGCTCAAAATAAAGGGATGGAAGAAGATCTACCAAGCAAATGGAAAACAAAAAAAGGCAGGGGTTGCAATCCTAATTTCGGATAAAACAAACTTTAAACCAACAAAGATCAAAAGAGACAAAGAAGGCCATTACATAATGGTAAAGGGATCAATTCAACAGGAAGAGCTAACTATCCTAAATATATATGCACCCAATACAGGAGCACCCAGATTCATAAAGCAAGTCATTATAGACCTACAAAGAGACTTAGACTCCCACACAATAATAATGGGAGACTTTAACACCCCACTGTCAACATTAGACAGATCAACGAGACAGAAAGTTAACAAGAATATCCAGGAATTGAACTCAGCTCTGCACCAAGCAGACCTAATAGACATCTACAGAACTCTCCAACCCAAATCAACAGAATATACATTCTTCTCAGCACCACACTGCACTTATTCCAAAATTGACCACATAGTTGGAAGTAAAGCACTCCTCAGCAAATGTAAAAGAACAGAAATTATCACAAACTGTCTCTCAGACCACAGTGCAATCAAACTAGAACTCAGGATTAAGAAACTCACTCAAAACCACTCAACTACATGGAAACTGAACAACCTGCTCCTGAATGACTACTGGGTACATAACAAAATGAAGGCAGAAATAAAGATGTTCTTTGAAACCAATGAGAACAAAGACACAACATATCAGAATCCCTGGAACACATTTAAAGCAGTGTGTAGAGGGAAATTTATAGCAGTAAATGCCCACAAGAGAAAGCAGGAAAGATCTAAAATTGATACCCTAACATCACAACTAAAAGAACTAGAGAAGCAAGAGCAAACACATTCAAAAGCTAGCTAGCAGAAGGCAAGAAATAACTAAGATCAGAGCAGAACTGAAGGAGATAGAGACACAAAAAACCCTTCAAAAAATCAATGAATCCAGGAGCTGGTTTTTTGAAAAGATCAACAAAATTGATAGACCGCTAGCAAGACTAATAAAGAAGAAAAGAGAGAAGAATCAAACAGATGCAATAAAAAATGATAAAGGGGATATCACCACCGATCCCACAGAAATACAAACTACCATCAGAGAATACTATAAACACCTCTATGCAAATAAACTAGAAAATCTAGAAGAAATGGATAAATTCCTCAACATATACACCCTCCCAAGACTAAACCAGGAAGAAGTTGAATCCCTGAATGGACCAATAACAGGCTCTGAAATTGAGGCAATAATTAATAGCCTACCAACCCCAAAAATTCCAGGACCAGATGGATTCACAGCTGAATTCTACCAGAGATACAACGAGGAGCTGGTACCATTCCTTCTGAAATTATTCCAATCAATAGAAAAAGAGGGAATCCTCCCTACCTCATTTTATGAGGCCAGTGTCATCCTGATACCAAAGTCTGGCAGAGACACAACAAAAAAAGAGAATTTTAGACCAATATCCCTGATGAACATCGATGCAAAAATCATCAATAAAATACTGGCAAACTGAATCCAGCAGCACACCAAAAATCTTATCCACCATGATCAAGTGAGCTTCATCCCTGGGATGCAAGGCTGGTTCAACATACACAAATCAATAAATGTAATCCAGCATATAAACAGAACCGAAGACAAAAACCACATGATTATCTCAATAGATGCAGAAAGAGCCTCTGACAAAATTCAAAACCCTTCATGCTAAAAACTCTCAATAAATTAGGTATTGATTGGACGTATCTCAAAATAATAAGAGCTATTTATGACAAACCCACAGACAATATCATACTGAATGGGCAAAACCTGGAAGCATTCCCTTTGAAAACTGGCACAAGACAGGGATGACCTCTCTCACCACTCCTAGTCAACATAGTGTTGGAAGTTCTGGCCAGGGCAATGAGGCAGGAGAAGGAAATAAAGGGTATTCAATTAGGAAAGAGGAAGTCAAATTGTCCCTGTTTGCAGATGACATGATTGTATATTAAGAAAACCCCATTGTCTCAGCCCAAAATCTTCTTAAGCTGATAAGCAACTTCATCAAAGTCTCAGGATACAAAATCAATGTGCAAAAATCACAAGCATTCTTATACACCAATAACAGACAAACAGAGAGCCAAATCATGAGTGAACTCCCATTCACAATTGCTTCAAAGAGAATAAAATACCTAGGAATCCTACTTACAAGAGGTCCTTGAAGGACCTCTTCAAGGAGAACTACAAACCACTGCTCAATGAAATAAAAGAGGGCACAAACAAATGGAAGAACATTCCATGCTTATGGATAGGAAGAATCAACATCGTGAAAACGGCAATTCTGCTGAAAGTAATTTATAGATTCAATGCCATCCCCAGCAAGCTACCAATGACTTTCTTCACAGAATTGGAAAAAACTACTTGAAAGTTCATATGGAACCAATAAAGAGCCCACATTGCCAAGTCAATCCTAAGCCAAAAGAAGAAAGCTGGAGGCATCACACTACCTGACTTCAAGCTATACTACAAGGTTACAGTAACCAAAACAGCATGGCACTGGTATCAAAACAGAGATATAGACCAATGGAACAGAACAGAGCCCTCAGAAATTATACCACACATCTACAACCATCTGATCTTCGACAAACCTGACAAAAACAAGCAATGGGGAAAGGATTCCCTATTTAATAAATGGTGCTGGGAAAACTGGCTAGCCATATGTAGAAAGCTGAAACTGGATCCCTTCCTTACACCTTATACAAAAATTAATTCCAGATGGATTAAAGACTTACATGTTAGATCTAAAACCATAAAAAACCTAGAAGAGAACCTAGGCAATACCGTTCAGGACATAGGCACGGGCAAGGACTTCATGTCTAAAACACCAAAAGCAATGGCAACAGAAGCTAAAATTGACAAATGGGATCTAATTAAACTAAAGAGCTTCTGCACAGCAAAAGAAACTACCATCAGAGTGAACAGGCAACCTACAGAATGGGAGAAAACTTTTGCAACCTACTCATCTGACAAAGGGCTAATATTGAGAATCTACAATGAAATCAAACAAATTTACAAGAATAAAACAAACAACCCTATCAACAAGTGGGTGAAGGATATGAACAGACACTTCTCAAAAGAGGCCATTTATGCAGCCAAAAGACACATGAAAAAATGCTCATCATCACTGGCCATCAGAGAAATGCAAATCAAAACCACGATGTGATACCTTCTCACACCAGTTAGAATGGCGATCATTAAAAAGTCAGGAAACAACAGGTGCTGGAGAGGATGTGGAGAAATAGGAACAGTTTTACACTGTTGCTGGGACTGTAAACTAGTTCAACCATTGTGGAAGTCAGTGTGGCTATTCCTCAGGGATCTAGAAATAGAAATACCATTTGACCCAGCCATCCCATTACTGGGTATATACCCAAAGGACTATAAATCATGATGCTATAAAGACACATGCACACGCATGTTTATTGTGGCACTATTCACAATAGCAAAGACTTGGAACCAACCCAAATGTCCAACAATGATAGACTGGATTAAGAAAATGTGGCACATATACACCATGGAATACTATGTAGCCATCAAAAATGATGAGTTCATGTCCTTTGTAGGGATATGGATGAAATTGGAAAACATCATTCTCAGGAAACTATCGCAAGGACAAAAAACCAAACACCGCATGTTCTCACTCATAGGTGGGAATTGAACAATGAGAACACATGGACACAGGAAGGGGAACATCACACTCTGGGGACTGTTGTGGGGTGGGGGGAGCGGGGAGGGATAGCATTAGGAGATATACCTAATGCTACATGACGAGTTAATGGGTGCAGCACAGCAGCATGGTACATGTATACATATGCTACTAACCTGCACATTGTGCACATGTACCCTAAAACTTAAAGTATAATAATAATAAAATTAAAAAAAAATGTTGAATATTGGCTCCTACTCTCTTCTGGCTTATAGGGTTTCTGCAGAGAGATCCCCTGTTAGTCTGATGGGCTTCCTTTGTGGGTAACCCAGCCTTTCTCTCTGGCTGCCCTTAAAACTTTATTCTTCATTTCAACCCTGGTGAATCTGATGATTATGTGTCTTCAGGTTGCTCTTCTTGAGGCGTATCTTTGTGGTGTTCTCTGTATTTCCTGAATTTGAATGTTGGCCTGTCTTTCTAAGTTGGAGAAGTTCTCCTGGATAATATCCTGAAGATTGTTTTCCAACCTGGTTACATTCTCCTCATCACTTTCAGCTACACCAATCAAATGTAGATCTGGTCTTTTCACAGTGTCCCCTATTTCTTGGAGTCTTTCTTTGTCCATTTCATTCTTTTTTCTCTTATCTTGTCTTCTTGCTTTATTTCATTAAGTTGATCTTCAATCTCTAATATCCTTTCTTCTGCTTGATCAATTCGGCTATTTTTACTTGTATATGCTTCACAAAGTTTCGTGCTGTGTTTTCTAGCTGCATCAAGTCATTTATGTTCTTCTGTATACTGGTTATTCTAGTTAGCAATTCATCTAACCTTTTTTCAAGGTTCTTAGATTCCTTGCATTGGGTTGGAACATGCTTCTTTAGCTCGGAGGAGTTTGTTATTACCCACCTTCTGAAGCCTACCTCTGCCAATTCATCAAGCCCATTTTCCATTTAATTTTGTTCCCTTGCTGATGAGGAGCTGTGATCCTTTAGAGGAGAAGAGGCTTTCTGGTTTTTGGAATTTTCAACATTTTTGTGCTGGTTTCTCCCCATATTCATGGATTTATCTACCCTTCATCTTTGATGTTGGTGACCTTCAGACAGGGTCTCTGATTGGACGTCCTTTTTGTGATGGTGATTCTATTCATTTCTGTTTGTTAGCTTTCTTTCTACTAGTCAGGCCCCTCTGCTGCACGTCTGCTGGAGTTTGCTGGAGGTCCACTCTAGACCCTGTTTGCCTGGGTATTGCCAGCAGAGGCTGCAGAAGAGCAAATATTACTGCCTATTCTTTCCTCTGGAAGCTTCATCCCAGAGGGGCATCTGCCAGATGCCAGCCAGAGCTCTCCTATATAAGGTGTCTGTCAACCCCTGCTGGGGGGTGTCTCCCAGTCAGGATACACTGGGGTCAGGGGCCCACTTGAGGAGGCAGTCTGACCCTTAGCAGAGCTTGAACATTGTGCTGGGTGGTCTGATGCTCTCTTCAGAGCTGTCAGGCAGGGATGTTTAAGTATGTTGAAGCTATGCCCACAGCTGCCCCGTCCCCCAAGTGCTCTGTTCCAGAAAGATGGCGTTTTTACCTATAAGTCCCTGACTGGGGCTGCTGTCTTTTTTTATTATTATTATACTTTAAGTCTTAGGGTACATGTGCACAATGTGTGGGTTAGTTACATATGTATACACGTGCCATGTTGGTGTGCTGCACCAAGGAACTGGTCATTTAATACCAGGTATATCTCCAAATGCTATCCCTCCCCCCTCCTGCCACCCCACAACAGGCCCCGGTGTGTGATGTTTCCCTTCCTGTGTCCATGTGTTCTCATTGCTCAATTCCCACCTATGGGTGAGAACATGCGGTGTTTGGTTTTTTGTCCTTGCGATAGTTTGCTGAGAATGATGATTTCCAATTTCATCCATGTCCCTATGAAGGACATGAACTCATCCTTTTTTATGGCTGCATAGTATTCCATGGTGTATATGTGCCACATATTCTTAATCCAGTCTATCATTGTTGGACATCTGGGTTGGTTCCAAGTCTTTGCTATTGTGAATAGTGCCGCGATAAACATGCGTGTGCATGTGTCTTTATAGCATCATGATTTATAATCCTTTGGGTGTATACCCAGTAATGGGATTGCTGGGTCAAATGGTATTTCTAGTTCTAGATCCCTGAGGAATAGCCACACTGACTTCCACAATGGTTGAACTAGTTTACAGTCCCAGCAACAGTGTAAAACTGTTCCTATTTCTCCACATCCTCTCCAGCACCTGTTGTTTCCTGACTTTGTAATGATCACCATTCTAACTGGTGTGAGATGGTATCTCATTGTGGTTTTGATTTGCATTTCTCTGATGGCCAGTGATGATGAGCATTTTTTTATGTGTCTTTTGGCTGCATAAATGGCCTCTTTTGAGAAGTGTCTGTTCATATCCTTCACCCACTTGTTGATGGGGTTGTTTTTTTCTTATAAATTTGTTTGAGTTCATTGTAGATTCTGGATATTAGCCCTTTTTCAGATGAGTAGATTGCAAAAATTTTCTCCCATTCTGTAGGTTGCCTGTTCACTCTGATGGTAGTTTCTTTTGCTGTGCAGAAGCTCTTTAGTTTAATTAGATCCCATTTGTCAATTTTAGCTTTTGTTGTCATTGCTTTTGGTTTTTTAGACATGAAGTCCTTGCCCATGCCTATGTCCTGAATGGTATTGCCTAGGTTTTCTTCTAGGGTTTTTATGGTTTTAGGTCTAACATTTAAGTCTTTAATCCATCCTGAATTAATTTTTGTCTAAGGTGTAAGGAAGGGATCCAGTTTCAGCTTTCTACATATGGCTAGCCAGTTTTCCCAGCACCATTTATTAAATAGGGAATCCTTTCCCCATTTCTTGTTTTTTCAGGTTTGTCAAAGTCCAGATGGTTGTAGATATGCAGCATTATTTCTGAGGGCTCTGTTCTGTTCCATTGGTCTATACATCTGTTTTGGTACCAGTACCATGCTGTTTTGATTACTGTAGCCTTGTAGTATAGTTTGAAGTCAGGTAGCGTGATGCCTCCAGCTTTGTTCTTTTGGCTTAGAGTTGACTGGGCAATGCAGGCTCTTTTTTGGTTCCATATGAACTTTAAAGTAGGTTTTTCAATTCTGTGAAGAAAGTCATTGGTAGCTGGCTGGGGATGGCATTGAATCTATACATTACCTTGGGCAGTATGGCCATTTCCATGATATTGATTCTTCCTATCCATGGGTATGTAATGTTCTTCCATTTGTTTGTATCCTCTTTTATTTCACTGAGAAATGGTTTGTAGTTCTCCTTGAAGAGGTCCTTCACGTCCCTTGTAAGTTGGATTCCTAGATATTTTATTCTCTTTGAAGCAATTGTCAATGGCAGTTTACTCATGATTTGGCTCTCTGTTTGTTATTGATGTATAAGAATGCTTGTGATTTTTGCACATTGATTTTGTATCCTGAGACTTTGCTGAAGTTGCTTATCAGCTTAAGGAGATTTTGAGCTGAGATTTTGAGCTGAGGGTTTTCTAGATATACAATCATGTCATCTGCAAACAGGGACAGTTTGACTTTCTCTTTTCCTAATTGAATACCCTTTATTTCCTTCTCCTGCTTGATTGCCCTGGCCAGAACTTCCAACCCTATGTTGAATAACAGTGGTAAGAGAGGGCATCCCTGTCTTGTGCCAGTTTTCAAAGGAAATGCTTCCAGGTTTTGCCCATTCAGTATGATATTGTCTGTGGGTTTGTCATAAATAGCTCTTATTATTTTGAGATATGTCCCATCAGTACCTAATTTATTGAGAGTTTTTAGCATGAAGGGTTGTTGAATTTTGTCAAAGGCCTTTTCTGCATCTGTTGAGATAATCATGTGGTTTTTGTCTTTGGTTCTATTTATATGCTGGATTACATTTATTGATTTGTGTATGTTGAACCAGCCTTGCATCCCAGGGATGAAGCTCACTTGATCATGGTGGATAAGATTTTTGGTATGCTGCTGGATTCAGTTTGCCAGTATTTTATTGATGATTTTTGCATCGATGTTCATCAGGGATATTGGTCTAAAATTCTCTTTTTTTGTTGTGTCTCTGCCAGGCTTTGGTATCAGGTTGATGCTGGCCTTATAAAATGAGGTAGGGAGGATTCCCTCTTTTTCTATTGATTGGAATAATTTCAGAAGGAATGGTACCAGCTCCTCGTTGTATCTCTGGTAGAATTCAGCTGTGAATCCATCTGGTCCTGGAATTTTTTGGGTTGGTAATCTATTAATTATTGCCTCAATTTCAGAGTCTATTATTGGTCTATTCAGAGATTCAACTTCTTCCTGGTTTAGTCTTGGGAGGGTGTATATGTCGAGGAATTTATCCATTTCTTCTAGATTTTCTAGTTTATTTGCATAGAGGTGTTTATAGTATTCTCTGATGGTAGTTTGTATTTCTGTGGGATCGGTGGTGATATCCCCTTTATCATTTTTTATTGCATCTATTTGATTCTTCTCTTTTTTCTTACTAGTCTTGCTAGTGGTCTATCAATTTTGTTGACCTTTTCAAAAAACCAGCTCCTGGATTCATTGATTTTTTGAAGGGTTTTTTGTGTCTCTATTTCCTTCAGTTCTGTTCTGATTTTAGTTATTTCTTGCCTTCTGCTAGCTAGCTTTTGAATGTGTTTGCTCTTGCTTCTCTAGTTGTTTTAATTGTGATGTTAGGGTGTCAATTTTAGATCTTTCCTGCTTTCTCTTGTGGGCATTTACTGCTATAAATTTCCCTCTACACACTACTTTGAATGTGTCCCAGAGATTCTGGTATGTGTGTCTTTGTTCTCATTGGTTTCAAAGAACATCTTTATTTCTGCCTTCATTTTGTTATGTACTCAGTAGTCATACAGGAGCAGGTTGTTCAGTTTCCATGTAGCTGAGTGGGTCTGAGTGAGTTTCTTAATCCTGAGTTCTAGTTTGATTGCACTGTGGTCTGAGAGACAGTTTGTGATAATTTCTGTTCTTTTACATTTGCTGAGGAGTGCTTTACTTCCAACTATGTGGTCAATTTTGGAATAAGTGCAGTGTGGTGCTGAGAAGAATGTATATTCTGTTGATTTGGGTTGGAGAGTTCTGTAGATGTCTATTAGGTCTGCTTGGTGCAGAGCTGAGTTCAATTCCTGGATATTCTTGTTAACTTTCTGTCTCGTTGATCTGTCTAATGTTGACAGTGGGGTGTTAAAGTCTCCCATTATTATTGTGTGGGAGTCTAAGTCTCTTTGTAGGTCTATAATGACTTGCTTTATGAATCTGGGTGCTCCTGTATTGGGTGCATGTATATTTAGGATAGTTAGTTCTTCTTGTTGAATTGACCCCTTTACCATTATGTAATGGCCTTCTTTGTCTCTTTTGATCTTCGTTGGTTTAAAGTCTGTTTTATCAGAGACTAGGATTGCAAGCCCTGCCTCTTTTTGTTTTCCATTTGCTTGGTAGATCTTCTTCCATCCCTTTATTTTGAGCCTCTGTGTGTCTCTGCATGTGAGATGGGTTTCCTGAATACAGCACACTGATGGGTCTTGACTCTTCATCCAATTTGCCAGTCTGTGTCTTTTAATTGGAGCATTTAGCCCATTTACATTTAAGGTTAATATTGTTATGTGTGAATTTGATCCTGTCATTATGATGTTAGCTGGTTATTTTGCTCATTAGTTGATACAGTTTTTTCCTAGCCTTGATGGTCTTTATGATTTGGCATGTTTTTGCAGTGGCTGGTAACAGTTGTTCATTTCCACGTTTAGTGCTTCTTTCAGGAGCTCTCTTAGGGCAGGCCTGGTGGTGACAAAATCTCTCAGCATTTGCTTATCTGTAAAGGATTTGATTTCTCCTTCATTTATGAAGCTTAGTTTGGTTGGATATGAAATTCTGGGTTAAAAATTCGTTTCTTTAAGAATGTTGAATTTTGGCCCCCACTCTCTTCTAGCTTGTAGAGTTTCTGCCAAGAGATCAGCTCTTAGTCTGATGTGGTTCCCTTTGTGGGTAACCTGACCCTTCTCACTGGCTGCCCTTAACATTTTTTCCTTCATTTCAACTTTGGTGAATCTGACAATTGTGTGTCTTTGAGTTGCTTTTCTCGAGGAGTATCTTTGTGGAGTTCTCTGTATTTCCTGAATTTGAATGTTGGCCTGCCTTGCTAGATTGGGAAAGTTCTCCTGGATAATACCCTGCAGAGTGTTCTCCAACTTGGTTCCATTCTCCCCATCACTTTCACGTACACCAATCAGACTTGGATTTGGTCTTTTCACATAGTCGCATATTTCTTGGAGGCTTTGTTCATTTCTTTTCATTCTTTTTTCTCTAAACTTCTCTTCTCACTTCACTTCATTCATTTGATCTTCCATCACTGATACCCTTTCTTCCAGTTGATCAAATTGTCTACTAAGGCTTGTGCATTCATCACATAGTTCTCGTGTCTTGGTTTTCAGCTCCATCAGGTCATTTAAGGACTTCTCTGCATTGGTGATTCTAGATAGCCATTCATTTAGTTTTTTTTCAAGGTTTTTAACTTCTTTGCCATGGGTTTGAACTTCCTCGTTTAGCTTGGAGTAGTTTGATTATCTGAAGCCTTCTTCTCTCAAGTCGTCAAAGTAATTCTCCATCCAGCTTTGTTCCATTGCTGGTGAAGAGCTGCGTTCCTTTGGAGGAAGAGAGGCACTCTGATATTTAAAGTGTCCAGTTTTTCTGCTCCGTTTTTTCCCCATCTTTGTGGTTTTGTGTACCTTTGGTCTTTGATGATGGTGATGTACAGATGGGGTTTTGGTGTGGATGTCCTGTTTCTTAGTTTTCCTTCTAACAGTCAGGAACCTCAGCTGCAGGTCTGTGGGAGTTTGCTGGAGGTCCACTCCAGACCCTGTTTGCCTGGGTGGAGCAGTGGAGATTACAGAACAGCGGATATTGGTGAGCAGCAAATGTTGCTGCCTGATCGTTCCTCTGGAAGTTTTGTCTCAGAGGAGTACCCAGCCATGTGAGGTGTCAGCCTGCCCCTACTGCGTGGTGTCTCCCATTTAGGCTACTTGGGGGTCAGGGACCCACATGAGGAGGCAGTCTGTCCGTTCTCAGATCTCTAGCTGCATGCTGGGAGAACCACTACTCTCTTCAAAGCTGTCAGACAGGGACAATTAAGTCTGCAGAGGATTCTGCTGCCTTTTGTTTGTCTGTGCCCTGCCCCCAGAGGTGGAGTCTAGAGAGGAAGGCAGGCCTCCTTGAGCTGCAGTGGGCTCCACCCAGTTCTAGCTTCCAGGCCACTTCGTTTACCTACTCAAGCCTGGGCAATGTTGGGCGCCCCTCCCCCAGCCTCGCTGCCGCCTTGCAGTTTGATCTCAGACTGCTGTGCTAGCAATGAGTGAGGCTCTGTGGGCATCGGACCCTCTGAGCCAGGCACAGGATATAATCTCCTGGTGTGCCATTTGCTAAGACTGTTGGAAAAGTGCAGTATTAGGGTGGGAGTGACCCAATTTTCCAGGTGCCATCTGTCACCCCTTTCTTTGACTAAGAAAGGGAATTCCCTGACCCCTTGTGCTTCCCAGGTGAGGCAATGCCTCACCCTGCTTCGGCTCACGCTCGGTGCACTGCACCCACTGTCCTGCACCCACTTTCTGACACTCCCTAGTGAGATGAACCGGGTGCCTCAGTTGGAAAAGCAGAAATCACCCGTCTTCTGCATTGCTCACGCTGGGAGCTGTAGACTGGGGTTGTTCCTATTTGGCCATCTTGGCTCCACCCCTCCTTTTTTTTTTTTTTTTTTCCAGAGATGGCTTGCCCAGAGGGGAGGAATCTAGAGAGGCAGTCTGGCTGCATGGCCCTCCTGAGCTGTGGTGGGCTCTGCCCAGTTCGAACTTCCTGAGCAGCCTTGTTTGCACTGTGATTGTAAAACTGCCTACTCAAGCCTCAGCAATGATGGAGGCCCCTCTGCCTACCAAGCTCAAGTGTCCCATATCAACTTCAGACTGTTGTGCTGGTGGTGAGAATTTCAAGCCAGTGGATCTTAGTTTTCTGGGCTCTGTGGGAGTGGGACCCACTGAAACAGACCACTTGGCTCCCTGGTTTCAGCCCCCTTTCCAGGGGAGTGAATGATTCTGTCTGGTGCTCCAGGCACCACTGGGGTATGAAAAACAAACAAACAAACAAAAAACTCCTGTAGCTAGCTCGGTGTCTGCCCAAACAGTCACCCAGTTTTGTGATTGAAACCCAGGGCCCTGTTGGTGTAGGCACCAGAGGGAATCTCCTGGTCTGTGGGTTGAGAAGACCATGAGAAAAGCATGGTAGCTGGGCTGGAGTGCACCATTCCTCATGGCAATGTCCTTAATGGCTTCTCTTGGCTAGGAGAGGGAAGTTCCCCAACCCCTTTGCTTCCTGTGTGAGGCAACGCCCCACCCTGCTTTGGCTCACTGTTTTGGGGCTGCACTCACTGTCCAACCAGTCCCAGTGAGATGAACTGGGTACTTCAGTTGGAAATGCAGAATTCACCTGCCTTCTGCATTGATCTCGCTGGGAGCTGCAGACTGGAGCTGTTCCTATTTGGCCATCTTGCCAGCAATCCCTGTCTTGCTTTCTTTTTCCTCTTCTTTGCCAAGTTCCTATTCTCTACATGGTCTCTACTACTCTCCAGCAGATGCAGGATGCTCTGCGGGTTGTGGGCCAGAGAGATCAGTTGCCTCACTCCAACATCTGTGGCCTGTTTCATTTCTGCCTTGGCCTGCTCCAGCCTTTGCTTCCATCTTGCAATTTCTTGGTCAGGCATCTCTGCAGGTTGCCAACAGTCAGTGCTGTCATTCAGATCATCGGGGTTTGCCCCTGAAGATCTCCACTGTGCTGTGCAGTGTGTGGGAATTGTTTTGCATCAGTCACTTGGGGAAGTTCGGGAGGCTTGTGTTTTTGTACTGTTTTCAGAAGCTCACTTATGTCCTGAAGGGAAGACCTGTTCATTTCATTTAGAAATCTCAAGCAGAGGGTTTGGAGCAACTGAGGACTGGCCTCGGCATGGTGGATGTGAGGCCATCACTGGCCTGGGATGCTGGCCCCATCTTGGCTTTGGCCTTTCCATGAACCTCACCCTGGGCTGAACCCCTTCTGGCCAGCTCTCCCTTTCTTCTCACCGTATGTTATCTCCTGCTCATAGAGACCACCACAGCAGTGCATGCCTGGATCACCCAGAGTATATACAGGGTAACTGACACTAGTCCCAGGATTCTGTATGTTACTAGTACTACTGCCCAACTGCCCACAGGTGGGCCAGCAGCAGCTGAGTATGCATTTCATGGTGGGCAGCAGGCCCACCATGGCTCCTAAGGGCTTCACAGCTCTGGCTCCACTTGCCCGTGGCCTGTGGGCCACAAGTGACCACTCAGAACTATGTGGAGTGTTCTTTCTCTAACACAAACAAGGGCCCACAAACAGAGTAGACCAACTACCAGGCTGGGAGGAAGGGAGGCACCTCATGTTCTAGAAAACTATGTCCCTCATTTTGCTGAGCAAATAGAAAGCAACATTACTTATGCTGCAGTGCCTTGAGGGAGTGGAAAGAGCTCATGGCAGCCCCTAGCTCAGGCTACTCCAGGCTCCCACCTCACACTACAGCACAGCAAGAGGTTCAAAGAAGGGCCATGCCATAGCCCCGGGTCCACAAATGATTCTCTTGGTGTAGTGTGGTGACCTGTCCCTGGTGAGGCTCATTACCCTGATTTCACATTTCCTTCTGCTGCAGGGAAGCCTGCTTTTGGCTACAAACAGTCTGTCTATCTTGCTAGATTGAGCTCCTTGAAGAAGGGGCTATGTTTTCTTCATCTCCATATCACCAGTAGCTAGCCAATGCCCAGTATACACTAGAGGCTCAGTCATTGTTTGTCTTGTTTTCTTTTTGACTCTGCTCTCACTTAGGACATGTCACTTCCCCTCTTGACCTCCATATGCAGATCTGTGAATAAGAGTAAATGGGTAAAGGCCCCTCTAGCTTTAAAACCCTTCTGACATAGAGAGAACTCTGAACAGAACCAGAAGCTAAGGAATGATGAATAGAGCATTTTCCCTGGCATGATGGGTAGGCTCTACAGATCTGGCTATTAGGGTGGTATCTTGCCACTTGAATTTTACCCTGATTTTCAAATCACTCACAAGAATGATCTTTAGAGTTGGTGGTTTTCTGTGTGTGTGTGTGTTTTTAGACTTTGTTGTTGACAACACCTTCTAGAAATCTTTTTCACAGAGAATATGGAGGCTTCTTTGGACAAATTGAGTGGATGCAGGGTCTATCTGCCTGACAGTCACTGTTTGGGCCACATCGTGACTGCTGCATCCTGCTCCTCTACAGAGGTTTCTTCTACAATATAGTGTGTCTGGCCCTCTTATTTGTTACAGGTGTAGAAACAACAACCGAGAACCTGAAACTGCTGGGATAAGTGCCTGCCACTGAATCCTGTCCCCTTGCAGGCACATCTACAAGGTGCACCTGTGCTCCTGCCCTCTCTTTCCAAGAAGACAGACCGTGGGAATTTCCAGGATAATGTTGTCTTGGACACCACAGTCTCTGTGAACAGCAGGACTGAAGTTGTGAGAGTCACCATGATGGTGAGGGCTGATAGCAGGACAGTCACATTAGAAAGGCAGCATGCTGGCCTTCCATGATAGGCTGAGTGACTTGGCCTCTGTCTCCCCATTGGAGCTGCCATCTTATTGCCAGTTCCTGGAGGAGCACTGTGAGCTCCTCCCCAGGACCTGCTTCTTGGCTTCCCTTTGCCACGACTCTCTCTGGGCTGTGGTGGCAGCCTCTCTGTCCCTGCCAGTGGGCACAGGGAGAGGAGGGGCAGCTGATGAGCTTGAGGCCAGTGGGTTGCCTGCTCTGGCTGTGGCACCTTCTTGGGCCTGCCCTGGCCTGGCTCTGGGGCTCTGCCTATTCCACCTCCAGGATCCTCAGGCTACATCCTGCTGGCACAGCGTCTTCCACCTACTCTCTGGATGTATTTTGTATGTGAGAAGAACATGAGTTTTGGGGAACCAGGGGTAGAGTGCTGAGGTGGGAGCCTGGAGTGGCCTGAGCTAGGGGCTGCCATGAGCTCTTTCCACTCCCTCAAGGTGCTGCATAATTAATGTCACTTTCTATTTGCTCAGCAAATAGAAACATAAGTTCAAAACTTATGTTGAAATTTAATCACTTTTGGGATAGTACTACAAAGTGGGACTGTTAAGAGGGCTGTTAGGCCAAGAGGGCTCTGCCTTCATGAATGGATTAATGTCATTGTTATGGGAATGGGTTCATTACTACAAGAGTGAGTGGTCATAAAAGTGAGTTTGCTTTCTTGCTTTCTCACTTGCTCCCTCTTTTGCCCTTCTGTCATTGTTCCTGGGAGCATGCAGCATGAAGGCCCTTACCAGAGGCTAGTACCATGCTCTTGGACTCCCAGCCTCTAGAACCACAAGCCAAATAAATTTCCATTCATTATAAATTACTCAGTCTGTGGTATTCTGTTATAGCAACATGAAATGAACTAAACAATAGCTATGTTCTTAGTTTTCTGAGAATTTTTATCATGATTAGATACTGAATTTTGTCGAATGATTTTGCTGCATGAATTGATGTGATCATATGATTTTTATCATTTAGCCTGTTCATGTGGGGGATTACGCTGATTGAATTTTGAATATTGCACCAGCCTTGCATACCTGGAATAAATACCACTTGGTATCGATATAGGAATTAAAAAGAAATTATTTAGGCAGATAGTGAGGGTAAGGAAGTCCTTGGTAAGGCTTTTCTTTTAGTGAGAAGCAGCCCCCAAATCATTTCCTTTTCTAACAAAGAGCAGCCAGTAAAATTGAGCTACAGACATAGACAAGTAAGCTGGAAACTTGCACAGGTGAATGCTGGCAGTTGTGTCAATAGGAAAGGGGCTACCTGGGGGTTAGGCATGTTCAAAATGGTGGTTCCATCTTCCCTTTTCCTTGCCAACCATGTGTGCAGTCAGAAGCAGACAACATGGTGCTGACCAGGCAAAGACACCATTTGCATAATATTAGGGTGGGGTGGCCAGCTTCTCCTTGTGCTATGTAAATGTCACACCTGGTCCAACCAATCTTTGGGCCCTACGTAAATCAGACACCACCTCCTCAAGCCAGTCTATAAAACCCTGTGCACTCCACTGTGGGCTGGAGGTCCCCCTTGGGTACCCCTCTCTCTGGCAGAAGAGAGAGAGCTAATCTCCTTTCTCTTTCTTTTGCCTATTAAACCACTCCTAAACCCACTTCTTGTGTGTCTGCGTACTCAATTTCCTTGGCATGAGATGATGAACCTCAGGTATTTACCCCAGATAAATGATGCTGCTTCAGTATGATGTATGATTCTCTTTATATGGTTTGGATTTGATTTGCTAATACTTTGTTGATAACTGCATCATGAGAAATATTGATGTTTAGTTTTCACTTTATTTTTTATTATACTGCCTTTGTCTGGAATTACTATTGGAGTAATACTGGCTTCATTAAATGAGTTGGGAAGTGTTCCCACACCTCTTATATTCTGGAAGAGATTATGTAAAATTGTTGGTAATGTCTTTAAATGTTTGGTAGAATTCTCCAGGGAAACCATTTTGACATGGAGTCATCTTTAAAGGAGATTTTATATTATGAATTCAATTATTTAATTGTTATGGCCTTATTCAGATTACTTATTTCATCTCAAGTTTGGGTAGTTTGTGTTTTTTAAGAGATTGGTTCAATTCTTCTTCTTTTTTTTTTAAATTATACTTTAAGTTTTAGGGTACATATGCACAACGTGCAAGTTAGTTACGTATGTATACATGTGCCATGTTGGTGTGCTGTACCCAGTAACTCATCATTTAACATTAGGTATATCTCCAAATGGTATCCCTCCCCACTCCCCCAACCCCACAACAGGCCCCAGTGTGTGATGTTCCCCTTCCTGTGTCCATGTGTTCTCATTGTTCAATTCCCACCTATGAGTGAAAACAATTCTTCTAAATTGTCAAATTTATGAGCATAAGGCTTTTCATAGTATTCCCTTATTATCCTTTTATTTATTTTCTGTTTTATTGTATTTTATATATGTATATGTATATATACTTTTAATCTCCCTTAAAATCTCTGCCCTTTAATTGGTATATTTGGACTATTTATGTTTATGGTAATTACAATTAAATCTGTCATTTTTTTTTTTTTTTTGAGATGGAGTCTCACTCTGTTGCCCAGGCTGGAGTGCAGTGGCATGATGTCTGCTCACTGCAAGCTCTGCCCCCCAAGTTCATGCCATTCTCCTGCCTCAGCCTCCCGAGTAGCTGGAACTACAGGCGCCTGCCACCCTGCCCGGCTAATTTTTTTGTATTTTTAGTAGATACCGGGTTTCATCGTATTAGCCAGGATGGTCTAGATCTCCTGACCTTGTTATCTGTCTGCCTCAGCCTTCCAAAAATCTGTCATTTTATTATTTGTTTTCTATTTGTTTCCTCTGTTTCTTGTTCTTTGGTTTATCTCCTTTCTTTTCTGTAGGTTTCTTGAATATATTTTAGAATTTCATCTTGATTTATTTATTGCAGTTTCCAGTGTATCTCTTTGTAGGTTTCTTAGTGGTTGCTTTGGGTATTACAATATGCATGTGTGACTTAACCACAGTCTAATGGTATCAACATTTTAACATTTTGAGTGAAATGTGGAAATCTTATTTCCATTTAGGTCTCTTTACAACTTTTCTTGAGTATCACATGTTGTTATTTTTTTAGTCATCTAATATGATTTATAAAATTTATGCAGAGAAGGACAGTCTATTTTATGTACCTATATTTCTACTCTTACCGTTGTCCTTCCTTCTTGATGCTCCAATATTTTTTCTTTTATCAATAGCTTTTTGTTTGAAGAAACTTCCTTAAGGATAGGTAAGTCTGCTGGTGACTTTTTTTTTTTTTTTTTAGTTTTTCTTTATCTGAGAATGTCTTCATTTCTCCTTTATTCCTGAAGAACTGTTTTGCTGGCTATAGAGCTTACAGTTGATGGTTCTTTTTTTTAGCTCTTGAAAAATATGCTTCTTTCTGTTCTAGCCTTCGTAGTTTAGTTTCAGTTGAAAAATTATTTAGTATGTGTCTTGTTCCCTTATAGATCATGTGTCATTTCTCCCTAGCAGCTTTCAAAATTTTCTTTATCAAATTTTGCCTTGTTTCCAAAATTTTAATTAAAATGTACCTTGACATGGATTTTTAAGAAGATTTGTCCTATTTGGGGTCACTCAGCTTCTTCAATCTCTAGGTTTATATCTTTACCCGATTTTAGGAAGTTTTGTCTTTATTTATTTGAATATGCTTTAAGATCCACTTTCTTTCTCCTCTCCTTCTTGAACACCAATGATGTGAATATTGGATCTTTAGTTATTGCCCTATTCTGCCAAGGCTTAGTTCTTTTATTTCAGTCTATTTTCTGTCTATTGTTCAGATTGGATAAATTCTGTTTATCTGTCCTTAAGTTCCCTGATTTCGTGCTCTGTCATCTCCTCTCTACTATTGAGCCCATACATTGAGTTTTTCATTTGTTATTGTATTTTCTAGTTCCATAATTTAAATTCAACATTTTTATAACCTCATTTTATTTTGCTAATATTTCTTTTTCTTCATTTGTGTCAGAAAAATTTGTAAGTATTTTTTGAAACATTTTAATGATGGCTTCTTTAATATCCTTGTCAGACAATTCCAACATCTGATTCTTTTCAGTATTGGCATCAATGAATTGTCTTTTCTCATTCAAGATATGATTGTCCTGGTTCTTGGTATCATGATGGTTTTTAATTGTATGCTAGATAGTTTTACTATTATTTTAGGAGACTCTGGATTCTATTTAAATCGTTTATTTTAGCAGATGGTCACTCTGTTTAGGTGTAGCACACAGATTCTGTTTTACTTTTGTGAGTTGTGTTCCAATTACATTGAATTTCCAAAGCCTTTGAAGAGCTGTTTTGGTTTTCTTGGTGTATTTGTTACTGCTGTGGCTCTCTCTGGTTCCTACTGGCACTTTCTCAGGCCAATCTGCCTGGTACCTGTAAGTTGGAGAAGGGGGTCTCTGGTCTGTGGGGACAAAGAAGCTTCCAGGCCACTTGTGGACAGATTCCCCTTGCTGTTGTCTCCCAAACACATGGTCTTTTGATAGCAGAGGGGAGTCTCAGGCCTAACAGAAACAAAAGTACAGGTGGGCCAGGTTCCCTCTTCCCTCTTCACTGTGAGGTACAAAGAGGTTTTGTTTTTTAAGTTGGGCTGCTGATTGTGGTGGAGTGTTTCTTGCTGCTGTTCCCTGGAAGTCAAGGGTCTCTTGGTTGAGCCACGGATTCCTAGGCCCGAATGAAAAGGAGAGCACTTTTCCTGGCTACTGATTGTCAGTGGGGATTCCAACAAATTTGTATTGCCAGACCCAACTGGTATTTTGGGGGCTTGGACACCATCTGTTGCTAGGTTTGAGACTGGGAATCTTTGGACCTGGGTCACCCTTTTCTGTTGGAGGACAGGCAAAGGTCCTAAGATGCCTTGACACTATATTTCTTCTCCAGTCACGTGGTCTCTAACCTGTCTAACTTTCTCTTTTTTCCCATTTCAGAGTTGTCATTTGGTGCCTCTTCTATTATTTCCAGGGGTTACAGTTGTATTTAGCAGGGAGGAGTAGAGAAGAACAATTGTACATCACATTGTGTGAACTGGAAACTTCTACACCATCTTTTAATCTTTCCATCTTTTTTGTTTGTCCTCAGAATGTGTTTATTGAGCACTGTATTATGCCCTGGTATACATTAATTTAAAAAGAAATATATAACCTTTTCTGTCAATTCTAACTCCTTGCTGCCTCTTACATTCTGATGGTAGCCCTGTTTCTTATGGTAGAGATGAGGTTATCTAAGATGTGATGGTCAACCTGTATTCTTCAGTTTACAGATCATTCTCTCAGGATATCCATGTGCCCTGCTTGATTTATCTGATGAAGACCTGCTACCATCTCTTGATAATTCCAGTATCTGCCGTTGCCTGATGAATTCTCCTGTGAAAACGAAAGAGACTTGTTCAGTGTTGCTCCAAAGGGCAGATACCCACCCAGTGAGTGGGTATCCTTGTCAGACAATTCCAACATCTGATTTCTTTCAGTATTATAAAGTTTTGTTTTTTTTTTTTTTCTGAAAAAGAAGAATCTTTAAGCCACCAGAGTCATCCAGCTGCAGACAATGCTTTTTTGTAACAGGTAAAAAGTTATCCACCTCTTTAGGTGTCTCAGGAAATATAGGGCAGCCATTTCTCTGCCAAGCACAGTATAGAAGATATTTTACTTTGGTGAGGCCTGCTTTTGGTTATGATATGGACATGTGCCATCTCATGGTTGGCTATCGTGATGTGTTGTAGCAACTGAAATGATTCTTCCTTTCCTCTTCCAGTGAAGGGCATGTTACTTATATCATGGTGCATAGCTCAATCTTAGCTATTTAGAGAGACTAGAAACACTGGAAGGGTTTTTTAATGTTCTCTTTCCTCTTCCTGGGATACAGTTCCTCTAGATACCACATGGTAAACTCCAGGTTCTTCAAGTCTTTGTTCAAATGTCATCTGATCAGTAAGCTTTCCTTTAGCAACTCTAACAATTGTAACTCTGACTCCCCAGCAGTCATCACTCATTCTTCCAATCTCTTTTTTTCTATATTATTTTTCTTCTTATTCTTATTGCCACTGAATGTACTATGCACTATGCATGTTGTTTATGGTATTTCCTGAAATAGTATCTACATTTCATGAGGGCAGGAATTTTTCTGGTTTTTTTTTAATTATTGTTTTCCTATTGCCTAGCATCACAACTGGCACATGATAATGCTTCATAAATATTTGTTGAGAGAGTGAATTAAATGGTTGTGAACTAACAAATGTTAGTTAAGTATTGCCATCTTAACAATATGAAGTCTTTTGATCCATAAATGAAGGATGTTCTTCCACTTATTTGGGTCTTTTAAAATTTCTTTTAATTATGTTGTTTAGTTTTTAATGTACAAGTTTTGGACATGCTATTAGAGTTCTCCAGAGAGAATGAACCAATAGAAGATACAGATAGACATAACTATAGTTATAGATATAGATATGACAGGGAATTTATTAGGAGAATTTTCTCATGCAATTATGGAGGCTGAGAAGACCCATGATAGGCTGTCTGCAAGCTGGACATCCTGGGATGCTGGTAGCATGGCTCAGTCCAAGTCCAAAAGCCTAGAACCAGGGAAGCCAATGGTGTAATTTTCAGTTCATGGCCAAAGGCCTGAGAAACTGGAGGGCTGCAAGTCTAAGTTATGGAGTCCAAAGGCTGGAGATGATGAAGTTGTAATGTCCAAGGGCAGGAGAAGAAAGATGTCTCAGGTCCAGTAGAGATAAAGAGAGACAGAGAGAGAGAATGAGAGAGAAAATGAATTGACCTCCTCTCTGCCTTTTTGTTTTGTCAGGTCCCCCAGCCAGTTGGGTGGTACTCACCCACATTGAGGGTGGATCTTCCCCACTCAGTCCACTGACTTACACACTAATCTCCTCTGGAAGCATCCTCATAACACATCTAGAAATAGTGCTTTGCCAGCTATTTAGGTATTCCTTAACCCATTCAAGTTGACACCTAAAATTAACCATCACACACTTTTTTGGTTAAATTTATTCTTAAGTATTTCATTATTTTTGATGCTATTACAAGTGAAATTATTTTCTTAATTTTGCATTTGGATTATACATTGCTGATGTTTACAAATGCAATTGATTTATTAATATTTATTCTATTATCCTGAAACATTGCTGAACTAGTTCATTAGTTCTTTTTTTTTTCTTTTTGAGATAGGGTCTCACTCTGTTGCCCAGACTGGAGTGCACTGTTGTGATCCACCTCCTGAGTTCAAGCAATTCTCCTGCCTCAGCCTCCCCAGTAGCTGGGGTTACAGGTGTGTGCCATCACGCCTAACTAATTTTTGTATTTTTAGTACAGATAGGGTTTCACCATGTTGGCCAGGCTGGTCTTGAACTCCTGGCCTCAAGTGATCTGCCTGCCTTGGCCTCCCAAAGTGTTGGGATTACAGGTGTGAGCCATCATGCCTGGCTAGTTCTTAAGTTTTAATAGTTTTTCTTTTTAGTATACCCCTCAGTATTTTATATATACCAGGTCATGTCATCTGCAAATAAAGATAGTTTTACTTATTTCTTTCCAATCTTGATATTGAATCTTGCCTACTTTTTTCTTGTGTAATTGCCCTAGCTAGACTTCCAAAACAATGAACAGAAGGGGTAAAAATAGAAATTCTTGTTTTTTTCCTGATATTAAGGCGAAAGCATCCAGCTTTCACCATTATGATGTTACTTGTAGGTTTTTTTGTAGATGTCTTTTATCAGGTTGAGGAAATATCCTTCTATTTCTATCTTATTCAGTGTGTGTGTGTGTGTGTGTGTGTGTGTGTGTGTGTGTTTTAATCAAAAAAGGGCATGGGTTTTTTCAAATGCTTTTTCTGTGGTTATTGAGACGATCATGTGGTTTTTGTCCGTTATTCCTTTAACATGGTGCCCTCCATTGATTGACTTTTTCATGCGTTGAAGAAGCCTTGCATTCTGGGATAAGTCTTATTTGGTCATTGTATATCTTCCTTTTTTTTTTTTTTCCCAGCAGTTATGTGCTGGAATGGGAAGTACTTTCATTTTTATATGTTGTAAAATCCCATTGAGATGGAACCTACATTTATCATGATATTCCCCCCTTAAATAAAGTCTACTTTGACAAGTGCCATAAATATTTTCTTCTTTAAACAGCTATGGTGCCTGTGACTTGGGTAGAGTCAGAGTCATCATCATTGTACCCCCACCTCTCATCCAGGGCCTTACATGTGTTCCTTTGAACTCTTTGTCTTCAATCCCCAGGGACTGGTCAGGAATCCATTGGTGAGTCAGATTCCTGAACCATTGCTCTAGATGATAGTTCACTGAAGCTAAGGACAGATTTTGATTCTTAAGATTCTGAGTATACTAAAAAATCTGGATTAGAGTCTCAGAATAACAGAAGCTGAATTTGAGGCCCACGTTTCTTTGTTTGCAAGAAGTTGGGCTGTAAGTAGCTGTTTATAAGAAACTAGGTTAGTCCCAGGTAAAAGGAGGTGGGTTAGAGCCCTAGACTTCTTTGTTTGAAAGATACCTGCTGGACTAGCAGTCTCTCTTCCTGGCTCTCTCTGTCTCGAGGGAGGATTGATCCCTGACTTCCTGGGTTGGTAGTTTTTCTTCCTGGCTCTCAGTCTTGAGTGGGAAAATTTTCTTGGCTCTTTGTGAGGCCTCTCCATTCTCTCTATTTTATCTTGTCTCTCTCATGGAAAATTCTCAGTTGGCTGAAACTCCCTTCTTGAACTCCTACTGACTATATGCTCTACCAATCTGTCCACCTCCTTCCTGTTGGCATAAATTTGCAGAGAATAATTTGGAACTTCATTGTCCTCTTTGGGAAACTTATGATCTCCCCAAACTGGCTTCTGTAAGGCCTCTCCCTTCCCATTCCTCCTTTGTTCTTTAACCACTTTTGATCTTCCCTTCAGTGACCTTGAAGCCTTTGATATGTCCCCCTTTTAACTCTACCACCTTCATCCCTCTGTTCATTCTGCCAGGCTTTTCATTTCCCACTTCAACCTCTCAGCTCCCAACAGTCACTTGAACTATAGACCCCTTGGCCTCCATTGGGGGCTCTCCTTAAGAGACTGAGGGATCCCTGAGGGATCCCCAAAAGCAATGATTAGAGGCTGAAAACAGAAAAAAAAATGTTGGAAACAGACTGGATGTTTTGTCCACTCAGGTGAGTGTTGGATACACACAAACAGCTTCATAATAATTCACCGAAATTTTAGCCCACAACTTCCCTAAGATGACAAAGAAAGTCTTAAAAATTTCTGCTACAAATGTTGGTGAACAGATATCCTTAATTTGTCCTATTTGCCAGAAACATGATTTGGATGAAAGTATAAAGTAGAAGAAAGGTGAGAGGCAATTATTTTATATAAACCAGAGAATTTTGTATTACTAACTTGTGGCTAAACTTTGAAAATGAAAGCACTGAGATCTCTACAGTCTGTATATTTCTGTATGTGTATATGCATGTATGTTATGTTTATGTGATATTTTTCTACTCCCAAATGGTATTATCAAATTAATTTATGGAATTTCTTAGAGGAGTTCTATGCAAATTGACTTAGAGATAAATGAGTGCGTACATAAATTAAATATTCCTAAAACTCACAGAAATTTAGAAACTAATTCAAATGTCTTTCAAGTTCATGTGACTTGGGTAAGTCTTTGGTAAATAAGATTAGTTTAATATTGTTAGTTTAGTAAAAACAGCTGTGTTCTGGGTAATCAGCATTAAGTATAATGGAAACATACATTTATATTCTACTTGGGTTTAATGGTCATATAAGGTTAAAATAGTTAAGGAGGAAATAACTTGAGATGATGAGTAATTTTGCCTAATGTTACAATAAGTTTACCTGAAAAATAGTTTCCTTTTGGTAACTTGAAACCTTAAGTTATACTAAGTTAAATGATGCATATTCATTGAATATCTAGATTATTTCCAAATAAGATAAAATACTGAAACAATTACTGAGCATAAGTTTAAGTTTATATATTTTTGGCATCTTGCTTTTATACAGTATAAAGAGACTAAATATATTTGAGTCTGTTAATTTCTGTCACATTGAAAAATTATACTATGAGGAAGCATATGCCTCTAAAATTGTGAAATGGTATATTCATCACATTTGCAAGCTTGCTACAGAAATGCTGCCATGTAACAAAGACATTTCACAATTATCTACTTCCTAATTTTCTTTATAAAAGAAAGCTTGCTAATGGTTAAACATTAGAATTAATATGTGAAAATAATTAGGAAAACAATTCTTCATCAAACGTTTTCAGGGAAAATAGGATATATCTTTGATAGGAAATATACGAGTATGAAGGATATGTTTTTGTTAAGGGAAAAAGAGAGTAATTTTATTCTAAAGTTAGATGACTAGTTGTTCCAGAATGAGGAATAAGAAAAATATAGAGCAAAAACTAAAGGATATAGGAAGTTGCAGAAGGCTTGTAGAAAATGAAATTTATGTGTAGTCAAGCTGGCTAAGATTTGAATTCCTTTGTTTACACATTTAAAAATATAAGCCTTAACATCAAAAGTATGCTAATGCAAAGCTAGAATATGGCTTTCTTTCTGTTAAAAAGACAAATTTTGGGTGGGGGGATTATTGGTTTGCTCTTAATAAGAGATTGTGAAAGGCTCTTCTTTAACTTTTGCATAATCTGCCTGGGAAACCAATATTTTGTGTCTTTTCTGAATAATTTCCTCTGTTTTATGTTGTCTTTATCATGTCTTTGATTACTTAAGAGTCTTCACAATATTAAAAGAGCTAAGGGTTTTGTTTACAACTATGTAAGCTTCTGTATTTGACTTTAAAATCTTTTATTGTCGCTTTGGTTAAACGGATAACTATTGTTTCATGGTGGCCTGTGATCCTACTTACTCGTGTATTTAATCCTTTTGACATTTTTGACAATCTCTAACAATGGGATTCTTTATGAGGTCTTTTTGACCTAAAACTGACTGAGACATCACAGACAGCCCCTGGAAAATATCCAAGAGAATTTTTCTTTCATTTTGCAAAGGAATCTGGTAAAAATAATTTAGATTATTTGATATGTTAAACTGCATGAAAATGTGTCAAATAAGAAGTGACGCTTAACCTTTCCTAGGTTACATTTGTATAGGTAAAATGCTGTTTTCAAGAAATCATATAAAATTTCTAGAAATTTTGTATGTCTTGGTATAAAGTGATCAGTTATAATTCCAGTTATTATTTTAAACTTTGTATGTCACAAAATAACCAAGTTTTCTTATTAAATGAACTATCATCAGATCTTTAACCTGGATTTATATTATGTTTTTCTTTTTAAATTCCTGTACCAGTACAGCACTATTGGTTACTGTAACTTTATATTAATTTTTGATATCTAGAAGAGTAAGAGTTGCTCATTTGACTTTCCTTAGAGCTGTCCTGTCCATTCTATGTCTTTTTTCCTTGGCTTTTTATGTATGTTTTAATAAAGCATATTCTTTTGTGCATGCATTCATGTTCACCTACACACACACATCCAACCTTTTGAAATTTTGTCGAATTTTGCATCGAATATATAGAATTATATGAGAGAACTGGAATTTTCTAATCTATGCAAATGTTTTATTTCTTAGTTTATTTTTCCTTTTATTTAGTTTCAATAATATTTTCTAGTTTTTTGTATAGATGAGATCCACGTATCTTTACAGTTATATACACCTTTCCAATACTTGGTATTTTCAGTTCATAAAATTTCAACCCATCTGATGATGCACAGTGCTGTTTAATTGTTTTAATTTTTTTCCTTATGTCAAACAAATTAGAGCACATTTTCATAAATTTATTGGTCATAAAGATATCCTATTTTCTGAAGTCTTATTCACAACTTTTCCCCAATGTTTATATGGGATTATCTTTTTCTAAGGAATTTATACACCATGGAATACTATGCAGCCATAAAAAACGATGAGTTCATGTCCTTTGTCGGGACATGGATGAAGCTGGAAACCATCATTCTCAGCAAACTATCACAAGGACAAAAAACCAAACACTGCATGTTCTCACTCATAGGTGGGAATTGAACAGTGAGAACACATGGGCACAGGAAGGGGAACATCACACACTGGGGATTGTTGTGGGGTGGGGGGGAGGAGGGAGGGATAGCATTAGGAAATATACCTAATGCTAAATGATGAGTTAATGAGTGCAGCACACCAACATGGCACATGTATACATATGTAAGAAACCTGCACATTGTGCACATGTACCCTAAAACTTAAAGTATAATAAAAAAAATCGTCTACTTAACAGTCATTTGTTAATTACATGCATTATAACTATACCCTCTAAATGTGTGGCTTGAATAGTGATTTGGATGTAAGAACTTTTATATTCATTGTAGTTTAATTCATCAACCTATCTCTTCAGGGTTAGTGCTTTGATTTTGTTCTATATAAGACATATTTGCATGAACTTCATGAACTTATTTTTCTATATTCTCTTTTAGAAGGTTTACTGTTACATTTATTATTTAGATATATTCTCTACATAATAAACTATTTGGAATTTATTTTAGTGTATTGAGTGAAGTTGAGTATTTTTTGTCTTCTGTATGAATCTTGAATTTACCTATCAGCATTTTTAAACTATCTTTTCTTCACTTTATTTTAAAATTCAATCAGTCACTGTATATTTGTGAATTAGCTTCTGGTCTCTCTCTTCTTTTCATCATCTAATTGTAAATCCTCATCACAAGCCATACTGTTTCACTGGTGCAATTTTATTGTATTTTATTTTTAAAATTTATCTTTAAAGTTTTGTATATTTAAGGTAAACAATGTAATGTTTTGATATACACAGTGAAGTTGTTACCACAATCCAACAATTAGCATAACATTCTATTTACATAGTTACAATTTTTTGTGGTGAGAATACTTAAAATCCACTCTCAGCAAATTTTAAGTATACAATACAGTATCATTAATCATAGTGACCTAGCTGTGTATCTCTAGAATTTATTCATCCTGCATGATTGAAATTTTATACACTTAAAATAAATATATATATTTTTTATTTCAATAATTTTGGGGGTACAAGTGGTTTTTGGTTATATGGATGAATTGTAGAGTGGTGAAGTGTGAGATTTTAATGCACCTGTCACCTGAGCAGCGTACATTGTATCCAATAAGTAGGTTTTTATTCCTCAACTTCCTTCCACTCTCCTCCATTCTGAGTTTCCAATATCCATTATGCCACTCTGTATGCCTTTGCATACAGATAGTTTAGCTTCCAGTTATAAGTGAGAACATACGGTATTTTGTTTTCCATTCTTGAGTTACTTCACTTAGAATAATGTCTTCCAGCTCCATCCAAGTTGCTAGTTGCTGCAAAAGACATTATTTCATTCTCTTTTATGGCTGAGTAGTATTCCATGGTGTACATATACCACCTTTTCTTTATTCACTCATTCATTGATGGGCACTTATATTGGTTCCATATCTTTGCAATGTTGAATTCTGCTAGGATAAACATATACACGCATGTGTCTTTTTGATATAATGACTTATTTTCCTTTAGGTAGATAGCCAGTAGTGGGATTGCTGGATCAAGCAGTAGATCTACTTTTTGTTCTTTGAGAACTCTCCATATTGTTTTCCATAGAGGTTGTACTAATTTACATTCCCATCAGCAGTGTATAAGCATCCCCTTTTCACCACCTCTACACCAACATCTACTGTTTTTTTGACTTTTTAATAATGGCCATTTTGGCTGGATTAAGGTGGTGTCTCATTGTAGTTTTAATTTGCATTTCCCTGATGATAGCAATGTTGAGTGTTTTTTTCATATATTTACTGGCCATTTGTATATCTTCTTTTGAGAAGTGTCTATTCATGTCATGTGTCCACTTTTTGACGGGATTTTTTTTTTTCCTGGCTGATTTGTTTGAGTTCCTTGTTTTGTTCCAGGTCTTAGTGGGAATGCTTTCAACTTTTCCCCATTCAGTATGATGCTGACTGTGGATTTGTCATATATGGCTTTTATTATTTTGAAGTATGTTCCTTCTATGCCTAGTTTGTTGAGAATTTCTATCATAAAGGGGCAATGGATTTGATTGAATTCTTTTTCTGTGTCCATTGAGATGACCATGTGATTTTTGTTTTAAATTCTGCCTATTTATAAATTCTGCCACATTTATTAATTTGCATATGTGGAACCATCCCTGCATCCCTAGGATGAAACCCGCTTGATCATGGTGAATTATCTTTTTGACAAACTGTTGGATTTGGGTTGCTATTATTTTGTTGAGGACTTTTGCATCTGTGTTCATCAGGAATATTGGTCTGTAGTTTTCTTTTTTTTGTTGTTATGTCCTTTTCATGCTTTGGTACCAGGGGATACTGGTTTCATGGAATGAGTTAGGGAGGATTGCCTCTTTCTCAACCTTTTGGAATAGTTTCAGTAAGATTGGTATCAATTTTTCTTTGAAGGTCTGGTAGAATTTGGCTGTGACTCTGTCTGGCTGTGGGCTTTTTTGTAGTTGTTGTTGCTGGCAACTTTTAAATTACTAATTCCGTCTAATTGCTTGTTTGTTATTGGTTTGTTCAGGATTTCTATTTCTTCCTGATTCAAGTTAGGAGGGTTGTATGTTTCTAGAAATTTATCCATTTCCTCTAGATTTTCTAGTTGTGTACATAGAGGTGTTCATAGTAATCTTGAATTATCTTTTGTATTTCTGTGTTTTTGGTTGTAATATCTCAATTTTCATGTCTAATTGTGCTTATTTGAATCTTCTCTCTTTTCTTGGTTAATCTAGCTAATGGTTTTTCAATTTTGTTTATCTTGTCAAAGAAACAGCTTTTTGTTTCATTGATCTTTTTTGTATTTATTTGTTTCAATTTCCTTTAGTTCTGTTCTGATCTTTATCATTTCTTTTCTTCTGCTAGTTTTGGGTTTGGTTTGTATTTGTTTCTTTAGTTTCTTGCAGTGTGATGTTAGGTTGTCAACTTGTGATCTTTTGAACTTTTTAATGTAGGCATTTAGAATTGTAAACTTTCCTCTTAGCACTGCTTTTGCTATATGCCAGAGGTTTTGATAACTTGTGCAACTGTTATCATTCATTTTGAAGAATTTTTCAATTTTCATCTTGATTTCATTGTTAACCTCAAAATCATTCAGGAGCAAATTATTTAATTTCCATGTATTTGTATAGTTTTGAGGGTTCTTTTTGGAGTTTATTTTTAGTGTAATTCCACTGTGGTCTGAGAAAACACTTGATATGATTTCAATTTTTTAAAATATATTGACTTGTTTTATCTCTTATTATATGGTATATCTTGGAGAATATTTCATGCACTGATGAGAAGAATGTATATTCTGCAGTTCTTGAGTAGAATGTTCTGTAAATATTTGTCAGGTCCATTTTTTCTAGAGTGCAGTTTAAGTCCAGTGTTTCTTTGTTGACTTTCTGCCTCAATGATCTATCTAGTGCTGTCAGTAGAGTGTTGAAGTCCCCAACTACTATTGTGTTGCTGTCTATTTCTTTTATTAGGTTTAGTAGTAATTGTTTTATGAATCTAGGAGCTCCAGAGTTAGGTGCAATATATTGAGGATTGTAATGTTTTCTTGTTGGATTGATCCTTTTACCATTATATAATGACTTTTTTGGGTTTTTATGTTTTTACTGTTGTTGCTTTAAAACCTGTTTTATCTGATATAAGAATAGCTACTCCTGCTTGCTTTCGGTTTCCATTTGTGTGGAATATCGTTTTCCACCCCTTTACCTCAAGTCTATAAGAGTCCCTATGGGCTGGGCGTGGTGGCTCACGCCTGTAATCCCAGCACTTTGGGAGGCCAAGGTGGGCAGACCACGAGGTCAGGAGATCAAGACCATCCTGACTAACATGGAGAAAACCCGTCTCTCCTAAAAAAAATACAAAAAATTAGCCGGGCGTTGTGGTGGGTGCCCATAGTCCCAGCTACTCGGGAGGCTGAGGCAGGAGAATGGCGTGAGCCCAGGAGGCAGAGCTTGCAGTGAGCCGAGATCATGCCACTGCACTCCAGCCTGGGTGACAGAGTGAGACTCCATCTCAAAAAAAAACAAAAACAAAAACAAAAAAAATCAATGCTTATATGTTAGGTGAATCTCTTGAAAACAGAAGATATTTGGTTTGTGATTTTTTAATACATTCTGCCAATTTGTATCTTTTAAATGGAGCATTTAGACCATTTACATTCAGTTACATTCACATACATATTTAACATTGAGACATGAAGTAGTAGTTTCGGTCATCATGTTGATTGTTACCTTGATACTTTGCTATCTTCATTGCATTATTGTTTTATAGGCTCTGTGAGTTTTATGCTTCAAGTGGTTCTATTCTGGTGCATATCCATCTTTTGTTTCAAGATTGGGAACTCCTTTTAGCATTTCTTGTAGGACTGGTCTGATAGTGACAAACTCCCTCAGCATTTGCTTGTCTGAAAAAGACCATTTCTCTCCATTTATAAAACTTAGTTTTGCTTGATACAGAATTCTTTGCTAACAGTTATATCATTTAAGGAGGCTAGAGATAGGACCCTAATCCTTTCTGGTTTGTAAGGATTCTGCTGAGAAGTCTGCTGTTAGTTTGATATGTTTTCCTTTATGGGTTATCTGATGCTTTTGTCTTACTGCTCTTAGAATATCTTCCTTCACATTGACTTTAGATGGCCTGATGACTATATGTCTTGGTAATGTCTTTTTGTCATGAATCCACAGGTAATGTCTTTTTGTCATGAATCCCACATGAATCCTTTGAGCTTCTTATATTTGTATGTCCAAATCTTTAGCAAGACCAGGGAAGTTTTCCTCAATTATTCTCTCAAATAAGTTTTTGAAACTTCTTGCTTTTTCTTCTCACTCAGGAGCACAAATGATTCTTAGGTTTGGCTGTTTTACATAATCCCATATTTCTTGGTGCTCTTGTTCATTTCTTTATATTCTTTTTTCTTTATTTTTTCTGATTGAGTTAATTCAAAAGGCTTGTCTTTGAGTTCCAAAATTCCTCTTTGTCTAGTCTATTGTTAAAACTTTCCATTGCACTTTGTAATTCACCAAATGTGTCTTTCATTTCCAGAAGTTCTGATTTGTTTTTCTTTAAGATATCTATCTCTTTAGAAAATTTTTCATTATTCTCCTGAATTGTTTTTTAAATTTCTTTATGTTGGGTTTCACCTTTCTCTTGTATCTCCTTGAGTGGCTTCATAATCAACATTTTGAATTCTTTATCTGGCATCTCAAAGATTTCATATTGGTTTGGATTCATTGCTGGAGAGGTAATGTGATCTTCTGGATGGGTTATAGAATGCTGTTTTGTCATATTGCCAGAATTATTTTTCTAGTTCCTTCTCACTTGGGTAGACTATTTCTCCTAATTATTTTAAAATTTATTTTTAATTTTAGTATGTTTTCTTAATTTTTTTTTCTCATTGAGGATGTGACCTTATCATTATAGTTTATTAGAACTTAATTTGGCTCTGGGTGCTTTCAGATATGAAGACTCTGTAGGAATTCCTTGGTTATAGAGAGTCTTTGTATAATGGCTTACTCAGCTACTGGTTGTAGTACAATATGGTTGGTGTGTGAGCAGGTGGGATTGGAATGGTGGGGGTGTCTTGAAGCTTATCTCATTCTCCAGTGGTATGCACTTGTTTATTTATTAATTTTCTCCCTCAGTATTTTATTTACTGGATTGAACAGTTCAGGCTTCTGGCCAGTATGGGAGGTGTCCATGGGTATCAACTGGCTGTGACTAAAGCAGGTGGGTAAATGCGATATCCAATTGTGGACAGAGATCCCAGCCTTGACAGAGGCAGCTGGGGGAGGTCTCAGTGAAATGCACTGAGATCTTTTCATGGGGGTAGGGAGGGAGCCACCTCATCCTCCTGTCAAGTCACAGGAAAATGATTTGCCTCCCAGTCACACTGCTGACCAGTGTTTCAGCTATTTAGATCAGACAGGTACCTCTTTTCTTCTTCAGGAATGCTGATGTTCCTTGTAGAAAGGGATTGTGACTACTCCTTGTGGAAGCCTGAACCTGGAGGGCACTCCTTGTGTAGGGATGTAGTCACCCTGAAGTGTTCCAGAAAGGCTGTGTACAGGTGCACCCATGCTCAGCTCCCATAGGAGAAGCTCCAACTGTGTCACCTGTGGTGGGCAAACACTCCTTGAGCACCAGGGCTGCCTGACTGTTGTGGGAGAGCTGCAGATTTTCTGTGCTAAGCCCTGCACTGCACCTGTGCCTTTGCTTAGAGTCGCTTTTCACAAGCAGAAAGTTCTGGGACTCAAGGCCTGCTGTCTGGATTCTTTTGTCCCACCTTGTATTCCCTTGATGTGGTGAATTCCCCCTGCCCCTAGGAGTAAGAGTCCCTGAGGGTCAGACTACTGTGAATGCTACTGCTCCTCTGGCTCTTGCTGCCCAGTGGGGTTGCCACACTTCAGGCTGGTGCTAAGGAATGTCTGCAAGGAATCCAGTGATGTGATATGTCCTCAAGTCTCGCAGAAGCAGGCACCAGGACCAGTTCTGACAGCGGTGGCACAGGAGTGATGTAGAGTCTGTGAAATTCCTTGGTTATAGATAGCCTTAGTGTGTTGGCTTTCTCAAATACCAGCTGCAGTAATAATAAACTGGTCATGTGCACAGACTCAGGACCTCCTGCTCAGCCAGAGTGATGCAGACAATGGTGATAGCTGATGATATGAATAAGTTTCCTTCCAGAATGCTGTATTATTCTGCCTGCAGATGCTGTAATGGACTGTGTCAGTTGGCCTCTAGCCAGAAGGTGGCACTTGCAAAAGAGCACAGCTGTGGTGGTAGCAGTGGGATTGGTGCTTTCCTTATATTACCCAAGGGAGGTACTCTAGTGCCTCAGGCAATGAGTGGGGTCATAAAGTTTCCACAAGTTTCTGTCCTTTGCATTAAGCTAGCAGGGCAGGTGGAGGGGAAAAGCCAGGTTATGGCTGGGTCAGGCAAGTCCCACACTCTGGCTATCCATATGTGGGTATAAGCAGTGACTCCAGTGGGGATTGGAGGGCAGTTCTCTGGCTGCTGGCATAATGTTCCATGGAGGAGCACAGCTGCCTCTGCCACACAAAAGAATCCACATGGGGAGTGGGGAGTAGCAGGTGGCAGTAAACCCCACCCAGCTCCCACGCATTTGGCAAAGCAGGCCTCATACCTGCAGTATTCCACTAGTAGCAGCTAGCAAGATTCCAGGTAGTCTGTGCTCAGAACTCAAAACTGCCCCATGCCATAAACTTTCCCCAGGGATGAAACTGTATAATTTGACCAGTATCTCCCCTTTTCTCTTACTCCTGTGTCCCTGGTATCCACCATTCTACTCTCTGCCTCCATGAGTTCAATTATTTTTAAGCTTCCACATGTAAGTGAGATCATATAATATTTGTCTTTCTGTGCCTGGTTTATTTCACTAAGCATAATGTCCTCCAGGTTCATCCATGCTGCCATAAAATGGAAGGGCTTCCTTCTTTTTTTAGCCTAAATAATACATATATATATATATATTTATCTATACATATATAGTTATCTATACATATATATATAGTTATCTATCTGTCTCAGAATTTCTTTATTCATTTATTAACTGACAGATTGTTTTTCATATCATGGCTATTGTAGAACGATGCTGCAATCAACACATGAAGGGGCACAGATATCTCTATAAGATGCTGATTTCCTTTGGGTATATACATAGATGTATTGCTGGGTCATATGGTAGTTATATTTTTAAGTTTTTGAGAAACCTCCATACAGTTTTCCGTAATGGTTGTACCAATTTTCATTCCTACAAACAGTATACAAATGTTCCTTTTCCTCCACATCCTCACCAACGCTGCTGTACTTTGTCTTTTCAATAATAGCCATTCCACTAGGTGGGAGATGATATCACATTGTGGTTTTGATTTGCATTTTTCTGAAATGAATGATGCTGAACACCTTTTCATATCCTTGTTGGCTATGTGTATGTGTTCTTTGGAGAAATGTTTATTCAGGTCCTTTGCCTATTTTTTAATTAGCTTACTATTAGTATTTTTAGTTGTTGATTTTGAATATTAACCCTTTATCAGATATATGATTTACAAGTCCTTAAGTTTCATTTCATTTTGTCGATTGTTTCCTTTGCTGTGCAGAAGCTTTTTGGTTGGATGTAGTCCCATTTATTTTTGCTTTTGTTGCCTGTGCTTTTGGTATCATCCAAAAAATTATCACCATGATCAACATTCAGCAGGCTTTCTCTTATGTTTTCTTCTTGGAGTTTTACAGTTACAGGCCTTAATAATTCTATACAAGTATTAGAGCAATTTTTGTAATTTTTCTTCAAGATTATCTTGACTATATGTGGCTTTGAATTTTAATATAGAAAGTTTCCAAAAACAAATTCCCTACAATTTATGCAATTGCCTTCAATCTATAAATTACTTTGGAGAGAACAACATCTTTATAATATTGAGTTTTCCTGTTCATTTGTATTTTATCCCTCCATTTATTTTGCATAGTTCCTGCAGAGATGCTTTGAACATCTGTATTTATTACTATTTACTTGGTTACATTGCTGTTTCTGTAAATTATATCATTAAAAATTCTAGTTGTTTGCTGCATATATATATATAAATACAATTTAGTTTTGTATATTGACCTTGTAGATAGAAAATGGCTACAGTTAATTTTATTTTTATTTTTAAAATTTATTTACTTTTAATTGACAAAAATTGTTTATGTCTATCATGTACAACATGTTTTGAAATTTATACTGGGGGATTGCTAAATCAAGTTAATTAGCATATGCATTACCTCACATACTTATCATTTTTTTGTAATGAGAACCCTTAAGATATACTCTCAGCAATTTTCAAGGATAATATTTGTCTTTCTGTGCCTGTTTATTTCACTAAGCATAATGTCCTCCAGGTTCATCCATGTTGCCATAAATACACAAATACATACATTGTTATAGTCACCATTTTGTACAGTAGATCCTTGGACTTATTCTTCCTGTCTAACTGAAACTTTGTATCTTTTGACCAACATCTTATAGTTGATTTTAAATTCTTATTGTTTTTCTGTAGATTGTTTTAGACGTTCTATGAATACAGTTGCTTCATCTATAAGTAATTATCTTTTCATAATTTCTTTCTATTCATCTTTTCTTTTTTTCTACTTCCTGCCTGATTGCCCTGTTTGAATCTCTAGCACATTATCAATATACAGTCATGCACCATATAACAGTGCTTTGGTCAGCAACAGATTACATATAGGATGGTGGCCCCATAAGATTATAATACCATGTTTTTACTATATCTTTTCTATGTTTAGATATGTTTAGACACATAAATATTCCCGCTGTGTTACAATAACCTACAGTATTCAGGGTAGAAACATGCTGTACAGGTTTGCAGCCTAGGAGCAATAGGCTATACTATATAGCTTAGGTGTGTACTAGGTTATAATATCTAGGTTTGTGTAAGTACACTCTGAGATGTTTGTACAATGATGAAATCACCTAATCACCTAATGACGTATTTCTCAGGATGTATTCCCATCATTAAATGGTGCAGGACTGTAAATGGTATCCATTGTTGTCCCAGGAGAATGCTTTTGATGCTTCAGTCTTTAGTATGATGTTTGCTGTTAATTAAGACAATCCTTTTCTATTTATATTTTTGTAAGAGCTTTAAAATAATGAATGGGTATTGAATTTTATCAAATGTTTTTCTGCATCAGTTAAGATAATCCTATGATTTTTTAAAATTCTGTTAATTAGATGACTAACTTTGAAAGACAGAATATTGGGGCCCCAAAGATGGTCCACATTTTAATGCCTGAAACCTGCATTTATGTTAGATGGTATGGAAAGGTGTGATTAAGGTCGTAGATGAAGTTAAAGTTGTTAATTAGCTGAACATATAATGAACAAGTTATCCTGGATTATTCAGGTAGGCACAGTGTAATTGCAAGGGTTCTTTAAATGTGGAAGAGGGAGACAGGAAAGTCAGGGTCAGGGTCATACAGAATGAGACAAACTCAAACAATCATTGCTGCCTCTGAGCTTAGAAAGGGCCCACAAGGCAAGTAATGTGAGCAGCCTCCAGAAACTGTAGAAGGAAAGAAAACGGATTCTTCTATAGAGACTTCAGAAAGAATGCAACCCTTGATTTTGGCCTAGTGAGACCCATTTCAGACTTCTGGACTCCAAAACTGTAAGATAATACATTTATGTTTTTTGAAGGCACTAAGTTGGTGGTAATTTGTTATGCAGAAATATGAAGGTAATACACTGACATTCATTGATTTTCAAATATTGATCCAATCTTGCATTCTTGAAATAAATTGAATTAGGTAATGTCTTAACCTTTTTATTTATCACTGGATTTGGTAATTTATTGTTTATAAATTTTGCTTTTATGGTCATGGTAATGAATGTTTTGTAAATTTTCTTTCTTATAATATATTTTTGAGGCTTTGGCATCAAGGATATACTGGTGTCATCAAATTATATTAGAAGTCTTCCATCATTTTTTCAACATTTGGGAAGCATTTTGATAAGATGAATGTTTTTTCCTTTTCAAATTTTAGGTAGAAAGTCTTGATGAAGCTACCTGGGGCCCCAGATTTTTTTTATTGGGGGATAATGTATTATGAATTTAATTTATTTAATAGATCTATGGTAATACAAATTAAGGTTTCTGTTAGACAGATTTTTTTTTGATGCCCTAAGAGGTTGCTGAGGAACAATGCCCTTATGATTCCTAGGGGCTTCATGCTTAACCGGGATGACCCATGACACACATTTATAAAATCCTAAGACAGCTTAAGGATCTGGCTGAAAGGTACTATGTGACACTAAATTTCTGAGATCTTAGCACAACATCTTTATAAATCTCATCTCTCTCTACTTGTGATGTGCACCTAAAAGAGAAACTGATGACACTTTTGACATTTTGTCAGGAAATCTCCTTAACTAGATCTAGCAGTTCATTAGGTATATTTTTATGTCTTACCTTTCTTTAGGCAAGAGTTTTGCCGATTTCTCCCAGCCTTTAATAACATCTTACTCAATTTCCTTTAAGCCCTCAGCAACAAGCTTTAGTCTTGTCAGGTGTTGGACTATTTTCTCCTCATACCTTTTACATCTTCTTTCTTGCAATTTGTCCAAAGCCAAAGCTACATGTTTTACGTTTTTGTTATTACAGCATCCCAATTTTGGTGCCAAATTTTATTTTGATCACTTATTTCTGCAGAAAAAAAACACTGCAAAATATCATGACACTAAACAAAAACTATTTTAATAGACTCACAGACACTGTGGGTGAAGAATCTGGGTAAGGCACTGAAGGAATGTCTTATCTCTTCTTGACTATGTATGCGGCACACTTGGGACTGTTTAAATGGCTGGAGGTAGAAATCATTTGGAGGATCCTTCAGACATATTTCTTGCACTTGGTCTCAGATGAAATTAAGTTTGAGCTCAGCTGGGACTGTCGGCCAGAATGCCTACACATGACCTTTCCTTGCAGCTTGAACTGCCTCAGTATGATGGCCTCAAGGTAGTTAACACAATGGAGATGGTTCATCTTCTTAGTCAGATACTTTCATTGGGTATACTTTGTTACTGAGCAATGAGCTCTCTGCCCAGTGCATATAGCAGTCAATGCTATAGCACCAGCTTTTGAGAAAAGGCGGGGCTTTATAGTGAGTTGACTGGCAAGGAGACAGGAGATAACACTCAAATTTGTCTCCCCGAGCTGTGGTCTTGGGGCAGGTTTTACAGGCAGAGAATAACAATGAGAGAGATAGGAAAATGCAACAAGATGTGATCTGATTGGTTAATGCAAAGAGGTGATGACGGTTTCCTTTCTCTTAAGTCTGTTCTGCAACAAAACAAGGCACCCTTCACTTCATAATTTGGTCCCCATTCTCAAACCAAGTACTTAGATTCTGCTTGTGGTTGACTTTTTTGTTCCAGCTGACTCTGGGGTTACCAGTAGGGTACACTTGGTTCATCTGGGCATGCTCAGGTTATGTGACCTGCAACTTGAGGGCCATTGCACCCAAAAGCAACTCATCATTTGGTTACATTTTATTACTGACAAAGTGAACTGGACTGGACTGGTTCTGCTGTTATAATTTCTGTACTGCTGAATATTTAGTTATTCAGCAGTTATTCAGCATATTAGTGTATGTTTTAGCCAAAATTTTCTTACATACCTACAGTACAGTTTTCAATTTTAGTAAATTTAATATGGGTGCAATGTGTTCTTTCTCCTCTAAAAGTGTTTCTGATGTTATTTTTGATCCAGTGAGTTTCCTTATAAAATTGTTTTTCTCCAGTACACAATCAGGTTCAAGATCATATACTGCATTTAATTGCCTCATCTCTTTCGTTTCCTTTATTCTGCAAAAAAAACTTGTAACTTTTTTTTTATGTTTTAAGACATTGACAAATTCAGGAATACTTTTTTTTGAATAAACAAAATATTCCGCATCTGGGGTTTGTTGGATGATTTCTCACAATTTGATTTAGGTTTTGCTTTCCTGCCCAGGCAAAAACTACCAGAATGATCAAGAAACTTGACTAAGTTTATGAATAAATATTTCACAGTGTGCAAAGTAAACATCCAGCAAGTGTGATGGTCGAAGACTGACAATGCAAATGTTAGGGTAGACGGAGGTTAGCTAGAGGAAGAGTCTCCCTTAAGTGAATCAAGGTCAGTCTGGCACTCTATTTAAATGATAGTGCTCCAAAGTGTCAGGAAGGAGGCTTGCAAGTGTTGTCAATGCCCAGAAGGGTAAAGTGATGATCAAAGACTGACAGGGTGAGTGCAATGGTAGAGAGAGGTAAGGGGAGAAAGAAGGAGGCTCTCTTAAATATTCCAGGGTGAGGCTGACACTGTATTTGAAATGGTATTTCCTCAAGGTGTTAGGGAGAAGATTCACAGACTAATTATTTTCAGATTTTCATATAGGGAATTGTGAAAGCCTGCGAATATTGCACAGTCTACAACATTTATTTAAATAAAATAAAGGCAATGTGTTAGCAAAGCTTGAGATGGGGTAAAAGATGATCTGACTGATGGGTAAACTGAGTATGAGAAAGACATTCAGAGAGACAGAGAGACATTTAGAGAGAGAGTAAGAGCTGCGAATTCAGAAAAAGGAAAAGAATGCAACAAATAATATAGGAGGAAGAAAGAGTGAGATAGTTCTCAGACAGAAGAAGAGTGAAGTGATAATGATACAGGAGTGGGGCAGAGAAGTGCTGGGTAGAGAACAGCAGTGTCTCTGGTGAGGGCTCCACCCTTGGACCTGTGCCCACAGACCTAAATGAGAACAGGCACTCCTGTTTTCACACCCAAAGGTTGCATTTTCCAAGACTGCTCTGGCCCACCACACCCCACATCTTTTGTCCATGTAAACACCAGACCTTAGCGGGCACAGACAAATCAACTGAATGTTGAGAGGAGCAGAGGAACAGACCAACACACACCAGCAGAGACCAGTAGACCGGCAGACCAGTGATGGTGGAACTGCGGCAGAGAAAGAGAGAAGGGATATCTGGATGCCGAGGGGAATTAGGTGGGGGTGGGGCGAGGCAGTCAGAGAAGAGTCTGGCCGCTGGGCGGCCCGACTCCAGGGGAAGACCACCTTCCCACTCCATCCTCCCCTTCGGCTCACCATCCATCTCACTGGGAGCCACCTTCACCACTCAATAAAACCTTGCACTTGTCCTTCGAGCCCATATGTGATCCAGTTTTTCCGGTACACTGGGCGAGAGCTTGGGATACAGAAAATGGTCACACTGGCCCTCTGTGCTTGCCATAGGCAGAGGGTCCATTGAGCTGGTTAACACAAGCCATCTGCAGATGGCAAAGCTGAAAAAGCACACTGTAACACACACCCTCTTGGGCTTCAGGAGTCACAGACACCCACCCCTAGATGCTGCCATGGGGCTAGATCCCAAAAATGCTCCCCAAGGCCTCTGCACCTGCCCATCTGCATGTTCCTCCTAGGGGTTTGACTACTGGGGCAACTGAAGGAGTGAGCCGCATCCCTGTCGCATGACCTGTGAAGGGGATCAGGGAACTCTCCCATTTCAATAATAGTTGAAAATATCATTCTTCTGATTGTTTCACTTCATGGGAGAGTATTCTGTGGTTTGTTCCTGGGTTTCCAGCTTGGGGCAGCCCTTCAACATTAGTGGGAGAAAGATAGGGCAATGATAGGAAATGAGTATATAGCAGTGAGTGGGATGAGCCAAGACTGGGGAAACAATAAGTAGGAGAAAGACTGGAAGTTCTTTTACTTAACTACAAAGAGCCAGTGGTAGAGAGAATTTGTGTTTAGGAAAGATCTTTCCTGGTGGTAAAATAATGAATCAGGACACACAGAGCTCTGGAAAGAACTTCCCTTGATTTTCATCATAGGAAGTGCCTGGGAGGTTTATTAGGGTGACTGAATAATGACTATGCTCACTTGTGTGGTTAACTTGTACTTTCAGCTTTAGGTGTATGCTGTTTTTCCTGTGTAACTGTTTATTTCCAGATTTCTGGGACTATAGGATCTTCCAGGCAATAAAACATTCCTGTACCTAAACACTATTTGAGTTTTATTTAGTTAATTCTGTTTATGGTTTTCTTGCCTGCCTACCCTTTCACAGCCTGAGGTTCTACCTTCCAAGATGTCATCCACATCCGGCTTAGTCCTTTTCATAGACCTATGCTCCCTCCTCAATACTTTATGAAAAGCCATCCATTTTCATCTCATGCTTATCATATCAATTTGTCTTGCTTCTTTCAGCCTGTCTGCCTTCCTTCCTTCTTTCTTTTCCTCTAGTTAACTCTCATGTATCAAGAACTAACCAAGTGCTTGGCACTCTTCTAAGTATTGTGAAATAGTGTTGAGCAACGAACATCTTTTTCTCTCTGTCTCTTAGGGTTTATTTACTGAGAGGGAGGCAGAAAACTGACAAGCAAAGAGCAAAGAAAGCCGGGCACAGTGGTTCACGCCTGTAATCCCAGCACTTTGGGAGGATGAGGCAGGTGGATCGTCTGAGGTCAGGAGTTCAAGACCAGCCTGACCAACGTGGTGAAACTCCGTCTCTACTAAAGATACAAAATTAGCCGGTCATGGTGGTGCATGCCTGTAATCCCAGATACTTGGGAGGCTAAGGCAGGAGAATTGCTTGAACCCAGGAAGCAGAGGTTGCAGTGAGCCAAAATCACGCCATTGCACTCCAGCATGGGCATCAGGAGTGAAACTCCATCTCAACAAAACAACAAAACAAAACAAAACAAAACAAAACACAAAAAGCAAAGAAAGAAAGAGACAAGCAAATATCAGGCAAAATTATGTAATGACAATTTTGGGGATTACTTTAGTTTGGAAGCCATTGAAGGTTGCCTGAAGATGTATTTAATTTGAGATTGAATGGCAATAAAGTACGACAGAAGTTACAGGTCAAGCATTGAAGAAACATGCTGTGTCTATAGATCATGCTTGGGGCACACATTCAGATTTCTAATGCTAGACAGTCACTGCACAGCCCTGTGTATGCCCCAGCTTCCTTGGCATGATCACAGGATGAGATCTTACCTTTGGTCCTAACAGCAAATCCTATTTCATTTCCCATCATCCTAGGACTTCTCTTCATCTCAATTCTTTTTTTTTTTTTTTTAATAAATGCAGTATCTGAACCCATTGTCAGTCTGTGTCTAGTTAATTCTTGTTTTGTTGAAACTCAGCCGTGTGTCCTTGATGATCCCAGGCCATGGCTGCTGCAGGTTCTTCCAATTTCTCTGTGGTATATGGTGACAAGTGAGGAGTCTGGTTTTGGACCAAGTTCCTGATGCTCCCTGAAGACCTCTCTTCAGGTTGGGGCTTCTGTGCTGCTTTCTCTAAAAGCCTGTCTCCCTTTGTGATATACTCTAAATTAGAGTGTGCAGTAATGATTAGGGGCAGGTTTGTGATCCTTGAGTAAATCTGGGGATTAATAATAGATATGATTTTTGTGTGGAGGAATATTAAGTTATCACAGTTATAAGATGACCCAGTTGTGTGTTTTTCAAATGGTTTAATGTAGAAATTATAATGAAAACGGTAGTTCCACTTAATTTAAAAGCTCTAATCGTATATTGTGAATAAAATTAAAATGTGTTAGATTGGAAAACTTTTTGATTTTTATAAAAGATAATAAGTTAATATTTCTTATATACTCAGAATCCTTAAAGGGATAAACACAGGAAATGCAATAGATAAAAAGATTAGAATATGTAAATCATGGAAGAGGAAATTCAAGTTGTCAGTAAGCCCAAACTTACTGCATTCAGGGAAATGCAAGTTAACATAACAAATATTGCTTCTGGCATAACAGTCCAGCAAAATTCAACTGAGATAACCTTTACTACTTGCAGAAATGGTCATAAAAATATGCTCTGATATTTGTTCTTGTTATTTTAATTTTTAGAACTCTTTGAGAAAGCTGTTGGTAATACATATATTTTTTTTTTCACTGTGAAATCTGACAACCTTTATTAGTGCTCATACTTCTTCAGTTTTATTGAATAGTTAATGCTGTTGGACACCTCTCTTCCTTTCTTGAGCCATTCTCTTGTTTTGGCTTCTGTGCCCATATATTCTACTGGTTCCTCTATTTTTTCCAACCGCTCCTTTTCTAGATCTTGCATGGTTGTTCTCTCTCCACCTGCCCCTAAGTGTAAAATTTCCTAAAGGTAAATCCTTGGCCCTCTGTCTTGCTTTCATTTTTTAATTTTTTTATTTTTATTTATTTGTTATTATTATACTTTAGGTTTTAGGGTACATGTGTGCAATGTGCAGGTTAGTTACATATGTATACATGTGCCATGCTGGTGCGCTGCACCCACTAACTCGTCATCTAGCATTAGGTATATCCCCCAATGCTATCCCTCCCCTCTCCCCCCACCCCACAACAGTCCCCAGAGTGTGATGTTCCCCTCCCTGTGTCCATGTGTTCTCATTGTTCAATTCCCATCTCTGAGAGAACATGCGGTGTTTGGTTTTTTGTTCTTGTGATAGTTTACTGAGAATGATGATTTCCAGTTTCATCCATGTCCCTACAAAGGACATGAACTCATCATTTTTTATGGCTGCATAGTATTCCATGGTGTATATGTGCCACATTTTCTTAATCCAGTCTATCATTGTTGGACATTTGCATTGGTTCCAAGTCTTTGCTATTGTGAATAATGCCACAATAAACATACATGTGCATGTGTCTTTATAGCAGCATGATTTATAGTCCTTTGGGTATATACCCAGTAATGCGATGGCTGGGTCAAATGGTATTTCTAGTTCTAGGTCCCTGAGGAATAGCCACACTGACTTCCACAATGGTTGAACTAGTTTACAGTCCCAGCAACAGTGTAAAAGTGTTCCTATTTCTCCACATCCTCTCCAGCACCTGTTGTTTCCTGACTTTTTAATGATTGCCATTCTAACTGGTGTGAGATGGTATCTCATTGTGGTTTTGATTTGCATTTCTCTGATGGCCAGAGATGGTGAGCATTTTTTCATGTGTTTTTTGGCTGCATAAACGTCTTCTTTTGAGAAGTGTCTGTTCATGTCCTTCACCCACTTTTTGATGGGGTTGTTTGTTTTTTTCTTGTAAATTTGTTGGAGTTCATTGTAGATTCTGGATATTAGCCCTTTGTCAGATGAGTAGGTTGCGAAAATTTTCTCCCATTTTGTAGGTTGCCTGTTCACTCTGATGGTAGTTTCTTTTGCTGTGCAGAAGCTGTTTAGTTTAATGAGATCCCATTTGTCAATTTTGGCTTTTGTTGCCACTGCTTTTGGTGTTTTAGACATGAAGTCCTTGCCCATGCCTATGTCCTGAATGGTAATGCCTAGGTTTTCTTCTAGGGTTTTTATGGTTTTAGGTCTAACATTAAGTCTTTAATCCATCTTGAATTGATTTTTGTATAAGGTGTAAAGAAGGGATCCAGTTTCAGCTTTCTACATATGGCTAGCCAGTTTTCCCAGCACCATTTATTAAATAGGGAATCCTTTCCCCATTTCTTGTTTTTCTCAGGTTTGTCAAAGATCAGATAGTTGTAGATATGCAGTGTTATTTCTGAGGGCTCTGTTCTGTTCCATTGATCTATATCTCTGTTTTGGTACCAGTACCATGCTGTTTTGGTTACTGTAACCTTGTAGTATAGTTTGAAGTCAGGTAGTGTGATGCCTCCAGCTTTCTTCTTTTGGCTTAGGATTGACTTGGCTATGAGGGCTCTTTTTTGGTTCCATATGAACTTTAAAGTAGTTTTTTCCAATTCTGTGAAGAAAGTCATTGGTAGCTTGATGGGGATGGCATTGAATCTGTAAATTACCTTGGGCAGTATGGCCATTTTCATGATATTGATTGTTCCTACCCATGAGCATGGAATGTTCTTCCATTTGTTTGTATCCTCTTTTATTTCCTTGTGCAGTGGTTTGTAGTGCTCCTTGAAGAGGTCCTTCACATCCCCTGTAAGTTGGATTCCTAGGTATTTTATTCTCTTTGAAGCAATTGTGAATGGGAGTTCACTCATGATTTGGCTCTCTGTTTGTCTGTTGTTGGTGTATAAGAATGCTTGTGATTTTTGTACATTGATTTTGTATCCTGAGACTTTGTTGAAGTTGCTTATTAGCTTAAGGAGATTTTGGGCTGAGACAATGGGGTTTTCTAGATATAAAATCATGTCATCTGCAAACAGGGACAATTTGACTTCCTCTTTTCCTAATTGAATACCCTTTATTTCCTTCTCCTGCCTGATTGCCCTGGCCAGAACTTCCAACACTATGTTGAATAGGAGTGGTGAGAGAGGGCATCCCTGTCTTGTGCCAGTTTTCAAAGGGAATGCTTCCAGTTTTTGCCCATTCAGTATGATATTGGCTGTGGGTTTGTCATAGATAACTCTTATTATTTTGAGATACGTCCAATCAATACCTAATTTATTGAGAGTTTTTAGCATGAAGAGTTGTTGAATTTTGTCAAAGGCCTTTTCTGCATCTATTGAGATAATCATGTGGTTTTTGTCTTTGATTCTGCTTATATGCTGGATTACATTTATTGATTTGTGTATATTGAACGAGTCTTCCATCCCAGGGATGAAGCCCACTTGATCATGGTGGATAAGCTTCTGATGTGCTGCTGGATTTGGTTTGCCAGTATTTTATTGAGGATTTTTCCATTGATGTTCATCAAGGATATTGGTCTAAAATTCTCTTTTTTTGTTGTGTCTCTGCATGGCTTTGGTATCAGGATGATGCTGGCCTCATAAAATGAGTTAGGGAGGATTCCCTCTTTTTCTATTGATTGGAATAGTTTCAGAAGGAATGGTACCAGTTCCTCCTTGTACCTCTGGTAGAATTCAGCTGTGAATCCATCTGGTCCTGGACTCTTTTTGGTTGGTAAGCTATTGATTACTGCCACAATTTCAGCTCCTGTTATTGGTCTGTTCAGAGATTCAACTTCTTCCTAGTTTAGTCTTGGGAGAGTGTATGTGTCGAGGAATTTATCCATTTCTTCTAGATTTTCTAGTTTATTGGCGTAGAGGTGTTTGTAGTATTCTCTGATGGTAGTTTGTATTTCTGTGGGATCAGTGGTGATATCCCCTTTATCATTTTTTATTGCATCTATTTGATTCTTCTCTCTTTTCTTTTTTATTAGTCTTGCTAGTGGTCTATGAATTTTGTTGATCATTTCAAAAAACCATCTCCTGCATTCATTAATTTTTTGAAGGGTTTTTTGTGTCTCTATTTCCTTCAGTTCTGCTCTGATTTTAGTTATTTCTTGCCTTCTGCTAGCTTTTGAATGTGTTTGCTGTTGCTTTTCTAGTTCTTTTAATTGTGATGTTAGGGTGTCAATTTCAGATCTTTCCTGCTTTCTCTTGTGGGCATTTAGTGCTATAATGCATCCCAGAGATTCTGGTATGTTGTGTCTTTGATCTCATTGGTTTCAAAGAACATCTTTATTTCTGCCTTCATTTCATTATGTACCCAGTAGTCATTCAGGAGCAGGTTGTTCAGTTTCCATGTAGTTGAGTGGTTTTGAGTGAGATTCTTAATCCTGAGTTCTAGCTTGATTGCACTGTGATCTGAGAGATAGTTTGTTATAATTTCTGTTCTTTTACATTTGCTGAGGAGAGCTTTACTTCCAACTGTGTGGTCAATTTTGGAATAGGTGTGGTGTGGTGCTGAAAAGAATGTATATTCTGTTGATTTGAGGTGGAGAGTTCTGTAGATGTCTATTAGGTCTGCTTGATGCAGAGCTGAGTTCAGTTCCTGGACATCCTTGTTGACTTTCTGTCTCATTGATCTGTCTAATGTTGACAGTGGGGTGTTAAAGTCTCCCATTATTAATATGTGGGAGTCTAAGTCTCTTTGTAGGTCACTCAGGACTTGCTTTATGAATCTGGGTGCTCCTGTATTGGGTGCATATATATTTAGGATAGTTAGCTCTTCTTGTTGAATTGACCCCTTTACCATTAGGTAATGGCCTTCTTTGTCTCTTTTGATCTTTGTTGGTTTAAAGTCTGTTTTATCAGAGACTAGGATTGCAACCCCTGCCTTTTTTTGTTTTCCATTTGCTTGGTAGATCTTCCTCCATCCTTTTATTTTGAGCCTTTGTGTGTCTCTGCACGTGAGATGGGTTTCCTGAATACAACACACTGATGGGTCTTAACTCTTTATCCAATTTGCAAGTCTGTGTCTTTTAATTGGAGCATTTAGTCCATTTACATTTAAAGTTAAAATTGTTATGTGTGAATTTGATCCCGTCATTATGATGTTAGCTGGTTATTTTGCTCGTTAGTTGATGCAGTCTCTTCCTAGTATCGATGGTCTTTACATTTTGGCATGATTTTGCAGTGGCTGGTACCGGTTGTTCCTTTCCATGTTTAGCGCTTCCTTCAGGTGCTCTTTTAGGGCAGTCCTGGTGGTGACAAAATCTCTCAGCATTTGCTTGTCTGTAAAGTATTTTATTTCTCCTTCACTTATGAAGCTTAGTTTGGCTGGATTTGAAATTCTGGGTTGAAAAATCTTTTCTTTAAGAATGTTGAATATCGGCCCCCACTCTCTTCTGGCTTGTAGAGTTTCTGCCGAGAGATCCGCTGTTAATATGATGGGCTTCCCTTTGAGGGTAACCCGAGCTTTCTCTCTGGCTGCCCTTAACATTTTTTCCTTCATTTCAACTTTGGTGAATCTGACAATTATGTGTCTTGGAGTTGCTCTTCTCGAGGAGTATCTTTGTGGCGTTCTCTGTATTTCCTGAATTTGAATGTTGGCCTGCCTTGCTAGATTGGGGAAGTTCTCCTGGATAATATCCTGCAGAGTGTTTTCCAACTTGGTTCCATTCTCCCCGTCACTTTCATGTACACCAATCAGAAGTAGATTTGGTCTTTTCACATAGTCCCATATTTCTTGGAGGCTTTGCTCATTTCTTTTTATTCTTTTTTCTCTAAAGCTCCCTTCTCACTTCATTTCATTCATTTCATCTTCCATCACTGATACCCTTTCTTCCATTTGATCATATGAGCTCCTGAGGCTTCTGCATTCTTCACGTAGTTCTCGAGCCTTGGTTTTCAGCTCCATCAGCTCCCTTAAGCACTTCTCTGTATTGGTTATTCTAGTTATACATTCTTACTAAATTTTTTTCAAAGTTTTCAACTTCTTTGCCTTTGATTTGAATATCTTCCCATAGCTCAGAGTAATTTGATCGTCTGAAGCCTTCTTCCCTCAGCTCATCAAAGTCATTCTCCAACCAGCTTTGTTCTGTTGCTGGTGAGGAACTGCGTCCCTTTGGAGGAGGAGAGGTGCTCTGCTTTTTAGAGTTTCCAGTTTTTCTGCTGTGTTTTTTCCCCATCTTTGTGGTTTTATCTACTTTTGGTCTTTGATGATGGTGATGTACAGATGGGTTTTTGGTGTGGATGTCCTTTCTGTTTGTTAGTTTTCCTTCTAACAGACAGGACCCTCAGCTGCAGGTCTGTTGGAGTACCCGGCCGTGTGAGGTGACAGTCTGCCCCTGCTGTGGGGTGCCTCCCAGTTAGGTTGCTCGGGGGTCGGGGGTCAGGGACCCACTTGAGGAGGCAGTCTGCCCGTTCTCAGATCTCCAGCTGCATGCTGGGAGAACCACTGCTCTCTTCAAAGCTCAGATGGAAATGCAGAAATCACCTGTCTTCTGCATCTCTCACACTGGGAGCTGTAGACCGGAGCTGTTCCTATTCGGCCATCTTCTGTCTTGCTCGGTAATACATATTAAATTAAGTGTATACATAAATTGTGGGTCAAAAACCTCTGAACATTTATCACATAGAGACTTTGTACATAAGGGTACATTAAAAAGTATATCAATGGCTTCATGATTTGATAATAGCAAAAGAATACAAATGACCTGAATTCCTGTAAGCAGGTAATGCTAGAGTAAATTTTGATATAATCAAGCTACTGAAAGGAAAGATACAGATATATAGGGACTAAGTTAGAGTTCTAACAAGTAGTGTTGAGTGCAAAAAGAAGAAAGAATGGTTTATAATTTAAGGCCATTTTGTATAGTATTTTAAAAGAATTTGTGTACAAACACAAATATATGGTCACTTGCATCTACATATATTTGCCTATTATAATAGGAATATGGGGAAATTTATTTAACATTTGCTTTTTGGTATTGATGATAGCAGTGTATGAAATATTAGCCATAAAGGAGTAGGAATAAATAACTACATCTAAGTTCATATATACATAAAATTTTCACAAATATATAATTACCAAGTAAAAATGGCAGTTATCTCATTGTTTTGGCACATCTAGAGACTTTTGCTTTCTTATGTATACTTCTATTTTAATTTTTATAAAAAATGCAAAAATAATCTTGTAATGGGAAACAGCAGTAGTAAAAAGTTTTGGAGCTATGCCATCTATTGAATTTCACTCTTAAAATTACATATCTACTAGTATATAGTGTATACATGTATAGAGAGATAAAGTTTGGTTATACATACAATATATGATTTTATATAGAATATATTGCATAATATTTGACAGATGTTACAAAATGTAGACATTAGAATGATCTCAGTTTAATTTTAATATAACTTGCCCTATATATAATGCTGTTCATTTTAATGAACAAATTTGGTGTTAGATCTGAGTATATTTTATTTACTCACATATGATACTTTATGCTTGAATTTTAGATCCCTCTTAAAGTGATAATATTAAAAACCTACAATTTGAAGCATTATAATATTATCAAAATCCAATAACTTCAGAAAAATAAAGCCTCAAAACTGTTGTAGGCCCCACGGGGCTCACCTACACCCTGAGCCTTCATGTCCTCTGCACACTCAGGCCACTGGTTGCAGATTGTCTGCTTCCCCAGCAACTGCAGACCAGCTTCAGCTTGGGCAAACCAGCACTGTTCTCTGCCACCCAGAGGGCTGCTTCTCCAATGAGTTCTGAATATCAGCTTCAGGGAGGAGGGCTCTTTCCAAGGTTGTCCTTCCTTGGATATTCTCCCTCAACCCTAGGGTTTCATAGAACTTCCTTATACCTACTCATTTTTAAATTATTATTATTATACTTTACGTTTTAGGGTACATGTGCACAACGTGCAGGTTTGTTACATATGTATACATGTGTCATGTTGGTGTGCTGCACCCATTAACTCATCATTTACATTAGGTATATCTCCTAATGCTATCCCCTCCCCCCACCCCACCACAGGCACCGGTGTGTGATGTTCCCCTTCCTGTGTCCATGTGTTCTCACTGTTCAATTCCCACCTATGAGTGAGAACATGCGGTGTTTGGTTTTTTGTCCTTGCGATGTTTTGCTGAGAATGATGGTTTCCAGCTTCATCCATGTCCCTACAAAGGACATGAACTCATCATTTTTTATGGCTACATAGTATTCCATGGTGTATATGTGCCATGTTTTCTTCATCCAGTCTATCATTGTTGGACATTCGGGTTGGTCCCAAGTCTTTGCTATTGTGAATAGTGCCGCAATAATCATACGTGTACATGTGTCTTTTTAGCAGCATGATTTATAATCCTTTGGGTATATACCCAGTAATGGGATGGCTGGGTCAAATGGTATTTCTAGTTCTAGATCCTTGAAGAATCGCCACACTGACTTCCACAATGGTTGAACTAGTTTACAGTCCCAGCAACAGTGTAAAAGTGTTCCTATTTCTCCACATCCTCTCCAGCACCTGTTGTTTCCTGCGTTTTAATGATCACCATTCTAACTGGTGTGAGATGGTATCTCACTGTGGTTTTGATTTGCATTTCTCTGATGGCCAGTGATGATGAGCATTTTTTCATGTGTCTGTTAGCTGCATAAATGTCTTCTTTTGAGAAGTGTCTGTTCATGTCCTTCGCCCACTTGTTGATGGGGTTGTTTGTTTTTTTCTTGTAAATTTGCTTGAGTTCTTTGTAGATTCTGGATATTAGCCCTTTGTCAGATGGATAGATTGCTAAAATTTTCTCCCATTCTGTAGGTTGCCTGTTCACTCTGATGGTAGTTTCTTTTGCTGTGCAGAAGCTCTTTAGTTTAATTAGATCCCATTTGTCAAATTTGGTTTTGTTGCCATTGCTTCTGATGTTTTAGACATGAAGTCCTTGCCCATGCCTATGTCCTGAATGGTATTGCCTAGGTTTTCTTCTAGGGTTTTTATGGTTTTAGGTCTAACATTTAAGTCTTTAATCCATCTTGAATTAATCCCTGGGATGCAAGGCTGGTTAACATACGCAAATCAATACACGTAATCCAGCGTATAAACAGAACCAAAGACAAAAACCACATGATTATCTCAATAGATGCAGAAAAGGCCTTTGACAAAATTCAACAACCCCTCATGCTAAGAACTCTCAATAAATTAGGTATTGATGGACGTATCTCAAAATAATTAGGGCTATCTATGACAAACCCACAGCCAATATCATACTGAATGGGCAAAAACTGGAAGCATTCCCTTTGAAACCTGGCACAAGACAGGGATGCCCTCTCTCACCACTCCTATTTAACATAGTGTTGGAAGTTCTGGCCAGGGCAATCAGGCAGGAGAAGGAAATAAAGGGTATTCAATTAGGAAAAGAGGAAGTCAAATTGTCCCTGTTTGCAGATGACATGATTTTATATCTAGAAAACCCCATTGTCTCAGCCCAAAATCTCCTTAAGCTGATAAGCAACTTCAGCAAAGTCTCAGGATACAAAATCAATGCACAAAAATCACGAGCATTCTTATACACTAACAACAGACAAACAGAGAGCCAAATCATGAGTGAACTCCCATTCACAATTGCTTCAAAGAGAATAAAATACCTAGGAATCCAACTTACAAGGGATGTGAAGGACTCCTCTTCAAGGAGCACTACAAACCACTGCTCAAGGAAATAAAAGAGGATACAAACAAATGGAAGAACATTCCATGCTCATGGGTAGGAAGAATCAATATTGTGAAAATGACCATTCTGCCCAAGGTAATTTAGAGATTCAGTGCCATCCCCATCAAGCTACCAATGACTTTCTTCACAGAATTGGAAAAAACTACTTTAAAGTTCATATGGAACCAAAAAAGAGCCCGCATCGCCAAGTCAATCCTAAGCCAAAAGAACAAAGCTGGAGGCATCATGCTACCTGACCTCAAACTATACTACAAGGCTATGGTAACCAAGACAGCATGGTACTGGTACCAAAACAGAGATATAGACCAATGGAACAGAATAGAGCCCTCAGAAATAATGCCACATATCTACAACCATCTGATCCTTGAGAAACCTGAGAAAAACAAGCAATGGGGAAAGGATTCCCTATTTAATAAATGGTGCTGGGAAATCTGGCTAGCCATATGTAGAAAGCTGAAACTGGATCCCTTCCTTACACCTTATACAAAAATTCATTCAAGATGAATAACTACTCATTTATCAAACTTTAGAAATTCTTTGTATCACACTTTTCCTGTTTAATCCACTGTGTGGTTTTGATCTCTTGAGGGGACCCTAACTGATACATATGTTTAATGTTTTTTTCTTAGCAAGCCAGGCATTGCCTTAAGTCTGTCTGGTGGGTCTCTGCCTCTGTGGAGGGACACAGTGGGCTCTCAATAAGTAACCATCTCCTAGAAGACCCTTCAATTTGTGTCAGTTTTGTTGGGAGGCCTTACAAGGGTGACTGTAGAGCTAATTCCCTATGGGGTATAATCGGATAGTATCTGTCTTTTAAGTCTTCCTTCCTTCTTTTTCTCTTTTAAATATTTTTCTCTTTCACTTTTCCTTCACAATATGTGTTTTTTTCTTAGCATTATTTATGCTAATCTCTCACCATATTAAGACAACTCTGTGCCTCATGGCATATATGAGTTTACCCAGGACAAGGACACTGACTTGTCTTTCTGAGGTTGAAGACCACTCTCTCAGGAATTTCCTCTGCCTTTCTTCATTCACCTGATGGGGACCCCTTAGCATGTTTTGGGAAGTAGATTGGTTGCTGTTATCAGACAGACTCTCCAATAAAAGGAGAAATAGATGTTCAGTGCTGTTCCAGATTACAGAGATCCTTCCAATGAGGGTATGACCCAAAAAGGCATACTTTGTATGAACAAGAAGAACTTTAAAGCAAGGGAAATCTTTAAAATGTAGAGAATTCCCTATGATTCTGGGTATTCCAAATGTTCATCACCCTTCTTTGAGGCCTCAGTTTGGTCCAGCACTTGATTGTGCTGTAAATGTGGATTGTTTTCCTCCCTTGCTGTCTTTACTTAGCAGCTTGGCTCCATTATGACAAAGGGCAAGTAGATTGATGGAACTTGGGGCAGTGCTGGGCCCTACTCAACAACTGCAGAGAAGTCTGGATGACCATATTCTACATGCACTCACCATTGCTTTCCTTCAGACTGACCATTTCCTTTCCGTTGCATTATCCAAATATACCACGTTGTTGATTCCTCAGCTCCTTAAGACTCTGTTCAAATATCACCTATTCGGTAATGCCTTTTTTGGTCACCTTATATAAAATTGCTCCCCATTTTCCATCTCTAAACTGACTCTCCTTTCTTCTTTCCTGCCTTCTTTTTTTATTAGGCCTTATCACCTCACACATAATACATTGTGTTTTCTCTTTCTTTACTTTTTTAGTGTATGAATTCCTGCAAAACCATGTATGAAATAAAATTTTTGTGTGCTTTGTTGGCTGTTATTTTTCTAACATCTAGCATTGTGTCTGGCACACAATAATGCTCAATGAATGTTTTTTGAATGAAAAATTGATTAAATGGATGCATGAATTAATAAATGTTAGTTTATTCTGTATACTTACTCCCTGATTTTGAATTTTTACACAATGGTTGCTAAATCCAGTAAGGTCATATTTCGTTCTTTAGATCATTCAGTGTTGGACTCACTCTGCACCAGCGTCAGATGACCTAATTACATGTTCAGGAGGGAGGCCATGACTCGAAGAACGCACAGCCTGAGTTACCCAGGATGGTCTTTGGATCAGGCTGCTCTACTCTGATTATTCCCCTAGGGGGAGACAGAGGTCTAAGCACTCTGTAAGTGTATGACTCCTAGAATCTATGAAAAGAGCACTGCAGATTTCAGGAAGGCTGATAATGGGGCATCTCCAACCTGTCGGAGGAGCTGGTAATTATGAAGACACTATACCCTACATGTAAGAGGATGTCTGGAAGAGAAGTTGCCTGGAGCATATTTAATACGAGAGACTGGAATTGAAACCTGTTTAGCCAGAACGAATGATCTGAATTCACAACCTTTCCAAAGGGCCCCTGGCTGTGTTGTTGATTCTCCAGTGGTTTGTGTCCCAACGTTTCCTGGCATTACCTAACCTGGATTCTGGTTGACAGCTCCTGATTGGTGCCCTCTGCATATATAGTGTCAGGATGTGGAATCCTGAAATCAGCGCCTTGCCTTCTCTTAGGCTTTGAAGCATTTTTGTCTGTGCTCCCTGATCTTCAGGTCACCACCATGAAGTTCTTAGCAGTCCTGGTACTCTTGGGAGTTTCCATCTTTCTGGTCTCTGCCCGTAAGTAAAGATTCTTACCTGAATATAAGTTTTGTGGGAATATACATAAAATATCTCCTCTAAAGATGTGGGCTTATGGTTGCTTAGAATGTGCTTTTTTACCTCTCCTAACTTGTTCTAACACCATTTTGACTGACCGTTCAAGATGGAGATGGTTATCCTTAGGCTCTTCTTAATTCAGTCAGATCTTAATTCAATAATACCTTGGAACCCAAGTTTATTGTTACTGTTAGTAAAATATGTTTAAGAAGGTAAACAGAGGTTGATTTCAGGAAAGGAAAAATGACCACATATTAGGTTTTTATTGGTTTTCATGGGTTTTGTCTTATCTGTGCACTTGTTCTTCCTCAACTGGTACACCAAGGACTGAGGGTCTTCCATTGTAAAGTCTGGAATATTGTCCATATTCTCTCTTACCTCCATCCTCCAAACTGGTATTCAGCTAACATCTTATTTTTCCTTCTTCTCTTTCAGAGAGTCCGACAACAGCTGCTCCAGCTGACACGTATCCAGCTAGTGAGTCTGCACTTGAATGTCATCTCTTTCCTGCAATAACCACTTTCCACTTTCCCAGCCTCATGGGAACCACTTTCCCAGCCTCATGTCAAACAGCCAGTTTCCATGTGGATAGTCTTGGTTATAAGGAATCCTAAGCAAAAGCCTGTGAAAGCTATATTCCTGATTTTAAAATTCACCACAAACATAGTGAATCTGCTTATTTCTTATACATTCTTAGAATATATGAAATCTAGGACATAGACTTATACAAATGTGGAATTATTATTCATTGTTTTTCAGCAGAAGGCACAAGAGCATGAGGTCTGATGTTGTAGCCTGAGAATTTTTGAGAGATGCCTCTAATAAATGGAAGGACTGAATATACAGCCAGTGTCAAAAAGAGACCAGTGGGTCTCAGAATTTGAAGTGATATGAAAATAAGTCCATTTGGATCACAAGTGAGGGTGGTGTGTGGGATGTGGAGTGCAGGGGTCAGGTCTAAGCTTTACTCTTTGTAATGGTCTATATTCCTTATTCCCAGGCTGATGTTTGTTTCCCTTCTCTAACCTGAAAACGAAGGTGGTAGATCAAAGCCTTTAGTCATTCTTGGGCTTCTCCCAAAGTGTTCTTCACATTCTGTACTGTGTGTGTGTTGTGCCCATGCACAAGTTAAGGGGGTCTGTCTTTATCCTTCACATCTTGGGAATTTACATCCTTTGGTCACCAGGGCATTAGCTTTAGTCAGACCTCACATATATTTTTCCTGCCATGTGAGGCCCCATTTAAAAAATATTTTCTCTCTTAAACAAAGCCTGAGACAGCATGGATAGATTGTGGGTTTGGAGGTGGAGCTACTTATTTGCTGAGGTGAGTCTAACTCACAAATGTGGGGCCTGACTCTTGATCCTTATCAATAGCTCTGGTGTAAGGTCTAGAGAGAGAGATAATTTTCAGAACTCTTACCCAGTCCCCTTTGTACATATAGTAATTGATGGGGCATTTTTGTTACTATCAGAAGTGTACTAATTTCTCCTGTTATATCTAATGTGGCTCTCACAATTACCTCTCTAATAACAGAGTCCAAGCTGTCACAGAGGGTGAGACAAATATGGCTCTTTTCTTTCTAGAACCTGATAGAAGATATCTTACTGCACTTTAAGACAGGAGATACATGTATCTAAGATGTATCTAAGATGAGATACATCTTCTTAGTCTGCCTCCTCCTTCCCTCTAGAGTTCATCCCTTTACTCATCCTCATTCATACTACATTGGAATGTATGCTGTCTTAGGTTATTCTGTGGGAAGGCATCAGAATGTCAGGCTACTAGAGATTTCCTTATTGCTTCTGAGCAGTAGTCCCTGTGAATAGGAACACTCATGGCCTTGGTCTTTTGTGCTCATACCTGGGACAAAGTACTTGCTTGTCTCTTTAATCAGTGTCATTGCCCTTGGAGGAAAATCCCAAATTCTTTCTCTCCCAGCAAAGACAAGACAGGGAAGGATAAAGCACAAGGAAAGTGGGCAGGTAGGCTAAAGGTAAGACAGAACTGATGACAGATTTGCAGAGATGAATTCAGGATGAGGAATGTATGTCCACTCCTGGGTGGGATAAATTTTGTTCCAGAAGGAGTCAGTCTCACCTAGAGCTTTCCTTCTAATTTCAGCTGGTCCTGCTGATGATGAAGCCCCTGATGCTGAAACCACCACTGCCGCAACCACTGCGACCACTGCTGCTCCTACCACTGCAACCACCGCTGCTCCTACCACTGCAACCACCGCTGCTTCTACCACTGCTCGTAAAGGCATTTCAGGTAGCAAGACTCCTCCATCTGTGTGCTTCTTTTATATGGCTCCTTGATTCCTTGGGTTCTCTATTTTCACAGAGACTCTATTTTTGAGGTCAGGGAGACCTCTTCTTTACACTGTTCTCTAAATCCTTGTAGTTTCTAAGTCAAGTCAACAGATAAATATCAGGAGGTTACCTGACTCCTAGGTTACCAATATTACCTGAATGGATCTTGAAATATTGGCATTTATTAAGGAAAACTCTTCCTTAGTAGAAACATCATTGGAAAGACCAAAATAAGTATTTCCATGAAGCTAGGTAACTGCTTATTATTATCATTTTTTAAAATCAGGTAGTGTGTGTGTGTGTGTGTGTGTGTGTTTAAATCAGGCAATTTAAAAATCAGGTAATCAAGTAAAATCTTTGTTTCCTTTAGAGAATTTTCCTGAAATAGAAAATAGCTTAACAATGAATGATTTTACAATCTTTCTTGAGGCAGATTATTTTGAGTGCTATTCAGGGTATTTCTGGGGTTTTGGACATTCATTGAGGATCAATGTACATTCCTCCTATTCTGGGTTCACTTTTTCTTGACCTTTAACTTTCACGTAGTGTTAATTACAACATTTATTCAATCGGAACGTATGCCAGGAACCGTGTCATAAAATTTACATATATATTATAATTTAAATATCACAGTCATTATATGAAATAAACATTTTAAAGATGAGGAAATGGAAGAGTTGCAATGAGAAATTTTCCTTTGAGCACACAGGCAGAAAGAAAAAGGAAATTGCACTCAAACAAATGGAGAGTTACAATGAGAAACTTACCTTTGAGCACACAGGCAGAAAGAAAAAGGATTCAAATTACACCCATACAATCAAAGTCCCTAAGAAACTTTCTTCAGATATTGCTTTATACTTTTTCATGTCTGAATCAGTGCTTGCAACTCTGTCAATAATCTGTAAAGTAGACTGTGAGTGGGAAAATGGCTTTTCTCTCTTATCAGAAGAAGGCTGGATCTCTGTGCCATATTATAGGAAAACTCATATGTATTGACTTTCTTCTAGGTCTCTCTAAAGTTCCAACCTACCTGGGCTTCTGTCTAGGGCTATATTTCCAAAATCTTTAAGGACAGGAATTGGTTGTTTATCTTCCCGTAATTACAATCCCATGTTCCTTTCGAATCCCCTGAGTTTAGTTGACATTTGACACTTGTTAGTTCCCTCAGATTCTGAAGAATAAATCCACATTCTTCATCCTTTGTGGAAGCCTCTTGACAATATTTTTTTCTCTTGCAGTTTTACCCAAATGGCTTCAGGATCTCCTGAATGGTAGAGGGCCTCCCTGAGATGGAATCAGCTTGAGTCTTCAGCAATTGGTCACAACTATTCACGCTTCCTGTGATTTCATCCAACTACTTACCTTGCCTACTATATCCCCTTTATCTCTAATCAGTTTATTTTCTTTCAAATAAAAAATAACTATGAGCAACATAAAAATGGTATTTCTTAAGGGCTATGGGGTGGTTGTCCAGTGTTTAGACAATCCAAGTGACAGACACTTCAGATTTTACCTAATACTTCCTTGTGTTCCTACTAATAACTAGACTTCCTATTTATTTTGGTTTCTTTTTTAAATAAGACACTAGTTTTGGGCATAATACTAAAGACTAGAGATTTCTTTAACATGGATAGACTAATCAATACTTACTAGGTACAAATGTTCAGTTTGATTCTGCCAAACTCTCCTATCAACTGACAGAATTTTTTTCTTACCTGTAATGACTTAGCATGTGTGGTAAGAAAGAAGAAAGGAACTCCTGGCATCTGGGTACTGGTTTGACACAGCCAAGTTTCAGAGTTGTTAGAAGGTGACTGGATGCTTACAGTTAGGCAATGGTGTTTTCCTGTTGGACACAATCTCACAAAATACCAGCATCAGACAAGGCCATTCAGTGACTGATGAATTGAGAGTAAAAAGAAAAACCAATGCATATTTTTTTAAGCACAGACAAAACCGGAGTTAGTGTGCAAACCATAGAATACTAAACATTCCTCTCTCTCATTCAGTGGTTGCTGCTTCATTATGAATTATAGGTTAAGCTTCACTGTAGTCTGCCCTCCTTTTAGATACTGTTTATCAACACACCTAATCTTAGCATTATTTGTGTTTGCTGACAGCATCCAATCCAGAGGTTAGCCCCACTTCCCTGATCCCTCCCTCAAATCTCCTGACTCAAGCCCAAATCCTAAAATACTCTTTTTTAACACCCTGACAATAAGACATCTCTCTCAGTTCCCCATGGTGTGTGCTGTCTCCCATTGAAACAAGTAAGAAATCCAACTTTTTCAATCCAGATGTGCTCCTGGTTGTCACTGGCTAGAGGACTTTGACACCTGAATGCATAATTGGGATGACTATTATATATGAATAAGACATGGTATATTGGTTTTTTTCACTGACTTGGTTATGATCAGATTCATCACTGGAACCTTGGACTTCTCACTTAGGACTCTAATTGTGTACCTTTGAAGGCTTTGTCTTCACTTCTGACTGATTGATAACGGATCCATTGGTGGGTCAGACTCTTGAAGCATTACTCTGGATGATGTTGATAATCAGTAAGGACAGATTGTCATTAAGATTCTGTGTGTATTCTAGAAGCTGGGTTAGAGTCGCAGATGGAGGCTGCATTAGGATTCTGTGCTTTCTGTTTGTAAGAAGCTAGGTTAGAGTCCCAGGAAAGCAGAAGTTATGTCAGAGGCTCAGGTTTCATTGTTTCAAATACCTGTGGGGCTGGAGGTCTTTCTTACTGCTTCTTTGTTTGGAGTAAGGATGATTCTTTTCCTGACTCCTGGCTCTGACCCTGGCCATGGGCTGGAAAATTCTTCTTAGCTCATTTGTTTCAAGGGAGGATGCACTCTGTGACCCCTGGGCTGAACATTTTTTTTTCCCCCGGTTCTTTGTGAGGTCTCTTTGTTTTCTCTATTTGATCCTGTCTCTCTCATGGGAACTTTTTGGTTGACTAAAATCCCCTCCTTGAACTCCTGCAGACTTTATGCTTCTCTGAATCTGTCTACCTCCTTTCAGTTGACATGATTTTGCTGAGGATAATTTAGCACTTCATTGACCTCTTTGGGAAACTTATGATCTCCCCAAACTGGCTTCTCTAAGACTTCTCCTTTTCCATCAGTTCCTCTCTTCCTTCTTCTTACCACCTTGAATCTTCCCTTCAGCACCTTTGAATCCTTTGATATGTCTCCCTTTAAACCCTACCGTTTCTACTCCTCTGTTCACTTCTGCTGGACTTTTTGCTTCATACTTCAATCCTTCAGCTCCTTATAATCACTTGAACTCTAAACCTTCTGCTACCATTGGGGGCTCTTAAGGGACTCCGCTTCCCCCAGTAGCAACTACCTGAGGCTTAATAAGTAAAGGCTAATTGGAAACACACTGGATATTTTATTATCCATTTAGATGGGTATTGAAGCTCTCCAAACAGGTGCTTGATGTCTCCTTAGTCCCTGGACTAGAATGTAGTCCCAGCCTCCATTAAATTGTCCATCAGAGCAATGAAAATCTTAAAGGTGTTGCAACAAATAATACTTATTTCAACAAATAATGGTAAGAACTTTAGCCCTCATGTTGAACAGGAAAATTTACCATGTTCCATTTTTGCTAGAAACACAATTAGGATAAACATGTAAAATGGTAAAAAGATGAGATTCAACTGTTTTATACAAAACAGTGTTTTATATTATTGACTCATAACTAATCTTTAAAATGAAAGCTATACAATATCTGTTTTCATCAGTAAGCATGCATGTTTATGCGTATTTATGTATGTTTATATATGTATGTTATGTATATGTGACATTTTTCTATTGCTGGATTACCAAATTAATGTAGAAACTCTCTTAAAGAACTTGTATTCAGTTGGCTTAGAGATTGGTCAGTGCTTATATATATTAAATATTCCCCAAACTCCCAGATATATAAGAGCTAACCCAAATGTCTTTCAAGTTCAGGTGACTTAGGTGCATTTTTGGTAAATAAGATTATTTTAATATTGTTGGTTCAATAAAAACAGCTACATCTTGTGATTGATTAGCATTAAGCATATGAGCATACATTTTTATTCTTCTTGAGCTTACTAGTCAAACTAATATTATATATACTGGATGTTTAAGATTGTAACATTTACAAATTCAATCTAAGGACAAATGTACAAGCAAAGATGCAGTAAAAATGAAATACGATTATCTCATGGTGTGTGCAAGGGATTGGCTCCGAGACACTTCCCATCCACTTGCCACCTGCGAATACCGTATTTTCAAACCGACTTTGGTTGAAAAACATCTCTGTGTAAGTGGACCTTCACAGTTCAAACCTGTGTTGTTCCAGGGCCAACTGTGCTTGATATCTATTACTTAATATATCAAGCACAGTAGTAAAGAGAAAACAAATCCCATGTACTTAGCTTTTTAGGTTTTTGCTTTTGTAACGCGTGCCTAACATGTATGTGTTGTAAAAATAATTTAACAGGTACTAATTTGTGAATGATGACTAGTTTTATTTGGTGTTACAGTATGTCTGCCTAAAAAGAGTTTCAAAACTTCAACCTAAGAGCTATGCTAAGTTAGGTAATACATATTCATTAATAATTTCTTTTTTAGACTAGAAATGTATTGCAATTTATTTAAACTTTTTGTGTGTATAGATGTAAATATTTGCCAATATTTGCCATTATAAACAGTGATATGATGAATATTCTTGTACAAGAGTGATTTTACACATGAGCAAATAAAGCTGTAGGATAAAACCCTAGGAACAGAATTGCTAAAGTATAGATAGATTTTAAATAATCATATGTGTTGTCAAATTACTCACCACAAAGATTGTATTAGGATGGACCTGAAGAAATTGCTGTTTTATTTCTTAATGCATTATAATAGTATATCTTTATGGGGCACAATTTGATGTTTTGATACATACATACATGTTGTCTAATGATCAAATCAGGACAATTTGTGCATTCATCACCTCATGCCTTTATTTTTTCTCCCAGGTGATAACATTGAAAAGCCTCTCTTCCTGCTATTTTGCAATATACAATATCTAACTGTTAACCATAGTTACTCTTCTGAGCGATAGAACACCAGAAGTTATTCTTATCTAATTGCAACTTTGTAGTCATTTACCAACCTCTTCCTTCCTTGTACTTCCCCCTCCTCTCCTCAGTCTAGTAACCACTGTTCTAGTAACTTCTAGGATATCAACTTAAGAAAATTGGATTCCCACCTGTATACATATGTAACTTAGCTGCACGTTGCGCACATGTACCATAGAGCCTAAAGTATAATAATAATAATAATAATAATAATAATAATAATAATAAAAAGAAAAAAAAAAGAAAATTGGATTCCACAGATGACTGAGCTCATGTGGTATTTGTCTTCCTGTGTCTGGCTTATTTCACTTAACATAATGTCATCCATGTTCATCCATGTTTTGCAGATGACAGGATTTCATTCTTTTTCATGGATAAATACTATTCCATTGTGTATATATACAACAAATTTTGAAATCCATTCATCCATTGTTGGACACTTAGGTTGATTCCATATCTTGGCTACTGTGAATACTACTACAATAAACGTGGGAGTTCACGTATTTCTTTGACATACTGACTTCATTTCCTTTGGCTACATACTCAGTAGTGAGATTGCTAGATTACATGGTAGTTCTATTTTTAACTTTTTGAGGAAACTCCACACTGTTTTTACACAATGGTTGTGCTAATTTACAATCTCACCAACAGTGTGCAAGTGTTCCCTTTTCTTCACATCCTTGCCAACACTTGTTTTCTTTTGTCTTTTTGATACTAGCAATTGTAGTTGGAGTGAGATAATATCTTGTGATTTTGATTTGCATTTCCCTGATGATTAGTGATGTTGAGCATTTAAAAAACATATTTGTTGGCCATTTTTGAGGTGTAGGCAACAGTGAATGTAGTATGTGGGAACACTGAACTCATTGTGCTAGTGTTTCTCAGAGCTAAAGGAATCCAGAGAATTCTGTATGCTGTATCCAAGTTGGTGGATGAAGCTCAGGCCATGGAATACCTTTTCATAGGCAGTAGAAAGATTCAGTTAGACATTTCTCAGTTCAAACAAATTCCACTGAGGTATTGTATGCTGGAGAAAAGTAGAAAGAAGAAGAAAAAAAAACTTACTAGGCTCTTTAGTTCTGTCTCCATTAGATCTAGGCATAATACTCCTATCAAGGTTTATGTGATCATACAAGAAGTCAAGGAGACCCTCCTAAAAAGTAAGGGATTGACCATTGCCTGAGTCCCCATTTCAAGCTGTCTATAATTTCAGTGGTAAGTTAAGAAAATGGTAGGAAATCAGACCATGGCAGGACAAAGTTTGGACATTCACCAGAAAACATGGTAGTATCTGGTATGACATGAGAATAGGAGTGGTCTTTAGGGAGAATATTTTAAGGCATATGCACCATGAATTTCCAGACAATGTCCTCTCTAGAATTAGATACAAGTTATTCTCACACCTACGGCCAACTGATTTTCAACAAAGGTGCCAAGAATAGCACCTTGGGAAAAAGACAGTCTCTTCAATAAGTGATACTGAGAAAATTGTATGGCCACATGTAGATGAATGAGACTAGACCCCTACTTCTCACCATATACAGAAGTAAGCTAAAAATGGCTTAAATACTGAAATATAAAACCTGAAACTATAAAAATACTAAATGAAAACAGAAGAGAAGTCCTTCAAAACTGAGCTGGGGAAGTATGTTTTAAATAAGAACTCAAAAACACAGGCAACAAAGCAAGAATAAATAAATGGATATTTGCAAAGCAAAAGAACAAATTAACAGAGACAACTCATAGAATGAGAGAAAATATTTGCAAACTATGCATCTGACAAGGGGTTAAGATCCAGAATATATAAGGAACTTAACAGCAAAGAAAACCAAGTAACCCAATTTTAAAATGAGAAAAAGACCTCGATAGACATTTCTCAAAAGTAGTTGATATTGGATCTATCCTTTTCTCCTATCTTAGAATTCTACCTTAGGATTTCAAAGTTCAAGGTCTGACAGATGCCTTATAGCGATCTTCTCTTCCCCTCTCAACTCCAATGCCCCTGTCTTTCAAGCACTAACAGTTCCTAGTACCTTTCAGAATCACACTTACTCCTTAGCAATTTTTTTTCCCAATGAGAAAAACCACATACATTTAAATTCAGGTACAAAAACATAGTCAACAGCTGAGAAGCTGCATCTCCAGCTAACTTTCTTACATATTTTAAAAATCAAACTCTTTATATGAGTCATTTTCAAATAAACTCAGTGGAAATACAGAGACTACAGTAATATGGTTTTCCTCATTTGCATACATAATTCATTACTAGGAAAATAAAATATTTAAAAGCATTAGCAGTAATTAAGAAAGTCCAAAATAAACATACAGTTACAATTACTGGTTGTGGTTGAACGATCTTCCTTGGAGACCTATGCTGTTTATGAGTGGGAGAGACAGTCTGTTTAAATTAACTTTTGAGTTTCTCCAAAAAATTAACATATGGGGATTTTCTTCATGAAACCACATTCTTCATAAAACCACTCATTTTAATGCACTTATTTATTGATAAGCTGCTGGGATTGTACACACATCTTGCCTTTACTCTCCAAAACCTGGGTTGCAGTGACTTTGTCTTGTCTTTTTCCATATGCCAATTGAATTGCTAACTCAGCCATTTACACTGCTAATGTGCAAAGACATTAAGACAATAATAATAATTCTGCTACAGGTAGGAAATTCTTACTTTACATTTAGTACTCCCTGATGTCTTGTCAGACCACATTCTTATTTCCCATTTTCTACTGGAAATAAAATACAGATATTTGCAAATTTTGTAAGATCTAGTTTTCAGAGACTTCATGGTTAGAAAGCATTTATTTATTTATTTATTTTTAAATATTTATTGATCATTCTTGGGTGTTTCTTGGAGAGGGGGATGTGGCAGGGTCATAGGATAATAGTGGAGAGAAGGTCAGCAGATAAACACATGAACAAAGGTCTCTGGTTTTCCTAGGCAGAGGTCCCTGCGGCCTTCTGCAGTGTTTGTGTCCCTGGGTACTTGAGATTAGGGAGTGGTGATGACTCTTAAGGAGTATGCTGCCTTCAAGCATCTGTTTAACAAAGCACATCTTGTACCGCCCTTAATCCATGTAACCCTGAGTTGACACAGCACATGTTTCAGAGAGCAGAGGGCTGGGGGCAAGGCCATAGATCAACAGCATCCCAAGGCAGAAGAATTTCTCCTAGTACAGAACAAAATGGAGCCTCCTATGCCTACTTCTTACTACACAGACACAGTAACAATCTGATTTCTCTTTCTTTTCCCCAAATTTCCCCATTTTCTTTTCAACAAAACCGCTATCGTCATCATGGCCCATTCTCCATGGTCGTTTCTTCGGAGCTGTTGGGTACACCTCCCAGGCGGGGTGGCCGGGCAGAGGCGCTCCTCACCTTCCAGACAGGGCAGCCGGGCAGAGGCCCTCCTCACTTCCTCCCAGACGGCGTGGCCGCCGGGCAGAGGCGCTCCTCACCTCCCAGACAGGGCGGCCGGGCAGAGGCGCTCCTCACTTCCCAGATGGGGCGGCCGGGCAGAGGCGCTCCTCACTTCCCAGATGGGGCGGCCGGGCAAAAGCGCTCCTCACTTCCCAGACGGGGCAGCTGGGCAGAGGCGCTCCTCACTTCCCAGATGATGGGCGGCCAGGCAGAGGTGCTCACTTCCTACACGGGGCTGCCGGGCAGAGGCGCTCCTCACCTCCCAGACGAATGGCGGCCGGGCAGAGGCGCACCTCACATCCCAGACGATGGGTGGCGGGTCAAAGGCGCTCCTCACTTCCCAGACGGGGTGGCCATGTAGAGGCGCTCCTCAATTCCCAGACTGGGCGGCCGGGCAGAGGCGCTCCTCACTTCCTCCCAGAGGGGGTGGTGGCCAGGCAGAGGCGCTCCTCACCTCCCAGACGGGGCGGCCGGGCAGAGGCGCTCCTCACCTCCCAGATGGGGCGGCCGGGCAGAGGCGCTCCTCACTTCCTCCCAGACGGGGTGGAGGCCAGGCAGAGGCGCCCCTCACTTCCTCCCAGACGGGGCGGCTGGGCAGAGGCGCTCCTCACCTCCCAGAAGATGGGTGGCCGGGCAGAAGTGCTCCTCACGTCCCAGACGGGGCGGCCGGGCAGAGGCTCTCCTCACTTCCTCCCAGACGGAGTGGCGGCCAGGCAGAGGCACCCCTCACTTCCCAGACGGGGCAGCCAGGCAGAGGCACTCCTCACTTCCTCCCAGACAGGGTGGCGGCCGGGCAGAGGCGCTCCTCACTTCCTCCCAGACAGGGTGGCGGCCGGGCAGAGGCGCTCCTCACTTCCCAGACAATGGGCGGCCGGGCAGAGGTGCTCCTCACTTCCTCCCAGACTGGGTGGCGGCCGGGCAGAGGCGCTCCTCACTTCCCAGACGGGGCAGCTGGGCAGAGGCGCTCCTCATTTCCCAGACGGGACTGCCGGGAAGAGACGCTCCTCACCTCCCAGACGGGGTGGCCAGGCAGAGGTGCTGACTTCCTAGACGGGGCGTCCGGGCAGAGGCGCTCCTCACCTCCCAGATGAAGGGCAGCCGGGCAGAGGTGCTCCTCACTTCCCAGACGGGGCGGCCAGGTAGAGGCGCTCCTCACTTCCCAGACGCAGTGGCTGGACCTAGGCGGTCCTCACCTTCCAGAGGGGGCGGCCGGGCAGAGGTGCTCCTCACATCCCAGAGGATGGGTGGCCAGGCAGGGACGCTCCTCACTTCCTATACGGGATGGCGGCAGGGCAGAGGCGCTCATCACCTCCCAGATGGGGCGACCGGGCAGAGGGGCGCCTCACATCCCAGACAATGGGCGGCCAGGCAGAGACGCTCCTCACTTCCTAGACGGGGTGGCAGCCGGGCAGAGGCTGTAATCTTAGCACTTTGGGAGGCCAAGGCAGGCGGCTGGGAGGTGGAGGTTGTAGCTAGCCCAGATTACGCCACTGCACTCCAGCCTGGGCAACATTGAGCATTGAGTGAGTGAGACTCTGTCTGCAATCCCAGCACCTAGGGAGGCCGAGGTGGGCAGATAACTCGAGGCCAGGAGCTGGAGACCAGCCCGGTCAACATGGCGAAACCCCGTCTCCACCAAAAATACAAAAACCAGTCAGGTGTGGTGGCGCGCGCCTGCAATCCCAGGCACTGGGCAGGCCTAGGCAGGAGAATCACAGGAGCCCGAGGCAGGGAGGTTGCAGCGAGCTGAGATCACGGCAGTACAGTCCAGCCTCGGCAACAGAGGGAGACTGAAGAAAGAAGGAGAGGGAGACTGAAGAAAGGAGGGGGGAGAGGGGCAGGAGGAGGGGGAGGGGGGAGGGGGAGGGGGAGAGGGAGAGGGAGAGGGAGAGCGATAGCATTTATTAAGAAGCTGCTTTCTCCACAGCCCTGAATTTAATGAATAGAAGAAAAGTCCCCTTAAACTTCTGGGAAGTAATTTTCTTCAAGTCTCATAAAGGAGTAAGAATTATTGTTTGTTGCAATAAGCAGGTGAAGGAATGAAATAAATTCGAGTGTAACCTTCTTGTTATCAAATTGCTATGTTCAGATTGTTTCTTAGAAATGCTAGAAAGACTCAGATTGTCTAAGGCTAGAGATAAGAAAATATTGACTTGTGAGAATAAAAACCTTTTTTTTCTTCTGACTTTTATTTTAGCTTTGAGGATACATGTACAGGTTTGTTACATGGGTAAATTGTGTGTTGCAGGTGTTTGGTGTACAGATCATTTTGTAACCCAGGTAATGAGCCTAGTATCCAACAGGTAGTTTTTCTTTCTTTTTGTTTCAAACAATTATTTGCATGCTTTATTACTTGGTTCAATTATATACATTATTATACCAGTAATAGGGGTTTTCTGGGAATTTACCAAATATAAAACAAGCAGGGAAACAAACAAAAACAATCTTTAAATAAAAGTATTTCCTCCGTGGAAAAAAAAAACCAATCAAGTATTCAAATTAATTTTGTCTCTAACTAATGAAAACCTTTCTGGAAGAGCCCTATCATTTTCTTTGTGGCACCAAATTTATTCATAATTAAAAGTTCTGACTTTTGCTAATAAAAGATGTCAAAAATGATCTGAAGCACTGCTAAAATTAACCTTGAATTTTGATTGAAAGAAGAAAACCCAATAAATTGCATTTATCTCATTCCATTTAAGCCTTGACATGTTGCTTTTAGACCTTACTGCTTTAATTTGAAGATGTATTTGTAGGATTTTCCACTTAGTTCTTGCTATTTTCGGGGGAAGACTTACATGATAATTGGGATAAAGCTTCTTGTTTTATTCTTTGAATGGATCTCCAACAATCAGGAAGGCAGCTAAAGTGGTGTATTAGTCTGTTCTCACACTGCTAATAAAGACATACCCAAGGCTGGGTAGTTTATAAAAGAAAGAGGTTTAATTGACTCACAGTTCCACATAGCTGGGGAAACCTCATAAATAGTGTTCTATTTGTGAGATTTCTCTGTAGGATCGATCCCCTGAAATGATCTCAGGTTGCAAAACACAGTAGTTTATACCCAACCCAATGTTCGTAGGTCGGAATGTGGTGATTGTGATGGAAAAAAACAGTGGGTTTAGGGATGCAGGGAGGGGAGCATTGGGCCCTAAACTCAAGACATCCCTCCTCATTTGATATGGTTTGGCTGTGTTCCCACCCAAATCCTACACTGAATTATAATAATTCCCATGTGTCAAGGGCAGGGCCAGGTGAAGATAATTGAATCACAGGAGCAGTTTCACCCACACTGTTCTCATGGTAGTAAATAAGTCTCATGAGATCTGATGGTTATAAAAATGGGAGTTCCCCTGCACAAGCTCTCTTGCCTGCCACCATGTAAGATGTGACTTTGCTCCTCTTTTGCCTTCTTTTCTATTTTATTTTATTTTTGAGAAGAAGTCTTGCTCTGTCACCCAGGCTGGAGTGCAGTGGCACAATCTCAGCTCACTGCAACCTCTGCCCTTGGGGTTCAAGTGATTCTCATGCCTTAGCCTCCTGAGTAGCTGGGATTAGAGGCATGCAACACCACGCCCGGCTAATTTTGTATTTTTAGTAGAGACAGGGTTTTGCCATGTTGGCCAGGGTGGTTTTGAACTCCTGACCTCAAGTGATCCACTCTCCTCAGCCTCCCAAAGGGCTGAGATTACAGGTATGAGCCACCATGCCTGGACTCCTTTGCCTTCTGATAGGTAGTTTTTTGATTCTCATCCTCACCCTCAACCCTTGAGTAGGTCCCAGTGTCCATTGTTCCATTCTTTGTGTCCATGTGTACTAAATGTTTAGCTTCCATTTATAAGTGAAAACATGTGGTATTTGGTTTTCTGTTCTTGTATTAATCCATTTAGGATAATGGCCACCAGCTCCATGCATGTTGCGGCAAACGACATGATTTTATTTTTTTAGGGCTGCATGGTATTCCATGGTATATATGTACCACATTTTCTTAATCCAGTCCACAATTGATAGGCATCTAGGTTGATTCCATGTCTTTGCTATTATTGTTAATAGTGCTGGGATGAACATACACATGCATGTGTCTTCATGGCAAACAGTTTATATTCATTTGGGTAAATATGCAGTAATGGGATTGCTGGGTTGACTGGTAGCTCTGTTTTAAGTTCTTTGAGAAATTGCCAAACTGCTTTCCACAGTGGCTGAATTAATTTACACTCCTGCCAACATTGTATAAGTGTTCTCTTTTCTCTGCAACCTTACCAGCATCTGTTATTTTCCTGACTTTTTAATAATAGCCATTTTGACTGGTGTGAGATGGTATCTCATTGTGGTTTTGATATGCATTTCTCTAATGATTAGAGATGCTGAGCATATTTTTGTAAGTTTGTTGGTTGTGTGTACGTCTTCTAAGAAATGTCTGTTCATGTTCTTTGTTTGTTTTCATGTTGTTTGTTTTCTGCTTGTTGATTTGTTGAAGTTCCTTATAGATTTTGGACATTGGACCTTTGTCAGATGCATAGTTTGCAAATATGTTCTCTCAATCTGCAGGTTGTCTGTTTACTCAGTTGATAGTTTCTTTTGCTGTGAAGAGATGCTCTTTTGTTTAATTAGGTCTCACTTGTTAATTTTTTGTTTTTGTTGCAATTGCTTTTGGAGTCGTCATAATGAAATCTTTGCCAGGTCTGATGTCCAGAATGGTATTTCCTAGGTTTTCTTCTAGGGTTTTTATAGTTTTAGGTTTTACATTTAAGTTTCTAATTCATCTTGAGTTGATTTTTGTATATGGTAAAAGGAAAGGGTCCAGTTTCAATCTTCTGCATATGGCTAGCATGTTATCTCAGCACCATTTATTGAATAAGGAATCCCTTCTCCATTGCTTATTTTGTTGGCTCTGTCAAAGATCAGAAAGTTGGAGGTGTGTGGCATTATTTCTCTACCCTGTTCCATAGGTCTATATGTCTCTTTTTTGTATTGTTCTATGCCATTTGGTTACTGTAGCCTTGTAGTATAGTTTGAAGTCAGGTAGCGTGATACATCCAGTTTTGTTCTTTTTGCTTATGATTGCTTTGGCTATTTGGGCTCCTTTTTGGTTTTCATATTAATTTTAGAAAAGTTTTTTTCTAATTCTATGAAAAACGTCATTAGTTCAATAGAAATAGCATTGAATCTGTAAATTGCTTTGGGTAGTATGGCCATTTTGCCAATGTTGATTCTTCCTATTCATGAGTATGGAATGTTTTTCTATTTGTTTGTGTTATCTCTGTTTTCTTTCAGCAGTGTTTTGTAATTCTCATTGTGGAGATCTTCACTTCCCTGGCTACCTGTGTTCCTGGGTATTTTTGTTCAACATTCCTTTGGTGGCTATTATGAATGGAACTGTGTTCTTGATTTGGCTCTCAGCTTGGATGTTGTTAGTGTATAGAAATGCTACCAGCTTTTAAAAATTGATTTTGTATCCTGAAATTTTGCTAGAGTTGTTTGTCAGATCTAGGAGCCTTTGGGAAGGGACATATGGATTTTCTAGGTATAGAATCATATCATCTGCAGAGATAGTTTGACTGCCTCTCTTCCTATTTAGATGCCTTTTATTTTTTTTTTCATTTGCTTGATTGTTCTGGCTAGGACTTCCTAAAATCTTTCAAGTTGGGAAGATTCAAGACTTACCAGATTTATGTCTTTTTTGGAGGTGGTGATAGGATGGTCCTCTAAAGAAGAAAAGAAGAAATTTATAGTTTTACAGTGTAACATATTTGGGAAACAGTGAGGGAAACATTAGGAGTATATGGACTCTTCCCCAGTGAATAGCCCCTCGCTGAAAAATAACTTGTAGCAGTAGTTGTGGAGCAAGAGTAGGTTTACCTCAACCCAAACTTTGGTTCTTAAAATGTTTAATGTTACAGGCATTTTACTCACATCAAGAAAATAATGACAAAAAACAAAAAAAAAGAAAATAATGACTACTTCCCTTCCTTACAAGGTATGTTGAGATTGAGTACAATGGAATCTGTGCTACTCAGTATGCACAGAGTCATATGGAGAAATAAAGGACTTGACATCAAACACTGACTGATATGAAGACTGTATTTCTCTCAATCTAATCTGCTCTAGCTCTGTAGACAAGTGTCTGACCTATACTTTCCTTCCTATGCCATCAGGAAGGATTCAAATGCCCAGTTAAATTCAGTCCTCACAAAAGAACATTATTTGGATGGCTAACAATCCTTCTCCATTTAGACTCAATATAAGAAGGCTAAACTTGGATCTAAATTGTAAATCTGTCTTTGGCTTGAGGGTGGGCACAACACAAAGTATGTGGTTAGAGAGAATAATGAGACTAGTAACTGAAAGACATAATTAACATCAATCCACCCTCCTTCAATTAATTAAGTCTCCTTCAAATATGCTTGATTAAAAATTTTAAAATTCAATTTTGGGGTACTATTTGGACATATGGCTATTTACTAGGAGATTGTCATGCCCATTGATATCAGGAATGGCAAGGACTTCATGATAAAGTGTGGCAGGACAGCTCTACTGCTGAGGAAGAGGATAGAAACTGGGTTCCAGGCCCAGCTCACAGATTTCTTAACAGTAGAGAAGTATAGGTACTAGGAAGAAAATTTAGCTCTCATGTGCAATAGGATGGTTCAGCCCAATAAGAATTGTTTTCAGAGAAACAACCATTTGAAGAACCAACAACTCAACCTGAGAGCTGAAGGCTAGAACACAGGTGTTTGGATTTGCGGTGAGCCCTACCTTTTGTCACCTGCTGGTCAGACTTCAACTTCGGTAGCTAGTCACTACCAAGCTGTGACTCCTTCAACTAAAATATTTGTGTGACAGCAGTCATATTAAACCTGTTTTTGAGGATATGACTTCTAGTGGAGAAATTACATGAGCTTGATCTATCTTTTTTTCCACTGAGTTCTTTCTCCTCACATGTCTTTAGTAAGCTTGTTATACTAATTAAGCCCTTTGACACCTTTTGCTTGCACCATTCACTGAGCATATAAGTATTCTCATATTTTTCCATTCTTAAAATAATTATTTTCTCTACATTTCACCTTATCTATCTACCAAATCATTTATTCTTTTTTCATTTATAATAAACCTTTCACAGCGGTGAAGGAGTGTGGATGTGCTAAGTTGACAATATTCAGTCAATAATTATAATAAGGATTGAAGAAGTCTTGGAAGTTTTATTATCTGGTGGGTGAAGTGAGAGTGAATGTTAGTTCATCTTCCTTAACAATTTCTGTCCCAATAACCTTAATGGAGTTTACTTGAATCAGAGAATTTGTAGTCTCACAGTTTGTGGAATACTGAAACTCTGATATAGAAACTCCTGAAAGCAGCAGGATAAATATTTGAACAGAAGAGTGCTCATTGAAGTTTGATCCAGCATGCCACTCAACATCAGGCTGCTCAGGAAATTAAGCAGTGCCTTATTGATGTGAGCCAAAAAGTAACCAGTCATTTGCATATGAAGGACAATAAAAAATAATCAAGTTATACTGTATGTATCCTACGTTTTCAAAGTGTGGATTGCAACTTGGAGCCACTATTTCTTTTGTCCTCTTTCCCCCATCTCTGTTATGGACATGATAGTCTGTGGGAAAGATACATACACATACAAACATACATTCACACATCTTGAGATAGATGTGCTTGGTTTTTGGAATTTTATCCCAGTAAGAGAGGAAAACAGCAGATATTTTGTCTACACTTTGGCATTTTAAAGAGTGCTAAGGATTTTTCTAATTCTAAAGCTCTACCTTGTATATAAAGATAATTTTTTTCCCTGTAGACCAGGAGTCAGCAAACTTTGAATGGGCAGACAGGCTTTATGGGGGCATATATTCTGTTGGAACTACTCAACAACGCTATTGTAGTGCAGCTGCAGACAATAGGTAAACAGATGGGTGTGACTATGTTCCGATGAAGCTTCCTTTACAAACAGGTGGTGGCCCAATAGTCCTGTGACTCATCCTTTGATGATTCCCTTAGACTCAAGCTGAACAGTTTTCCTTTTTAGAATACTTGACTATGTGCTAGTTTGGTATATCTTCTGTTTATCTCTAAGACAGTCTTTCTAACCTTAGGCCAAACTCTTGAATTTATTTAATTATGTTAATGATGGTTAAGAAGATGATGACATCTACTAGTTATGGAGATCTAGAAATATTTTAGGTTCTTTTTATATGTATAGTCAATTATCAATATTTGCAGGAGTTATGTTTTAAAAAGTCTCCACAAACTCTGAATTTGTGCATAATGAACCATTATTCTTAGCATAGTAAAGGGTTATATTCCTGAAAGACTCTGGCACATTTTTGACAACTGATCAAAACAAAACTTTATTAAAATAATGTGTGTTTCTGTTTTAAAGTTATTCTATTTAATATATATTCTGATTTATTAACATTGAACTCATGTCCAACAGCGTTATAATTCATGTATCAATGATGTTTATCTAACCCACATATTTTTTCCCTATGGCACATCGCAGTGTTTTTGTACTTTGGAACACTGGACAGCACTTCAGTACTATGCTTGCAAGACATTTTAAACAGTGAAATCATCAAGAAAATTTACAAAAATATGAAAACATGGCACTGAGTAGATCACACACAACAAAACTTTACAGTATGAGAACTGAAACTAGGAGGCAGAGCATTGCCTTGTTCATCCTCAGCTGGAAACATGCACATCAGTGACAAATTTTTCACCAGCTCTGCATGTCCATAAATGTCCATGAAAGTACACTGAGTATTGATTTGGGGCTTAGAAATAAGCTTTAGCAAGTAGACAGATGTGTAGATATGCAACCTATGAATAACGAGGATTGACTCTAACTTTAACAGATTATTTAAAATGTGATATTTTATTAATATTCCCATTTTACAATTGGGGAACTAGAAGGTTAATCCTTAAATAAATTTTACAAAGTTACACAGTTAGTAAATGGAGAACCCTGTATTTTAGCTTTTGTTATATGATCTTAAGCAAATGATTTAATTTTGTTATGCAGAAACTGTGTGTTACATTAGGAATGTTAAAATAAATTTATAATTATTTACTTGGAAATATCCACCTTGACCCTCACTAGATTTCAGGTTGTATGAGTTTTGGCTATCTGTAAATGCAGGTCTCTTCGCTCTGCTTTCTCATATGCTGTTTGTTGAAAGTGTGGCAATGACGCTGAAAGTGAATAGAGTGGGACAAACACATCATTGCATTATTTAAAGAAATTTAAGCATAAAAGAGGGGATATTGAGGGCAATTCTTAAACTGTTAATAATGCTAACAATAGTAACATTTAATAACATCATAGGCATATGCTAAATCCTTTCCATAGGTTATCTCATTGTTTTCCTCTCAGACTGTATGGTTTACAAGTATTATCATTCTTATTTTATAGAAAAGAACACTATGACTCAATAAAGTTATGTCATGCCAAGATCACAACAGCTACTAGGAATCAAAGCTTGGTTTTAATCCAACTACTTATCCTGTTATATTATTTTTACTTTAGATTTAAATATATTTGGGAAATCTTTTGATTATTTATGAAAATTGAAAGATTCAGAGAGAAAGACACAAGTTGTCATGGAGACAAAAATCAGATTCAGATACCTTGTACTCTTTTTGGTCCTATACCATTGCGTTCAGCTGTCTTCAAAGTTCCATAAAAGTTAAGAAATGGCAATATGAGTTCTCAAGGTGTATGTGTGCGTAATGCTCAAGCTCTCCTTGGTCTTAGGAAACTTTGTGCTCATGTAGTTGTGAGGGCATGAAACACTTTACACTGTCCCTAAAATTCCACATTCTTGACTTACCTATAGAGAACAAATATTTTCTGATGCATCTGTGAACTTTGTTTAGTCTTTATCTTTGTAAGGCTTTGAGTTCTGGAACCTACGTCTCATTTTCACTTCCTACTCTATTCTGATCCATTTTCTTGAAGGATAGTCAATAGCCCCAAGAGGAAGGTTGCTTTATTTAATTGGGTTAATTTATTATTACTATTAATAAAATTAATATTGGTTTTGTCTGTTACATTAAGGATTTTCACAAATACTGGTGATGATGGTAGTAGAAGAGTAAGAAGTCAGAAGAACAAAAAATATAACTCTAAGAAGTTAAAATACAATCAGGAAGACAAACATATAAATATTTCTAGTAATTTCTAGTAATTTGCTGATAAATGTTTTTAAAACATTTTTTATAACATAAAGTCTTCTATTTATAGCATTTTTTGGTTTCTAGGGTACAATGTTTCTACCGTGGCTAATTTATTTGTTACCTTGAATGTAAATGAATTAATCTAATCTCACAGGCAGTGGCCGAATGGATAAAAAATATAAGACTGAAAGTATAAGCTGTCTATAAGAAGCTCACTTTGAAATGAAGAATAGACATAGGCTAGAAGTAGGGGAGAATTTCTTTTTTCTTTTTTTTACAAATGCCAGCAAAAGACAATAGGATGACTATACTTATATCAGACAAAATAGACTTGAAGTTAAAATCTGACACACTAGACAAGGGCTCTGTATAGTGATAAGGTGGCCAATTAATCAAGAGGCTACTAAAATTGTAAATATACGTACACCCAGCATATGCACAACTAAATATATAAGGCAAACATTGAGAGAACTGTAGGGAGAAATAGATAACAATACAGTAATAGTAGAACTCTTCAATATCCTACTTTCAGTAGTGGATAGCACATCCAGGCAAAAGACCAATAAGGAAACAGAGGACTTGAATAACACTATAGACCAAATGGACTTAAAAGACATATACAGAGCATTCCACCTACCAGTAGAAGAATACAGATTCTTCTTAAGTGTGTAGGTCTTTCTCCAGGATAGACCACATGTTAAGTTACAGATCTTAACAAATTTAAAAAGATTCAAATTTAACTAAAAATCCTTTCTGACCACCATGAAATAAAACTAGAAAGCAGCAGCAGAAAGAAACCTAAAAAATTAACAAATATGTGGAAATTAAACAACAAACTCTCGAACAACCACTGGGTCAAAGGAAAAATAAAAAAGAAATTAGAAATTACAAAAATGAAGTACAACATACTAAAACTTATAGAATGCACCAAAATAGTATTGAGGGAAGTTCATAGCAATAAATGCCTATATTAAAAAAAGAAAAATCTTAAAGAACCTAAATTTATACTTAAAGGGGCTATAAAAGAAGAATAAACTAAACCCAAGGTTAGCAGAGGAAAGAAAAAACAAAGATTAGAGAAGAAATAATTGAAAAAGTTATTATAATGACATTAGAAAAACCTCAGTAAGACTAAGAGTTGGTTTTCTGAAAAGGTAATAAAAATTGACAAACTCTTAGCTAGACTTAGAAAAAAAGACAAAAGGCTCAAATAAATAATACCAAAAATGAAAGAAAATATGTTACCACTAATGCCACAGAAATGAAAATGATCATAAGACACAACTATGAACAATTATATACCAGTAAACTATAATCTAAAATAAATGGATAAATTCCTACAAATATACAATCTATCAACATTAAATAATACAGAAATAGAATGTTTACAACAGGCTTATAATTTGTATAAAGATTGATTCAGTAATTTAAAAATTCCCAACAAAGAAAAGCTTAGGACCAGATGGTTTCATGGGTGAATTCTACCAAATATTTAAAGAAGAATTAACCCTAATATTTCTCAAGCTCTTCCTAAAATACTGAAGAGAAGAAGACTGTTAAATTGTTCCTGTTTACAGACAATACAACCTGATTTGTAGAAAACCCTAAAGACTCCATCAAAAAGCTGTTAGAACTAACAAACACATTCAGTAAAGTTGTAGGATATGAAAACAACATGTAAAAATCAGTTGCAATTCTATAAACTAACAACAAAATTTCTGAAAAAAAATTAGGAAAACAATCCCATTTGCGATAGCACCAAATAGAATAAATACTGAGAAATGAACTGCACTAAGAAGGTAAAAGACTCTTATACTGAAACAATAATAATGGATAAAAGAAATTAAAGCCTCAAATAATAGAAAGATATCCCATGTTTATGAATTGGAGGACTTAATGTTATTAAAAAGTCTTTGCTATTCAAAGTGATCTACAGATTCAGTGCAATCCTTGTCAAAATGTCAATAGCATTGTGGATTAAAATGGAAAAAACAATTGTAAGATTTAGGCAAATCCACAAAACACCACGAACAACCAAATCAATCTTGAGAAAGAACAAAGCTGGAAGCATCATACTTCCTGATTAAAATATTTTAGAAAGCTACAGTAATTAAAACAGTATGGTGTTGCTATAAAGACAGACATATAGACCAATGAAACAGAATAGACAGCCCAGAAATAAATCCATACATATATGGTCAGCTGATCTCCAATAAGGATGCTAAGATAAATAATGGAAAAATGATAGTCTCTTCAACAATTGGCGTAGGAAAACTGGAAATCCACTTAAAAAGAATAAAATTTGACCCTTATCCTACATCAGACAGAAGAACAATCTTAAAATAAATTAAAGACTTAAATGAAAGACCTGAAAATGCAAAATTCCTAGAAGAAAATGTAGGGTGAAATCTTCATTATATTGGTCTTGGCAATGATTTCTTGGGTATGACACCAAAATCACAGGCAATACAAACAAAAATAAAGTGGAAGTACATCAAACTAAAAATCTTCTGCACTGCAAAGAAAAAAATTATAACATGAAAAGATAAATCCCAAAATCTGAAAAAATATTTGCAAACCACATATCTCATAAGTGGCTCATGCAACTCGATATACATAAGTAGCTCATGCAACTCGATAGAAACAGTTAAATAACTTGATTTTTAAAATGTGCAAATGAATTGGTATTTCTCCAAAGAAGACATATAATTGGCCAATAGATATTTGAAAAGATGCTCAACGTCACTAATGATTAAGAAAATGCAAATCAAAACTATAAATAGATAGAGGGATATATTAACATATGGATTGGAGACCCAAGAATTAGCCCTCCAGGACCCACAAACACTGGAGCCAGCATAAGCTATTCTGGTACCACTGGGGCCCAAAGTCTGGCTCAGTTAGGTCCAAGTCCTCAATAAAACCTTACTACAGCCTCAACTAACAACTGTACCATAAGCCACCAAGGAAATCACAGATACCACGGGTCCTGTGTACTGCCAAAGAAATCACACAAACATTGCACTACCTATTGGCAAATACCCCATTGGCCAATTATATGTCTTCTTGGGAAAAATGTCTATTCATTTGCACATTAAAAAAATCAAGTTATTTGTTTCTTTCTATAGAGTTGTATGAGTTACTTATTTTGCAGATTAAGCCTTTATCAGATATATGCTTTGTAAATATTTTCTCCTATTTTGTGAGTTATCATTTCATGTTATTAATTGTTTTCTTTACAGTGCAGGCACTCAAAATCAAAGCCAAAATATCCTACTCAACCAACAACATATGTACATCTTCAGGAAAAACTCTTCCCCTACAAATGCAATTTCAAAACATTGAAACAAGTGATGGCTATACCATATGTGTAGATACCAACAGAAGGACACAAAAAAACATGAAAAGCAAGGAAATACAACACCACCAATGAACAGAACAATTTTAAACAAGATATTAGCAACTAAATTTCAGCTATATATGTAAAGAATTACACACTATGACCAAGTATTGCTTATTCCATGATTGAGGATTGGCTCAATATTTGAAAAAATTAAATGTAATCAACAAGATAAACAGGATAAAAATTACCTGATTACGTGATGCAGAAAAGTAATTTGACAAAATGTAATACCTCATCATGATAAAGAAAATCAGAAAATTAGAAAGAAGAAACATATCCAAAAAACACAGCTGGTGTTATTCTTAATGACAATGACTGTTCTCCCCACCAAAATCAGGACAAGGAAAGGATGTACACTCTTTTCTACTTTTGTTCATTATAATGCTGGAAGTTCTCACCACTGCAATAAAGCAAGGAAAAGAATGAAAAAGTATAGGAGAAGAAAGGAAAAAACAGTAAAGGATCCTAGGAAAACTTTGCAGATGTCAAAATTGTCTATGTAGAAAATACTAAGAACTCTACAAAAATAATTTTTAGAACTATAAGTGAGTTAACTACACATACAGGACACAAGATAATCATACAAAAATCAATTATATTTTGATATACCAGCAGTAAATATGCAGACACCAAAATTCAAAATGTATTATCATTTGTACAAATGTATTATCAAAATGGAGTTACCATTGCTAAAATACCCCAACTTAGATGTAAATTCAATAAAACACATACTAAACTTCCATACTGAAAACTACATAATGCTAATAAAATATCAAATAATTTGTTAATGGAGAGACATACCATGTTCATAGATTGAACAACTCAACATAGTAAATATGTCAGTTCTCTCAAATTGATATAAAGATTTAACGTAATTATAATCAGAATTCCAGCAAGATTTTTGTGGATATAGACAAGATTATTTAAAAATTTATATAGAAAGACAAAGGAACTAGCATAGCAAAACAATTTCGAAAAAGAATAAAGTGGGAGAAAACAGCTACCCAATTTCAAGACTTACATAGCTACAGTTATCAAGATAGTGTGTTTCTGCACAAGAGATGAATACATAGATCAATGGAAAAAAAAAAACAGAGAATTCAGAAATAATCCCTGGAAAAATATACAACCAAGTTTTGACAAAGAAGCAAAACAATTCAATGGTAAAGAAGACAGCCTTTTCAACAAATGGTACTGGAGCAATTGCACATTCAAAGAAAAAAAAGAAAAAATTTTTGACCTACCTAAATCTCATAACTGATGCAAAAAATAACTCTAAATTGACCAGAGAGTTAATGTAAAAATGTAAAACTATAAAACTTAGAAAATAAATAAGAGAAAATCTTTGGTATTGAGGGCTAGGCAAACAGTTATTTGATTTGGCACCAAAAGTGAATAGTGTAATGCAGGTATAACTGCATTACATGAGCACTATGGAATACTACTCAGCAATAAAAAGGAATAGACTACTGATCATGCAACATGGTAGGTGATGCTCTAGAGTATTATGGTGAATGGAAAAAGCAATCGTATAAGGGTACATACTATAGAATTCCATCAAATAACATTCTTGTCATGGCAAAATTGTAGAAAAGGAGAAGAAATTAGAAGTTACTTGGGGCCAAAGATGTGGTGGGAATAGGAGGGAAGTAGATATGGCTATAAAAGGGCAACATGAGGGATCAGCGTGGGGCTGGAATTGTTCTGTATTGTGTCTATATAAATGTCAGTATTCTGTTTGTGATATTGTACTAAAATTTTACAAGATAATATTATTGGGGGACCTGTTTAAGGGCTTATGGGATTTCTCTATACTATTTCTTATAGCTGCACACAATCTGCAATTAACTTTAAGAGTTTAATTAAAAATGATTATCACCAAAAGCTTTATGATTATGAGTGATGGAGCAGATTTAGGATACGTAGATTTTTAAAAATAGACCGTTGTCTCTTGTCATTAGCTTAATTAGCAGAAGACTGTGAAATTCAGAGTAGCTCACTAGATTGCTAAAAATTTGAAACAAAACAGTAAGCCTATTATTGAGAATTGAAGTTTGTGGGTGTCTCGTGTATCCTTCCAAACATAAATCTGAACCATAAAGGTTTGTGGTCAAATAATCAATGTAAAACAATGTACAGAAAGATGGGTTTGCGCACTTTGGCCTGAGGGCCTTGAAAATGGGAATGAAATCTGGAGCAGAATTATAATTGTAAGGGCAATTCCCACTTGGACTTGCTAGTCTGATCATTTCCTTTGTGTCAGTGGGAGTTAGTTCATACTTAATAAGTCACATAAAAAATCTTCAATATTCTTCATTCTTACGTGTAATTATTCCTTTACATTTATTGATTTTTGTAAAAGTATCCACATACTTGCAGATCTCTTTGAATCCATATAAAGTCTCTGTTTTTTGATGCTATCTCAAGGTCCTGCCCCAAAGCCCAGCTACACAATGCTTCACAAAGGGCTGTTGGTGAAGCCATAGATATCCTAGTCAACTCTAATAGATAATTGATTCTATTTAGGAGCATTGGCAATACTAGGTAATTATATTTATTCCTCTAATACTCATTGGCTGCTATTATAACTCATATTAGGTTTATCCTTAATATCAGTACTTTAAATTAACAGAAACAGGTATTTTAATGCAGATTAAATTGTTTCCCTTTAAGATACCATAGGATAATGTCTTCCTTTGTAGTAGACAAAGATTTTTTAAAAATCAGGTGTCTTAGTCCATTTTGTGTTACTATAACAGGTTCCCTGAGACTGGGTAATTTATGAAGAATAGAAGTTTATTTGACTCATGATTCTGGTGGCTGGAAGTTTCAAGATTGAACAGCTGCATCTGGTGAGGGCCTCATGCTGCTTCCACTAATAATGGAAAGCAGAAGGGGAGCACATGTGTACAAAGAGATCATATGATGCAAGAGGAAGAAAGACTCTAAAAAAAACAACCTGCTCTTGTGGGAACTAATCCATTCCCACTAGAGTGAGAACTCATTTGCTCCATGGGAGAGCATTAATCTATTCATGAGACATCCTCCACAACGACCCAAACACCTCCCACTAGACCCCACCTCCTAATACTGATGCATTGGCAATTAAACTTCAACATGAGTTTTGGCAGGGAGATACCACAACCAAACCATAGCATTAGGACAGAAGTGTGTTAACTATAAAGATAAGATGTATAATTAGAGCATATTAAGAAATTTTGTCCATCAAAAACCACCATTAAGTGACTGAAAATTCACATCTGGGAGCACAGTTTCATATTTTTAATTCATATATACACATATGAGTCAATTTTCAAATGACTCATATACAGAATATGAAAACCATTTCCATAAAATATCAAGAAGACAACCCAATTAAAAGTGGTGCACTGAATAGACATTTCATAAAAGAGAATATTTAAATAATGTAGATACCTCAAATTAATTTACTTTAAAAGTTTTTCCTCTTTGACTATTCTTTCATTATGTTTTATTTCCCTTCAATCTTCTAAGTGCTTTATGCATTTTAAATTTAATATAATAATTTCAGTTGAAGTAAACTTAGTTGTTCTTTATCAAAGTCATTTTTTCTATTTTAGGTCTTTTACCTTTCCACATATGTTTTAAAATCAGCTTGTGAATTTCTACAAAATTGCCAGTTGGGACATTAGGGAGCATTGACATTTTTATGGCAGTTTATTGACAATTTATGTACTTCCTTGTCATCTACCATTTCTTTTTGTGTGTGCCACTTATTACCTGTGTCAACTCAGACTTTGTGTCTGTGGGTGAGAATGTCTGTTTTGACCATATTATCTTCTACAGGGAGAGGAAGCAGAGTAGTCTTGCTAGAATGTCCTTTTGTCATTCCTAGGAAGAAAGCATAAGGTTAAGATGACAGGATTCTCTCTGCCATTAGTAAGTAGGGCAGTGCTCATGGTTAGTTCATGGTTACTTGCATTATCTGAAGCCAGTTTCCAGTCCATTTTTTTCTTAGACATGTACACATCTAACAAGACAAAGTAAAATAGTGTCCTAAGCAGAAATGTCGTATTCTTCTGGCACAAGAAGCACAATTTCAGTACAATTGAATAGGATAAAGTAAAATAAACATTTTCAGAAAGGGGAAGACAGTGCTGTGTAATTGCATCACCAGTCCATCAGACTTGATCACCATATCCTGAAAATTTCCTGCAGGTGTTCCTTCTTCACTACCATCACGCACAGATGAAATGCCCAATTATACAGTTGATCAACTTAGTCTTTCATGTTCCTATTACCAGCCCATGACAAATCTAGGATTGTCTGAATCCACAACAACTTTAGAGGCAATATTTTACATTTCCATATAAGAGATGACATAAAATCTATCACCTTTAGAGAATTTATAATCTAGAATAAAATACATAATATAAATGTTTACCTCAGATATTGTGCAAAATGAGCAACTGAGTGAGAGGCAGCAGTGCTATCATAAGAAAACCAAAAAAGAAAAAAGATGATTTGAGGTCTAAAGAGAAGAAATCATGGATATAAATATGGAATGGGAGGTTGTATCAGTGTCCCAGGGAAAGCGCAAAAAGCACCCAGAAAATTGTATATATTCAGTAACCAAGATGAAGATACTAAAATGTGAGAGACATTGTACCCTGACCTCAAGAATTTGATAGTTCTTCAGACAATATAGAATAAGCTAAAATATCAGTGATGATGTCAGGTTATAAAAGTGCACATTGGGTGAAAAGAAGTTGAACAAAACTGCAGCTCCTTTGGGGTACTGAATTACACCAGGTACTAGGAAAACAAGGATTTGGGAATCTAGCTCCTGAATATTTAGGGAAAGTCTTGTAATGCAGTGAGCTAAGTGCAACAGGAGACTTGGAGAACATGAAAGTGCAGTTTATGGATGCATAGGATTAATATACCTTGATCTGTCTGGGGAACCATTTCCTATAGAATTTCGACTGAATATAGAAAATAAAAGAGTTTTTTAAATGATAAAACACATTAACAAGTGATGGGAAAAATTCTAAGTAGAAGAAATAGCAGACAGAGAACACATATATAACAGCTTTTCTGAGAATTATAACAAGTGGACTGGTGAGTAAAGGACAGACCCACATGGTGTTTAGAATGAGGAATTGATAGGGTAAAGACTGAGAAATAATGACTTGGATTTTGAAATGGGAGAGTAGATGGAAGGTGATGCTGTTTTCAGAAATGGAGTGAAGGAGTAAAACAAGACAGATGAAGAACACAATTGGAAAATAAGTTTAAGACTGTAAATTTACAATAATCTTGAAAAGCCAAATGGATGTGAGATCAGCAGTTTAATTTTGCAAAGGTATCTGGACTAGAGATATTGGTGGTATCTACATGCCAATATGTTTAAATATTCTTCCATCTAAATCTTGTTGTTGAATCATCCTGGAAATCTGCATATTCGTGCTATAACAAATATATTTATTAAGTTTTTACTCTAAGGCAGGTACTATTCTGGGCATTGAGGAGAAAGCAGTGAACAGAACAAATATCCCACTCTTTTAGAGGTTACTTTCAGTTGTGAGGAACAGAATAATAAATGAATAAATTAAATATGTCACATGGTGATAGCTGTTTTGCAGAAAAATAAAACAGGAATTGGAATTAGCATGAGGCACAGGAGAGTAAATAAGGGAGGTGCTTTTACTGGTCAGAGATGATAGGGAATATGTTCTTAGTGGTGTAGAATAGACAAGCTGGTTATTCTAGTATTCTTTGGATAGCTGTCAAAAAGAGGAATAAAATGTAATTTATGTTTGTCTTGATGGTCTATAAGAGAGAGTGGTGGTGAAGATGTGTGTGTTCAGTGGCAAAGAGGAAGTCAGGAGAAGAATGGTATTGTAAATGAAACTTCATTTCCCCAGAGCACAGGAACACCCTGGATGTGCTCTTAAATATTATGCACCAAATTTTGGAGTGTTGGGAAAGGAAGAAGCTCAATGATACTTCCTCTCCCTAAAAAGTTCTTTCATTTCAAAAAGATGATTTTAATTCCTCCTTTATATCCAAGCTCAATGTGCACTTTTTTCAGGGAATTCTCTGATTTTTATTACTAAAATAAACCTTTATATTAAATCTGATTAAAACACTTCAATCTATCCCCTCTACAGCAATGACCAGAGTTATAATTTTTCTCTCTTTTTTAAAGATTTTATCATTTGACCTCAATTATTAGCTTCATAAAGTAGGAGAGACATTTTATTTCTGTTGTCCTTTGGCTTACTTTAAAAAATCTCTTGTGCCTATAAGACTTCATGGTATATAGATTTCATCAATATTTATTGAAACAAATGAAATAAACAGCCTGAATAGAATGGAAGCTAGAAACAAAACAAAAGAGGAAAAGAAGAAAAGAAAGAAAGAAAGAAAGACAGACTTGGAGAAAATATGGAGTGAAAAGAGAAATGGAAAAATATTATCTCTTCCAAACACATTTAATACTAAGGGCAAGAAGAATGAAATATGAGGGATTGTAGGAAGAATTTATCAGAAAATTAATGAGGGTAATGAGTAAAAACTAGGTAATGCAATATAAAGATCTTGAGTCAATCAGTTGCTGTTTTTAAAAACTATCTAGTTTGAAATGGAGACTGTGGGACTTGCTTTGTAATGCGAATAATTAAATGAGAAGACGTAGTGTGAAGTAGTGAATCATGCACATACTTCTAGGTTTTTTAAGGCACAGAAAGAAGGCACACACACACAAACACACACATATTCTGAAATGTAACTGCTGATGCTATTTTTCTGAAGTCTTTGAAGGATAAATGTAGAGGTGAAGTGTGCACTGTCTAGGAACTGTGAGTTAAAGAGGACAGTTCTGAACCTTAGAGATTGTCAGTTCATGTGAAGTGTTCCTAATGTGCTCTTTTAAAGATGAAGCAGGCAGCTACAAGATAAGATGGAAGTTGTCAACTGCATGACAAAGGGTGCAAAGTAAGTGGATAAAATTGGGGATTAGGGCAGGTGTGAGAGCAGGTGTCTGTGGACTTGAACAAGTGGGTGAAGGAACTGAGTTCTGAATCCAGAGGGTAGAGGCAGTGAGTAGTAGCCAAATATCCTGTGAAGGAGAGTTGGAGTTTTTGGAAAAGTTGGAGATTGGAGTGGAGATAACTACCTAACCTACACACACACACACACACACACACACACACACACACACATTCAACTTAGCCATGGTTCCTTCTCTAAAAATATTCCTTTTAAGTCACTGTTTAAAAGAAAACTTCAGCTTCACTAAGAAAGACATACTCGTGTCCCACATACATACCAATCACATTATCATAGGCAGGTATGAAGCTGATGATTTGAAAACAAACATCTCACCTGTACAATTTTACATCCCCATGGGATAGCTATGATTTTTCTGTCTGAAAAACTCCTTCAAGTAATATGGTAGCATCTTAACATCTTAATCCCATGTATATATTATATATTTTGATAAAATAAGGTAATACGTCTCTTTTCTTCTCTAAATGATTCTCCATAACAGTAACATTATGTACGACACTGGGCCTCATCCAGGGTCATTAATATGTTCTTGTTAATACATACAGTATTTCCCCTTTATCCACAGTTTTGCTTTCCAAGGTTTCAGTTACCTGTAGTCAGCCCCAGTCCAAAAGTATTATATGGGAAATTCTAGAAATAAACAATTTATAGGTTTTTAATTGTACAGCATTCTGACTAGCATGATTGCATTTCGCACCATCCATCTCCATCCTGCCGTAGATATGAATCATTCCTTTGTCTAGCATAGCCATGCTGTACACACCACCTGTCTGTTAGTCACTTCACAGCCATCTGGAGAATTTGATTGTCACTGTATTGCAGTGCTTGTATTCAAGTAAACCTTACTTTGCTAGTAATGGCCCCAAAGCATAAGACTAGCGATGCTGGAAATTTGGATATGTGAAAAAGAGCCATAAAGTGCTTCCTTTAAGTGAAAAGGTAGAAGTTATTGATTTGATAAGAAAAGCAAATAAATTTCATGTTGAGGTTTCTAAGATCTACAGTGCAATAATATATTTTGGGAGGGAGAGAGAGATATCATACATCATTCACATAACATTGGAGTATATTGTTATCATTGTTCTATTTTATTATTATTCTTGTTAATATCTTCTTGTGCCTAATTCATAAATTAAACTTTATCATAGGTATGTTTAGGAAATATTATAATATACAGAGGGTTCAGTACTATCTGTGGTTTCAGGAATCCACTGGAGGTTTTGGAATGGATCCCCCACACATAAGGGGGAGTACTGTAATCCAAATCTCATGAGCTCTAGCTAAATCCTTCTTTGTCTTGTGCTTCCTTTTTTGAATAGGAATAACAACTCATTTTCCTTGGGATTTGCTAGACCAGGGCAGGTGCAAACATGGCAGAAACTTTCTTCATACAGGGTACTACTAATTCTGCAAGTTCTCCACTTTTCTGACTCAGTCTATGCTGAGGCTTTATATCCTTTTGAGGCAGTAAAACAATTGCAGTTGTGTGAAACCCTAATCTTAGTTATTGGCCAAATCTGCAAATGACCGTGTTTCCCCATAATGGAGTATGCAATCGCTCTACCATTTTCCATCTTTCTAAAATACTTAGGGATCCACTTGTGTTTTGAACATATGCAATTTGCTTTTTTTTTCCCCCCTGGGAAGAAATGTCCCAGAGGCTCTACTTAGATCCAGAGCTAAGAGAAATAAGTAAAGTATTCCCCATTCCCATCAGACACATTGTCTGTTTCCTTCCCACTAAAACCCCTTATATGCCTCCTAATCTGTTATATCAATAACACTACACAGAAAGGAGGAGAGGCCCAGAGATGTTTTTCTCTACTCCGAAGGAAGCTGGACAATTCAGGGGAATTAGAATAAAAATAAATAAATGTTGGTGCAACTCATATGTAGTGACTGTCAGAAGCATTGGCTTCCACGTCAAGAGTGGGCTTCTGTCCTGTAGCTAAGATGGAAGACAAAGACATTGGAAGAGACCTGTACAATTCTGATCCTCCTTCAGTAACAGAAAAGCAGATTTTTTTTCATATTCACATGAACCCCAAGGCTGAGAGCAATCTCATGAATACGGAATTGCTACAGATACATGGCTCCTCCTTCCCAGGCAAGTTCTTAATGCTAATTCTTGATTACTCTGGCCATTTATTAACTTGTTTCATTACAAGTATTTATTACTTGCTTGCTATGTAACATCACCTTTGCTAAGTTCTGGTTAAAATAATGTATTCTCCTCCCATATTCTGACTACCTTTCTTTAGGTAAGAAATACATTGAATAAAAAATTACTTGTGATGAATGTAACTGTAAAATGGAAGGTCAAACAGAAGGTTATAAAAATGAACACAATCTCGAGTTGGGAGTCATTGAACCATTCTTATTTCAGTGATGTTTGCACAAGGCCACAAACACTTCTGGCAGTTCAGTGAAATGAACAAAGGGGAGGATCCCTGGGAGAACAGCAAATATAAAGGCTGAGAGAAAGCAGGCCCTTTTGAGTTAAATGTAAACAATATATTGGATCTGGCATGCTGAGGGTAAATATGTTGGATCAGCACAATGTGAGTTAATCTGAGGTCGGATCTTATATAGCCTGGTAGGCAACATAAGAAATATTCTCTATATTGAAAGTCAGTGGGGCTGGGAGTGGTGGCTCATGCCTGTAATCCCAGCAGGGCACTTTGAGAGGCTGAGGTGAGAGGACTGCTTGAGGCCAGGAGTTCAAGGCTGCAGTGAACTGTGATTGTGCAGAGACCCCGTGTCTTAAAAAAAAAAAAAAAAAGAAAAGAAAGAAAATCCGTGAGAGTGTCATAGAGCGCCTTAAGCAGAACTGGATTTCTGATTCAATTTCCTTACTAGTTAAAGGTCTGTTCAGATTTTCTATTTCTTCATGATTCAGTCTTATTAGGTGGTATGTTTCTAGGAATTTATCCATTTCTTTCAAGTTATATAATTTATTGGCCTGTAATTATGCATAGTAATCCTTTTCGTTTCTAGGGCATCAGTTGTAATGCCTCTATTTCTTTTTTGACTTTTTTATTTTTTACTCTGGATTTTTAAATTTCTTAGTTTAGCTAAGGGTTTGTCAATTTTGTTTATGTTTTTGGAATACCAACTGTTAGTTTTATTTTTTTCTAAATTTTAAATTCTCTATTTTATGTTTGCCTGCTTTAATCTTTATTTCCCTCCTAATATCTTTGGCCTTAGCTTGTTCTTTTTCTAGTTCCTTTAGGTTTAGAATTAGATTGTTTATTTGAAATCTCTCTTCTTTTTCTTACTTTATTTTTTTTTTAGTCTGTCACCCAGGATGGAATGCATGGCATAACTGCAGCTCACTGCAGCCTCGAACTCCTGAGCTCAAGTGATCCTCCCACCTCAGCTTCCTGAGTAGATGGGACCACAGGTGTGCGCTACCATGCCTGGCTAATTTTCTTTATTTTTGCGGAGATGAGGTCTCACTATGCTGCGCAGGCTTGAATATTTTCAAAATACCTTTCTTAGACATTTTTTCCAAGTTAGGACACAAATATGTTCTTCCAATTTAATCATTATATCTTCTAAGTTTTTTTTTTTTCCCCATTCTATTACAGACATCCCCCTGCCTTTATCTCCATGTGTTTGGCTTAATGTGGAGTTCGAGCAATTTTTTTCCCTTTTGAAATGTCTCACATTCTACATATGAATAATTGATTCCTCTATATCTTTCTAACACAAATGGAATAGTCAGTATGCCTTTTGTAATTTATAATAGGTACGTCAGGGTTTCAGGAAGTTTGAAGGGTCACAGATTATTAGGATACTATAGGGAAATTACATGACATCTTAAGAGTAGATAAAATATAAATTTATAAAAGTAGCCTTATCAGGAGAAGAATCTGTGACTGTAAATTCACCTCAGGAATGTTTATATTTCATAAACTCTACCATTTTGTTAAAGGACATCTCTGTCCTGAGACTCTTGGAAACATTACAAAAGTTGATCAATTGGGTTGTGACAGTCTGTTCAAACTTCTTTAAACTGCATGTTAATAGTTCATTGATTATCCATTTATTCTCTCTCCTGAACAACATTCAAAGACCCCCAGAATAACTTTGGGTTGTCTGGGCCTGGTATCTAAATATGGATCAACCAACTGGCAAATTCACATATCCAAGGGATCCTAATGAGCCTAGAAAAAAATCCTAAATCCTCATTTAAAAATAGATTAATTTAACAAATGAAAATAAACAAAAACAAATATACCCCACCCCCAATATGTGGGTATATGCACACACATACGCGCACACACACACACACACACATGCCTACACACACTTTGGTATGCTGTAATAGATAAGTGAGTTCTTTCTTCTGCACCCTCACAGAAAATAATTAGGGAAATGTGGATAGGCTTTACCATTTGTCTTTCACTATGCGTCTATTTCTCTAGGCCGTTGTCTCTTAAATAAGTGAAGGAACATGCATACATATGAACATGCATAAATGTTTTTACACCGTCAAGTCTGTTTTTGAGTATTCTAAAATGTTTCTTTAGTTACTTACAGTGTTTTTCTATATCAGCCAAGATAATTACATTTATCTAATTGAATTTACAAATTATTTTGATTGTATTATTGATGTTGAACCATCCTTGATCTCATAGATCATGTTGTGCTTTTATGCAGCATTATTTTAATACAGAGTTCACATTGATTTACTGCTATTTTATTTTCATGCAGCTAGATTATAAATTGGTTTGTGTGTATCGTTTTATTTTTTATGCCATTCTTGGTTTTTCATAGCAGCAAAAAACACAAGAGTTCATATTATAGGACATTTTTCATCATGGCAATTTGCTAAACTTAGGCTAAAGACCTTAAAAAACACCTAACCAAAGAAGATATACAGATGCAAATAAGCATATGAAAAGATACTCTACATTATATGTCATCAGAGAAATATAAATTAAAACAACAACGAGATACCACTGCACACCTATTAGAATGGACAAAATTCAGAACCCTGACAGCACCTAATGTTGGTGAGGATGTGGAGCAACAGGAACACTCACTCATTGCTGGTGGGAATGCAAAATGGTATAGCCACTTTGAAAGACACTTTGGCCATTTCTTACAAAACTGATCATACTCTTACCATATGTTCCTGCAATCATGCTCTTTGATATTTACCCAAATGAACTGAAAGCTTATATCTACATAAAAATCTGCAAAGAGATGTTTATAGCAGCTTTATTCATAATTGTCAAAACTTGAAGCAACCAAGATGTCCTTCAATAGGTGAATGGAAAAGTAAATTGTGTTATATTCAGGCAATGGAATATTATTCATTGCTAAAAAGAAATGGGCTATCAAGCTATGAAAAGACATGGAAGAACTTAAATTCATATTACTAAGTTAAAGAAGCCTATCTGGAAAGGCTACATATTGTATAATTTCAACTATATGACATCTGGAAGAAGCAAAACTATAGAGATAGTAAAAAGATCAGTGGTTGTCAGGGCTGAAGAGAGGAAGAATGAATAGGCAGAGCACAGAGAATTTTAGGGCAGTAGTAGTATCTTTATGATACTATAATGGTGTATACATGGCATTATACATTTTTCTAAACCCATAGAATGTACATCAAGAGAGAACCCGAACATAAATTAAATAAAGACTTCAGGTGATAATGTACCAACATAGGTTCATCAACTGTAACAAATGTACCACTCTAGTGGGAAATATTAATAATGGGGGAGGCTGTGCATGTGTGGGACCAGAGGCATATGGAAAATCTCTGTGCCTTTTACTCAATTTTGCTGTGAAACTAAAACTCCTCTAAATAATAAAGTCTTAAAAAAATTGGCTATACTTTGACAACTGAAGTATTTGTTAAATTTCTTAATCCTGTATTTTCCCAGGAGTAATTTCCTTTAAAATATGTTTTGAATTCCTTTTGAAAATTTTTATCTCTTTTTCAGTCGATTAGGAGATGTCAGTGGATTCTTTATTTTAAAATTTTGAAATCAATAATCCTTGGATTTACATATTTTTAATGTAAAAATTGAATGAAGTATAATATCATAGGAAAATGTTCACAGATTATATGCATACAGCTTGATGCATAAACACAAATTGAATACAACTTTTAAACCAGCAATCAAATTGACTTTACAGAAATGGGATCATTCAGTAAGAGTTGTTTTGTGTTTATTTTCTTTCATTCAAGATAATGTTTCTGTCATTCGTCTTTGTTGTTGATGTACAGTTATAATGTTTACAATTTCCCAACTAAATAGTATTATACTGAATAAATATACCACTATATCATTCTCCTGCTGTTGAGTATTTTGGTTGTTTTCAGTTTTTTAGCTCTTACAAATAGCTGTTGCTGTGAACACTCTTGAAAATGTTTTCTGGTTAACATAAATATGCATTTTATTGAGTGTACACCTAGATAAACATTTGTATATATTTTATTGTGTATATGTTGAAGCTCAGAAAATGATACCCACAAAAGAAGGCCTCAGAAACAGCCTCAGATAGTTTCTCTCTGACCTTCTTCCTCCCTTCTGTCTGTCATTCCTCATTCTTCCCCAAGGCTAGCCATGGAAACTAGAATCCCTCTTCCCTGAGATGGGTCATAGAAACCAGAACACCTTTGCCCTAAAGTCAGCCATAGCACCTAAACATATTATCTAACTTTCCCCCACCTTTCTATATAAGAACTAGCCATAAAGAAATTCTCTGATCTACCTTGTTCGATTGTAGGTCATAAGACCCTCATTCCAGAAAAGGTCCTGCCCCATACCTCGGGGGAAGGAGTGCTGCATGGAGAGACCAAGAAGAATCTAAACAACAGGACTTGCCGGGTTTCCTTACTCAGTCTTTTCCTGTTAGATCATACCCTTTTTGCTGTCCATTCTTCATTGAACCTAGCACAAAATTCGATAGTTTTCTCTGTATCTTTGGGTCTTCATTCTGAAGGCTCCTGTCTCATGTGGAGCTATGATCAAATAAATGTTTTTTTTTCTCTTGTTAACCTGTCTTTTGCTGTAGGGGTGTCAGCTGTAACGCTTATGATGGCAAGAAAAGACATTATCCCCTTTTTGCCACTATATATAAACCTAGAGGTCACACTGCTAGGTCATCACATATATATAAGTCCAGTTTTAGATGATATCAATAAATACTTAGATGACAGCAAATATTTTTACTGATTTACACTACCAATAGAAGTATATGTAAGTTCTTTTTCCACATTCTTGCCAACACACAGTGTTTGTGCCTTTATCCTTTTAGCCACAGAGTATGTAATGATATTCACATTGTAGTTTTAATCTGCATGTTCTTTGTGACGGTTGAAGTTGAATGCCCTTTCATATGTTTACTGTCGCTTTGCATATCCTATCTTGTGATGTGCTTGCTCATATATTTTGCCAACTTTTCTACTGGGTTGTCTCCATTGTTGGTGGAGCTGTAGAAGTTGCTTATATAGTCTGAATGTTAGTTCTTTGTCAGACATATAGTCTGGAGCATAATTATCTTCTTCCATTTTTGTCACTTGCATTTCCACTAACATTGGTATTTTTTCATGAGCAGAAGTTCTTGATTTTAATTTAGTTCCATTTAGTCTTTTTTTTTCCTTCGTTGTTAGCACTTTTTTGCATCTTAAGAAATCTTTGATGTTTAATTTTGGTGTATTAAGGAATACACCAAAATCATGACGATATTTTCCTAAATATTTTTCAAAATATTTATTATTTTGTCTTTCACATTGAGATATGTAATCAATCTGGAATTAAGTTTTGCATATTGTATAAAGTAAGAGTCATGATGCATTTTTTTGTTGGATCCATTTTTTTTTGTTTAATACTACTCTCATTGTTCTAGTATCACTTACTGAAAACAAATAACTTTATTCTCTGTATTGCAATTGATGCTTTTTTATAAACCAGGTGATTGCATGTGCCTTGGTGGGCTTCTGTACTCTCGTCAGCCCTTTGGTCTACTTATCTGTGCTTGCAACAATTACTGCACCTCAGAATTACTATACCTTTATAATTGCTCATTTTTGATGAGTTCTTCAGCCTTGCCTTTTATCTTCAAGAGTGCCATTACTATTTTTGGCCCTTCTCATTTTCATATAAATTTTAGAAGATTCTCATCAACTTCTACCAAAAAACCTTCCTAGTTTTAAAAATGAGATTGTATTCAATCTATAGATCAATTTCTAAGATTGCAATTTTCAAAATATTAAGTTTTCCAATCCATAAGCATAGCATATCCTTGAATTTCTATTTTTATAGGTGTTTTTAAAATTTCTTTTTTATAATGCTTGCATTTTTCAGTAAACATATCTTAAAATGTTTCATTAGATTTATTCCCAGGTATTCACGCACCTATTTATTAATGAAGAAAGTACTCATCTATCCTGTTTAAATCTATAACATGGGTGCAAAAAACTGATTACTAATGTTTTTTCTCGTTTCTTAAAATCAACCTCTCTCGTTTTGGGTTTTCCTAAAAGCAAAGTATAAAACTTTGTGCATTTTATACCACAAGGACTTGGGTATAAAAGATTATTTGGGAGCAAGAGAGAGTGAGGAAATGAGGGAATAGGGATAATGTAGCAAGGCAAAAAAGACAATAAGATGTGAGTTATTCAGCTCAATGTTAATGTAGGCGATGTCACTCAGTCCCATTGGAACCCTTTGAAGAAATGTCTAGAATGTATATCGGAACTGCCTCTGAAAATCCCCCCTGCATATATATATATCAGAGTATTAAAAACACACCAAGAACTTAGACTTGATCTGACCAAAATTTTGCCACAACTCTACACTTCACACAACAAACATCATAAAGAAAATATAAGAACTAACTCACTCATAAGTGGGAGGTGAACAATGAGAACACATGGACCCAAGGAGGGGAACATCACACACCGGGGCCTGTCGGGGGTGTGGAGTGAAAGGGGAGGGAGAGTATTAAGACAAATACCTAATGCATGCAGGGCTTAAAACCTAGATTACGGGTTGATAGGTACAGCAAACTACCGTGGGACATATATATCTATGTAACAAACCTGCACATTCAGCACATGTATCCCAGAACTTAAAGTAAAATTTAAAAAAAAAGTTAAAAAGAACTAAATATATAAAGGGTATACCATAATTAAATGGAGAGATAGAGTCAATATTATTAAAACTAAAACAATCTCAATTAAATAAATCTCAGCACAGATTGATGTGGAAATTGAAAGATAGATACTAAAATTTATCTGAAAGTACATAGGACCTAGTATTGCCAAGGCAATGCTGAAGACTAAGAACATGGCTGTAGAATTTATACTACCAGATTTCAAGACTTATTACAAAGCTACATTAAATGCAATATTGTATTGGCTGGGCACAGTGGCTCTCCCCTGTAACCCCAGCACTTTGGGAAGCCAAGGCGGGCAGATCACTTGAGACCAGGAGTTCAAGACCAGCCTGGCCAACATGGTGAAACCCCCTTTCTACTAAAAATACAAAAATTAGCCTGGCGTGGTTGTGTACATCTGTAGTCAGCTACTCAGGAGGCTGAGGAACTAACATCGCTTGAACCAGGAGGTGGAGGTTGCAGTGAGCCAATATCACGCCATTGCACTCCAGCCTTGGCAATGGGGCAAGGGAATCGTTGAATATCTCAAAAAAAAAAAAAAAAAAAAAAAAAAAAAAGAGTATTATCAACACAAATAGAATAGAATAGATAGTTTGGAAACAGATTCAAACATATATAGTCATCTGATTTATACAAAGCATTCCGTACGAGTCAATGGGGAAAGGTGGTCTTTTCAACTTGTATATGTCAATTGCATATCTAGTACAAAAAATACATACTATACACAAAATTATTTTGAGATAAATCATAAAGTTAAATTGGATTCCTTTTTATCAATTAGAAAAAGAAAGACCAATTAAAAATGAACAACATACTTGAATACATACTTCCCCTAAAAGGATATCGAAATGGCTATTTTGACCCATTCCAATCATTACATGTTCCTAGAGTAAAAAATATCCTAAATTGCATGTGTTTAAACTTTACATAAATAGAATCATACAGTATGAATCTATTTGAAATGTTCCCAACACATAGAAATGATAAATACTCAAGATGATTGTATTAGTGCATTCTCATACTGCTATAAAGAAATACCCGAGCCTGGGTAATTTATAAAGAAAAGATGTTTAATTGGCTCATGGTTCCACAGGCTGTACAGGAATCATGACAGTTTCTGGGGAGGCCTCAGGAAACTTTCAATCACGGTGGAAGGCAAAGGGTAAGCAGACACATCTTAGATGGTTGGAGCAGGAGGAAGGCGGCGGGGGGTGGGGTGGGGTGGGGGGGCAGCAACCAGGTGCCTCTCACTTTAAAATAACCAGATCTCATAAGAACTCACTTATTATCATGAGAACAGCACCCAGGGGGAAATCCACCCCATGATCCAATCACCTCCCACCAGGTCCCATCTCCAATATTGGGGATTACAATTTGACATGAGATTTGAGTGGGGATGCAGATCCAAACCATATCAGGATGGATACCCTAAGTACCTTGACTTGATTATTACATATTCTGTACATGTAACAAAATATCACATGTATCCTATAAATATGTGAAATATTATGTATCAATGATCTAAAGAAGAATTAGTATTAAATGAACACATTTTGCTGAACATAGAGTAGGGGTCATGGAAGACAAAGTTGAAAAAAGCAAACATGGGAACCAAGATGGCCGAATAGGAACAGCTCCAGTCTACAGCTCCCAGCGTGAGTGACGCAGAGGACAGGTGATTTCTGCATTTCCAACTGAGGTACCCGGTTCATCTCACAGGGGAGTGCCAGACAGTGGGGGAAGGACAGTGGGTGCAGCACACCATGCATGAGCCAAAGCAGGGTGAGGCATTGCCTTACCCGGGAAGTGCAAGGGGTCAGGGAATTCCCTTTCCTAGTCAAAGAAAGGGGTGACAGATGGCACCTGGAAAATAGGGTCACTCCCACCCTAATACTGCGCTTTTCCAATGGGCTTAACAAATGGCACACCAGGAGATTATATCCCGCACCTGGCTCAGAGGGTCCTACGCCCACGGAGCCTTGCTCATTGCTAGCACAGCAGTCTGAGATCAAACTGCAAGGCGGCAGCAAGGCTGGGGGAGGGGGGCCCGCCATTGCTGAGGCTTGAGTAGGTAAACAAAGTGGCCGGGAAGCTTGAAATAGGTGGAGCCCATCACAGCTCAAGGAGGCCTGCCTGCCGCTGTAGGCTCCACCTCTGGGGGCAGGGCACAGACAAACAAAAGCCAGCAGTAACCTCTGCAGACTTAAATATCCCTGTCTGACAGCTTTGAAGAGAGTAGTGGTTCTCCCAGCACACAGCTTGAGATCTGAGAATGGGCAGACTGCCTCCTCAAGTGGGTCCCTGACCCCTGAGTAGCCTAACTGGGAGGCACCCCCCCAGTAGGGGCAGACTGACACCTCACACGGCCTGGTGCTCCTCTGAGACAAAACTTCCAGAGGAACTATCAGGCAGCAGCTTTGCAGTTCACAAATATCCGCTGCTCTGCAGCCACCACTGCTCATACCCAGGTAAACAGGGTCTGGAGTGGACCTCCAGCAACTCCAACAGACCTGCAGCTGAGGGTCCTGACTGTTAGAAGGAAAACTAACAAACAGAAAGGACATCCACACCAAAACCCCATCTGTATGTCACCATCATCAAAGACCAAAGGTAGATAAAACCACAAAGATGGGGAAAAAACAGAGCAGAAAAACCGGAAACTCTAAAAATCAGAGCACCTCTCCTCCTCCAAAGGAACACAGCTCCTCACCAGCAATGGAACAAAGCTGGATGGAGAATGACTTTGACAAATTGAGAGAAGAAGGCTTCAGAAGATCAAACTACTCAGAGCTAAAGGAGGAAGTTCGAACCCATGGCAAAGAAGTTAAAAACCTTGAAAAGAAATTAGACAAATGGCTAACTAGAATAATAAATGCAGAGAAGTCCTTAAAGGACCTGATGGAGCTGAAAACTACGGCATGAGAACTGCATGATGCATGCACAAGCCTCAGTAGCTGATCTGATCAACTGGAAGAAAGGGTATCAGCGATGGAACATCAAATGAATGAAAAGAAGAGAGAAGAGAAGTTTAGAGAAAAAAGAATAAAAAGAAACGAACAAAGCCTCCAGGAAATACAGGACTATGTGAGAAGACCAAATCTATGTCTGATTGGTGTACCTGAAAGTGACGGGGGGAATGGAACCAAATTGGAAAACACTCTGCAGGATATTATCCAGGAGAACTTCCCCAATCTAGCAAGGCAGGCCAACATTCAAATTCAAGAAATACAGAGAATGCCACAAAGATACTCCTCGAGAAGAGCAACTCCAAGACACATAATTGTCAGATTCACCAAAGTTGAAATGAAGGAAAAAATGTTAAGGGCAGCCAGAAAGAAGGGTCGTGTTACCCACAAAGGGAAGCCCATCAGACTAACAGCGGATCTCTCGGCAGAAACTCTACAAGCCAGAAGAGAGTGGGGGCTGATATTCAACATTCTTAAAGAAAAGAATTTTCAACCCAGAATTTCATATCCAGCCAACCTAAGCTTCATAAGTGAAGGAGAAATAAAATCCTTTACAGACAAGCAAATGCTGAGAGATTTTGTCACCACCAAGCCTGCCCTACAAGAGCTCCTGAAGGAAGCACTAAATATGGAAAGGAACAACCGGTACCAGCCACTGCAAAAACATGCCAAATTGTAAAGACCATAGAGGTTAGGAAGAAACTGCATCAACTAATGAGCAAAATAACTAGCTAACATCATAATGATGGGATCAAATTCACACATAACAATATTAACCTTAAATGCAAATGGGCTAAATGCTCCAATTAAAAGATACAGACTGGCAGATTGGATAAAGAGTCAAGACTCATCAGTGTGCTGTATTCAGGAAACCCGTCTCATGTGCAGAGACACACAGAGGCTCAAAATAAAGGGATGGAGGAAGATCTACCAAGCAAATGGAAAACAAAAAAAGGCAGGAGTTGCAATCCTAATCTTGGATAAAACAGACTTTAAACCAACAAAGATCAAAAGAGACAAAGAAGGCCATTACATAATGGTAAAGGGATCAATTCAACAGAAAGAGCTAACTATCCTAAATATATATGCACCCAATACAGGAGCACCCAGATTCATAAAGCAAGTCCTTAGTGACCTACAAAGAGACTTAGACTCCCACACAATAATAATGGGAGACTTTAACACCCCACTGTCAACATTAGACAGATCAACGAGACAGAAAGTTAACAAGGATGTCCAGGAACTGAACTCAGCTCTGCGTCAAGCAGACCTAATAGACATCTACAGAACTCTCCACCTCAAATCAACAGAATATACATTCTTTTCAGCACCACACCACACCTATTCCAAAATTGACCACATAGTTGGAAGTAAAGCTCTCCTCAGCAAATGTAAAAGAACAGAAATTATCACAAACTGTCTCTCAGACTACAGTGCAATCAAACTAGAACTCAGGATTAAGAAACTCACTCAAAACCGCTCAACTACATGGAAACTGAACAACCTGCTCCTGAATGACTACTGGGAATATAACGAAATGAAGGCAGAAATAAAGATGTTCTTTGAAACCAACGAGAACCAAGACACAACATACCAGAATCTCTGGGATGCATTCAAAGCAGTGTGTAGAGGGAAATTTATAGCACTAAATGCCCACAAGAGAAAGCAGGAAAGATCCAAAATTGACACCCTAACATCACAATTAAAAGAACTAGAAAAGCAAGAGCAAACACATTGAAAAGCTAGCAGAAGGCAAGAAATAACTAAGATTAGAGCAGAACTGAAGGAAATAGAGACATAAAAAAACCTTCAAAAAATCAATGAATCCTGGAGCTGGTTTTTAGAAAAGATCAACAAAATTGATAGACTGCTAGCAAGACTAATAAAGAATAAAAGAGAGAAGAATCAAATAGACGCAATAAAAAATGATAAAGGGGATACACCTCTACGCGAATAAACTAGAAAATCTAGAAGAAATGGATAAATTCCTGGATACATACACCTCCAAAGACTAAACCAGGAAGAAGTTGAATCTCTGAATAGACCAATAACAGGCTCTGAAATTGAGGCAATAATTAACAGCTTACCAACCAAAAAAAGTTCAGGACCAGATGGATTCACAGCCGAATTCTACCAGAGGTACAAGGAGGAGCTGGTACCATTCCTTCTGAAAGTATTCCAATCAACAGAAAAAGAGGGAATCCTCCCTAACTCATTTTATGAGGCCACCATCATCCTGGTACCAAAGCCTGGCAGAGACACAACCAAAAACGAGAATTTTAGACCAATATCCTTGATGAACATTGATGCAAAAATCCTCAATAAAATACTGGCAAACCGAATCCAGCAGCACATCAAAAAGCTTATCCAACATGATCAAGTGGGCTTCATCCCTGGGATGCAAGGCTGGTTCAACATATGAAAATCAATAAACATAATCCAACATATAAACAGAACCAAAGACAAAAACCACATGATTATCTCAATAGATGCAGAAAAGGCCTTTGACAAAATTCAACAACCTTCATGCTAAAAACTCTCAATAAAGTAGTTATTGATGGGATGTATCTCAAAATAATAAGAGCTATCTATGACAAACCCACAGCCAGTATCATATTGAATGGGCAAAACCTGGAAGCATTCCCTTTGAAAACTGGCACAAGACAGGGATGTCCTCTCTCACCACTCCTATTCAACGTAGTGTTGGAAGTTCTGGCCAGGGCAATCAGGCAGGAGAAGGAAATAAAAGGCATTCGATTAGGAAAAGCGGAAGTCAAATTTTCCCTGTTTGCAGATGACATGATTGTATATCTAGAAATCCCCATGGTCTCAGCCCAAAATCTCCTTAAGCTGATAAGCAACTTCAGCAAAGTCCCAGGATACAAAATCAATGTGCAAAAAACACAAGCATTCTTATACATCAATAACAGTCAAACAGAGAGCCAAATCATGAGTGAACTCCCATTCACAATTGCTTCAAAGAGAATAAAATACCTAGGAATCCAACTTACAAGGGATGTGAAGGACCTCTTCAAGGAGAACTACAAACCACTGCTCAAGGAAATAAAAGAGGATACAAACAAATGGAAGAACATTCCATGCTCATGGGTAGGAAGAATCAATATCGTGAAAATGGCCATTCTGCCCAAGGTAATTTATAGATTCAATGCCATCCCCATCAAGCTACCAATGACTTTCTTCGCAGAATTGGAAAAAACTACTTTAAAGTTCATACGGAACCAAAAAAGAGCCTGCATTGCCAAGTCAATCCTAAGCCAAAAGAACAAAGCTGGAGGCATCACGCTACCTGACTTCAAACTATACTACAAGGCTACAGTAACCAAAACAGCATGGTACTGGTACCAAAACAGAGATATAGATCAATGGAACAGAACAGAGCCCTCAGAAATAATGCTGATATCTACAACTATCTGATCTTTGACAAACCTGAGAAAAACAAGCAATGGGGAAAGGATTCCCTATTTAATAAATGGTGCTGGGAAAACTGGCTAGCCATATGTAGAAAGCTGAAACTGGATCCCTTCCTTACACCTTATACAAAAATTAATTCAAGATAGATTAAATACTTAAATGTTAGACCTAAAACCATAAAAACCCTAGAAGAAAACCTAGGCAATACCATTCAGGACATAGGCATGGGCAAGGACTTCATGTCTAAAACACCAAAAGCAATGGCAACAAAAGCCAAAATTGACAAATGGGATGTAATTAACCTAAAGAGCTTCTGCACAGCAAAAGAAACTACCATTAGAGTGAACAGGCAACCTACAGAATGGGAGAAAATTTTCACAACCTACTCATCTGACAAAGGGCTAATATCCAGAATCGACAATGAACTCAAACAAATTTACAAGGAAAAAAAAACAACCCCATCAACAAGTGCGTGAAGGATATGAACAGACACTTCTCAAAAGAAGACATTTATGCAGCCAAAAGACACAAGAAAAAATGCTCATCATCACTGGCCATCAGAGAAATGCAAATCAAAACCACAATAAGATACCATCTCACACCAGTTAGAATGGTGATCATTAAAATGTCAGGAAACAACAGGTGCTGGAGAGGATGTGGAGAAACAGGAACACTTTTACACTGTTGCTGGGACTGTAAACTAGTTCAACCATTGTGGAAGTCAGTGTGGCGATTCCTCAGGGATCTAGAACTAAAAATACCATTTGACCCAGCAATCCCATTACTGGGTATATACCCAAAGGATTACAAATCATGCTGCTATAAAGACACATGCACACGTATGTTTATTGAGGCACTATTCACAACAGCAAAGACTTGGGACCAACCCAAATGTCGAAGAATGATAGACTGGATTAAGAAAACGTGGCACATATATACCATGGAATACTATGCAGCCATAAAAAATGATGAGTTCATGTCCTTTGTAGGGACATGGATAAAACTGGAAACCATCATTCTCAGCAAACCATTGCAAGGACAAAAAACCAAACACCGCATGTTCTCACTCATAGGTGGGAATTGAACAATGAGAACACGTGGACACAGGAAGGGGAAAATCACACCCTGGGGACTGTTGTGGGGTGGGGGGAGGGGAGAGGGATAGCATTAGGAGATATACCTAATGCTAAATGATGAGTTAATGGGTTCAGCACACCAACATGGCACATGTATACATATGTAACAAACCTGCACGTTGTGCACATGTACCCTAAAACTTAAAGTATAATAATAAAATAAAATAAAAAGAAAAAAGCAAACAGAACTACATTATAATAAATGAAGAAATAAAAAGTCATCCTAGAATAAATGTCACATATGTATGAAAAATTAACACAGATATTATTATCTGTGAAGAAGAGAAACAGAATAATAAAGTGGAAAAATATTTAAAGATATAATCTTAAATAAATTTTTATTAATGAAAATAAATAGGCCAAAAAGTACATAGTGCCTAAAAACAGTTGAAACAGAGCAGTCAAAACAAAGAAATACACTTTGGGAGGCCGAGGCGGGTGGATCACGAGGTCAGGAGATCGAAACCATCCTGGCTAAAGTGGTGAAACCCCGTCTCTACTAAAAATACAAAAAAAAAAAAAAAAAAAAAAAAAAAAAGAATTAGCCGTTTGTGGTTGCGGGTGCCTGTAGTCCCAGCTACTCAGGAGGCTGAGGCAGGAAAATGGCGTGAACCCGGGAGGCAGAGCTTGCAGGGAGCTGAGAATGCGCCACTGCACTCCAGCCTGGGCCCCTGGGCAAGACTCTGTCTCAAAAAAAAAAAAAAAAAAAAAAAAAACGAAAAGAAAGAAATATCCAACTAGGTATTGCTGGATTTTAAAATACAATGAACAGAGACTTTTACCAGTCAGACAAAAAGATAAAGTCCACAAGGCATAAATCAGGCTTGCTTCATAATTCTTCATCCCATCACTTAATGTTACAAGACATTAGGATAATGCCTATAAATTTTAAAAGCCAAAAATCTGTGACAACATTTTTAGATTCAGATAAAATGTAATTTTAATATCAAAGCAGGAATTAAAGAGATATAACTCCTAGTAAGTCTTCATGAACACAACCAGAGAAAGGAGTTCGCTCAAGCAAGTAAAGAGTAGAGAAACTATGGCAGTAAGCAGTGAATCAGTTTAAATGTAGGCTTATGACTAAAATAAACATGATGTGTTTGATAACATGGTATGTTATCACATACCGTATAAAAACAATATAAATTCTCATTTTGTAGAAATAATCAAAACAGTCCAGGTGCAGTGGCTCACGCCTGTAATCCCAGCACTTTGGGAGGCCAAGGAGGGTGGATCTCCTGAGGTCAGGAGTTCAAGATCAGCCTGGCTAATGTGGTGAAACCCTGTCTCTAATAAAAATATAAAAATTAGCCAGGTGTGGCAGTGCACGCCTGTAATACCAGCTACTCAGGAGGCAGGACAAACACTTGAACATGGGAGGCGGAGGTTGCAGTGAGCCAAAATCACACCACTGCACTCCAGCATGGGTGATGGAGGGAGACTGTCTCAAAAAAAAAAAAAAGAAAGAATCAAAACAATGGAAGTTTGGAGGTGAAGAGAAATAATGTAAGAATGCTTGTTTCTACAAATTTCATATCCAGTGATAAGAATATATTATTTTATATTGGTCACATCACTTAATAGAGATAAGTCATAAGCTAAGTGATATGTTCAATTAAACTAGATGCTAGAAAAGAATAAAACCCATGGAGGAAGGGGAAATACATTAATTTTCATGGTAGACAAACACAGATAGAACCAAATAAAAATAATCATTAGCATTAAAATGAAAACAAACATTTATTGATCTTTTTAGTGTACGTTTGATACTATTTCAAGTGACTGTAGTTGTTACTAACTCAAATTCTGACATTATATTTAGAAATTGTATACCTTATCTCCGTTTTGATGAGAAACAAATTGGGGCTCATAAAGGGTGAGTAATATGCTCATAACTTCACAGTGTTAAATGACAGAACTGATATTTAATACTATAATAAAATAATTTGATAAATTGTTGCTTCTAATAATATTCTTTATTGCAATAAACATAAAGGTTTTATACATAAAGCAATGAAACAGTCAATACTGTGTATTTGTGGAATTTAGAGCACGGAGTAACAGGGAGCATAGCCTCTTTTACAGATCATAGTTTTGAAATTCCAGTGTATACTTTTAAAGATTGGCACTTAAAAATATCAATAATGTGGGAGGCCGAGGTGGGCAGATCACGAGGTCAGGAGATCAAGACCATCCTGGCTAACACAGTGAAACCCCGTCTCTACTAAAAATACAAAAAATTAGCTGGGCGTGGTGGCGGGCACCTGTGGTCCCAGCTACTCGGGAAGCTGAGGCAGGAGAATAGCGTGAACCCAGGAGGCGGAGCTTGCAGTGAGCCGAGATTGTGCCACTGCACTCCAGCCTGGGTGACAGAGCAAGACTCTGTCTCAAAAATAAATAAATAAATAAATAAATAATGCAGCATCAATAAGCAACTTTTTGATTGCATACCTGAAAATGTTTTGACCATAATCAGAGGGGAGAGCAACTTAAAGTATGTGTTAGATATACTGTACTTTTATTATATTTATGTTTTTAAGTAAATACTAATAGTTTTTCCTTATTCTCTGATGACTGCTCCCTATTTCAAGTTCTCCATTCACTTCTATTCCCAAAGTAGGATTAGTCTAATTTACCCTTTTGCATTTAGCTACATTAAGAACAATCCTAAAGGAACTCAGTTTCATTCCTGAAACATTTATTCATCATTACCTATTCCTTGCTAAGTCCTGTGCTTGCCATATACAACATAAATGTTGAATATATAAAATCCCTCACCTTGAAAGGTTAAAAATCTGAAACAAAATATATAATAAAGTATGACTGTGAAAAGCACCCATTTGAGAAAAAGGGATGTTACTATGAGAAAATAAAGGAAAAATATTGCCTAAATTTTGAGAAAAAGCTCAAATATAAATATGAGTCAGAAGGTTCTATTATTTCTAATGGATACTTCAAAAATCTGACTGCAAACAAAATGTTAGGGAAGCAATGATATACTGGAGATCCCAAGATGCCAGAGTCCAGGCACTCTATTTCCCAGTTGTTCACAGTCAAGCAATATAAATAAAGAGAATTCCTAAATATTCTGTCAGTTTATTAACGCGAATAATGATTAAAGTTTTACACCAGTGGTGTAAAACAAAAGCAACACTGCCAACATTAAACAAGGCGTAGAGAATCCATAATGTCTATATTGAGGTGGAAACAAAAGAAATGAATAAATTCCTGGACACATAAAACCTACCAAGATTGAATTATAAAGAAATAGAAAATTTTGGCCAGGCACAGTGGCTCATGCCTGTAATCCTAGCACTTTGGGAGGCTGAGGTGGGTGGATCCCTTGAGGTCGAGAGTTCTAGGCCAGCCTGGGCTACATGGTGAAACCTGTCTCTACTAAAAATACAAAAATTAGCTGGGCATGATGGCGGGCACCTGTGGTCCCAGCTACTCGGGAGGCTGAGGCAAGAGAATTGCTTAAACCTGGGAGGTGGAGGTTGCGGTGAGCCAAGATTGTGTCACTGCACTCCAGCCTGAACAAACAAAAAACTCTCAACAAAGCAATAATAGTGAGATCAAAGCCATAACAAAAAGTCTCCCCTCAAAGAAAAGCCCAGGACCTGATGAATTCACTGCTCAATTCTATCAAATATTTAAAGAAGAGCTAACACTAATCTTAAACTCATCAAAAAAACTGAAGGAGAAAGACTACTTCCAAAGTCATTCTACAAGGCCAGCAATAACTTGATACCAAATCCAGAAAAGAACACAATGAAAAAGCAAACTATAAGCCAATATCACTGATGAACATAAATGCAAAAATCCTCAACAAAATACTAGCAAACCAAATCAACAACACATTAAAAAGATCAAGTGATCACCGTGATCAAGTGAAATACATTCCAGGGATGGAAGGATGATTCAACATTTGCAAATCAGTGAACGTGATATATCACAACAGAATCAAGAACAAAAATTATATAATTATTTCAATAAGTGCCCAAGAAGCATTTGATAAAATTCAACATCCATTTATGCCAAAAACTCTCATTAAAATGGGTATAGGAGAAACATACCTGAAAATAATAAAGCTCGTATATGATAAACCCACTGCTAACATTGTACTGAATGGGGAAATATTAAAGGCCTTTCATATAAAGGCTGTAACAGGACAAGGATCCCCACTCTTGCTGCTATTATGCAAGATAATACTGGAAGTCCTGGCCAGAACAATTAGGCAAGGAAAAGAAATAAAGGGAATCCAAACTGAAAAGGAAGAAGCCAAATAAGCCTTGTTCATAGACAACATGATCTTATACCTAAAAAAACCTAGACTCTACCAAAAAACTGTTAGACCTGATGATCTAACCCAGTAAAGCTGTAGAATACAAAATCAACATACAAAAATCGGTAGTATTTATATACATGAATAGCCAACAATATGAAAATCAAGAAAGCAATCCCATTTACAATAGCTGCAACAATATAAAATACCTAAGAATCAGTCTAACCAAAGATGTAAAAGAAAAGGTATAAAATGCTGATGAAAGAATGAGAAAAGAACACACAAAAAAATGTAAAGATACTCCATATTCGTGGACTGGGAGAATCAATATTGGAAAAATGACAATACTCCCAAAGCAATTTACAGGTTCAGTGCAATCCGTACTGTAAAGAACCAATGATGTTCTTTACAGTAATAGACAAAAAAACTTCTAGAATTTATATGGAACCAGAAAAGGACCTGAATAGCCAAAGCAATTCTGAGCAAAAAGAACAAAGCTAGCAGTATCACACTACCAGACTTCAACATTTTACTCCAAAGCCATAGTAACCGAAACAGCACAATGCTGAGATAAGATAGACACAGAGATGTAAATTGTGTAGCTTTATATCTACATAATTACAACCAACTCATCTTTCACAAAGATACCAAGGACATGCAATGGAAAAACAACAATGTTTTCAATAAATAGTACTGGGAAAACCGGATAATTATATGTAGAAGAATTAAATCAGACTCCCCCTCTCTCACCGTACACAAAAATCAAATCACATCCACACAAAGATGGATTAAAGACTTAAAATGAATACCTGAAACTATAAAATTACTAGAGGAAAACAATGGAGAAATGCTCCAGGACATAGGCATGGGCAAAGATTTTTTTTGTCTAAGATCTCAAAAGTATAAGAAGCCAAAGTAAAAAATAGACAATTGGGATTATAGCAAGCTAAAAAGCTTCTGTTCAGCAAAGGAAATAACGAACAAATTTAAGAGACATCCCACAAAATGGAAGAAAATATTAGCAAACTATTCATCTAACCAACAAATTTAAGAGACAACCCACAAAATGGAAGAAAATATTAGCAAACTATTCATCTGACAAGACATTAATAAATGGAATATATAAGGAACTCAACTCAACAGCAAAAAATAAATAATTTGACTAAAAATTGGCAAAAGATCTAAACAGATATTTCTCAGAAGAAGACATACAAATGGCCAACAATCATATGAGAAAAATACTCAACATCGGTAATCATCAGAGAAATGCAAATCAAACCACATCATGATATCATCTTACCTGTTTAAATGGCTTGTATAAAAAAGACAGGTGGTACAGATGCTGGTGAAGACGTGGAGAAAGGGGAATCTTAGTACACTTTTGGTGGAAATGTAAATTAGTGCAGAAACTATGGAGAACATTATGGAGTTGCCTCAAAAAACTAAAAGTAGAACTGCCATATGATCCAGGAATTCCACTATTGAGTATGTATCCAAAAGAATGGAAGTCAACGTATTAAAGAGATATCTGCACTCCCATATTTTTTGCAGCACTGTTCACAATAGCCAAAATATGGAATCAACCTAAGTTCCTATGAATGGATAAAGAAAGTGTGGTATATATACACAAAGGAATATTATTTATCCATAAAAGAGAATAAAATCCTGTCATTTGCAGCAACATGGATGGAACTGGAGGCCATTATGTTAAATGAAATAAGCCATGCACAGAAAGGCAAATATCACATGTTCTCACTCATATGTGGGAGCTAAAAAAGTGGATCTCATAATGATACAGTGTAGACTGGTAGTTACCAGAAGCCAGGAAAGAGAGGGGGTAGTCGGGGGGATGAAGAAAGAAAAGGATATAAATGTATTTATATCCACTGAACTGTGCACTTAAAATGATAAATATAGTAAATAAAAGATTGATGTGGTAGGAGACCCCTTTTGTTGTTATTGCACATGATTAATGTTGATGACATTGTTATTGTTATTATTCTTGCCAAAAACCATGTGACCCACAGATTTCTAGCACAGAGATGACTCTGGATAAACAGTTGTTTACAGAAATAAAATAAATCATGAATTAGAGTAAAAAGGCAGAAACAAAATAAATGGAAGGAAAAAGAAAGGAACAGAGGTGAAAGAAAGAGAGGAGCAAAAGATGGAATTATTCTAAGAGATCATATGGAGAAAAACGGAGAACAAAATTCCCTGCAAATTTTAATTCTAAGAACAAGAACAGAAAAGCCTGCACATTTCAGTGAAATATTTATCAGAGAAGTGTTAGAATAAAGATGAAAAGTTTGGAGTTGGAATAATTGAAGAACTTGATAAACCAATTTCTAGTTTTTATCTCTTTCCTTATTTTTAAACAAGGCTAGAACTGGTGTAATCTTCAACTTGCTTTCACCTCCAATACTCTAATAAGATAAAATAAAATATAAATAATCATACTTTAGCTCATTCTTAGTCCATGGAGGTCTTTGGTATATATACTGCAAATGCACACCCACAGAGGAACAAAGATGGCAGAAGACAAGGAGGAGCAAGTCACATCTTACATGGATGGTGGCAGGCAAAAAGAGAGAGTGCTTGTGCAGGGGAACTCCTCTTTATAAAACCATCAGATCTCATGAGACTTATTCACTATCACAAGAACAGCATGGGAAAGACCTGGCCCTGTGTTTCAATTACCTCCAACTAGGTACTTCCTAGAAATTCAAGATGAGATTTGTGTGGGGACACGGCCAAACCATATCATACAGGAAGGCTGAGAGACAAAAAACAAACAAACAAACAAAACAAAGCAAAAACCAACAAAAATGGAGAAAGTCAACTAAGAAAAGATATATGTGGACTTAAATGAACTCAAGGTCGAGAGTTTCTGAGGTTATAATCAGGAGTCAGTAGGGAGTGAGTGAACAGCAAGATATCCTGCAGTAGGAAGTTCCTAGAAAATGTGTAAAGGAGGGTGAAAATACTAAGCCCAGCTATGAGCTAGTCACACAAAAAATAGGAAAACCTAGTCACAGTCTTTGAAAAACAACCTGGGCTCCCCTAAAAACACAACTGACAGGCTCTCATGTGTAGGCCACTCATTACCATTTTCACACTACATCCCAAGTGCTTAACACAAGATTAGGAATTAATTTCTTAATGCCCTTTAGCATTTGCAGCATTTCTTGAAGATAAGTCTGTTTCCTATAATTAAAAAAGTTTTAAAATAATTTTATAACCCTCTTACCCCCAAATAGGTAGTAAAATTACTGGCTGCTCTTTTTAGATAATTATCTGTGTGTAACAGATTTCTCATTTACACAATTGGACCAGCCATGATAACTAGAATCCTGCCAACATCTTTACAGTGTCTCTCCTGCAGTGGCTGATTTCCTGTGTTCTCTCTTGAATTCTCTTCTTAACCTGGGAGGTAGAGCTCATGTTTCCCTGGACACATGCAATTTCATAATTGCTTCCTCTCATACTAGAATCTCTACTAATCACCTACTCTAAGTCTAGCTCTGCCAGACCTATTTATTTCTTTAAGACACTAAAACTCTGCCGAATTAACAGAATTATAGCAGAATTCATCAGTATTCCTGATGAACATAGATGTAAACATTCTTCAAAAAATACTAGTGAACCAAATTCAACAGCATATTCATCAAAAGACCATTCACCATGGTCAAGAGAGATTTGTCCCAGGGATGCAGGGATGGTTCAATATATGCAAAACAATAAACATGATACATCATTGTAACTATATTTTGTCTATTAGCAGAATAAAAGATAAAATCAATATAATCATTTAAACAGGTGCAAAAAAGAATTTGATAAATTTCAACATCTTTTTATTACAAAAACTTTCAACAAATTAGTTTGGAAAGAATGTACCTCAACAAACAAAAGGTTATATGTGACAAACCAACAGCTAACATTATACTCAATGGGGGTAAAGCTGAAAGCCTTTACTCGAAGACCTGGAACAGGAAAACAATGTCCACTTTTACCACTTCAATTAAACACAATCATATAAGTCCTAGCCAGAGCAATTAGGCAAAAGAAAGAAATAAAAGGCATCAAAACTGGAAAGGTGGAAGTTAAATTTTCCCTGTTTGCAGATGACATGATCTTATATAGAGAAAGAACCCTAAAGAACCCACCAAAAAACTGTTAGAACTAATAAATGAATTCAGTAAAGTTGCAGGATACAAAATCAACACACAAAAACTAGTAGCATTTCTTTTTTTTTTTTTTTGAACTTTTAAAACCGAAGTTTATTTATATTAGTTTTTAATCAAAGAAAAACATATACATAGCTAAAAAGAAATCAAATAATGCTGTTGGATTGGTAGTGAAAACCAGCAAATCTTTGCCTTTTCTCTACCCACCCCTGATTTCATTTTTCCAGAGACAACCACTTTTAACCCTTAGCAGTTTCTTATTGTAGTTTTTGTTTGTTTTATTTTGTTTTTTTCTGAAAAGACATGTGTATACTGCTTTTTCTGGACTTTTCTACAACAGATCTTGATTGGATTGCCACCATTACACACACATCTCTCTTCTCTCCTATCCTTCCAATGTTATAGAATTATTTCTTATAAAATCAGTATTCAGTAATTACATAATTATGACTAACTTTATATGGCTAGTATTGTTCACAGTTGAGATATGCAGTGTAGTTTTTGAATTTTTATTTTTCCTGGGGTTCATAATTACCTCAGTTTTGTTTTCTTAACAAAAGAAAAATTTGCAGATCACTAATTTATCCCCATGCTCTCTGGAAAATGAAAGCTCTCTAGTCTATATTCAAATACACCAGGTACTCTATCAATTTTTATTTTTTCAAATATTCTACCTGAGTTCTCCATCTTTAGGCATTTCCTGTTGACTTCCTACTGTTCTCCCCTACCATTCTCCCTCTTTAATACAGTTATATTACTATTTTAGAAACTTTATGGTTACCTTGTAAGTAATAAATGTCTTTTCTCCCTCAACAACAGACCATATCTTTCAACTTCCTCCTTTTTTTTTTTTTTTTTTTTTTTGAGATGGAGTTTCACTCTTGTTGCCCAGGCTGGAGTGCAATGGCGTGATCTCGGCTCACTACAACCTCCGTCTCCCAGGTTCAAGCTATTCTCCTGCCTCAGCCTCCCGAGTAGCTGGGATTACAGGTGCCTGCCATCACACCCGGCTAATTTTTGTATTTTTGGTAGAGACGGGGTTTCACCAAGTTGGCCAGGCTGGTCTTGAACTCCTGACCTCAGGTGATCCTCCCGCCTCGGCCTAACAAAGTGCTGGGATTACAGGTATGAGCCACTGTGCCTGGCTCAACTGTCCACTTTATAAGGACACTATCACCGTTCCATTTACCTTCCTCTCTCTCCTTCAACGTTCCCACTTGTATTTCCGGCTGATATTTTTAAAATATGGCAGATAACACTTGCATTCCACTTGGTAACCTTAATTAAGTATGCCCCTAATCAACAAAAATCATCAACAGCATTTTTATTTTATGGTTATTTAAACATTATTCACTGAACAGCCAAGCTTTGTGCTAGGAAGGGATTTCTTTTTCTTTGGCTCCAAGCTCTTGATTGACATCCTGCCACAGGAGCATTGAAATACAGCCCATTTTCTTATACTCTCACCATTCATTCAAAATCTTGCAGCATTTTATATTTGGTACTTGGAGGAGGATGCTTTTCCTGTACACTTTTATTTTTTTTTCACCTAGTTTCTAATTATTATTGTTTTCTCTTGTGGGATGAAGAAGTATATGCCTTCTATATCATATCCTTAATACCTTCAGCTTCTTACTCCTTGAAGCCTTGCTTACAATCCAATCCAATATTCCTGAAGTTTACTGATATTTTTTCCTGAAAATTTTAGCCTTTAGAAAAAAAAAAAAAGCGTTCTCTGACCTTTTTCACGTCCTGAAATTTGTCAGATGTTTATTTTAAGGTTGCATAGTTTCTTAGATCTTTTCAAGGTTCTTAACTGAAGTTCTCTGTTCCCGGAGTCGCATATTTCCTCTTTCTAGGAATTGCAGGCTCTCGGTGCTCCCAGAGGAGTTCCACTGGCAGTGAAGAGCCCAGCCACGAAGGGCGCCTGAGCACTCTCAAACAGACTGTGGGACTCGAAGTAGGCAGCTCTGATGCGCCGCGGAGGCCCCTGGGAGTCTGCCATCATGCTGTCCCGGGAGGCCCAGGCCGGCAGCTCAGTCGCGGCTCTAAAAGTGTACCTGCAAGCAGATGTTGAGGATCACAGAGCCTGCAACGACGTACAAGTATTGGAAGTTCATGAGTGCCAGGCCAGCTCAAAGAAGGCAAGGAGGGTGTGAGAGAGTCCCTTGCAGAAGACCGCGTACGAGGTGGGGGCCGCAGAGGGGCTTGAGGCCCTGATGGCCAAGGAAGACGGAGCAAGGGGCAGGGCCATGGGCCTAGTGTGGCCCCCCGCTCAGGTCCTGGGGCCAAGGTCCGCAGACCTTCTCAGCGATGGCCAGGACTGGTGGCGAAGGAAGGCAAAGCAGCCGCTGCAGCTCCGTCCAGTGCAGCAGGAGCAGGTCCTCCAAACTAGTAGTATTTCTATAGGTTAATAGTGAACTACCTAAAAAAGAAATCAAGAAAGCAATCCCATTTATAATAGTGCCAAAAAACCCAGGTATAAATAATATAATCAAGGAGGTGAACGATCTCTACAAAGAAAACTGTGAAATACTGATGAAGGAAATTGAAGAAGGCACAAATAAATGGAAAGATATCCCATGTTCATGGGTTGGAAAAAATCATGTTAAATGTCTGTATTACCCATAGTGATTTACAGATTCAATGCAATCCCTGTCAAAATAGCAATGACATTCTTCATAGAAACAGAAAACAATGTTTAAATTTGTATGGAAGCACAAAATACCCTAAAGAGCCAAAGCAATCTTGAGCCAAAAGAACAAAGCTGGAAACATCACAGTACTGAATTTCAAAATATCCTATAAGCTATAGTAGCCAAACAGCATGGTACTAGCATAAAACAGACACATAGACCAATGGAACAGAATAGAGAATTCAGAAATAAATTTACATATTTACAGCAAACTGATTTTGACAAGAATGCCAAGAACATACACTGGGGAAAAGACTGTTTTTTCAATAAATGGTATTGGGAAAATTGGATATCCATGTGCAGAAGAATAAAATTAGACCCTTATCTCTCACCAGATACAAAAGTCAACTCAAAATGGATTAAATACTTAAATATAAGATTGAAAACTATGAAACTACTAGAAAAAAATATAGGGGAATACTTCATGATATTGGTAGGAGCAAGGAGCTTTTGGAAAAGGCCTCAAAAGCATGGGCAACAAAAGCAAAAATGAACACATGGGATTTCATCAAACTAAAAAGTTTCTGTAAAGCAAAGGAAACAATCAACAGAATGAAGAGTCAATCTACAGAATGGGAGAAAGTATTTACAAACCATACATCTGAAAAGGGTTTGATATCCAAAATATATAAGGAACTCAAATAACTCAATAGGAAGAAAACAAAGAACCCGATTTAAAAATGGGTGAAAGACCTGAATGGACATTTTTCAAAAGAACTTTTGCAAATAGTCCACAGGTATATTAAAAAATGCTCAACATCACTAAACACTAGGGAAATGCAAACCAAAATCACAGTGAGATATCACCTCACTCCAGTTAGAATGGTTATTATCAAAAAGACAAAAACAAAACAAAACAAAACAAAAAAAACAAGTGTTAGCAAGGAGTGGAGAAAAGAGAAACCTTACATGCTACTGTTGGGAGTGTAAATTAGTACCATCATTATGGAGAACAGTAGAAGAGTCTTCAAAAAATTAAAAATAGAAATACCATATGATCTAGTAATCCCACTACTGGGTATACAGTCAAAGGAAAGGAAATAATATCTCCTGCACTCACCTATTTATTGCAGTACTATTCACAATAGCTAAGATATGAAATCAACCTGTGTCCACCAATGGGTGAATGAAGAAAATGTGATATATATGATATATATCATACGTAAATATATACACACATATATTCACACATACAATGGAATACTATTCATCCATAAAAAATATAAAATCTTGTCATTTGCGACAACATGGATGAATCTGGAGGGCATTATTAAGTGAATTAAGCCAGACACAGAAACACAAATATTGCATAATCTCACTCATATGTGAATCTAAAACAGTTGATCTCATAGAAGTATAGAGTATAAGGGTGGTTATCAGAGGCTGAAGTGGTTGGGAAGAGGGGGCATGGTGAGATAGTCATCAAATAATACACAATTACAGTTAGATAGGACGAATACATTTCAAGAGATCAATTGTAGAGCAAGGTGACAATAGTTAATAATGATACGTGGTATTCTTGAAAAATGTAGAGAGTAGATGTTATTTGCTGTCACCACAAAAATGATAGCTATGTAAGATAATGCATCTGTTAATTAGCTAGATTTGACCATTGCACAATGTATATGTACATCAAAACATCATGTTGTACATGATAAACTACATGTTATTTATCAACTTAAATACAAATAAGTAAAAAAATTCAGTTATACAAAGAAAAAAAAGTGTGATAGAATTCATTAGTAGAAAAAAAAACTAGTTGCCCCAAACCACAAATAATTTGCCCTCTGCCTCTAACATAATTTTTTGGATATATTCAAGTTTCACATCTGCCCCATAAACCCTTCTTTTTGGAGAGCAAAGCCCTGGAGGCTCAGCATATGTTTTAAATTGGTGCTTAATATTCAGAGCCACAGTCAAAATGAAAGAAGCTGCCTCTGCTCAGATCACTTGTCCATCTGTCTTTCTGTTCTCTTTGCATTAACATTTCCACAATCTTTCCTAAACCTGCCGTATCATTAACATGAAACATTCAAGTGGAAAGAAGCCAACCAGTATCTTCCTACAATCAAAGGGAGGCTGGGCAACTTAGGTGAATCAAATAGAGATAAATCTTCAATGCTACTCTTTCAGTGACAATGTGAAGGGCTCTGGCTGAAGTGACAGCAGTCGGTTGCTGTCCTGTGACTAAAAGGAAGGATAAAGGTGTTGAGATGAGACACCCGCAATCTTAAATCTGTTGAGAACTGAAATGCCAAGCTTTATCTATTAGGTTAGTGCAAAAGTTGGCATTAGCTTTAATGGCAAAACCGCAATAACTTTTGCACTAACCTAATGTACCCCTATGATCCCCAAACTGGAAGCATCCTAGTAAAAAGAGAGGTCCAGAAAAGTTCCAATACTAAGTCCTGGTTATTCTGCTATTTATTTATGGTCTTTCTTTGAGTATTCAGTACATTCTTTCTATGTGACAGGACTGTGTTGGTGAATAAGATGATAGGTTCTTTCTCTTCCAAATGCTGAAGAGTATTCATTCGGAATCATAGACATTGAATAAATAACTACATATATGAATGTAACAAAATAAAATGAAGGGCCATAAGACGGATTAAAAATGAGCATAAACTCTTTCCTAGCACCCCCACTAGAGAAATGGATTCAAACAAGAGAAATTATGGGAGTGAGCAGCCTGGCTTGGTTTCTTATTCTTACCTCACCCATCTGCATAATATGATAAACAAGCTCAATTCTCTTTTCTTCTGTGCAAAGAAGTGAAATTTTTCTCCTTTATGAGACAAAAAATAAAAGCAAGAATAAAGAGAAACTAGTTATCACTGTTATTTCAACACTAGAAAACATGATAACTAATTAATGGTTTATACTTTCTCAGTGGCAAATGAAGCATGACTTCTTCCATACTCCCAAACCAGATAGCAGTCCCCAATATCCATGGATCAATCTCCTGAACACCCGAAGTGATTTTTGTCATTCTTCTCTTAATGTATCCTCTTCTTCTCATTTATAACCAAGACCCTCAAAGAAGCGAATGGTTATGACATCATCTGGCATTCCCCAATGAGTATTTTCTTCAGCTAAGAATTAGGGAGGAAACCATTAAGTTCATTGAAGGCAATACACAATTTGTTTTTTAGTACAAATGCAGCTCTTCCTCTGGGCCTGGGCATGATATGCGGTATTCCAGTTTGTTGGTTTATTTATGTCAAAACATGATACAGACATTTTCAGCTTTATCTACTGATACTTTCCTTAATCTGATACCCAAGCTAAAAATAACAACTTTGTTCTGTATAGCCAAATAACCAAGGAATCATTAATCTTGCAATGCTACAAAATGTCCTTCCAGATTTCTAAATAAAATGCATCATTTAAGTAACCTATATTTGTCTGTATTTTAATACTCTACCATTGAACAGTATTGAAATAGAATGAATGTGTGGTCATTTAAAAGTATTCTTATCATATATCCCTGTCAGTCTCTTTAAACTCCCCAGTGTCTCCATGACAATTCATAGGCCTCAGGAATATACTGACACTATGTAGAGAATACTACTACAGTGATACCTCCTGTGAAAGTGTGATTACAAAGCATAAGCTCAGAAACTTACTAATTGTAGTTGTGTCTTCAGAAGAAATGATGGTCATGCCCTCTGGAAAATAAATAAGATAAATTAAGAAATTACTGATACTCCTACTAAATAGTTGGCCAGCTAATTTCCTACCAACTCAGTTAGATTCAAATGATATAAACTAATGATAGATAAAAGGAACAGGAGTAATATAAGAGTATTCCTAAAAAGCATAATTAATAGTAATAATTTCTAATTGTTTTTAAGATAAAACTTTAATTCTACTAAAAAATAATTTTTTACTGATGTGGCAGTCTTCTTTCCCTGGATATATAGTGGTTAAGAAAGAATAAAATTTCTCAGTATCAAAACTTGTGTTTTCACCTCTATCATCAGTATTGAATGAAGTATCTTTAGATCCAGGGTGAAGCTGCTCTTAACTAGCTTCTAAAGAGTTCCTCAATCTTTATTCCCATAGACTTACCACTGGAAACTATGAGGCTGGACACACCCGCCATCACAAGAAGAACCAGGAAGGTAAATGGAACAGATCTGTAAAATACAGAAGGCTCAAGTAGGTAATGCGCTAAGTTCTTGGATATTAGTTGATGGTCCTTTTATATCAGGCATGATCTAATAGGACCTGCTTTTCATGTTAAGGTTTAGTGATTTGAAACAAGGACAATAAAACTAAAACAAACAACGTAGCCTGAGGCCCAATGACAACGACATTGACTTCAAAGCACCTTAGGCATTTAAATGGAATGTGAGGCCAAGATGTCTAAACCAAAGAATTATCTAAAGAAGACTCTCATTTCTTAGCTAACCTTCAGATATTTTTCTGAGATTTTCTATCAAAAATTATTTGAACTTAAACTTTTAGCTTCTTATAGCCTGTTCCATATAAGTTAGAATGTTCCCCTTTTCCAAGATGAAGTTATCTTATCCTCCAGATTCCCTTCTCTTCAATATCTTCTAAATTATCCCCTTTCATTTCTCTTTCTTAAAGTCTATATTTCTTGTTATTCCTGACTTTTAACACATTATATAATTCATTGTAAATCCTTCTTTTATTAATCATTAAAATAAACAAAACAAAAGAGAAATGGGATCTAGAAGTTAAATCTTCAAAAAGAAATTTTCCAATCTTTTACCCATCACTGTTCTTGTTCCTTTTCAAACTTTCTTTATTCCAGAACACACTACATTTACTATCTTGTCTTCTTCCATTTTCCATTCATTTCTTATCTTGTGTTAATATAGTTTTCAACCCTGTAACACTATCTTACTTGACTTATCTGCTTTATGTAATACTATTGACTATTTCTTGAAAGTCCTTGATCAATTATTTTCTTCCAACTTCTTTGATTACACCTTTGCAGTTTTCTATTTTAGATTATTTTTAATAATGCATTCCTATGATTTTCTTCTGTTCTTCCTCTTCTCTCATTAATTTACTTTTTCCCCCTGTGTCAAATAATTCATACCAATATATCATTCCTGTATTCATTTTTAATTTTTTAATATTTATATTTAACCAAGACTACCCTTCTTAGTTCCATAGACAGATAAGTAGCAAGGTAGGTGATAGAAAGTTAAAAAGATAGATAGAAATTGTTAGAAAAACTTCAGCCAAAATGTAAAGGAGTTTAATGGAGCAATAAATGATTCACAAATCAGGCATCCCCCAGAATCACAGCAGATTCAGAGAGGCTCCAGGAATGCCTCATGGTCGGAACAAATTTATAGACAAAAAAAGTAAAGTGACATACAGAAATCGGAAGTGAGGCACAGAAACAGCTGGATTAGTTACAGCTTGGCATTTGCCTTATTTGAACACAGTTTGAACACTCAGCAGTGTGTATGACTGGTTGAGATATGGCTGCTGAGATTGGCCAAGACTCAAGTGATTGTTACAGGTGTATACTCCTGAGTTAGGTTTTCTTTTATTATTATTATTATTATTATTGTTATACTTTAAGTTTTAGGGTACATGTGCACAATGTGCAGGTTAGTTACATATGTATACATGTGCCATGCTGGTGTGCTGCACCCATTAACTCGTCATTTAGCATTAGGTATATCTCCTAATGCTATCCCTCTCCCCTCCCCGCACCCCACAACAGTCCCCAGAGTGTGATGTTCCCCTTCCTGTGTCCATGTGTTCTCATTGTTCAATTCCCACCTATGAGTGAGACCATGCGGTGTTTGGTTTTTTGTCCTTGCGATAGTTTACTGAGAATGATGATTTCCAATTTCATCCATGTCTCTACAAAGGACATGAACTCATCATTTTTTATGGCTGCATAGTATTCCATGGTGTATATGTGCCACATTTTCTTAATCCAGTCTATCTTTGTTGGACATTTGGGTTAGTTCCAAGTCTTTGCTATTGTGAATAGTGCTGCAATAAACATACGTGTGCATGTGTCTTTATAGCAGCATCATTTATAGTCCTTTGGGTATTAGGTTGCAGTTTATCCATAAGGACTCAAATATAGAAGTATGGAGTCTTTCTCTGGCCATATTTAGTTTGTTTTAACAATATTCACCTACTAAGCTGTCTTCTGTTGTCATGAAGACTAGTTTAAGATTTACACACACACACAGACGCGCACACGCACACACACACACACCTCTTTTGCTTATGAGCGCTCAGGCTCCTTAACCAGAGAAATGTAGCTATATAAGAGAGCAATAGTTGCATCTTGTATATCCTTTTCTCAGGGCACACTTTTATATCTGAAGTAAAGTAAATCATCCAAGATTGGCTGGTAATTATATTTTCTATTTAATAATTTTTCAATATTTGACTATTACAGTTGTCCCTCAGTATCCATCAGGGATTGGTTCCAGGACCCCCTCAGATACCAAAATCCAGGGATGCTCAAGTCCTACAGTAGCCCTGTGGCACCCGTGAATAGAAAAAGTCAGCCCTATGTATTTATGGGTTTCACATCCCATAAATACTGTGTTTTCCATCCATGTTGGGTTGAATCTATAAATATGGTATCTGTAGATCAGGATGGCTGACTATTTGCACATAACCTGTGCACAACCTCCCATATACTTTAACTCATCTCTAGATTGTTTATGTACCTAATATAATGTAAATTCTATGTAAATTATTGTTATACCGCATTGTCTTAAAAAGTCTGTATATGTTCAGTACAAATCATCCATTTTTTATTGATCAAATATTCTCGATGCATGTTAGTTGAATATGCAGATGCAGAACCCATGAATATGGGGGGCTGACTGTATTATAAATAATTCTGCGCCATAACAATAAGGCTTCAACTTCAACGAGGGGATTTCTGGTTAACATTAGTAGGAACATCTAAACGAATGGGCTTGGCATTATTGACATAAACAATGTAGGCAACTTTGTAGCAGAATTTGAAAAAGTGACACACACACAGCTGCACACACTTATTATACATATATTAGTGGTGTTTCTTCCAATGACTGGTAGTGATGCTGTGGGAGTTGGATGGGCATGAGATTGCAAAATCTCCAGTTCAGTGACTTAGAGATGTCTCAAATTCAGCTTTCCCCAAACCACACTTTTTATATTGTGAACCCAAAATATCTGAGACATGTCTCAGTCAATTTAGAAAGTTTATGTTGACAAGGTTATGGCATGCCAGTGACACAGCCTCAGGAGGTCTTGATGACATGTGCCCAAGAAGGTTGGGATACAGCTGGCTTTTATACATTTAGGGAGGCATGAGACATCTATCAGTATGTATAAGATGTACATTGGTTCGGTCTGGAAAGGTGAGACAACTTGAAGTGGTGGCGGCGGAGGGGGGGTCCAGTTCAGAAGTAGATAAGAGTCAAAAGATTGCATTCATTTGAGTCCTTGATCAGCCTTCCACTGAATACACAATTTAGTCTGGCTCAGTGAATCTGCGTTTTTACATAAACAAAAAGGCAGAGGAAGCAATCAGATATGCATTTGTAACAGGCGAGCCTCAGAGGGATGACTTTGAGTTTTTTCTGTCCTTTGTCCACAAGGAATTATCTTGCTGGCAAATTGTGAGGGAGTTAATGTAGGATTTTATCTTTGTAGCTATCTTATTTAGGAATAAAATGGGAGGCAAGTTTGCCTGACACAGTTACCAGCTTGATTTTCCCATGGCTTAGTGATTTGGGGATCCTGAGATTTATTTCCCTTTCAAAATATATTGCTCCTTCTTTATTCTGTAATCTTAATTTAGGTACTGAGATGGTTTGGCTGTGTCCCCACACAAGTCTCATCTTGAACTGTTTGTAGCTCCCACAATTCCCATGTGTTGTGGGAGGGACCCGGTGGGAGGTAATTGAATCCTGGGGGCAGATCTTTCCCATCCTATTCTTGTGATAGTGAATAAGTCTCATGAGACCTGATGGTTTTATAAAGGGGAGTTTCCCGGTACAAGTTCTCTTCTCTTGTCTGCCACCACATGAGACATGCCTTTCATCTTGTGCCATGATTGTGAGGCCTCCCTAGCCACATGGAACTGTGAGTTTATTAAACCTCTTTATTTTGTAAATTGCCCAGTCTCATGTATGTCTTTATCAGCAGCATGAAAATGAACTAATACAATAAATTGGTACCAGTAGAATGGGGCACTGCTGAAAAGATTCCTAAAAATGTAGAAGTGATGATGGAACTGGGTAACAGGCAGAGGTTGAAACAGGTTGGAAGACCCAGAAGAATACAGGAAAATGTAGGAGCTTGGAACTCCTTAGAGACTTGTTGAATGACTTTGACCAAAGTGCTGATAATGATATGAACAATGAAATCCATGCTGAGGTGGTCTCAGATGGAAATGAGGAACTTGTTGGGAATCGGAGCAAAGGTGACTCTTGTTATGTTTTAGCAAAGAGACTGGCAGCATTTTGCCCCCACCCTAGATATCTGTGGAACTTTGAACTTGAGAGAGATGATTTAGGATATCTGGCAGAAGAAATTTCTAAGCAGCAAAGCATTCAAGATGTGACTTGGGTGCTGTTAAAGGCAATCAGTTTTAAAAGACAAGCGGAGTATGAAAGTGTGGAAAATTTGTGGCCTGACAATGCAATAGAAAAGAAAATCTCATTTTCAGAGGAGAAATTCAAGCCAGCTGCAGAAATTTGCATAAGTAACAAGGAGCTGAATGTTAATCACCAAGACAATGGGGAAAATGTCTCCAGGGCATGTTAGAGACCTTTGCATCAGCCTCTCCCAGCATAGGCTGGAGGCCTAGGAGGTAAAAGTAGTTTTGTGAGCCAGGTCCAGGGTCCCTCTGCTGTGTGCAGTCTAGGGGCTTGGTGCCCTGGGTCCCAGCCACTCCACCCATCACTAAAATGGGCCTAGGTACAGCTTGGGCCATGGCTTCAGAAGGTACAAGCCCCAAGCCTTGTCAGCTTCCATGAGCCTGTGGGTGCACAGAAGTTAAGAACTGAAGTTTGGGAACCCCCACCTAGATTTCAGAGGAAGTATGGGAATGCCTGGATGTCCAGGCAGAAGTTTGCTGCGGGGCAGGGTGCTCATGGAGAACCTCTGCTAAGGCAGTGCAAAATGGAAATGTGGGGTTGGCACCCCCACACAGAGTTCCCACTGGGGTGCTGCCTAGTGGAGCTATGAGAAGATGGCCACCATCCTCCAGACCCCAGAAAAGTAGATCCACTGACAGCTTGCACTGTGTGCCTGGAAAAGCTACAGACCCTCAATGCCAGCCCATGAAAGCAGCTGGAAGGGAGATTGTGTGCTGCAAAGCCACAAGGGTAGAGTTTCCCAAGACCATGGGAACCCACGTATTGCATCAGCGTGACCTGGATGTAAGACATGGAGTTAAAGGAGTTCATTTTGGAGCTTTAAGATTTGACTACCCTGTTGGATTTTGGACTTGCATAGGGGCTTTAGCCTTCTCATTTTGGTCAATTTATCCCATTTGGAATGGGTGTATTTATCCAATGCCTGTACTCCCATTTTATCTTGGAAGTAGCTAACTTGCTTTTGATTTTACTGGCTCATAGATGGAAAGGACTTGCCTTGTTTCAGATGAGACTTTGGACTGTGGACTTTTGAGCTAATGTTGAAATTAGTTAAGACTTTGGGGGACTGTTGGGAAGGCATAATTGGTTTTGAAATGTGAGGACAGGAGATTTGTGAGAGGCCAGGGGTGAAATGATATGGTTTGACTTTCTCCCCACACAAATCTCATCTTGAATTGTAGCTCCCATAATTCCCATGTGTTGTGGGAGGGACCTGGTGGGAGGTAGTTGAATCATGGGGGTGGTTCTTTCCTGTACTATTCTTGTGATAGTGAATAAGTCTCATGAGATCTGATGATTTTATAAAGGGGAGATTCCCTGCACAAGCTCTCTTATTTTGTCTGCTGCCATGTGAGATGTGCCTTTCACCTTCCACTATGATTGTGAGGCCTCCCCAGCCATGTGCAACTGTGGGTCCATTAAACCTCTTTCTTTTGTAAATTGCCCAGTCTGGGTATGTCTTTATCAGCAACATGAAAATGGACTAATACAGGTACCATAACATCAAGTATGACTCTTGCATGCTATCTGTATCATCGCAACATGTAAAATGCTTAAATGTCCTTGGGCATGTTAGCAAGGTCGTACAGAAGCATAGACTAGGAATTTTTATTCATAAACATAAAGAAGATGTTAGGTGTGTTAATGTTAGTCTATGACTTTTTAAAAAATAAATAAATGGTAGTCAACTTCATTTATATCCTTTGCCTAGTTTGTCCATCTAGGTTTTTTCCCTTTTTTCTTATCAATTTATAGATTTGTTTTGATATAATGTGTTTGATATAATGTGTTTGATATAATGAAAGTTTTATTTGATATGTAAATAATATCATGTAATTTGAGCAAAGCTTCCTCATGGGAAATGAAGCTCTTTTCTAAGGTTGAGGATCTGGACTCTATCAATATCCTTTCAAATGTGCAAAGTGGGAAGGGGCAGGGATGCAATTCATACCAATTTTACATCACTAACCTGTTCTTACTTGTTATTCTCAGTGTATTAGCATTGGCTTAAGAAGACATAAAATCTAACCAAATTTGCAGCTCCAATATAATTCAGAGACATAATTATGAACTATAGTTGTAGTTTCTATGAAGAAATTTTTGGACATAGCAAACAAGTTGGCCCATATGAGAGATAATGAATGGCTTTAACTATTTCAAAATTTGGGTACTGTAGCATGCCATTTTGGGGTTTAGAAGATAATGCTCCAAAATATGGTGTTTCGGCATGCTGAGTGCTTGAATTAAAGGAAATAAAAACCCTCAGAACCAAGGTATCTCTCTGACTTTCCCCTGCCTTTCTGATCTTCTTTATTTTCCAAGTACTGAGAAATTTCCTCTTCTGACTAGGGGAGCTTCTTTACAAAAGAAATACAATTGTTTTAAGATTTTCTCCCTGGTAATCTCATCAAATAACTAGGAAATATTAACTACCAGAGAAAAGACTGGGAGTCATCACATCCAGACAGGCTTTTCATTTATTCTTCTGAGGGTAACTCAGAGGGTTTACATGGGAAAGTTTATCTACATAATGAAACAAGTTTTTTTACTGTGAAATTCTACTCTTCCCCTTCCTGCCACCTCCCCTAGAGCACATTCTTCCTGAAAATGAATTACTTCTATACCCACTCCCCATCTCACCTTCTTCTATGAAGAAGGGTATATAAGCATCTGGACCTCATTGGGTTATTGGATAATCATTCCCTTGAAATTCCCTGGTGTGTATGCACATTAAATGGATCTGTAAGCAAATTTTTATATCTGAAAACATTTAGCAGAGATAGTATTTGATCTGTTAAATTAATTTGAAGATGTTTCTATTTTATTTTACCAAAGATTTTAAAAACGATCTTTACCAAAGATTACTAAAGTCATGTGAACTGAAAGGTATTTGAGTTAAAGTTTTAATTTTTCTGATAAAATATTTGATTTAAGTACTTTTTTCTTTAAGCCAATTAGAGTTCTTTTATATATTTCAGTAGTAAAACATTATATACACCTGACATATATAAATACATAGACATATAGTAGCAGACCGAAGTGGATCTTATAGATTTATAAGATTATTATTTTGTCAGTTTTCAAAATTTCTCTGCCCCATTGTAGACTTGCAGTTTTTTTGAGAGCCTGTCTCATTGCCCTAGGCAATTGTCAGCTAGACAGCTCTAAATTTGCATTCTAAAGCAACAACTCTTAGGTGAAATCAGATAGAGAATTTACATCTCAAGGTACAGAGCTAAGAAGTTGGGCCTAAAAGATAATTATACGCTCAAACCAAGGAAATAAAAAAAGAAATGGTGTAAGTACATTTTAGTTAAGAAAGCCAGGAAAAGCACTTTAAATGGAAGCAATGACTTAAGACAATAAAGAGAAGTTTTAGATTTAAGAATCTCTCTTCTTGCAACTCTGAGGGTTCCATGAGGAAAACAGAGGTTCCTCCTAAAATGGAGTTTGTAGTGACTTTTCTGTTTCTCCCAAAGGAATCCCAGGCTGTTGAAAATTATTTTGGGTCCTCTCATGTGGGCATCCAAGACGGCAAGAGGAGAGGGAGGCCAAAAGCCTGACTGGTAAAAACTTTACCCTTATGTGGGCATGTCAGGCTTTTTGGTTCCCTTCCCCTGAGCCCAATCCTAAGCCAACCAGTTTAGGGTTTGGGAAATCAACTCTTTCCAGTTTAGAGGATGCATCTGAGGGGAGTATTCTATAGTATGGAGATAGAATTATCAGTGAAGAGAGAACAATGGAGGAGCAAGGAAAAAAGGTGCTTTTCAAGGGAGTCCCAGGATTTCAGGATGCATTCAAGAGGGGTACAGACTGAAGATGAATGGCTACTCATCTAAGAAGAAAGTGTACTATATGAATCATTATCAATCTATTGCACAGGAAGACATAAGTAGTGAAAATAAGAGTGAGAACTCCCACTAATAAAAAGTGAGAGTCTCAAAGGGGGGAAATGAGAGAAGAGAGACAGACCCTCTTATATTGTTTTATACTCAGAAAAAGAACGAGAAGCGAAACTAAAGTCAGGTAGCCCGGCTCCTAGGAACCAGACCCAAAACCAAGGAACCAGACCCAAAACCAGGCCTGGGCCTGCCTGACCTAAGCCTGGTAATTAAAGATCGATCCCTGACCTAACCAGTTATATTATCTATAGATTCCAGACATTGTATGGAAAGGCATTGTAAAAATCCCTGTCCTGTTCTGTTTCATTCTGATTACTGGTGCATGCAGCCCCCAGTCACGTACTCCTTGCTTGTTCAATCAGTCACGATCCTCTCACACACACCCACTTAGAGTTGTGAGCCCTTAAAAGGGACAGGAATTGCTCACTCGGGGAGCTCAGCTCTTGAGACCGGAGTCTTGCTGATGCTCCCAGCCGAATAAACCACTTTCTTCTTTAACCCGGTGTCTGAGGAGTTTTGTCTGCTGCTCATCCTGCTACACTTACAGGTTTTGGAATAGGCAGTGGAGTTAGGAGCAATGTTTTGCAGGCAGGGGGTGGATCTCACAAACTACATTCTCAAGGGTGGGGAGAATTATAAAGAACCTTCTTAAGGGTGGGAGAGATTACAAAGTACATTGATCAGTTAGAGTGGGGCAGAAACAAATTACAATTGTGGAATGTCATCAGTTAAGGCTATTTTCACTTCTTTTGTGAATCTTTGGTTGCTTCAGGCCATTAATAAGAAAAATAAAACAAAATAGTGGTAAAGTGTTGGGGCAGCAAAAAGTTTTGGGGATGGTATGGAGAGATAATAGGCAATGTTTCTCAGGGCTGCTTCGAGCAGGATTAGGGGCAGCATGGGAACTTACAGTGGGAGAGATTCAACTGAAGAAAGATTTTGGGGTAGGGGATTATACTGTGGGGTTGTTAGAAGGAGCATTTGTCATATAGAATTACTGGTGATGGCCTGGATGCGGTTTTGTATGAATTGAGAAACTAAACAAAAGACACAAGGTCTGAATAAAAGAGGTAAAAAAATAGGTATTAAAGGACTAAGAATTGGGAGTACCCAGGACATCCAATTAGAGAGTGTCCAAGGGGGTTCAACATTATTGTTTGCTTGGTTGGTGAGTTTTTGGGCTCTATGCTTGAGTTTTTTTATGTTGTCATATACCAGGCCAGATTGATTTAAGTAAAAACAACACTCTTCATTTAAAAATATACAAAGTCCTCCTTTTTCAGCAGTGAGTAAATCAAGGCCTCGGCAGTTATGGAGGACAACTGCAGCTAAAGAGTCAACCTGGGCTTGGAGAACAGATAAAGTTTGTGATATTAGCAGAGAAGTCATTAGGGAGGCTGTGGAATGTTGTGGCAGTGGTTGAGATGCCTGCTATTCCAGTTCCAAGTGCAATAGCGGAGGCAGAAAGTCCTAGACCCACAAGTAAAGGGATTAGTGGAATGACTCTTTTTTGTCATGTCGATGTCATGAGGGGGACAGGCAGTTGTTCGTTCCCATCTGCGAACTGGATTTTGGGGGTAAGGAAGACTAGAATACATGTGCCCGTCCAGTTGGCAGGCAGGCACATGTAGGTAGAAGAGCCACATAAAAAGAAGAGACCTTTTGCCAGGCAGAACTGGAAATGTAAAGTGAAAAGGTGAGAGGGTGTACTGAAAGAGGAATCCTGCACCCAAAATCCTAGAGATCCAGCAAGGGTAGCAGCTGTTAGAGGTTGTAATGGGGATTGATAGTGCAACTGTGTAGAGGGAGGGGTTCAGTTTTCATGGTATATGAAAAAGCGCATAGTGTCTACAAGTAACCTTTTACTGCTATTCATGGGGCTGGGTATAAGAAAGCAAGAGGAGGGCCTAGGAGGAGATTCAGACGAGCAGTGGGAGGGTAGCCAAGGATGGAGTGAGATGCAGGCTAGGTGTCTTCCTAAACAATAGTGACTGCCAATGTTTTTTAGTTTGTCAGTAATGATAGAGGTCTTATCAGTAATGCGAAGTTGGAATGCTACCATCTGTTTGATAATGTGTGTGGCTGGGTTCTGCAGATAAAGAGTAAAGGAACATGTGGACAGTGGAAGGTTGCCTAAAGGGATTCCAGTAGGCTGTTGTCAGGAGATGCACAAAGGAGAGGCAACAGGAATAGGATAGTTTTTTGTGTGGTTAGAGGTCCAAATATGGGGGGAGTGCAACTGACATAAGGAGAAAGGTGCCGTAAGTAGATGCGGAGAAGTGTGGCAGCTTGTTGGTGTGAAATGTCTGGGGAGTTCTCACCAAATCTGTCAAGAAAGTAAAGAAGTTCCTCAGGTGGGTAAAGATGAGGGCTATTTTCACTTCTTTTGTGGATCTTTAGTTGCTTCAGGCCATCTGGGTGTATACGTGCAGGTCACAGGGGACATGATGGCTTAGCTTGGGCTCAGAGGCCTGACATTCCTGTCTTCTTGTATTAATAAGAAAAATAAAATGAAATAGTGAAGTGTTGGAGCAGCACAAAATCTCAGAGGCCTGACAATTAAAGATTTTATTGGGTGAAAAGGAGGGAAAAATGGAAAAACAGAGACTCTTGGTGAAGTGAGAGAGTGTGCTTTCTGCCTTGCAGATTGAATCCCAGGTTCCACCCAGGAAGAGGCGAGGCCAGGCTCCTCCCCACTGCAAATGGCATGAACTTCTGTGGCTCCACCCCAGAGTGCACTCCTCCCAGTGTGCAGGCCAGCTGGAGTTTTGCCAGGGAGCCCTTCCCGCCTGGCTGTCTCATTATTACCAGATTTTAGCAGAGGCAAATAGCTGATATTTCTGGCTTTTGAGCATCTTTACAAAGGGTAACCTCCCCAATGAAGCCAATAAGCATTAATAAGGTTATGACTTAACTATGGAAGGGCTCATACAATTTATATGATTACTGAGTACTCTAATTGTAAGGAGAAGTTAAGAATAGCTGGTTGTCAATCTTTATGTTAGTGGAAAGAGGGTTCTCAGATCTCACGAAAGAAAAATTAGGGGTGAGTCCACAGAGTCCACACAGTAGAGTGAAAGCAAGTTTATCAAGAAAGTAAAAAAATAAAAGGGTGGTTACTCCATAGACAGAGCAGCCCTAAGGGCTGTTGTTTGGCTATTTTTATTGTTATTTCTTGCTTATATGCTAAGCAAGGGGTGGATTATTTATATGTTTTCCAGTAAAGGGGAAGGCAATTCCTGAAACTGATGGCTCCTCCCCATTTTAGGCCATACAGGGCAACTTCCTGACATTGCCATGGCATTTGTAAACTGTCATGGTGCTGTTAGTCTTTTAGCATGCTAATGCATTATAATTAGTGTACAATGAGCAACGAGAATGACTAGAGGTCACTTTCATTGCTATCTTGGATTTGTTGGGTTTTGGCTGGCTTCTTTACCACATCCTGTTTTATCAGTGAGGTCTTTGTGACCTTTATCTTGTGCCAGCCTTCTTTCTCATCCTGTGACTAAGAATGTAGCCCAGCAGGTCTAAGCCTAATTTTACCCATCCCCTATTCAAGATGGAGTCACCTGGTTTGAATACCTCTGGCACCAACTTAGTCATTAAAGAGAATTTTTAAGACAAAATCTCAACTTAGCTGTTATCCAGGAATGAGGCTCAGGCTAAAGACTGCTCTCTACCATTGTAAAAGCAGGAAAAGTCACCTTCCTTTCCAGAAGCAAGCAGAACTCCAGAATGGAATTGTAATAGCAAGATAAACCTTAGATCTCACTCAAATTTTGGGAGATCAAGTCTTCACTGGAGAGGATGAAGCTCCCAGACCTCAGCAAGTTGTCCTATTGGTTTGAGCAATAAAAATAGCCCAAGTTAGTATCAGGCACTGTTAGGAGATTTGCCACAGGTCAAGGGCCACCTCCACTCAGAATTTCATCATGGTTGCCAATTTGTAAACCAAAAACAGTGTCTCTATTAATTTAAAGGTTCATTTTGTCAAGGTTGAGGTTGTCCCTAGGAAGAAGAGACACAAGCCACGGTAGAATCTGTGGCTCACAACTTTTCCAAAGAGAATTTTGAGGGCTTCAATATTTAAAGTGGAAAAAGTGGGTGGGTGGGGAAAGGAGGAAGGAAAAAAAATGGGAGAGTATGGTCACATTCTTGTGAGGCTTGGGTTAGCCATCACTGAATCTACCTGTTACATGTGAAAAGGAAAAGACAGAGGAACAGCCAATTGTATATTTGTCTTGCACTTCATAAATCTGTACCTCGCTTAAGGTAAAGTAAACAAAGAGCAGAATTCAAATATGCATTCATCTCAGGGTGGACAGGGGGACAGTTTTTAGTTTCCTTTTGTTCCATACCTGTAAAGATAAGCTGTTAATTTACATTGTCAGGGTGAGGGAGGCCCCTTGAGTAGATATATGTCCTCCTGTCTCATAACTATCTGTTTAGGAATACAAGTAAAGTCAGCATTTTACATGACTCAGTTTCAAAGCTTTATTTTTCCCTTTGGTATAGTGAGTTGGAGTCCTGAGACTTTATTTCCCTTTCACAGGGGTACAGACACATTGAGGATGAAGAGGTTTCAACCATTTCTCTTCTAAGAAGAAAGTATAAGAGACTCTTGGGTAGGACCTCAAAAATTGATCATCAGGAATTAGTCATCCCTTTCCACTCCCAATACTTCTACCTTTCTACAAGCATATTTGATTTTTAATCACAGTTTTTTTTTTGAGACAGAGTTTTGCTCTTGTTGCCCAGGCTGGAGTGCAATGGCACAATCTCAGCTCACTGCAACCTCCACCTCCCGGGTTCAAGCGATTCTCCTGCCTCAGCTTCCTGAGTAGCTGGGATTACAGACACCCACCACCACACGTGGCTAATTTTTTGTATTTTTAGTAGAGACGTGGTTTCACCATGTTGGCCAGGCTAGTCTCAAACTCCTGACCTCAGATGATCCACCTGTCTCAGCCTCCCGAAATGCTGGGAGTACAGGAATGAGTCACCATGCCCGGCACACATTTCTTAATTGCCATGAGTTCTTAAAGGTTTTTCTGAACTCACAGCCGTTTGAATTTTATGGAAAATTTTTGTTTGCAAGGATTTCCAAAGCAGAAGTTTTTAGCACTTGCTCAGTAATCATCATGTGCTTCCTTATTATTACTGACAGTTACTTCCCTCTTGGGTCCTGTCTTAACTTTGTTATACTGAAATCTTAGCTCTTTCTCTCCTCCCATTCTTTGGCAGGAAGAACATCCGTTCTCCGTTCTTTGCAGGTAACAACGTGGCTTAGACATGTAAGCAATGACTCAGTTCCTACTCAGTCTGCTCTTTCTTCAGCTGAGTCATCCTGACACCCACTAGACAAACTGAAATAGTCTCTTAGTCTTTTTTGTGTTGCTATAATAGAATACGTGAGGCTGAGTAATTTATAAAGAACAGAGGTTTTTTTACCTCACAATTCTGATGGCTAGAAAGTTTGAGATTGGGCAGCTGTATCTGGTGAGGGCCTCAGGCTGCTTGCAATCATGGTGCAAAGTAGAAAGGCAGGTTGTGCAAACATATCACATGGTGAGACAGGAAGCAAGAGAGAGAAACCAAGGAAGCCAGGCTCTCTTTAACAAACGACTCTCCCACGAACTAATCTATTCCTATGAGAACAAGAGAGAACAAGAACTTGCCCCCACAAGAGAACATTAATCTATTCAGGAGGGATCTTCCCTTATAACCCAAAAACCTCCAACTAGGCCCCCCCTCCCAACACTACCACACTGGGGATACAATTCCAACATGAGTTTCAGAGGGAACAAACTCAAATCTATAGCACAGTCCAATGCATTTTTAAGGCATTTTTAGTAACAGGTAAACTTAGAAAAAAAAAATCTCAACCGTCTCTTTGCAACTGGGCAGGATCACTTCCTTCTGAAGAACTAGACTCCTCAAGGACAGGAAATGGGCCCAGGCTTCCCTCATACTGTTCCATCTGGTAGCTTCTAAGGCTCTACTTTCAAATTGCTTACTTTGTTTCTTTGGGCATACATACGAATAGAAGGGCCCAGTGCCTGCATTCTAGTAGTGACATACATTGAGAAACACATTGTATTCAAATGGAAAACTTGAGATCTATTTCTGTTGTAGGAACTAACACAGAATTCATTTCAGTGTATAAGAAAGCCTTTAGATCTAACTTGAATCATTCTGGTTGTTTTTAAGCTCATTGAATGTAAAAGTATTTCTTATAATTCATTTGGGGGAGGATAATGCAAGGTAAAAAGAAACCACATGGGAAAATACCTCATGACTAAATCAAAGATTCAAACAATTAATATTGGTAAATCTGAGGTAATCTAGTTTAATATCTTTAGTCTTCATTCGTTCATGTATTTAGTCACAGAGTGACTCAGGCATAAAGCACTATTCTAGCCCTTGAGGATATAGTAGTGGACAAAAAGGACAAAAATACCTTCCCTCATGAGCTTACATTCTACTAAGGAGAAAGAGACAAGGAACACATTAAATAAGTAAACATAAAATGTGAAATAGGGTAAGTTCTATGGAGAAAAATTATGGCAGGAAAGGGGTAGAGAGAAGATGTGGGCTGCTGCAGGTGGGATTGGAAGTGGATGAGAACACTGAGGCTGAAAGATGGAGAGAGACTTGTCCAGGGTCAGGCAGCAGGTTGGAGCCATGATGAGACAAGAATCAAGGTTTCTTTACTCTCAGTCCTGTGTACATTTCTCTACTCCTCCTGCATGTGCCAAGATCAGAAGGCACCCTTACGCAGATCACTGCATCCTGACTCACCCTGTAGAAAGTCAACAGGTTAAAATGCAGAACAATGTATTTCTTTCTTAAAATGTTGATACAATAACTGGTAAGTTTAGGAAGTGGTGGAATATGAAAAGGGAGTAGCTGTGCCTTAAACTGCAACTTGTAAAAAAAAAATATAATTCCCTGGTATATATTTGACTTGGTTTAGAAAGCACTCTCTTATTCTTTTGTCTGATCTTCACAACAATAACTTGAGAGGAAAGCAACCTTTATATTATTATCCCCATTTTAACAAATGAGGAAACTCTCAGGGTGCTCTTGAGCTGTCTCTGAATCTAACTAGAGCCAAATACCTGAGAATTTGGCTAACTTGAAGAGCTAACTTGAAATAAACACCCAATCCCTAGATTTTAGCAACTCTGGAGATCTTGTTAAAAATTTAGACAAATTAGATTGAAAAGAATTTATTTGAGCAAAGAATGATTCATGAATCAGTCAGCACTAATGTGATGGTTAATATTAGGTGTCAACTTGGTTAGATTGAAGGATGCCTAGATAGGGGGTAAAGTATTGTTTCTGGGTGTGTCTGCGAGGCTGTTTCCAGAGAAGACTGACATTTGAGTTCGTAGACTGGGAGAGGAAAGCCCACCCTCAATGTGTGTGGGCACCATTCAGTAGGTTGCTAACTCAGCTAGAACAAAGAAGGTGGAAAAAGGTGGGATAAGCTGGCTTGCTGAGTCTTCTGGCTTTCATCCTTCTCCCATGCCAGATGTTTCCTCCCTTTCCTCCTGCCTTTGGACATCAGCCTCCAGGTTCTTTGGCCTCTGAACACTTGGACTTACACCAGTGGTTTGCCGGGGGCTCTCGGGCCTTTGGCGACAGACTGAAGGCTGCACTGTCGGCTTCCCTGCTTTTGAGCCTTTTGGACTATTGGCTCCTTTCTTCCTCAGTTTACAGGTGGCCTATTGTGGGACTTTGCCTTGAGATCATGTGAGCCAGTTCTCCCTACTCAATTTCTTTCATATATACATATATCCTATTAGTAATGTCCCTCTGGAGAACCTTGACTAATACAACACAGAACCAGACAAAGTTCAAAACGCTCAGCCAAGCAGTGTGAGCAGTGAGCTTTTACAGGCTACACACAGAAGCTGAGTAGACATATCATCTGATAACTAGGAATCTGCCTTATTTGGACATGGTGTGATGAAGCATTTGCCTTTTTTGGGCATGATGTGATGAGTTGAAGTTATTGGTTGAAGTTTAATTATTTGTAATTGGCTTTTGTTACAAAAAAAAGTTCCAGGCATACTCATTTTGTTGTGTTTTATTTTATTGTACTTTGCAGATATTGAACTTATTACAAATTGAAGGTTTGTGGCAAACTTGCATGGAGCAAGTCTATTAGCACCATTTTCTCAATAACATGTGCTCCTTCACGTCTCTGTGTCACATTGTTGATATTCTTGTAAGAGTTCAAACTTTTTCATGCTATGGTGATCTGTGATCAGTGATCCTTAATGTTACTATTGTACTTGTTTTGGGACACCACAAACTGCCCAAATATGATGGCAAAGTTAATTGATAAAGGTTGTGTGTGTTTTCTGACTGCTCCATTGATTGGCTGTCCCCCCACCTCATCTTTCTCCTTTTCCTCCGGCCTTCCTATTTCCTGAAACACAACAATATTGAAATTAGGTCAGTTAACAACCCTGCAGGGGCTTCTAAGTGTTTAAGCCAAAGGAAGAGTCACATATCTCTCACTTCAAATCAAAAGCTAAAAATGATTAGGCTTAGTGAAGAAGCCATATCAAAAGCTGAGCTAGTCCAACAGCTAGGCCTCTTGCACCAAACAGCCAAGTGGTGAAGGCAGAGGAAAAATTCTTAAAAGAAATTAAAGTTGCTACTCTAGTGAACACACAAATGATAAGAAACTGAAACAGCCTTATTGCTGATATGAAGAAAGTTTTAGTGATCTGGATAGATCACATAAGACACAACATTCCCTTAAGCCAAAGCCTAATCCAGACAAAGATTCTAACTCTTCTATGAACTTCATAAAACTCTTAGTTCTATGAAGGCTGAGAGAGGTGAGGAAACTGCAGGAAAAAAGTTTGAAACTAGCAGCAGTTGGTTCATGAGGTTTAGGGAAATACATTATCTCTATTGCATAGAAGTGCAAGGTGAAGCAGCAAAGTGCTGATGTAAAAGCTCCAGCAAATTATCCAGAAAATCTAGCTAGGGTAATTGATGGAGGTGGCTACAGTAAATAACAAATTTTCAGTGTAAGTAAAACAGCCTTCTATTGGAAGAAGATCCCATCTAGGACTCTCATAACTAGACAGGAGACATCAATACCTGGCTTCAAAGCTTCAAAGGACAGCCTGACTCTTGCTAGGGTCTAATGCGGTTGGAGATTTAAGTTGAAGACAATCCTCACTGACCATTCCAAAAATCCTAGCGCCCTTGAGAATTATACTAAAACTATTCTGCTTATGCTGTATAGATGGAAAAAAGCCTAGATGGATGACAGCACATCTTTTTATAGCATGGTTTACTGAATATGTTAAGCCCACTGTTGAAATCTACTGCTCAGAAAAAAAATACTATTTTTCAAAATATTACTGTTCATTGACAATGCACCTGGCCACTCAAGAGCTCTGATGGAGATGTACAAGACAATTTTTTTCATGTCTGCTAACAAAACATTTGTTCTGCAGCTCATTAAGGAGTAACTTCAACTTTTAAGTTATATTGTTTAAGAAATACATTTTGTAAGGCTTTACAAAATGGATGGATCTGGGCAAAGTAAATAAAAAACCTTCGGGAAAGAATTCACCATTCTAGATGCCATTAAGAACATTTGTGATTCACGGGTGAAGTCAAAATATCAACATTAACGGGAATTTGGAAGGTGTTGATTCCAACCCTCAAGGATGACTTTGAAGGGTTCAAGACTTCAGTAGAGGAAATAACTGCAGATGTGGTGGAAATAGCAAGAGAACTAGAATTAGAAGTGAAGCCTGAAGATATCATGGAATTGCTGCTTGTGATAAAACTAACAAATGTGGCCGGGCACGGTGGCTCATGCCTATAATACCAGCACTTTAGGAGGCTGAGGCAGGTGTGTCACCTGAGGTCAGGGGTTTGAGACCAGCTTGGCCAACATGGTGAAACTCTGTCTCTGCTAGAAATACAAAAATTAACCAGGCGTGGTGGAGCGTGCCTGTAATCCCAGCTACTGGGGAGGCTTAGGCAGGAGAATCGCTTGAACCCAGGAGGTGGAGGCTGCAGTGAGCCCAGATCGCACCATTGCACTCCAGCCTGGGTAACAAGAGCAAAACCCCGTCTCAAAAAAAAAAAAAAAAAAAAGAGCAGTTATTTCTTATGGATTAGCAAAGAAATTGGTTTCCTGAGATGCAATGTACTCCTGGTGAAGACATTGTAAACATTGTTGAAATAACAACAAAAGATTTAGACTATTACATAAACTTAATTGATAAAGTGGCAGTGGGGATTGAGAGGATTAACTCAAATTTAGCCTCGGGCTAACAGCCTCCTACTTTTAAAATTTAACAGTCTGTATCTTCTCCAAGCCAGATGAATGCTTCCTCTCCCTCACTTCCCATCCCAGCCATTCCCACTGCCGTATTCCACCCAGTAGCCTCAGAGGCCTCTCTGTAGCTCAGGAAAGTGATCTCCTAAAGGCTTCTCCACCCATGTCACTTTCCTTGGAATCAGCTCCCTGTAATGACCTTGGCTTTCCCTGGCCTCCCCTTAGAATTCGCTTAGGAACTCCAATTTGCATACATACGCTTGTCACTTTTTGTTTTTTTGGGCAGCACTTATGAGCTCCAGGCTGTTTCCTGAGGGAGCCTATCTCCCAGATTGGCCTCTCTTCCTTCTACAGGGCTTTCAGATAATGCGGGATAGAAATGGGAGGTGGGAGAAAGTCATGGCTGAGAAAAGTCAGCACTGAAAAGGGACAGTGAAGAATTGGGGGAAAAGCTTGGACAACATGGAGAATGCATGTAACAGAAAAAAAAAGCACTTCTGCTCATGGCCATAGGACCAGAGCTCTAGCCCTGGATGCCAGCCAGTGATCTTGATCACATTCCTTTGCTCTCTCTGGCCCTTTTTTGTTTCTTTACTACCAGACAATTGGGCTGGTCCTTTTGAATTGTGATAGTCTGTAATTTCCAGCCTCAGTTTACCCATTGGGAATGGAAATATTAGCCCCTGCTTTGCTAAGTTCACAGTGTAACAATTTGGCTACAGCTGGTAAACAAGCCTACAACCTTATCGAGACTGCAGTGCTGCGCTCTGCTTAAGAAACCACTGAATTGCCGTGTGTCTAATCCATTATTCCTAAATGATGCAGCAGCTCTGCCATCCACCCAGCTTCTGTCACTCACATGGGAGAGAGGAGGGAACTGCAGAGTGGCCTGGAAACAATGAGCAGTTGTTAAGCAGCAACCAGCCAGTTCCCTTGGAGTGCGGACTCCCTCCTCCCATCGCCCCATTGCCCCTTCACTTAAGGACAGTTTGTGGCTGGGGAGGCTGGCAGAGAAGTCTGGTCCTCCCTGGTAGCCAACTGGAGAAGGTGGAGCCAGGCAGATTCTGGAGAGAGCTAAGGCAGCAGGGGAGCAAGGGAAGCCTTTGTTCTCAGGGCTAATAATAGAACTTGCTGCAAAATATTCGCACTCACCAACTCAATTCTTTCAGAATCTTTGGGGTGGGTGGAGAGGGTAGGGCAGCAGGGGAGCATGTGTTGTTTCTTTCTCCCTCCCTGGTGTTTCCCGTGCAGATCCATTTGTCACTCCTCATGGTCTGTGTGGCCTGAGACTAGAGACTGAGGAAGCCCCTAGGGAACAGAGGAGATTATCTTGACCATACCCCCGCTACCTTCAAAATGAGATCTCTGATAGACACACACTCTAGATGCCTTTCAGTTGTCCACTTTCAGTTGTTGAGGAGTAGTGTCTGGCAAAACTGAATGTGGGGATTGCCTCATTCTGCAGCCCCAACCTATTTCCTCATGGAGATGGGATCAAGGATGCTGTTAGTCTCTCAGGTTCTTAACATGGTTTGTGTCACATGGGTCCGAGTGAAGAGACCACCAAACAGGCTTTGTGTGAGCAATAAAGCTTTTTAATCACCTGGGTGCAGGCAGGCTGAGTCCAAAAAGAGAGTCAGCGAAGGGAGATAGGGGTAGGGCCGTTTTATAGGATTTGGGTAGGTAGTGGAAAATTACAGTCAAAGGGGGTTGTTCTCTGGTGGGCAGGGGCGGGGGTCACAAGGTGCTCAGTGCGGGAGCTTCTGAGCCAGGAGAAGGAATTTCACAAGGTAATGTCATCAGTTAAGGCAAGAAACGGCCATTTTCACTTCTTTTGTGATTCTTCACTTGCTTCAGGCCATCTGGATGTATACGTGCAGGTCACAGGGGATACGATGGCTTGGCTTGGGCTCAGAGGCCTGACAGTTTGGATCTGTGTCCTCACCCAAATCTCATGTCAAACTGTAACCCGCATTGTTGGAGGTGGGGCCTGGTGGGTGGTGATTGGATTACTGGGTAGAGTTTTCATTAATCGTTTAGCACCATCTCCCCTTGGTACTGTATAGTGAGTGAGTTCTTACAAGATCTGGTCATTTAAAAGTGTTAGCACCTCCCCTTTTCTTTGTTCCTCCTGCTCACACCACGTAAGATGCCTGCTCCCATTTTGCCTTCCACCATGAGTTAAAGCTCCCTGAGGCCTCCCCAGAAGCTGATGTTGCCATGATCCTGTATAGCCTGCAGAACTGTGAGCCAATTAAACCTCTTTTCTGTATAAATTACCCAGTCTCAGGTATTTATTTATAGCAGTGTGAGAATGGACAAATACAGTTCTTTGAATGAAATATCGTCAGATATTTCTGTTCTCTTGTGACGATATAGCCTTAACTTTCCCCTCAGCTTGACCGAATAGGTTTCTTCCTGACTTCAGGCCCTTGACCTCCCTTAAGAATATTTGCTTTAGAAAATTTACTGTAGTTCTTTCTATTTCTTGAGATATAAATCTTCTTCCAGCCTCTTCCCAGTTTTACAACTCAGGAATATCTTTCTCTAGGACCTGAGAACCACCTCTTTGAAATATAAACATTAAGGAAGATAGTTCCCCTGTCTCCTGGTTTCTGTGGGTGGGAAGGGTAGGAAACTTGGAGTGGGGGGCTTTTTCCAAATTGTAAAACTATCTTTTATCATGAAATAGAAGAAAGTTCATTTTTTTCTTTTGGTATGGCGAATTAGTAAACACAGATGGTTTAAAATTTTTTCCACCCTAGACCTTTGTCTCTGCCTCACTAGGTATCAGACTTAGTGTGTGCCTTCTCCCCTAATGCTGGCAATAGCATCAGAACAAAATCAACTTCTGTTTATCATGTCTGGTGTAATTTTTCCCTTTAAACTTTTGGTTATGATTTCCCTCAAATTCCCTCAAGTCCCTCTCTTCCTGTCTTTTTTTTTTATTATTATTATTTTTTTGTCTCACAATTTATTAGGCAGCCAAATAATACACTTCTGGAAATGCGTGTATCTTACTTCTCCCATTCTATTAATACTAATATTTTCTCAGGGAGAAATGTGTCCAAGATGCTCTGAAACCACATACTGCCTAAGAGAGCACTGCATGTGCTCAAGCCCTGTTTATTGACAAAATATTTAACTTCCAAAGCAAACTACAGCTGTTAATTAACTTTAAAAACATGCCATGATTTAAAAAAAATTTTGTATTGTTTTCTGCCAGCAGAAATAGCGTTTTTTTCCCCCCACAATGGCTAGGAGAAGAGACTCTGAATCCTACTTATCTCTTTGCATCTATTTATCTCTTTTCCATCTACTAAAGATGCAAAATTTTGGGTAGAGAAAGAAACTGGATTTAAGGAGGAGCCTCCAAGTTGATTTCTTCAAAGGAGGTCTCAAGAAGAAAAATAGGACTCTGGTGTTGTGGAAGATTTTCTGGAATTTAGTTAGGAACACAGGGATGAACAGAGGTGCAGAGGGAATCCTACTGTGAGATGCACCATGCTTTTAGAACCAGAAAGTGAGGTGTCCTTCCTCTCTTCACTTGGGCCTTTTGAAAGTATTAGAAAAAAACTTGTCCCCTAAACTTGATCCTGAAGTCTCCTAACTGCCCTTGGCAATGTCAAAGCTTGGGAGAAAATTAAGGCTTTGTTCAGTTTACTATTGTCCACATTATATATTTTAATACACACATAGTAGAGAAACCAGTGTACAGAGAAATGAAGCAATGTGCCTAAGGTCTTTGTGCATGCAGCTTGTGGCAGCGTTAGGATGTGGATTCCAAATCGCTCAGTCTGATCTTCCTCCCCATGTTCCATGCTGCCTTTCTCCTGCAGAGTTTGGGGGTTTGGAGGACCAAGGAGTAGGGGCTGGATGTTGAGGGCAGTGCAGTTTCCTGCAAGAGGTGGCTTTTAGGTTCTTCTATGAAGCCACTTCTGTCAGACCACATGCTGTTGTGGCAGTGGAGAAAGCCTGCAATGGGAATAAAAAAGATACATATCATGCATTTTTTAAACAACTTTGGGTACTGAGGTTGGTAGGAACTTTCATACCTCAGCTGTGGAAATGTTTCTCAGTATTATAAGTGATATTTAAAGTTATTAGCAGCAGCAGCAAAGAGTCATGTGACCTAGGGTTTCTGCTCTTTTCATCATGAGGTGAGATTCCTGCAAGAGTTTACCTCTTATTATTTAATACTTATAAAAGCATATATTTATACCTTTATTTTTTTGTATAGATTGCTGAGCACTGTTGGAGAATATCACTAAACCACTATCAATTCATGTTCTGTACCTTGAAATGAGCCTAACATTATTCACCTATTCAACTAGCAATGCATTTTCTATTAATAATTATTTCTCTTGTTTTTTCTACACAGTAGAATTCTCAAATTTTTACCATTCTTTTCCTGACTCACACTTTTTAGTAATGACCCCACAGGAAAAAGAGAGAAAGAAATAGGCAGAATTTTTCTTGACTTCCTCTCCAGATGACCAATATAACTATATTGACACTTAAAATTTTTTTCCATTTTTTCTTTCCTTTAATCTCAGAGAAATATCTGTCACACTATTTTATGGCTAGCTACACTCTCCAAAAGTGCCTTGGATCTCATCTCATCCCAGTTCTCAGTGACTTCACACCATCAACATCCATGATATGGTTTGGCTCTGTGTCCCCACCCAAATATCATGTTGAATTGTGATCCTGAGTATTGGAGGTGGGGCCTCATGGGAGGTGATTGGATCACAGGAGCAGATTTCCCCCTTGCTGTTCTCATGACAGCGAGTGAATTCTCATGAGATCTGGTTGTTTAAAAGTGTGTAGCACTTCCCCCTTCTCTCTCTCTCCTGCTGACCATGTGAATATGTTCTTGCTTCCCCTTCCCCTTCTGCCATGAATGAAAGTTCCTGAGGTCTCCCTAGCCATGCCTCCTGCACAGCCTGTGGAACCATGAGCCAATTAAACCTCTCAGGTAGGTCCTTATAGCAATGTGAGAACAGACTAATACAATCCCTTCCCTCCTAAACCATAGCCTTTCCCATTCTATTGATTCTTTCCTTCCAGGGAAATATTTACTGTATGCTTAAACTTTCACCATCCTAGAAAAAAATTATTTACCTACTTTCTTTTCATCATTTCTTATTCACTTTTCATATTAATATTTTAAAGCCTTGTCACCCAAATAAAAATATTCTTATCAAGGTTAGTAATTGTTATCTAGTCACAAATACAATGGTATCTTTGCATTTTCCTTCCTATTGGATATTTTATGGTAAATGTTACTGAAGACTACTCCTTCTTGAGAGAAACATCACTTGGTTTTTATTTGCAACCTCCTTTTTCTAATCAATATTGCTCCTTTATATACATTGTTCCTTGATAAAACTTTAAATATTAATATTTCTGAGTTTCTTTTTTTTTTTTTTTACTTCAGATTCTGATTCTGCATACTTTCTTTGGTGAACTATCTTTCCTCATGCCGTCACCTATTATAAGTAAGCCTTGAACTCCAAAAAGCTCAGTTCCTAGATTCCTTTATCTAACTGCCTTATGGACTGCTGTTTGAGTTTGCCCTCCAAAATTCATGTTGGAATTTAATTGCCATTGTGATAGTATCAAGATGTGAGGTCTTAGGGAAAAAATTAGGATTAGATAAACTCATCAGGGTGAGGCCCCATGATGGGAATCTTGGCTATATAAGAAGAGGAAGGGAGGCCTGGGATGGCATGCTCTTGCTTTTTTACCATGTGATATCCTCTGCCATGTTATGATGCAGGAAGAAGGCCCTCACCTTGGACTTCCCAGCTCCCAGAACTGTAGCAAATAAATTTCTTTTATAAAGTGAAATACCTGGTTTGTAATGTTCTATTACAGCAACAGAAACCAACGAAGACATGGACCTCTTTATCATAGTATTTTAGAAGTACCTTACACTCACCATGTTCAGATATGAACTCATCAGCTTTTTGTAAGTAGTAAAACAAGATGACTAGATATTCTTTCAGTACAATGTTAATCTTGACTTTCTATTTACACTGCTATTTTATATTTTTGCAAGGACAGAGATTACCTTAGTGATTTATGTTGGGTAGAGATGCAAATAATTTCCATCCAGTGGAACCAGTAATCCCAGAGATAAAGTTTATGCTGTTATTGGATATTAACCAGTTTTGTATCTAATATGGCAATCTATTAAATTATCTCTCTGTATAAATTGACTTCTCAAATAGTCTTTGGACCAGGTCAAGCATATTGCTGGTGCCTTCAGTAATTAATGAGTTGAGTAAAGTCTTTGAACATGTTTATCTACATTTGCATGAGAGTCATTATTTTACCTTTTTGAAAATTATACTTTAATATATTTGCCTTCTAAATTGTTATTCCTATTTTACTTCATTCTTAATAAAATGATATTTACATCCATTTAGTTGCCCAAGAGGAAACCTCTATGTGCTATCTTTCTTTCTGTTCCTTATTCCATTTTTCTTCCCCAAACACAAGTCTAATCGGTCCTGGCTTAGATATTTTACCTCCTGAATATCTCAAAATCTTACTCGTCCTCCCCTCCATTCCCACTGCCTTCAGCTTGTTTCTGATCATCACGTTTCTCCCTAGGTTTCTGCAGTAGATTCTTAAATTATTTTCCTTACTCCGTCGGTTTCCTACCCAGTCCATCTCCCATACTTCTGCCAGAATAATCTTTCTAAAAGACAAATCTAATCACATCACTTCCTTTGTAAATTTTTCAGGGGGTTCCTATCTTAGACTAAATGAAAACACTTAAAATAACATAGGAGACTTTGTTTTATAACTTCCTTTCTATTCATCTTTCTTATTTTCAGTTCTGATCTTTCTCCAGCACATCCCCTTTCTCCCACTAGGCATAAGGTGTAGTTTCATAAGATATTGCGGTATTCCATTCATCTGTCTTTGAACTTATCTTTCTCTCTGCCTAGAATATCAATATTGTGCTTTTCCTTTTTCTACTCTCCTCAGCCACCTTCTCCCTGTTCAATGTTGGACACATCTGTCCAGACTTACCTTCTCTACATCTTTTTTTTATTTACTTTTTTTTTTTTTTTTTTTTTGAGACGGAGTCTCGCTCTGTCGCCCAGGCTGGAGTGCAGTGGTGCGATCTTGGCTCACTGCAAGCTCCGCCTCCCAGGTTCACGCCATTCTCCTGCCTCAGCCTCCCGAGTAGCTGGAACTACAGGCGCCCGCCACTAGGCCTGGCTAATTTTTTTTGTATTTTTAGTAGAGACGGGGTTTCACCGTGTTAGCCAGGATGCTCTCAATCTCCTGACCTCGTGATCCGCCCGTCTCGGCCTCCCAAAGTGCTGGGATTACAGGCGTGAGCCACCGTGCCCGGCCTACCTTCTCTACATCTTTGCCAACACACATCGTTAAAAAAAGTAGTGTCATCTTCTGAAAGGTTAATTTCTGGTCCCTATGGCATTTAATGAAAATTATTAATAATTTCTGATTTTCTTGTCATATTTTTCACTAAACTATGAACTCAAAGCATCCTGTGAACATTTCTGCTTATTCTGTATAATGCTCCTCTTGCTGGTGACTTTATAAGAAGGCAAGTACATTTCAGTGGTGACAAAGGTAGTGAGAGTATTGGTACTTAGCATAAAGGGTCAAGGCACACAGTAAATGAAGGTCAGATCCAAGTACAGGTAGTGAGGCTTGCCCTGATCCACAGTAACAGCCTAAACTTCTGCTCAATCAGGGCCATATGCTCTGATGGAAATGGTCTTCGCTTGGATCTCAGGAGACCTGGGCTTTAGTTCTGGCTCTGACACTAACTAGTTGCATGATCTTGCTAAGTCCTTTTCTTGAGCCCAGTCAAGTATAAAACGGATTTCAGGTAAATGAAATCACAAAATGCAAAACCACAGACAAAGGAACACTGCTGTATCTTCTTTTCTCTTCCTCAGGCTTCCCTTTATCTACACTGTCTCATTCTTTCTTTGGCTGTGGAAGGCAGAAAGATAATCTTTATCTGCATTGCATAATCCCCATTTTCTAAGTTGTAGTTCAAATGGATCACCAAGATTACTTCCAAGGCTGCCAAGGCACACAACATCAGGTGTCAACATTCACATAGAAAGCAATGTAAGAATTGCTTTTGAGGATGTGCAGAGAAGAGGAGGTCCCGGCTTCATCCACACCACTTTACACAGTCCTTCTGGTAGAAAGAGCCTCTAGTAATTATACTGTATAGCATTTTCAGAAATATTGTCTCATATAAGTCTTATATAGAGAGATGATGTCCACAAGATTCATCCATGCCATCACATATTGCAAGGTTTCCTTTCTTTTAAAGGCTGAATAATATTTCACTGTATATATATGTCACATTTTCTTTATCCATTCATCCACTGATGGACATTAAGTTTGTTTCCATATCTTAGTCATTGGGAATAGCGCTGCAGTGAAAATAGGAGTGCTAATGTCTCTTCAAGATCCTGATTTCAATTCTTTTGGATAAATACCCAGAAATAGGATTGCTACATCATATGGTAGTTCCACTTTTTATTTTTTGAGGAAACTTAGTACTCTTTTCCATGGCCGTTGCACCATGTTACATTCTTACCAACAGTGTACAGAAGTTCCAGTTACTCTACATCCTTGTGAACGTGTATCTTTCTTTTCACTAGTAGCCATCCTAACAGGTTTAAGGTAGTATTTCATTGTGATTTTGATTTGCATTTTCTTGACGATTAGTGATATTGAGAATCTTTTGATATACCTGTTGGGCACTTGTATGTCTTCTTTCAATAAATGATAATTCCAAAATATATAAGAAACTTCTTCAACTTAATAACAAAACAAACAAATAGATCATCCAATTAAAAAAATGGGCAAAGGTTGACAGCCATCCCTTTGAGATGTAATCATCAAGGAAGGTAGCACCTCTCTCTTCCAGTCTCCATGGGCAGGTGGGCATCTAACTTAAGCACTTTGTTTTAACTTGCAAAACCACTTCCTGTCTTAAAAATATGAGAAGTTTATTTTTTTCTTTGCATAAAGCCAATTGACTGACACAGATGACCACTCCGATTACCAGGTAAGTATAGGGTGAACTGTGAGTGACAAATGATTCTGTTAAGTCTTCTTACTTGAGGACAAAGTATTGTTTATTTGACAACAGCCATGTAATGGGTTGTATCTGCTTGGCTGTGTACAAGGGTAAGATTTCGTTCTGTCTTTGCAATCTGTTTAGTGGATGTTCTGTAATGCATATCATAGTCTGCTTCAATGGTATTCAAAAATAAAACTTTCTTTCTTTTACACCTTTGTGGAGCGATTTCCTGGGGTGGGAGGAGATTTTGCTTTTAATTGTATTTTCCCAACAGAGGCAAAACAACATTGGTAAGAATTGTAAATGAGGTGGAAAAATATTCACATTTTCATGATGTCCTCCCACCATCCCTCCCCCTTGTTTAATCTCTTCCTACATTTCACATCTGACAGTACCTCTTCAGAATTTATTTTGATATAAAAATAACTGTGTCCAGTATCATCATCTATAAAATGGGGAATAATGAAAGACCTTATATCATAGGATGAAATGATTTAATATCCATAAGTGCTAAAGATACTGTCTGCTATGTAGTAATCCCTATATATATTTGTTGTTATTGGTAATATTATCATACAGGACAATCTTACATCAAAGAAAAGACTGTAGCTACCCAACTTACAAAGGTTCCACCAAGTACAAAACAGATAGTGCTTTGAGTTACCTACCATTTGGGGGTATCTCAAACTAGTTTTCTTCTTTGTCTCATGCTCTGAACGAGCATTCCCACCTAGTCCCTCCTGTCTCTTCTGTTACCACCAGCAGGGTTGACCATAAAAATGAAAACTTCCACCTCTAGATATGGTCACTTCACAAAGAGAATAAATATTGACCTGTGCTACCTCAGATCTGGTAAAAGAAACAAAAAGAACAACAAAAAATAAAAACTTTCTCCTTGGCTCTGCCTCTTATAAGTGAGATAAAGGTCAAGCGGTTTAAATGTCAACACAGGAAACCAATAGAAAGGGCTGTGAATTTGACATTTTTGAGCATGGTGGAAATTATGAGGAAAGATGTGGGTCATCCTTTCTCAGGAACTTGGAGGAAGATTAAAACCTCTTTCCCAGCAGAGACTAAATGAGAAGGTGGCAAGTGAAGAAAGCTGTTGGCTGGGGGTCAAGGTCCTCTTTTAATAGAAAAGTTGCCTGTTTGACTTCATTTCGTGTTGCCATAACAATACCACAGATAATGGCAATTTTTAAAGAAAAGAAATTTATTTCTTACAATTCTGGAGGCTGGCAAATCCAAGGTCAAAAGCCCGCATCTGGTGAGGGCCTCCTTGTAGCATCATCCCATGGTGGAAGATGGAGGGGGAAGAGAGCATGAGAGAGCAAGAAAGCAAGACACAGCCAAACTTGGTTTTATAACAAGCTCACTTGAGATAACGAATCCTCTCCCACAATAGTGACATTAATCCATTTATGAGGACAGAGCCCTCATGACCTAATCACCCCTCAAAGGTTTGACCTCTCAGCACTGCATTGGGGATTAAGGTTCCAATATACCAACTTTGTGAGACTCATTCAAACCACAGCAGTGCCCTTGTGCTAATTACAGAAACGCACTCACCTTATGTGAATGAATTAGAAAAAAATGGAGCTCGCTCTTAGAAGATGAAAGCCCTAGAGTTTTTGGATGGCAAGCTCAGTAGGGCTGGATTCTAATTCCCATTTGCCTACTCAGCTGGGTGTCTCTGGGCTATGCATGGGCTGCACAACACTACACGGTGGCTGGCTGAGTGCTGCTACCACTTCCTATCCACTACTAACAAGTAGTAGTTAATACCTGGGACTTGAAACGACATTACAATGGAAGATCATTAATCTCCAGGAAATAATTACAGACTCTGAAAAAGGGAGAAGTGGGACTATTTCCCAGCAGAACTGAAAAAATTATCCCACTTAGCTCTGCCTTTGATTGTGGTGAGTGAACTTCCCCCTTCCATATTTATCACACAGGCTTTAATATTGGCAGTACTGAGCTGTTGCTATAGCTCTCTCCGCTTCCTGAGATTTCTTAAAGGGTAATAGAGGAGTGGATTGAGAGAAATAGGTTATAGCTTTGTGAAAAGATGGTTAAACAAATGCACAGGACATTGGAAAAATTTGGGAACTACTGTGACCCCTTCCTCAGCCAAAGACTGTGTCAGGAAAGAAGAGATCTCTTATTCTTCTATGTAATCATAGAAAAAAAATCACAAAATATTTTCCTAATTTACTTGAGAGAAAAAGTGCATTTAATTTATAAAGTTATTCTATTTCATTGATTATGATAAACCATTTTTTGTAAGACTCATAATTATTTTACATTCCACTTAAGGAGGCAAAAAAAGACAACTAAATTGGCTGACACTACAAATTTTAAGGCACAACCTAATTTCAGAGATGTTAAAGTGTGGAAAAATGTGTGCCTTAGAATCAATAAAATACAGCATTTTAAACCATTACCTCTCCTGCTGTAATGAAGCCCCATCACTGGCAGAAAATGGAATCTAGTTAGGTACTTGAAATGTATGACTCCTAGCAATACTTTCTCCCTAGCAATTCAATTCTGATGTTTTAAAATGCTGACCTTTAGACAAAGTTGGGACAGGTTTGTGAGAGGAACTTGTGTTCCGGGCATTGCATAGATTGCCCAGAAATGTATAACCATATAAATCCTGCACACAGCCTGCTTTGTGGAACATCTTGGCATTTTTTTTCTTGTGCAAGGCTGACATCTGCTGGACAAACAACACTTAAGCAAAGTGTTGCATTTTAGAGTAAATTCAATTCTTGGCAAGAACCTACTTGTGGAAAATATACTACACATTTTCTGAGGAGAAGTTGCATGTAATTCTTATCTTTGTTCTTTTATAGGTAAGGTGTTTTTTCCTTCTGGCTTCTTTTATGATTTTCCCCTTTACTTTTGATTTTCTGTAGTTTAAAAATTATATGCTTAGGTGTAGATTTTTGTGTGTTTTTTTTTTTTTTTTTTTTTGCATTTCTTCTTTTCGGTGTTCTCTGAGCTTTCTGGATCTGTGGTTTGGTATCTGACATTCATTTGGGGGAAATTCTCAATTATTATTGTTTCAGATCTTTCTTTTATTTCTTTCTCTCTTTCTTCTCCTTCTGGAATTTCCATTATGCATGTTACACCTTGTGTAACTGTCCCACATTTCTTGGATATTCTCTTTTATTTTTTTCAGTCTTCTCTTAGCTTTTAAGTTTTGGTGATTTTTATAGCTATAGTCTCAAGCTCAGAGATTCTTTCCTCAGCCATGTCCAGTCCACCAATAAGCCCATCAAAGGCATTCTTCATTTCTGTGACACCATTTTTTATCTCTAGCATTTTTTTTTAATTCTAAGGATTTCCATCTCTCTGCTCATCTGTTCTTGCACACAGACTACTTTATCCATTAGAGTCCTTATCATTTTAGTTGTTTTAAATTTCCAGTTTGATAATCCTAACACCCCTGTCATATCTGAGACTGGTTTTAATGTTTTCTCTGTTTCTTTAATCTGTTTTTGCCTTTTACTATGTCTTTTTTTTTTTTATAACTGGACGCGATGTACTGAATAAAAGAAATTGATGTAAATAGGCTTTTAGTAATGTGGTGGTAAGGTTTAGGGAGAAGGGAAGTGTTCCATGGTCTTATGGTTAGGTCTCAGTCTTCCAGTGAGCCTGTGCCTCTGGATTGTAACTCTCACCTGTGCTTCTCATCCTCTCTGTCCCCTTTAATGGGACGGGATGGCTAGAGTAGGCTGGAGTTGAGTGTTTCCCTTGCTTCAGGTCGATTAGTTTCTGATAAAACCTCATCCGGTTAGGTTTTTGGTATCTAGTTTCTCCCGAGGGAAGACTTTGTTAAGAGGAATAGAATGCTCTGTTGCATTTCAAAATGGTTCCTTTCTCCCGTTCCCTGCGGGAAACACTAGGGGATTTTTCTCCAGTATTTCCTGTGAGAACCTGGTTGAGCTCCTAGAAGTAAGACTCCCAGAAATAAGGGGCCTCCCAATGACTGGGTCTCCCTAGAGTTTTTATGTCTCAGACCGGTCCATGCTGAGCATCCAGTAATTCCTCGGTTATTGTGTGGATTCTCTACTGTGGTTCTGATTCCTGGGGGAGTTTATGCTTTGGGGTTTTTGCTCTAACAAGTCATAAATCTTTGCATTTGCCTATTTCTCTAATTTGAGGAGAAGTGGTTTGCCCTGTGACCCACTTCTCTGATGGGTCTAGAACGGTTACTAATTTTTCAGTCTGTTCAGCTTTTTACTTGTTTGGGTGGAGTGGCCGCTTCTAGCTCCTAACGTGCCAGACCAGCAACTGAAACCATCTGAAACTTCTTGAAGTGCATATGACATATTGATGCCTTCTGCTATTTACCTCTTTTGTGAGTGACTAAATATATACATATGATTCATATACCCTGAGATGTAGGTAGCAGGTAAGAGAGAAACAAGAGTGATTAGATTCCTAAAACCACAGAGAATTAGAATTAGAACAGTTAGAATTGTAAATATCTTTGTGTGTCTGAGCAAGTGCCACTGAAATTTTGGAGTATTAACCAAGAAAACAATTAGAATAGAAAATGCAGAAAATGGTACCAAGATATCCAAAATAAAGGAATCTCTAAGCAAGATTTATTTACTTAATTCAATAAAGATTGTAATTTATACTATCTGGGGAAAATACCATTATCCCTTATGCCATTTTCTTTGTGGTTGTAGTAGATAGGTGGTTAAAACTACAGAAAGACTAATTTTCATTAGTTTAAGTAATAAATTACTGGCCAAACTATTTCAAGGTATAAGAGATATTTCTGAAAAAATTAATACTGAAAAACTCATATCTGGAGGAAAGAAATTTTAGCTGCAATAAATAACAATGTGAAATTCATTTCCTGCTTTGAGAAGGGGAGGGAAAGCTACCTTCATCCGACCATAGTTGCAGAAGGGAGCTCAGACCCTAAATGAGCATAGCTGTGAGGTACATTGAGGAGTCTGCTCTGAGTCCAATGATGTGGGCTGATTAGAACATAGCTGAAAGCAGGTGTTGGGATATTGACTTCCATGGCTGGTCCTCACCTGTTACAAAACTTCTACTACAATGAGTTTCAAACTTCAATATGCAATCAATTATCTAACCTAAAGATCTTGGTAAAACTGTGATTCATTAGGTCTGGGGTGGGGGCTGACAATCCACATTTCTAACAAAATCCCAGGGGATGCTGATGCTCCTTGTATCTGTAGACTACAGTTTGAATATTAAAGTTCTACACAATGTCTTCTGAAACAGCAGTTCTCAGACTGTGATTACCAGACCAGCAGCAATAGCATCACCTGAGAACTTCTTAGAAATGCAAATTCTTTGGTTCTATCCAGGCCAACTCAATCAGACACTCTGGGAGTTGGGATCCGGTCATTTGTATTTTAACAAGCCCTCCAGGTGATTGTGATGCCTGCCAAAGCCTGAGCATCATTGATCTAGAGAGGTATTTTCCAGCCATAATAGAATTACCTGGAAGCTTAAAATAATTAGTCATTGGTTTCCAATTAAATCAAAATTACAGGTTGTGGGACCCTTTATTATGGGGTTAAAAAAAAAAAAACCTTCCTCATTTGATTACAATGTGCAGCCAGGTTTGACAACTGCCTGAGAGAGGCCCACTTACTTCATGAGTCTTTGCCAGCAAAAGTCTGGTGGTGGTGGGGGTGCCTGGGTCTGCTGGGCCAGCGACTCTGACTCTGCTCCTCTTCACTGTTGCTTTGCACCTGTAACCAAGATCCCACAGAACTCAGCCAGAGCCAAGGGGGAAAGGGGGTAAGGAAAGGTGCAGGTGGCAGGTAGCTGTAGGGGAAGGAGGCTGAGTGTACTTGAGAGACAGCCTCTTCTGTGGTGTCAGGGACACAGTAATGAGGAAGGCAGGAGCGGAGGTGTAGCTCTACATTCAAGGAGAGGTGACATACATGCAAATGATATTTCAAATAATCACGGCTTCTTTTTGTGGCAAGGATTTAAAAGGTTTTTAAAGAGATCCCAACACTTCATGGAAGTACCTTCCATAGACCCAGGCAAGAGGAGTTCTGAGTCTTAGAGGGTCAGAAGGGTTGGTGGACTTAGAGAATGTGCCCACCTAGTCCTGCACTATTCCTTCTAGAACATTCTTTGGTTACCCAGAATCACAAAGTTTGCTGGTCAAATGGCCCCAAGCCGGTTGCAGGAATGTGCATTGGTTTTGCCTGATGACTGTTCTCTCAAGGGCTGACCTCTCCAGTAGTGTATGCAGTCTAGGCCCAAATGATGACCAATGGCTGTTTGTGTAGGTGGGAGCTTGTGGCATTTGGATGTGCAGGCTCGGGTGACCAACATGGACATGCAAGGTCCCTTATGGTATAGGACAGGTCTGGGCACGGGAAGAGAAGGGAACAGGTCAGGAGCTGGGGAGTGGTTCTGCTCACACTGTCACATTCTAGCACAGAAGTCCTAAGAGTCTGAGAATCCTAGATTGAAATCTGGACTTCTGGGTCTTTATGGTTAGATATTTGTCAAGGTAAGGGAGAATTTATTTTATTTAAGAGTGGTTAGCTTTGTGTAAAACTGCTCTCCATTTGTAATCTCATGGGGACCACAACAAATGGTAATGACAGGTGTACTTAAGGAGAACATTAAATGGCAATCAGATCAGGTAAGTATTACCAAAGGAGCTCTGAAAACTCGACTGCTTTTAGGAAACCAGGCCTCTTTCTCTTTCCCCCTGTATATTAACCCTGAATTCAAATCAGAAAGTGGTATATCTGGCTAGGACAGGAAGCCTGGATTTTTTTTTCCCCCAAGGGTCCTAACCCTTCATCTTCTAGGAAAGAATCTACAGTCTTTCTCTGCCAGTCTCTCCCTCACCTCCAACCCACTTACCTCCTCCAAGTCAAAAGTGTCCTGTGGCTGCTGGCTTAAAGACCGATGCAATTCTGGTCTGTCTACACTCTGCTTCCATTTCTGCTGGGTGATGGACAGGTCCAAGGACTTAACCTTCCTGTCCATGAGATTCTTCTGGAAGAGGCTCTTTCTTGCTCTGCTCTTTCTTTTCCAGAAAGTCTCATCCTTGGCTGGATGGGTTTCCGTATTGGTGGCTGGTAGACTACACAGCTCTCTCCTTATCTGAGCTGGGTCTGTGCTCCACTGTGGATCTTCTATGGGCAGAGAATGTGTGCAACAGGGTATCTTGGGGTTCGAATCCAGAGTTTGTGATGGTGCTAACACGGTGGACATCCCCTGCTGTGTTTCCTCTTTGCAGCAGAGGACACATGGATAGGGAGAAGTGGCTAACTTTTTACCCTCAACAGGGGGCACAGGAACTTCCTGTGAGAATTGCCCCAAATCAGAGTCTTGCTGGAGGAACTGCTTCTCTTCTTTCACTTTATCCATCACTTCCAACACAACTTGGTCCAAACTGTTCCTTTTGGGGGTGTTGTGGGGTGGTGGTGGCCGATCTCGGGGGCATGTGTACAGACACATCTTGGAGATGGCTTTCCGAAGGCGGTCTCTGGGTGACTGGGGTTCAGGCTCTCGGGACAGAATCCTGATGGATGGCACATCAGTTGGATGGTTGCAATTCCAGAACATGTGGGATGGTGTGAACTTTTGGACAGGTGTCTTAGACACATAGGAGTAGAGACAGAAGAAGGCATCAGCAGTGACAGCCAGTGTTTGCACCTGCTTAAACCTGCCTGGGTACAAGAGTTAAAGATGGTGAGTCTGGGGTTCATCAGCAAATGTTCTTAAATCTCTCCCTTCAGAAGGCTCCCCAAAGCTCAAAATTCAGGGAGAAGCTTCCAATTTTCCTACTAGTGTTTCTCCCTTTTAGATTTCTAACACTTTTTCTGGAATTTCATGACTTCTTGACACCCCATCCCATGAAGATATTCCAACTGGGAAATAAAAAAGAGGGCTAAGATTTATAGACATCATGCTGATATGATTGACTGAAAGGCAAGAAAGCCTAAAGGAAGCAGTAGTGGCCTGAAGTCTCTTAAAGGCTATTTCTTTAAGAGAAAGAATCAGATAGAGTTCTCCATCTTCATTGAAGACAACATAAGAGGAAATAGACACAATAGGCAAAGGGTGAAAGATAACCACGAGAAAGCAGGATTTGAAGCCACTGAGCCCTGCTGTGAAAATCTAAAGGAAAAGGGAAGTAGAGCAGGTGCCTGGGAGGGACACTCACTGGCCAGCATGAGGCAGGGGTCTTCCATTTCAATCCTCCGCACCTGGGACTTCAGGAAGAGCTGGAAATCAATGCCCTTGGCCTGAGAGGGGGTGGTGAAAAATCGGGCGGGTATCCGAGAAGTGTCTTTGTGATCCTCTTGGCCAAAGCCCAGACTGAAGAGGACATCTTCTGCATCTTCTTGCACTTTGTCCAGAATTTCCGAGATGCTGAAATGAGGGAGTTTGGGTAAATAAGGGACAACTTTGAGACATATGGTAATTCAGAATATCAGAATATCTAATAAAAGTGTCAGAAGACTGAAATTCTTTTCTGTCCATTTCTCTACTTTTCACCGTGACTTTGAGAAAAACTTTCACTTCTCTGAACCTAAATTATCTGTTGGAAACATGGAAACTACAATCCAACCCTAGTTACAAAAACTGATTAAAACTTTAGTACAGTACTCTGAACAACTTATTGCAGATGAATAAAAATTTAAGTAAATATGAAAGGATTTTGAAAAATAAGAGCAGTATAGATATAAATAAATTTCACAGTTGCATCATTAAGTGCTCAGTTCCCAAATTTGCCATCCGACTTGCCCCAGTGGTTGTTGCGTGGGACAACTAATCAATGAATATGTAAGAAACATAGAACCCCTGAAGGTAAACATTTTTATTCTTGATCTTAGGGCAAAAAGTAATCAGTAAGTACATCCAAAACCTGATTTTGAGAGATATGCTCCTTTCTAGCACTATTTTCAGTACAGAAGTCCTGTGTCACAGAAGATCACATGCACGCGCTCTCTCCTTATGGTATCAACCTGGATTTATGTCTAAATCGGAGTTCCACCAACCTGGGTGACACTAGAGCTTAGTAATTGTGTTTCAGACAGTGAGGCTAAGGGAAGCTATTATTATTTGAGGCTTTGAATAATCACTATCACTCTCTTCAGAAAGTATGCTGGGCTTTTTGATCAAATAGGGACCATCTTGTTTAGCTAATAGCTGGACAGTCGGAATCCCTGGATCTACTCTTGTGCTTGCCAGCTTTTATCTTCATGGTCCTAAGTTTCCCTATCTGTGAATTGTGGGCATAAAACTGGATCAGTGCTTCTCAACCATGGCTACATGTTAGGGTCACCTTTGCAGGCTTTAAAAATGCATATATTTGAATCCCATCTCCAGACATTCTGACTAAATTGAACTAGGGTATGAACTAGGACTAAGGCTCAGTGAGGATAAATTACTAAACTTGGTCATGTAACAAAATTTAGGTCTCAGAACCAGGTCTCAAATTCAAATTTTGACTTCAAATTTCAGATACTTTTCATTATATCATAGTAGTTTTCCCAACTTTTCATCTTTTTTAAAGAGTTATTTGTGTGTATATTTTGTCCACCCTGTTAAATCATTCAGCTATTTGTCTGCTTCATCTTTTCTTTTTTTATTTTTATTTTAAGTTCTGGGGTACATGTGCAGGAAGTGCAGGCTTGTTACATAGGTAAATGTGTGCTAGGGTGGTTTGCTGCACCTATCAACCCATCACCAAGGTATTAAGCCCAGCATGCATTAGCTATTTTTCCTAATGGTCTCCCTCCTCTCACCCCATCCCCTGACAGGTCCCAGTGTGTATTTTTCCCCTCCCTGTGTCCATGTGTTCTCATTGTTCAGCTCCCACCTAGACGTGAAAACATGTGGTGTTTGGTTTTCTGTTCCTGTGTTAGTTTGCTGAGGATAACGGCTTCCAGCTCTATCCATGTCCCTGCAAAGGACACGAATGCATTCCTTTTTATGGCTGCCTAGTATTCGTGTATATGAACCACATTTTCTTTATCCAGTCTATCACTGATGGGCATTTGAGTTGATTCCATGTCTTTGCTATTGTGAATAGTGCTGCTTCATCTTTTTCAAATTCCATACAGTCATTGCCTGGCCTGCCTGTCTGAATGAATTAATATTTTATTGCTTCATTCAATCAACAAATTAGTCAATTAATCAATACATTGTTTACTGAGCACCTACTCTGAGTCTTGGAACTGTGATGGTACCAATACTATACCTCCTGGGGTACAAGTTTCAGTGGGAGGAGACACCTGTATTTTACACATAGTATTCAGCTCTGAGAAGACTCCTCTGCATCTTTCACAATTCTTGAAACAAATGTGGTCACATTTTTCAAGTATGCAGTAAAAGTGCATAAAAGCTCCAGTAAGATATCCCAGAAAAAACAGGCAATGGCTCTTGGTTCCATTCTCCTATGCTTCTCATCTTCTCCACCCTTCCACCCTGCCAAACTTCAGTACCTACCTTGAACTAGTCTTGTTGGTCCCCCCAGTCATGCTGCTGGAAGCCAAACTACAGCCAAGATCAAGTAGCTGGCAAGGCCTGGCTGTCTCGAGGAAACTCCTGCAGAGATCAAAGCTGTTGTCATACAAATCTTGTTTCCAGTCTGCACCCTGGCTTCAAGGAATCCCTGCTGGGCTTATTCACCCCCTGAAGGGTACCTTTTAGTCTATGCAGTGGTTGTTCATTGGAAAGTCTCACTCTCTAATGTGAATCTTTAGCTCTTTATTTTAATCTCTTTGACCTACCCCAATTCATTGATTCTTAAAGGAGACATCATTCACCCTGGCCGAACCTAACACTTACCTGGAGAAGAGTTTGCCATTGGCGGCCAGTAGTGTGGCTGGACAAGAAACAGAGAAGCAAAGAGCAAATTAGAAGGAAAAATGAAAATCACCTGTGTTGCCCCTCTGAACTTAAAACTCAGTCTTCTCTGTTTCCTTTTGTGACTATGACAGGCTAGCTGGACCCCGTGAATTCTGCACTTCTTGGGGCCTCAAGATTACCTAACACAGTTCTGGAATAGGGACAGATATGCCAGAGAGTAACTGGCCTTAAGCCTCTGAACTTCTGACCCATGACTGATGTGTAGGCAAGAGCCCCTCTGTCCTGAAAAGGATAGAGTCACTTGGCCTTCCTGGCTAGTGTTCCTGTCCCCCTACACAAGTCTTTACAGGTCCCAGGAGACACTGGTAGGTTGCTGTGCTTTCATTCTTTACTGATGTCCTTCTCCTCCCGCAGTATAGTCTCTATTTCACACCCAGTGCACAGACTTGTTTGGAGTTTCTGTACAGAAAACAGTCTTAAGGCTATCTGGGCAGCAAATTTTATAGTAATTTTATATGTTATCATCCCAGGGGCCAAAGGAAAGTTCCAGTGATGAACCAGTAGGAGTCATGGCAGGCTGATGAGGAGGTGTTTCTGGGCATGTGATGCCTTCTGTATTTTACATTAGATAATAATGAGACTGCCCTTTCCCTATAGATAAGACTCCATGGATGGGCTGTTTCTTTTTGAAGTTTTGCACTTCCATCCTATTCTGAATTCAACCAATGTATATCCTGTTTTCTCATCCCAACCTCAGAGAACTGTGCCACTTACCCTCTGCTCCCAGGGTCAAGTCATCTTCAAAGCTGGTCCCATGGCTGCAGAAGCCTGTCCAATAATCAGGTGAGGGTCACAGAAAACCAGGATGGAACATATACACATGCACACGCACACCCCTGCATACACGAACATCTTCACATGCCCTTAGACTAGACTTGCACAACCAGATAATTATACTAGATACCCACATTTGTCAAATTACCACAAACTGCACATATATCACCTCAGAAGTCATATTCATTTTTGATTCAGAAAGAATCACATGCATTCACCTATAACCTTTCCCCTATATCACATAGTTATGTACACAATCCCCTGCCAAACAGCAAACACATGGGGGTGTGCACTCACACCCATATAAACACATATTTTATAAAGTTCTTTTCCTATAGCAGTGGTTGTTATCTGAGCAACCACTAGCAGAAGATAGCCTATGACTGTTAGTGAGCCTGTGGGCTCTGAACCAGCACTTTCTTCTGGATTTCCTGAAGCCTTGTGACCACCAACAGTGTTTTGCAGCCAGTTTAAGAACACTCGGGGACTCTTTTGCATGCCTATGCATGTACATGTGCATAAACACTCACATACACACACGCACCGGTATATCACTCTCCAGGTAGAAGAAAAATAGATGGACAGAACCTATACTCACCATTGTAGATAAACTGTCCTGCTTCCTCAGAAAATCCTTCTTCAGAGTATCTAAACCAAAAACAGTCTTACAGGTTGAAGTCACTTACTACATTTTCCAAGGAGCTTTCTCATGGAAAAACTCACACATATTCATATTCTTTTCCAATGAGAGTCAGTAGTATTTAATTTGCTTTTATGTTGGAGAAAACAAAGACAGAGTGGTTACTTGTCTGAAAAATTCATAGAAGTAATTTGGGAAACTGGGGCTGGAATGCACTATATTTTAGATTGTGCTTCTGTTGTCCTGGCCACAGGACTAAAGGACAAAAGTCAACTTAGCAATGATTCTTCGGTCTTTAGGTAAAACAGGAAAGAAAGAATATTGAAGCAAAACTGGAGAATTACATTCATAGAAGCAGGGGTTTGCGTGCCATGATTTCCAAATCACAAATACAAATTTCTAGGTTTTCTTAAAACTTTTAGATCACCTTAACCACCCACACTTCCTTCCTTCTCTCTGAACCATGTTATTGCTGAATATCATGTCATTCAGGAAACAGCAGAAATCGTATCCTGGTTAGAGATATTTAAAAATTTTCAGACATGGTCTTATCAAACATTTACCATCTCCAACAGAAGAACAAACAGAAATCAGCACAAATGGTGGTGAGAGACAGCTCAGTTTTACAAACAAGCAAGAAATTCTCTCTGTCCAAAAACAGGTGTGTGAAGTAATCTGTGACAGAGCTTTGAAACGCGATCAGCACATCCAGATTCTAGTCCTGGCTCATCGTGGCTGTTTTGTTCTCAAATATTATGTAAGAGAATTTGGATCCCTAGATATTATCATCATTTAAGTCTGCTTCAAACACTGATATGTTGTGAATTTTGTGGAGTTTGCTTTCCTAAAGCTTTTACATGGAAGTTGTTCATGGTGCTTTAAATGTAATCTCAAGTGGAGGTTGGAGGGGAAAAGGGTCAGTAATGTGAGTTAGCAGAGAAACTGAAGTGCATCCACTGGTGCTGGTCCTAAAGGAGCTTTTCTCTTTATCAGTCTCCAGCAATCCAGATTACTCTCAGGCCACTGGAGTATCACTTCACGGCGTGTGTAACAGTGGGAATAGGCTTACTAACCAAATATCTGTAGGTCAAGTTCTGCCTAAATTTTACAAAATAAGTCACTACACACACACACACATATATGTGTGTGTGTGTGTGTAGATAGATAGATATAGATATATCTTTTGCTTGTAACTCCTTTCAGTAGTAAAAAAATCAACCATGTTTACCAAAATCTGAATTTTAATATGTCCTTATGAAAAATACTACATCAAAGGTTCATTATAAAATATGAAATAATAGCCAAGCTCGTTAAGAATAGGTAACTCTAATAATGCACCTAGAACTATAAATATATTTTTCTCTTCCTAATATATAATTGCATAAAATATGTTGTGGTATAATACTACAAACATGTGTAACTATAATATTTACTATTACTACTAAAAACAGCATGATAGCTAATATAGTCAAGTACTAGAATATTACAATTTACTACTGTATTTAATGCTTGTGTTGTAGCTGCACAGTAGTGCCACTACTAAGGCCTACTAGTACTAGAGGTACAATTTAAATAGACTACAATTCCATTTCTAGATTGTACCCAATGGACATGCCTGTATAGGTTCCCCCAAGTAAATACTAGTCATGATAACCAAAAAATGGTAGCCTCCAAGTCCCTATTTATTATAAAATTAAACAATTATATAATAACTATACAACTTAATATTACACAATAATAACAATGAGTTACTGCTGCATGCGAATACTTGGGTAAGCATCATAAACATAATGCTAAGCAAAAGAAACACACATAAAACAGTACATGTTATATGACCCTATTTCTATAAAGTTCAAAATAATCCCAAACATATCTATGATGTTACAAGTCAGGGGATTTGTTACCCTTGGAGGCAGGATAGTGAACGAAAGGGACGGAAAGGAGGCGTTTGGAATGCTGGCGATGCTCTGCTTTAGGTTTCATGGGTGTATTCCGTTTGTGAAAATTCATTGAGCTATTTATGTATTTATTTATTTGCCTATTATTTATTTGTTGACAGGGTCTCACTCTGTCTCCCAGGTTGGAGCGCAGTGAGAATAGCTCACTGTAGCCTTGAACTCCTAAGCCCAAGCGAGGCTCCTGCCTCAATCTCCTGTCCTGAGTAGCTAGGACTAAAGGTGCTGCCATGCCTGGCTAATTTTAAAAAACTGTTTTTTTTTTTTTTTTCTTGTAGAGATGGAGTATTGGTACATTGCCCAGGGTGGTCTTGAACTCTTGGGCTTAAGCAATCCTCCTGCCTTGGGCTCCCAAAGTGCTGGGGTTACAGGCATGAGCCATGTGCCTAGCCTCAGCTACATATTTAATACTCATTTATTTTTCAGTAAGTATATTATACTTCAATATAATTTATATTAAAAAGGAAAATGTTACTGATATGTATGCTGAACTTCAATACAATTTACATTTAAAATGTCACTGATAAAATTTCTGATTTGTCCAAAGCAAAACTCACTTGTATTCATTGGATACAAATTTTTATTGAGTGCTTATCCTACATTTCTCTTCTTTAGTTATAATCTGCCAAGTATTTCTATTCTCTTTATGAGGAATAGCCTTTGGTGGGTCTTGGGGCATTCTGTGGAACCTACAACAGCAGTGTGGACATGGGCCTGGAGCTACTGATGCTCTCTCACCGAGCACGATGATTTGAGACTTTATGTCCATCACTCAAGTCCCAGGCCTTCCATGGGTTATCGGATAGGCCATAAAATCAATGACCAGGGACTAGATCTATAGCTGCTCCCCTCTTCCCACCCTTGCATTGAAAAATTCCTTAGCATCATTTTAAGTCTCAAATGAAAGAGCCAAGGTATTGCTCTTTCTGTATATGCAGTTCATAAACAAATAGTAGGGAGGAGGGGTTGCATTGTGGGAAAAAGTATATGGCTATTTTTAGCTTCTTCTAGATGTTTCCATAGCTACCTGCCTGCAGAGATTTAAGCTGAAGCCCACACAGATGATTTTTGGGCTCCCAACCCCACCTCTGGTGATTCATGAGCAACACAGTCATGTCCCAGAAAATCCCGAGAGCTTAGGAGGAGAAAGAAAAAAGGAGAGGCATAGTTTGCAAAGACATGCATGATCAGATCCTGTGGCAGAATAGTCGGCCGCTAGATTCAATTGCACTGAGAAACATTGACACTAAATTGCCTGAGATGTTGGTGGACTCTTCTGCAGAGCTTGTCAGAAAAGAAGATGCTCTTGCTACCAGAGGATGTTTGGCTTTGGAAAGAAAAATGGAAACTATATGGTCTTGGAACAAAATTTGAAAAGCGCCCCTCAGGGCACCTGGCAGAGTGGACAGATAATCAGTAAATGCAGGCTCCTTGTTTATCCTCTTTCCTCTGTGGTCTTGGAGCATGGAATACTGTGGTAATTCAGAATCTCATATTTAGAATGCGTTTTCCCTCTATCTTCTTCATTATCTATTACCAAAAGTCAAGTGTACTCTCACTATCAATCATTGTCATTATCGTCCTTTAATTTTTCTAGCTTTTCCATGCAATTAAGAAGTATTACACACTTAGAATCAGAAAACAGAGGAAATTGGAAAATGTTCTGACTCCAACAATTCCCCTTCCAAAGACAAATGCAAGTATGTTGATTAACTCTTTATGGCCATTTTGAAGTTTAAATATTTGAAACCTTTTCAAAACACAGATACATAATGAAAATGTAACAGATACCCTTGCACCAGTCACTCTATTTTCACACATGTAAACATTTTGCCATATTTGCTTCAGAAAAAATATATTAAGTAATATATAATGTAAAATAAAAAATTAAATATTAAAGATATAACTAAAGTCTTATTTTACTTCTAAAGTCAATTCTTTTCCTTCTTCCAGGTAATCACTATCCAAGAGTTAATATGTATCCTTTCTGGGAGTATTTTTTTCTGATAAATAAACAGATGTAGATAGATGGATAGATATAGACAGACATTTTGTGGAATTATAGGTAGGTATAAACTCCTCGTTTATAAAACTCACCAGTCACTCACTATTAAAAGCACAAAGCACATACACATATATCATCTCATTTAAACCTCACGAGAACCCTTAGACTGTATTATTTTAAGTGTCCCACTTTATAGCTCAGGTGTCTACAGTGTACAGATTTTAAGTTATTTCCTTATGGTTGGTTAACCACTTAGTAGCACAAGAATTAGGCTCAAATCTTGGACACTTTTCACTAACTAGACCACATTTTTGTCATAAATTTTGGTTCAGGGTTTATCTTTGTAGAGCATGAGTGAAGAAAGTTGATTTCTAGAGTTTATTATCTTGTATTTCTGTGAATTTATTATTTTCAATTAGAATGAAATATGTTCTAAGTCAATGAGCATATTTTAAACTACTTGGCACCCCTCTAGGTTATTCAGATAATCAGACAGTTAGCAAAAGCGTAATTAATAATTGCTGACATGAATTGATGACTCAAGAGTAGTTAAGGAGATAAGGACATTAACTGAGTTGACTGTTTCCCCTGTACATATCTGGTAAGTATTTTAAATCCTAGGACAGTTCTCATCCTAGGCTTCTCACCCAAACCTGCAAACATTCTGATTACCACCGTTCTTTTCTTCCTGTATTTTTTGGGTCCTCTAATTGACTTTGAAATCAATGAATTGTGAATAAGATGAGGGCAATGAGAACAATAAGTTTTTTCAAACAACAAAACAAACACAAAATAAATCCTTCCTGGCATTGCCTTCTTGGGCACAGGTGAAATAAACAACCTTGGATTATTTGGTGCTATTTATTTCCTACCAAATAAGCAAGAATGGGTTTCTTTATGCCAATTAATAGATGAGTTTAGATTAAAGGCTATATAAAACTTGAGACATTCCTGGAGGGAAAATAAGGAGCAGGCAGAAGTTGTCCATTCTGAGAATTCATTATTAGACATAAGACTAAATAGATCACAGAATTCTTCCTTTTGTGTCTGGGTATACTGAGCCTAAGAACGGTAACAGGCTGATGGGCTGTGGGGTCTCATAATTTAAAGTATCTCTGAGGAAAGAGGTAATGCACTGCCTTGAAGTGCCTGCTCCAATTCTCCCCTGCTTTGAATGACTGTCATAAACCCTAAGCTTCTCCTGTGCTCTGCAGTAGAAATAAATAACACAGATGAATTGCTCTTCAGCAAGAATGATCAGGTTTCCAATTCCCTTTGTTACACAAAGTAAGACTCCAATCTAAAGGGGGAAGTCAGGGGAGTAGGGGTCTGGAACTCACCCCAACTATTCCCCATCCACTCTTAGCTTTAGCTCAAACCCAACCTCTATTCCTAGACCTCGTGCCTAATTTAGTCTTAGCCCCAAGTTGCACTTGATTCGTAATTGTGATTACCAGTTCACCCTAAACCCGCAACACCCCTCCAACCACCATCTCAACCTTACTTCTAATCTTTAGGCCCAAATCAAATCCATCTTCCTGTCTCTGAGTTTCCAGGAGTTGTGTCTGTTAGCAAATTTAACCATCAGCCACATACCACCCCACTGCCTGTCCAGCACTTACCCGCAATCCTGCAGCCAGTCTTCAATTTTATTGATTGGATTCCCTAGAAAAGTCAGACACTAGATCACTGTGAGAACTGAACGAAATCAGACCTCCTCCCTGCAACTAATTCCATTCCACAAGTTTATTCTTACATAAGCTGCGTCATGAATCTTTTTTTCTACATAAAGCTTTTCTTTAAGATATGAGAGGAATACACCGTATATAAAAATAGTAGATATTTCTTCTCTCTCTCTGCTTCTTTTCTCCCTTCCTCCCAAGAATCTGGAAAGTGCCCAAGATGTCAGGCCCACTGCTGTCTTTTGAGAGTTCCTTTCCCACAAGGGTGGATCCTTCTCATTTAAAAAGAAAAAGAAAAAGAAAGACAATCTTGTTTTTGTGCTTTTTGCTTCCTACCAAAGAAGCATTTATTTCCATCAGAATTTTTGTTTTACTCTTATGACTGTGGTCTCATTTGAACCTCAAAGAAGCTCTGAGAAGTGTAGGGAAGGTACTACTACTTCAATTGGACAAATAAGTCTTAGAGAGGTGAGTGACTTCCCAAAGGCCACACAGCTTGTTAGTGACAGCATTGTGGCCAGAGTCCAGGCATCCAGCTTGGGTGTGGTCTTGTTACACAGACAAAATAGAAACACCCCAAAGCATTCATAGAGAGCCCCAGCCTCGGGTTCTTACAGAAGCTTCTCAGGATGATGCAAAAATGTGCCCTTCCCTTTTTCCTAATCATATGCCTGTCTCTTTCTCACATAATTCATATTTTGTATTACTTTAGCTTTTCTCCTAAACATATTTAAACCAGTCAAAACAGTCCTCCCTGAGGGCCTGGCTAAACAAGGAACCTGTTCACACTCTGCAGACCTGGGCCTGCTGTCACCTTTTGCCACCAGACAACATAGATGTCTGTCTGATGTTCGTCTCTTACCTTCTTGGAAAACGTCATCCAGGCTGGAAGGCTCAGGATCTGGGACATCGTGCAGGGCGGCAGCAGCCTCCTCTTCTAGGACCTGGGTCTGCCAGTTACGGCTCTGACGGAGCCAGGCCCGCCGTTTCTCCCAGGATGTGGGGCTCAGCACAGAGGCCTCCATTGCCCTGGCTCAGACTTCAGAGCCTCCCGTAACAGTAATGCCGTCCTAAGAGTTGAAAAACAGTGATACCCCCTCATCATGTGCTCAGAAACCACCATGACGCTCAGGGTTGCCCCCCGAATTTTCCTGTGTCTGCCCAAAGGAGCTTGGTCTCTCTGACCATTCAAAAGCAGGGAGGACATGCCTAGCTCATTTTCTGTCTCTCCCGCAAAACAGGAATGCTCTGAAAACTCTAAATACCGGGGTAAGTCTTTCAAGTCAGTAAGTTTGAAAGCTTCAAACATCACGATTTAATGGACATTAAGAAAACTCTTCTGACTTAAAGAATCTCTATTTTTCAGGGTAGCTGAAATGTTGTATTAGAAAACATTTTTTCTTTAATCCTTAAGAATGTTGTCTACCAGAATCTTCCATTATGGCTAAAACATCTTTAAGTTTACAACTTATAAAATTCACTTCATTTTTTTATCCTCATCAAGACATATGAAAAAATTTAGGGTCTCAAAGGTAAAACAGATTTTCTAAGGTCCCACAACCAGGATGTCACTCCAACTATAGGAATTCTGGGTTTTGTTTGTTTAGTTTTTGTCTTGATTTTTTATGTTTCTGTTTTATATATTAGGAGTCCACATATGATTTCTTTCAGAAAAAAAAAAAAAAATACCCTGTGATTAAAAGCAAGGAGACACTGCCTTAAGCAATTAGCAGCCAGCACCTTCAGGATAATGACTTTCTAATTAGTCAACTTGTGCTTCTACCTAACTATGAATTTATTCCTCAGCTCATCAATGCAATTACTAATACTATAGATTCATATTTCATGTAACATTACTAAATATGGATGTATTCTTCCAAGAGACACAATGACGGCACTAGATACACATTCAAAGAGGAACAGAGGGGAAGAATCATTCAATTGTCCAAATAGAGCTTAAAAAAGCTTGAGGCTAATGTAATATTCATTGGCTCATACTCTGTCCTGCTGCCTCTCCCCCGCTGGCCACACTTGCATCCCACCACACTGAGCAAGTAGGAGTGGGGCTGAAACTCTCCGGGTCTTATCCCCCTATTTCCTCGAGCTGCCATAAACAACCCCATCTTAAGAGCTACACTTTTAACTGTTGGAATAAAATAAAATAAAATAAAATAAAATAAAATAAAAAGACTACCAGTTTACAGAGACTTCTGTTCCTCCAACACTTAAAACCATTAGTGAGGCATCCAACAATATAAGCGTTAAAATAGCTTTTTTGAAAAGAACATCCTGAACATAAAATGCATTCCTAGGGCAATAAAATTGTTTTTAATGCCTCTGCTTGTTACAGACAAAACATACCTAGGAAAAACTAATACATAATTACTGTTGTCTGATCTAAATTCCTTCACTTGAGGTCCAGTCCAAGACATATTTTTCTTCCAAGTGAGACGGTAGTTAGCACTATGAGACTTTGCTCTTTAACCCCGGGCACCTGGCTCTTTGTCTACTGCCTGTGCCTTTTAGAGAAAATTAAATCATTGAATTAAGTTTGTGTCATAAAGAAGCCTCAAAGAGGAGTAGCAGAGATGACTTGCTATTCTTTGGTCAGAGCTGTCGTGAGGAGATAATGTCCATTAAATCGTGATGTTTGAAGCTTTCAAACTTACTGACTTGAAAGACTTACCCCGGTATTTAGAGTTTTCAGAGCATTTAATGCAACTGCCACTAGAATGACCGTAGGACAAGAATCTAAAAAGCCTTATCAGTTTGTTTACCTAGTCCTGTGATCCAAAATATTTAATAGATTGGTTCCAAAACCCAGAGAAGAAAATCACAAAGGCTGACTTGCCTATTGTTTTTAATTCCCGAAGGAAATGGACCTCCCCTAAATCACTGGGAATCTTCAGCTCACAGAACATTTTTGGTAGTAGAACTCAAAAGGAAGGCAGGAAGCCAGGAAGCCAGGAGGGCAGGAACGCAGAAGGGCAGAAGGGCAGGCAGAGAAGGAGGAAAAGAAGGAGGGAGGGAGGAAGGGAGGAATATCTGGATTCCATACTTTATTCTGCCACTTCAAATGGTATAACCTTGGAACATTTCATCCTTTTATTTGATCTCAGTTTGTCAATGAAAACATTACAGCCCTAATATTGATGCATCTAGTACTACAAACTTCTGGATGTGCTATTTTACAGTCGAACCCCTATACTGCCTAGCACAATTCCAGAATCTCACTAATTGAAATGGAGGTGGGGGGTTTCAACATCCTCTGTGATATGAATCTATTTCACATTCCTCCCACATCTTCAAAAATATATCGCAATAATATAGGCTAATTTCCTCTGCATCCCCTGAAAATACTTACCTCTTTTTTTAACCTCGGTTTTCTCAAATTCTTTCCCTCCTTCTTTTCATCTTCCTCAGTCTTTGCCACACTCACCCTGCAGTGTCCAGGTCTTAACCAACCTCCTCCATGGAGCCATGCCTGGCTTCCACAGCCTACCTTAATCACTTTCACTGAGCTCTTTCTCTGCTTGATTTTTTTCTTCTTAGGTATTATCACTAACATACTTTACATTTTATTTATTTACCCCATTTATTGTTTACTCTTCTGATTAGAATACAAGCTCCAAGAGCACAGAAATTTTGGGTCATTTACTGCTGTGTTTCGAATGCCTAAAACAGAATCTAACACATTGTAACCACTTAATGAATACTCATTGTCTAAATGAGTGAATGTTTAGAAGGTGACCTTTCCTCATAGGAGCCCAGTGCCTTTCAGAGTCATCAGAGACACATGCAGGGAGATCAACTTCAAAACAGTAACAATAAGCTGGTAACTATGTGCTTACTAAGCATGTAAAAATGTTGTGGGTTGAAAGTTGGAGAAAAGAGAGATGGTTATTCTAAGACTTGTTTTTATCCTAGAAGTTCCTACAACTGAGAACAAAAATTGCATTTTCTTGACTAATCCCTATCTACTGCCTGTCTCTATGTCCTATGTACAGAAGTTTTACTTAATGTTAATTCCTAAAGGAAAATGCCTATGAAGACAGAATCCTTAATGCTTAATAATTCCAAAGAACGCCTTACAAACAAATGGCAATTGTAGGTATGACAATAAAAAGACCAGACAGGTAAGTGTTCACTGAGAATGACAGACATTTTCCTGGCAATTTGGGTGAGAATGTAATAATTTTTCTACTTGAAAAAGTAATAGTGATCTCAAGTCTTGAAGAAAAGACACAAGGTAGATCTAAGCTAATCTTCACAACTCTAGCACACAGGATAGAGGACTGGGAAATTGCACAAATAATTTTTTTCCCAATCTCAGCAACACTTGAGTTGTAGAGACCTGTCCATGGAGTGTTATATGGGAATACTATAAGTACAGCAACATCAAGAGGCAAGAAGAAATGGTAGTGTCTGGTTAGTGGTAATAGGAGGAAGCTGTACTGCTGGGAGATAAGAAACCGTCGTTTTTTTTTTTTGTTTTTTTTTTGTGGAAATCTGCAGGAAGCGGCAAATGATTATCAGACAAGCACATCAGCCATGAGAGTGTTAGACAGAATTAAAAAATGAGTGCACACGGATGTCAAGATAGCAGCTTTGTAGGTCTTGGGGCCCCTTGTAATAGAGACAAAGACATGGAGATGTTTCCTCCAAATAAGTCATTCAAAAACGTACACTGATAATACAATGGAGTTTGGTGAAGTGAAAAGAAAACTGACTAGAAATCAGAAAACTTGGACATTTTTCTGACTTGTCCAATTAATTGACTTATGGCATATCAGTTAGGCTTTTTTATTACAGTTTCTGTTTAATCCTCTAGGAAAGGGATTGGCTGGACTCAGTGTTGTGTACATTTACTTCCAGTACCAATGTTTATTAATTTATTTAGGTGAGTTTGAAATATGCATAAGAATAGTACCCATAAAAGAAAGTGCATTTATACAGTTTTCCCCATTAAAAAATGGGAAATGCTTCAGTGGTCTCTGGAGTTACTTCCCATATACCAAATTCCCTTTCAAATTAACACCAACATATGGAGCTCCTGCACATGAGGCCTTCACACTGGATCCAGGAAAGTGGTCAGCCTGAACGGGAAGGCCATACCGGAACTTATACAGGGAGTCAGTCAGGTGCTACTCATTGACTCTCAACACTGCTTGAACTTTTCTGACTCCAGCTAGGTGATTATGAAGCAGTTTAACCTTCCTCAGGCTTACAGAGTGGTTTTTTTGGCAAGGGCCCACCTAACTTCTAGTTGGGAGGAGAGAATCTGCCTGGAATTCCACATTACTTTCAGGTTGTTGTGGCATTCGGAATATTTCATAATGGTTTGGGGCACCACAGAGCAATGAGAGCTGATACCATCACAGCCCTGTGGTGGGGCCCCGCCCAGTACATGGCTGATGGGGCCTTGAATTTCTGGGGCCTGTCTGGGGAGTCTTGAGGAAAGAGCTGGGATAGCTGGGCTGGTCATGGGCACTCAGAGGGCTTGGGAAAGTGGATAATTATCATTATTAGACATATTTTAATATTTTAGCAACTATTAGCCTACCAATTTGCACCTGACAATATCAGCTGTGCTTACAGATACTTCACCATGGGGAAATTTTCAAGGGGCTCAGTAAGGATGACCAATGCTTCTTTTTCTTTAAAGTTCAGAGTGTTATTTAGAAATTAAAGAAAAGGAAAACTGTAGAAAGAGTTTGGGCCTTGGAATCAGAGTAAGCCTAATTTGGAATGATAGTTCTGTCTACTCTCTGCATATTTGTCCTTGGTAACACTATCTTTTCTTCTATACCTAAGTTTCTTTTTCTTTTTCTTTTTCTTTTGTCCTGCTGTGTTACTCAGGCTGGTCTTGAACACCTGGTCTCAAGCGATCTTCCCACCTTGGCCTCCCAAAGTGCTGGGATTATAGGTGTGAGCCACCACACCTAGCCTATACCTAATTTTCTTCATGTGCAAAATAGATACTGTGACAAACTAGTTGGGTGATTGGCAGTTGTAATCAGGTAATATATATTAAGTCCCTGATGTATAAAGGTGGTGCTTAATAAGTGATAGATATGATTATGATTATGAATCTCCCCTCAGTCTAAGATGTTCACTAAAGTTGAAACATCTTGAGGAATAAGGAAGGAAAGAAGGAAGGAAGAAGGTGTGAATGCAGGGTGCAGTTGACAGTATAAAATCAAGATGGTGAAAAAGATTTTTTAAATCTGTGTTAAGCAGAGATAGAAAGTAAGCAATGAAAAGTCTTTGTTTCCTGGGGCCTGTCCTGGGGTGGGGGGAGGGGGGAGGGATAGCATTAGGAGATATACCTAATGTAACTGATGAGTTAACGGGTGCAGCACACCAACATGGCACATGTATACATACGTAACAAACCTGCACGTTGTGTGCGTGTACCCTAGAACTTAAAGTATAATATATTAAAAAAAAAAAAAAAAGAAAAAAGAAAAATCTTTCTTACCTAATTCCCAAAGGGACCAGAGAGATTATCTAATCCTGGTCACTCATTTTGTAGTTGAGGAAACTGAAGAGAGAGAGAAAGGAGGGAGAAAGAGAGAGAGAGAGAGAAGCAGGCTTGCCTGGAGTCACAAAGAATATTAGTGGTTTTAAATGGGAACCAAACTCACAAGTTCTGAGTTCCAGATGCATGCTTTCTTCCTTTATATCATACAGCCTTCCTCCTGCCACACTTGGTCTCCAAGGCCCAGTCCCAGGTTTGTCTTTAGTGCTCTGGGGGACATGTATGAGACAGACCTCTCTTCTCTTCTGTCCGTTTTGTACCTATGCCCCAAGCAGTGCCTGTGAGTTGAGACTGAGAGTGAGAACCAGTGTGGGAGGAGAGAAGAAGGAAATGGGGTTTCCGTGATGTGGCCCATAAGACCTTCTGCATCCACAGCCAAGATATACATCATTACCATCGCAGAGCTGCGGGAAATCCCAGAGTAGCTGACATTTCTCTATTCATTAACTGGACAAACTCTACCTGAACCCAGGTGGATTGTCCCCCATTTGATATACCCCAATCTGCAACAAATTCTCACATTCCTTCATAGAACTGTCTTCTAGCTCCTAACCCTCTTCCATGTCACTCAGGTTGGAAGATCATCAGAACAAGAATTTCCCTGAGTATAATATTTGAGCATTCTGAGACTTCTATTGTCTAAGGAGCAGTTCAATCTGTTCAGGGAAAAGGGGAAATGTTACTTGGTAAATAATGGAAAGAAAAAAATGCCCATTAGTCAATAGAACTCCTATTCCCCTCCCTTTTCATACTCTTTCTCCCACAAATAAGCGTAGCTGAATAAATACTGAAAGAAGACCATCTAAGACCTTTTTCCTCTCCTTCCCTTTCTTCCTTACTTCCACTTTCAGGATATGAATTTTAAGAAAGGCTTGTATAATTGCTACAAGAAATATTAAAGTTGTGGATTTGGAAAAAAAATTAATACCATGTTCTCAATATAGGGAGACATCAAATATCTTTATTTGAATGGGCAATAAAGACATCAAGAATAAGACACAGCAGTTTATCTGAGCTTATTTATAGAAGGTTTCATCAACGGAAAGTACAAAGAATGAGCAGATTTCTCAACCATTGTGTTAGCTCTGTGAATTCGTATCTTTAATTCTTCAGTTTTATTTCCTTGGTAATAAGCTCTGTCCTGCATATACTCATTTTTCTTCTTTCCCGCTTTTCTTTTTCAATATCTACACACTCTCTTCTCCTCGTCCCTCTACTTATTTGACTGAACTCTTTTCTCAATCTAAAATCTGTGTTTAGGCCATTCTGCATCAGGCCTGGGTGTGGTAAGGCACACAGTACTGTGGGTACTGGAATATCCACTTTGGTCCTGTCCCTTAGGTGGAAAAGAGAACAGTTACCAGTTTGCAGGTGGAAATAAATGTGTGATCTTTTCCCCTCACCGTAGCCCAGAAGGAATCTTGTGAGTCATGGTATTGGCTGAGATGAGACCTCCATTTAATTCTCTACTAGAATCCAAATCAAACATTGAACTGAAAATGACGGTTGGGCCTTCATGTTCACTACATAATGCTGAATCTCAGGGTTCCATCTTAATTTTCAAAAAACCCAAGAGTTAAGAGAACATGTTGGTAGCGTGGCTGTAAATGGATTCTAAACACCCTGGGGTGCATGCGAATAACTCAGATGTTAGATTGCTTTCTATCCCTCCTGCTCTATCTTCAGCTTCTTATTTCTGATGATAGTCTAAATAGAGACAGACAATAAACCTGACTTCCCTTCTTCCTACTAACACTTCATGCTGCAAGAGAATCATACGAGATCTTTATATCTAATCACTCAGCTGAACAACTATTGAGTCTGATATTTGGACACACAAGTTGAAGGTTCCTACCTCCAACCTCCCATCCTAGGTACTGCCCTGCAACATCTAGAAAGTCTCCTTACCTCTCTACTCAGGACCATTTGTGGTATACAGAGTCACTAGTACTTGCCTGGATATCTCCTGTAAATGCTCACAGTCTTGTCAAATCACTTCTGTGGAACTCTCTTCTCTTGTCCTTGCCCCGCCCTGGGGACCCACCCTTTTTCTTCCACCCACTGGTGAGCTTAGTGGCACAGAAGGGGCATGGGAAAACCCCAGGGTGGAGGATCTTTCCACTCCTCCATCTACCCCAAAACTCATGTAGGTGGTGACATGCTCTGCCTGCTACCACTGGGGCAAGGGGTGTTGGAGGAGCATGAAGCCCCCAATATTATGTAGGTCACTGAGAGGGCAACACATCCATCTATCTGTCTTTGAGATGTGAACCCTGAAATCTGGTCCTGATGGTAGCTATCCATCTATCTTGAGCCTCCCAGCGAATTTGACCTTGCCTCACTCAAGCGTGTACATCCTCCCTCATAGCTGACCTCAATATATCTTGCTGCAGTTTCTCTCAACAAGTTTCTTCTACAGCTTCTGAAGAAAGAGGTCATACCCACAGAAAGCAAAGCTGATTTCAGCCGGTACTCGCAATGGTTGGAGGTTTGGACACTAGAGTAGGGCCTGAAATGAAACTGGGAAACTTCTTCCTTGAGAACTTTTCAATGTTATAATCAGATGGAAATTGCAGCAACAATGAGTTCAGCAAGAAACAGAGAGGAACTTTGCAGGTGAGAAAGGTAAAAAAAATTCCTAAAATAGTTATTCAAGTCATCAAAGAGACCCAAGTTTTGAGAATCTAGAAAGATTACCTCTCTGATAATAAAGAGAAAACAAACAAACGAAAGCAAAAGGGCACCCAGCATCATTCTCCTAGGCATAATGATGGATGCTTTTAAGGTTGAAGTAAGAGTGGTGGGAGATTTTCTCTTGATTTTCCCTTGACTTGACAGCCTGATTTTTCTCTGACATGTTTCCTTCTTTCTCCTAGCATCACCCTAAATCAGTACAGCCTTGAAACTGAGATAAAGGCTGTGCTTACCTGTCCGCTGGTAGAAAGCTGAGTTTGAGGCAAAGCAGTTGTCGAAGCTGGGCCAAGGCCTTCACAGGTGTGGGCACAGAGGTGAAGCAAGTGAGAAAGTATCATGTTGTAGATTATGCCTTTCTCCCTGAACTCATTCAACTGCTGTTGCCTGCTCAAAAGGGGAAGCGGAAATGAGCACACACCACACACACACACATCCACACATGTAGATGCAGTCCCCGCCTCCTGGCACAGCCACATCCTTTGCTCCGGCTCAGGAGACTGAGCGAAGGACAAACCATCCGTAGACAAGGTGCTCACAACTAGGAAGACCTTCCTGCCCCAGAGCTGCCTCTGTCTTTCCAGAAAAACAGGAGATCTTTTCCTATTAAGGCAAAGGTACAGTCCATTTAAAGAGATGTATGCAGGAGTCTTCCTACCATATAACTAGAATTCCACTGCTGCAGATAAATCCTTCTGTCCTCAGGAGAGCTGTCTGAAAATGGGAAAGCTCTCTTTCATAAATGATCTGGCGTTTATCTCAGAGAAGATGTTTCCAGCCCTATCACACACTTGAGAGGGCTCTGAGCCAGTCGCTCTGTGTTGATAATTTTCATACTCTGGTAAATTCCCCTGAAGCTTGTTTTTGAATACTGCCTACTTTTTTTTTTCTGTTAGTTTCTTAACTTTGTTTTTATGTTCAAACCACTTCAAAGTTTTCGTTTTTGTAATAAATGACTGCTTTCCCCAACGTTTTCAAAGCTGAACTTTTAAAATCAGTTACACCCTGAAGATGTCTTCAGTTTATTGGTTTTCAGTTTGGAGAAGGCTTGTTGAACTCTAAAAGTTTCTCCCAGCCCTCAATCACTTTCACCCACCGGGGGCATCCAGCACTGCTAACTATCCCTCCTCACTTCTCCAGTATCTCCTAACACACTTTCCTCTCTGTAGGATGCTGCTGCATTTTGGATATCTTCTTTCTCTCTCTCTCCTGATTCTACTGTTTCCTTCTTTAAATCATTTATTTTTGAATATATATCACAATATTTATTCTACAAGGCACTCCTCTAATGTGTTAATTGTGACTGATTTTCACAAGTTCATTACCTTCTTTCTGATTTTTTGGCTATAGGTATAGTTAGATTTTTTTTTTACCATGTTTCTAAATTCCATTTCCAATCATCAATGGGACAACTCCATTGAGTGTCCATAGTATAGCTATAATATGGTAGAAATAATCCTAAATAAAATTCTTGCTTGGCAAATTAAGTCCTCAAAACATTATTTTCTTCGAGTATAATGTGAGGAAAATAACAATTCTCTCTGTTTCTCACTCAACCCTTCTCCCACGCTATTCCTTTTACATAGGCATGAAAATATCTAACATATTTTCTGAGGACATAGTAGATGCTAAATATGTGCTTCTCTGAGAATTAACTTCACAGTCAACAAGTAAAATGCTAAATCCAACATGCCCTAATTCTCTTTATTTACTATTCTTTTCCATACAAATTAACTGTAAAAACTGAACTAATGGAAACTTAACAACTCTTTTAAATCCTAAGTTTCTAGAATTCAATGTTTTCCTTAACAGTTGTTTTTCAATATGTTTGGGATATGGAGAATATAACTTTGGTAGGGAGTTTGGAAATATGTGAGGGAGATTTAGTTTTCAAAGAAATGGGAAGCTGATACTGGTATTTAGTACCTGAGGGCCAATGATGATAAGTACTTTTGAAGGGATGGGAATGTTCAGTACAAGGAATAATTGTCCTGGCCCAAATGTCAACATTTTGCTAACATTGATAGTTTGATGGTTAGGAGAGCAGGCTTTAGAGTGAGGCTCTGGCATCAAGTAGCTCTGTAGTCTTGGACACATTAACATCTCGAGGTCTCAGTTTGTTAGCTGCTACATGGGGATAACCTTACAGGAATGGTTGTAGAGCTATAAGAATAAAGGAATACAGAGTATTCAGTCCAGTGCCTACTTTACAGCAAATGCTCAAGAAATTGAAGCTATTTTTAAGACTCTTGAAATATAATAGTTTCTTTTCTTTTAACTTTTATTTTAAGTTCAGTGGTACATGTGCAAGTTTGTTACATAGGTAAACTCTTGTCATAGGGGTTTGTTGTACAGATGATTTAATCACCTAGGTATTAAGCCTAGTACCTAATAGGTATTTGTTTTGATCCTCTCCCTCCTTCTACCCTCTACCCTCCCAATGGGCCCCAGTGTGTGTTGTTTCCCTCTATGTGTTCTCATCATTTAGCTCCCACTTATAGGTGAGAACATGCGGTATTTGGTTTTCTATTCCTGTGCTAGGTTTCTAAGGATAATGGCCTCCAGCTCCATCCATGTTGCTGCAAAAGACATGATCTCATTCTTTTTTATGGCTGAATAGTATTCCATGGTGTATATGTTCCACATTTTCTTTATCCAGTCTATCATCACTGGGCATTTAGGTTGATTCCATGTCTTTGCTATTGTGAATAGTGCTGCAGCGAACATACACGTGCTTGTGTCTTTATAACAGAATGATTTATATTCTTTCAGGTATATACTCAGTAATGGGATTGCTGAGTCTAAAGGTATTTCTGTTTTTAGGTCTTTGAGCAATTGCCACATTGTCTTCCACAAGGGTCGAACTAATTTACACTCCCACCAACAGTGTACAAACATTCCTTTTCCTCCGCAACCTCACCAACATCTTGTATTTTTTGACTTTTTAATAATAGCCATTCTGAGTAGTGTGAGATGGTATCTCATTGTGGTTTTGATTTGCATGAAATATAACATTTTCAATTTATCCAGAATACTATGTCTATCTGTCAAAATTACCTCACTCATGAAAGATACCATTTCACAAGCAATTGCTAGAGATTTTTTTGTTAATAAAAAGGATGTATTTATTTTTGGTTTTTATTTATATTTATTCTTAATTTTTATGAGTACATATGTAGGTTTATATGTTTATAGTATTTGTGATTTATTTTTTGAAAGAAATATTTTTCTCTCCTATAAGCAGCTTCTGAAAGACAAAGATGAAGACTATATGATTCCTAGGAGGAGAAGGAGGCCCAGGGTATTCCTCTGTTTATCTTCTTTCTCAGTTGTATAGTCTTTCTCTTTCTTTCTTTGTTTCTTTCCTTCTTTCCCTTCCTTCCTTCCTTCCATTCTTTTTCCTTCCTTCCTTCGTTCTTCCTTCTTTCCTTCCTTCCTTCTTTCCCTCCTTCCTTTCCTCCTTCCTTTCCTCCTTCCCTCCTTCCCCTTTCTCTTTTTTCCCTCTCACCTGCCCTTCCCACCCTTTGAAAACATTGTCTCTATATCTTTGGCACCATGAACTTCTCTGAGCATATATTCCAGGTGCTTCATGAAAACAAAATGACTTGTTCTTTTTATACTAGATGCCGTAGTTCAGGGTTTCTGAAGGTTTTTTTGTGAGCTTGTTCATTTTTTTTCCCTTGGTTAAAAATAAAAACCCTTATGCTAACTGAGATAATGAATTAGCTCTCTACTGCCTATGTGATTCAGCAGTTTGGTGCCTCATCATAGGGCCTATTTGTCATTCCATGGCTCCCTCTCTTGTGTTTTATAGAATTTAGTAAAAACACTGAACTAGGGGTAAAAGAGCAATCTGAGTTTAAAACTATACTAGTTACTTAATTTCACTGGATATCAGTATCACCTTCCGACAAACAGAGAAATATTTTCTAAGATCCTCTTGGTTTTAGATGTCAGTAACACTTGTACAGACTATTTTTCTCTACCCTTTTATAACTACATGTAGTTTATTATGGAAAATGAAAATATTAAGTGATATTTGGTAAGAAATTATTATAAAGGTATTAGAAAAAGTATTTTGAAAGACTCTTTTCCATTGAAAAGACAAGTAAATATTGCTTTTGAATAATATTATCCTCTAGACATGTAACCTGATAACACTGATAAATAAGAACAATTTCTGAACGCTGATGTGCCCATCAAACAGATGGGCTGTAGTGAGTATAAGTTCTGGAGCTGCAGTACTACAGGCTGAGCTGGCAGGTTGCCCAGACCTGGGGCAGAGCCAGGACAGCTGTCCATAGAGGCTGCCCCAAGACAGAGAAGCTGCTGCTTAGAGCCACTGCTCTGGGCCGAGCAGCTGGGCCCCTCTGCCCCAGGCCCAGATGCAAATCATCTGCCTCCATTTCAGCTCTCAACCTTCTTCTTTCTCAGATCCTGGGGTTGACAAATGCCATTTTTGTTTGTTTGGCTGTTTTGTTTTTTTCTAGCAGTCTGTTCCTCCAAATTGCTGATGTGGGAGTTTGAGTGAGTTTGTCTTCTTCCTGTACCAAAGGCTCAAAAGTAGAAAGACAGAGTGGATAGAATTGTAGGGGGAGAGCAGTGATTTAACTCACCAAGGATTTTCTGAACTTTCTCCAGGCAGAAAAGTGTCTACGAGGGTCATCTTGTTGTTTTCTCTGCTTCTACGTTCTGGTTGTTAAGGATACAAACAAATGGGATTCTCTAACTTTTCTAACCTACCCATTCTACTAAATTACTCCACTCAATGCCAGAAAGTTCTTCCTTCTGTCTGGCTGTATCTTCCCTCTGTAAGAGTCCAGCAGAACAGAAGAGCAGTCCATCTCAGGTCTCTGCAGAGGGTGTTCTTTCAGTGATCTGGATTGTAATTCTACCCAAAATGTATTTTACTGGATACCTTCTGAGTGTCAGAAATGAGATAGATCTGGGGAAGGGGCTGAGGGGAGTGTAGGAGAGGAAGATATACAAGGGGGAGAAACAGTATCAAATACTATCACTTAGAGGGCTTATTTTCTAGTATGATCAAGTAATTTGGGGAAATACAGGGTTAACAAAAGACAAACATGTTCCTTTAAGGCAATGGTCCCCAACCTTTTGGCATCAAGGACTGGTTTCATGGAAGACTATTTTTCCATGGGAGCAGGGTGAGGGGGATGGTTTGGCGATGAAACTGTTCCATTTCAGATGATCATGCCTGCCACTCACCTTCCTGGCTGTGAGGCCAGGTTCCTAACAGGCAACCAAACTGTGCTGGTCTGTGGCCCAGGGGTTGGGGCCCCCTGCTTTACGGCATAACTTCTTGAGGCTTTTAACAAATTAACATGAATTGTGACTCTCCTAGAAGGAGAAAGTTTTGTATTTCCCAAATGTATTGGCCTATGGATTCCCCTCCCCTCCCCTCCCCTCCCCTCTACTCCCCTCCCTTTCCCTTCTCTCCCCTCTCCTTCCCTACCCTTCCCTTATCTTTCCTTCCTTCCTTGGAACATCCCAAGGAAATTATTTTGGAAAAGTTTTCTTCCACTACAGCCACTTCTCTGGATTAAATCGTGACATTGAAATCTTTGATTATATTCAGATGGCTATGAACACAGGATTGACTTCTCAGTGAGCCTATGTTTCATCTTTCTTTTGATCAAGCTCATTTAACTCAGAATCACAGGTCTTAATTGAGTTCTTCAGTGTGATTTGCATGGTGAGTGCTCAGTGTTTTGTAAGCCCATGGAGGAGGACAGAGCCTGGATGTGGGTGTAAGTGCAGTGGAGGAGGAGAGATCTGAGGGTTTCGTAGGATGGGAGGCAGGAGCCTTTCAGGGCTAGAGAGAGATCTATCAAGAAAAATCTCATGAACTTGACAAACAAGAAATGTGGAAGAGTTTTAAAACTTGATCTCTCCACCTAGAAGAGAAGAGGGCTTCTAGCAGGGCTCCTTCCTACACCGGGGACCTGGTACAAAGTAAACTCTCATAGTAATAGTATAATTATTGATGGGGAAAGAAAGAAGAGGAGGAGTGAAAAGCAGCCAAAATTTTTAGATGAAAGAGGATTTAAGGTGGGTTGAGCTATTACCTTAGTATGTTCATCTGCTACAACAGAGAAAAACCCACAAAATTGGCGATTTACAAACAACAGTAATTTATTTCTGGCAGTTCTGGAGAGATGTCCAAAATCAAGGTGCTGGCAGATTTGGTGTCTGGTGAGAGCCTACTTCCTAGGTCATAGATACCTGTCCTCTCACTGTGTCCTCATGTGATGGGAAGGGAGAGCTAGCTCTCTGGGGTCTCTCTTATAAGGCCCTAATCCTGATCGTGAGGGCTCTGGCTCTCCTGACCTAATCATTTCCCCAAAATGCCACCTCATGATACCATCACCTTGGGGGTTAAAGTTTCAACATATGAATTTGGGGGGCTGGCATGAACATTCAGACTATAGCAACCTTGGAGAAACCATGAAGGGAGCATCAGGGGTTAGTGACTTCATGGATTTGGGGAACATTTAAAACTGGATTCTTCAGACCCAACATTCTAAAGCCTTGAAAAGGATAGGCATCAAAAGACACAATAGCAGGTAAAATTTGGGCATTGTTGTAGATTTGGTATAAGGGAAAAAGAGGTAGGGTGAGTGAATATGGGGTTAGAGATTAGAGGTAGAACATGAAAACATGGGTTATTGTGAGAAAGGGGCAGGAGGTCACAGATTGGAGGAAGGGGCAGATTTTTTTTTTAAGAGCCTGGGTTCCTCTCTCACCTCCACAAAGGTGAAGCCCTGAAGTCTGAGGTCACTCTACCAGTCAGACTGCACTCGCTGTCCACAGGAGACTGGAGACCCTGGTGCGCAGTGGACACAGGTCAAAGCAGAAGAGGCTGTGGGGCAGAACCCAGCAATGAACTGCAGAACAATAGACCAAGGTTTCTGGAAAGATGTTAAGTGTTTCCTCAGTGTAGTGTCAGTTAATCAGAGGAAGTGGGACAACTGCAGCCTTCTGATCGGAGGGATATCTGCAGGTGGCGAGATGATCCATGTGGCACCCCAGAGTATGTTCCGCGCACACAGGAGTGTCAGATCCAAGGAGAGTTCTCTCTGTTAGGTTTGAGAAAGAGTAGGAGGAAGAGGTGGAGGAGGAAAAGAGAGAAGAGAGACTGAATCAGAGAGAAGCAGAGACAGAATCTGAGGGAAATGATTTACATGCAAGAGAAAGTGAAACTGAAGTGTAACCACCCACCTAACTGCAAAAGGCAACTTCTCTTGTCCACCCACTGGAGGAAACATCTCATCTTTCTCAGGCACCTGGCCTGGCAACACTCATCCTCCTCCCATAGCCTGCCCTGCCTCCCTTGGAAGGTAGGAACAAATGAGAAAGTGGGAGTGAAGGAGATTTAAATGACTTAAAGTGCTCCACAGCTACATGTTATAATTTTCCCTATACTTATATTGAACCTGTCTCTTTTGACCTATGTGTTAAGGAGTGAGAAGTAAAAAATCCTGTGCTTTAGGCCTTACTCTGCTTCTTTTCTGGGTTTCAGATTCCTTAAACGTAAAATGAGGAAGTAAAAATAAATTGTCTTTAGGGTTCTTCCCAGTGTAATGTTTTATATTTCTAATAATACTATCATTTAATGAGTGAATACTCTGCGAAAAATGACTAATATATCTTAACTTGAATCCTGAAAACAATCTCAGAAGTGGATATTGTGATCTACAGATGAATTAAGTAAGATTGTGTCTCTTTCTGACTTTTCCCACCCTACAAACCTCTGTCTTCACAGATGAACCCCCAACCTGTTACACAGTCATGCATCACTTAGTGACGGGGACATGCTCTGAGAAATGCGTCCTTGTGTGAACATCATAGAATGCACTTACACAAACCTGGATGGTATAGCCTACTGCACACCTTGGCTGTACAATGCAGCCTATTCGTCCTCGGCTTCAAATCTGGACAGCATATTACTGTACTGAATGCTGTAGGCAACTGGAACACAGTGGGAAGTGTTTGTAGCTCTTAACACATCTTAACGTAGAAACAGTACAGTAAAAATATAGTATAAAAGATAAAAAACGGTACACCTGTATAGGACACTTACCATGAATGTGGCTTGTAGAACTCGAAGTTGCTCTGGGTGAGTCAGTGAGTGGGTGCTGGTGACCGTGAAGGCCTAGGACATTACCGTACATCACTGTAGACTCTATAAACACTGGACACTTAAGCTACACTAAACTCACTTAAAAATATTTTTCTCTCTTCATTAATAAATTAACCTTAGCTTACTGTAATTTTTTTATTTTATACAATTTTAAATTTTTGACCTTTTTGTTAATAACAGCTGAAAACACACATTGTACAGCTGTACAAAAATATTTTATTTATATCCTTATTTGATAAGCTTTTTTAATTTTTAAATTATTTTATTTTACTTTTTAAACTTTTTAAAAAAATTATGACACAAATACACACATTACTTTTGGCTCACACAGGGTCAAGATAATCAATATCACTGGCTTGCACCTCCACATCTTATCCCACTGGAAGGTCTTCAGGGGCATGGAGCTGTCATCTCCCTATGATGACGATGCCTTCTGGAAGAGGTCCTGAAGGACCTGCCTGAGGCTGTTTTACAGTTCACTTTTTAAATAAGTAGAAGTAGTGCACTGTAAGACAACAATAAAAAGTATAGTGCAGTAAACACATAAACTACATAAACTATACATAACTGTACATAAACTATACATAAAAATATAGTGCAGTTTAGTATATGTATAGGTACATATACTTATACATATACTAAATATATATACATATACATTATGTATACATGCAGTATACATAAAAGTATTGTGAAGTAAATACACAAACTACATACAAAAACTGTTACTCCAGTAACAGTTGTTTATTATCATTATTAAGTATGTACTATACATAGATGTATGTGCTATACTTTTATGTGACTGGTACGCAGTGTTTGTTTACACGAGCAATCAACACAAACATGCGAGTAAACGTGAGTAATGCATTGTGCTACCACATTACCGTGGCTACGACGTCACTAGATGACAGGAATTTTTCAGCTCCATTATAATCTTACGAGACTGTGGTATATATACGGTCCATCCTTGACCAGAATATTGTTATGCAGCTCACGACTGTGCTCTTAATAGCCACCAGGTGGCAGCCTATACCCATTCTTTAATCTCACAGTTACCTAGCTGGAAATCTGAGATTAGCCCACTGCCCAGGACATTGTCTAACCCAGACTGATGAATTAACCCAATTATGGAGTATCTGGACAACCCCTGTTTGTCTGATTTGTATCACAGGAGATTGAACGAATTTAGGAGCTGAATAAGCAATCGAAGATTTCTTCCTTTGATTTTTTTGGATTTCTTTTTCATCTTTGGAGACAGAGTCTCCCTATTGCCCAGGGTGGAGTGCAGTGGCACAGTGATGGCTCACTGCTGCCTCGACCTCCTGGACTCCAAAGATCTTCCAACCTCAGCCTCTCGAGTAGCTGGGACTAGGTACCACCACCATGCCTGGCTAATTTTTTTGTAGAGACAGGATCTTACTTAGTTGCCCAGGCTGGTCTCAAACTCCTGGGCTCAAGCAATCCTCCTGCCTCAGCCTCCTAAAGTGCTGGGATTACAGGTATGAGGTACCACCATGCCCGGCTAGATTGCTTATTTTAAATTAAAGAATGTTCAGGGTTGAATAGAATTTCAAAAGGTTAAGGAGTAAAAAGAAGTCTGTTCTCACAGAGAGATCTGAGTGAGCGTAAGTACCAAGATGGAAAAGTATAGGGTATGTTTGGGAAAAATCAAGTAGCTCAGCATGGCTATACTGTGAATTGTGTTATAAGAAAGAGTGAGTGGAACCTAAGATAATTAATCTAAATTAAGTTTAGATCTAAGAAATCTTGAATACCGTATTTTGGGATATGAACTTTGTCTTAACTTTAACAGTTTTCCTTTGAAATAGAGAACTTCTGTACACCTGTCATTCTGACTTAAAATTGTTAATATTTTGTTTTATTATAATGTATTTTTTCTCAACATTTTGAGACTCAGTTGTAGATATTACGCCCCTTTGCCTCTTAAAATTAAAGACAATAATTTTCATAACTATAGTATAATTATCAAAATTTAAAAAATTAACATTGATACAATCATCTAGTTTACAGACTTTATTCAAACTTGATTGTTTTCCAAATAATATGTAGGATCACACACTGCATATAGTTTTCATGTCTCTTTTGTCTCCTTAAATCTGAAATTCTTTCTCTACTTTTCTTCATCTTTCATGGAAATTGACATTTTTTCCTTTCCAATTTTTGTTTTAGGTTCAGGGGTACATGTTACATGGGTAAATTGGGTGTTGCGGGGTTTGCTGTACACATTCTTTCATCACCCAGGTAATGAGCATAGTACCTGATGGGTAGTTTTCTGATCCTCACCCTCCTCCCACTCATTACCCTCAAGTAGACCCAAAGTTGCTTCCTGCTTTGTATCCATGGTGTACTCAGTGTTGATATTTTTAGAGTATAGTCTTTCTATTCTGTAGAGTATCTCTCAATTTGATTTGTCTGCAGTTCATGTGATTCAATCTGGGTTAGACAATTTTGTCAGGATTACTACATGTGATGATGTCTCCCCAGTGCATCACATCAGGAAGCATGTGGTATCAGTTTTCCTATTATTGGTAATATAAGGTGGTATTCTTTTTTTCCACTATAAATTTATAATTTTCCTTTTTTAAATTAAAATTACTTTTAAATATTTTTAAACTATGTCAATATCCTATTCCTTATTAAGCTTTCAACTCTCACCTACTAGTTTTGGTATTTTATCTTCTTAAGAGTTGGAAGTCATCAAAAATATATTGAGTTGGATAGGATAAAATCAGAACCATGTTTAGAAATGTCACCCTAGAAACTGTGAGTGTGTGATTTTACTGTCTTCAACTCTGATACATTGTAGACCTTTTTTTTTTTTTTTTTTGGTTTGTTTTATTTTTTGGGATGGAATCTCGCTCTGGCTCCCAGGCTAGAGTACAGTGGTGTGATCTCAGCTCACTGCAACCTGTGCTTCCTGGGTTCAAGCAAATCTCCTGCCTCAGCCTTCCAAGTAGCTGGGATTACAGGCGCCTGCCACCACACCCAACTAATTTTTGTATTTTTAGTAAAGACGGGGTCTCACCATGTTGGCCAGGCTGGTCTTGAACTCCTAACCTCAGGTGATCTGTCCGCCTCAGCCTCTCAAAGTGCTGAGATTACAGGCGTGAGCCACCACACCCAGCCTAGGCCTTCTTTTTGTCTGGGACTCTGGTACCCAAGTTATGACCTGCTCCAGGTAATCTTTTAACCTTGAGTCTAGCACATACGAATCTTGGTAGATTGGGGATGCCCTCCTATCAGGCCAGTGCAGCCCAGGCTCAGATCACACATTTTGGATGGATTTGTTCCTTTGGGCAGATTCCCTTGTGCAAGGCACAACCAGCACAATCATAAGTGCAGAGACCTAACAGCTCTGGATTAGATTTGGGGAACATTAGAATCTGGGAGAAAAGAAACATACATTAAGCTCTTCCAACTCACCCATCTCTCTTCTGGTTGTTTCTCTGTACATCCTCTCATGTAAATCTCACAGCAACCCTTCAAGGCAGGCACTAGCATTCCAATTATACAGATGAAGAAACTGAGGTTCAGGAGTCTCTGTAGAAGGCCACGATTTAAAGCTTGATGTCTCTGATTCTGAAACCTATATGCATTATATATGCTACTTTATAATCCATTGACTGCAATGACAATACTAAGAGCAAACCCTGTCATTGGCTTGTCACTGACATACCAGCTTTTCAAATACACATTTTCCTCACATTCTCATGACAAGTTGTGGGAAATGGAGAGCAGATGCCCATTGTCTCATTTGATAGATGAAAATCAATGCCCACACAGCTAGTGGGAAAATCAAGCCTTTTGACTTTTAGTCAAGAGATCTTTGTAATTTTATCACATGCCCTTTTTGGGCACATGAGGGTTTAGGGGAGTGAGGGAGAAAAGATAAGGAGAGAAATCTATAGGGGTGGAGGACATCAGCAGGAAGAAATCTGTACAATCAAGATGGCTTTCTGAACGTGAGCTCTGGGGCTGCCCAGCATTGCCCGCAGGCTTCAGGATGCAGGACACATCTGCGCCCCTGGTTCATCTTGCCAGAGCCCAGGAGATCGGCAGGGACCCTAGGGAAGACCCACTTCTGGGTGCAGGGCAGATCCTGAGCAGCTGAGCAAGCAGAACTCTGCAGGCGGGTGTTCGGGATTCTCCTCTAGCTAACTTGGGTTACCAGAGGCCTGAGAGCACAGCTTCCATATCTTCCTCCTTTGGGAGGAGGAAAGCTAGCTTCTCTTCCCTCTGACTCCCAGTGGTTCTCAAGGCCCCAGTGGGAGGTATTTGCCTGGGAAAAACAGAGCTGAAAGAGCAACAGAACCTCAAAGTATGAAGGAAAAGGAGAAACTGGCTTCTCTGCTTTTTCTTATAAGACAAGAGGCAGTTAGGGTAGGGCCAGAATGATTTTGCGAGTCCTTAGAGGGGAGAAGAAAGGTTAAAAGCCACAGGGAATATTAACTCTGAGGGTAAAGAAAAGGATCCCCAATGTATCCCTACATGTCTACCTACTCTCTGCAATAACAGACAGACATCTGAGTGGGACTGGCTTAGGTTTGTCATAAAGAAAGATTTCTATGGATCTCCAAGGTTTTTTCTGACAACGGGAGGGATGCGATGATGCCTGGAGGGGCCGTGTGTTCCATAGGGAGGCAGTGACTAGAGAATGGGCTGTCTGGGTTTGACTCCCTGCTCTGTCATTAACCTGCAATTTGAATTTGGGCAAGTTACACAGCCTTGAAGCCTTCGCCTTCTCATGTAACATGAGACAATCATAGTGGCGACCTCAAAGTGATGTGCAAGTGAAATGAGGGAGTATGTAAAGCTTAGTATATCATCTAGTACATAAGAAGGGAGCAGAGACTTTAGCTGTTGTCACATTTGTCACTTACAGTGAAAGAGCATTGGGTTGAGGGTGAGGAAACCTGGTTTCTATTTGTTTCTTTCTGTATATCCAGCTCTTTCCTCGGCAAACAATATCTTTTTTCTTGTTTTCCCCCGTATGTCCTCTGGTAAAGAGGCAGTATTGCATGAGATCCAAATTCTATTTTAACTTCTGATAGTAACTCACATTTTGAGTGAATGCAAATTACTTTACCACTCTGAGCCTCAGTTTCCCCATATATAAACGAGAGGATAATAGCTATTTGGAGTTGTGGATTATTAGCATAGTGTTTAGAGTCAGACAAGCCTGGATTTGAATCATACCTTCAAAACTTACTAGCTATGTGACTGTGGGCATTTTACTTAAAGTCTCTGAGCCTCAGTTTCCTCAATTGTTACATGGGGATTATAATACCTAACACTTTTGTTGAGCTTGGCAAGGACTACTTAAGACAGTAAGTGTAAGCTGCTTAACCTAGAGCCCAGCTGAAAGTAAGTACCCTGGCAGCAAATTTGTAGCTGGTAGCTTTCCTGTATGAACGAATGAAATCGCCTAAGGAGTATTCTTTTAATCACATTTCTTCTGCCTGAAACAAAAAGGAGATAATACATGTGCAAATTTCATGTCCTCATTCTGCTTCCCCCATTTAGATTGATCCACTGAAAAAGTATCTAAGAATATTTGTCCCAAATTCAGCCATAACCTGCTCCAACATCCCCCATCTATTCCCTCCAGGGTAACTCACAAGGCCCATCCATCAACTCTCAAGCTCACCTTTGTCATGCAGAGTGGATCAGCCTGGAGCTACGAATCCCCCTCCCCCAACACCCAACACCCCAACACACACACACTCACACACACACACATATATACTGCACACTAATGTCTCAAAAGCCAAATTAAAGTCACTGCCATCCACTGCCAGAAGCCCCTTTCCTCTTCCTTACTCCCAAAGGAATCCTCGCCCTCCATAGACATCACCCTCCCCCCCAGCTCCATCCTCTATCACAGACACACACTGGTCACCATCCCACTTCTCCTCCCCTTCTCTATTGCTCAGTAATTATATTCTCCGCCTCCCAGTGTCATGCTAATATAAGCTCCTGGCACAGCTGCCCAGATTAAATTAGAGCCCAAACCAGCAGGCCGACTAATTATATTTTCTGGGATGGAATTGTCTTCCCCCACCTTTGGGGTACGGGGCCAATAAAAAGTAAATGAGCACTGCCAATATTTGCAGAGGATATTTGACTCTTCTTGCCTGGGTGGTTTTGTCTTCCCCAACCAATCTGGGCCCTTGAATTAGATTACACCAGAATGAGAGAAGAGAGTTTTACTCAAATGACCCTTCTAAGTCCCATCCATTGTCCTGCAGGTCAGCTCAGCTGGGCCTGACCACCACCATCAGGCCAAGGTAAAGAAAATGGCATGGAACTCTTTCTCGTGAACGAGACTCTTCTGCTACCTTTGTGAGTCCCTCCCTCGTTCCCAGCACCAAAATCTTTCCTTCAGATACTCACTGCAACCTGTCCTGAAATGATTGTTGCTGAATTCTTTTTACTTCTGTCTCATGTGAAAAAGAGTGTTGCTTCCCTTACAGAACACTGTTTCAAGGCTGATTCTTCAACTTTTACCTTTCCTTATTTATGGCTGGAACAACATAAAAGTTTCAATTGTGAAAAGAAATATTTTAGACAAGTTAAATTTAACAGAGTTTAATAGATTTTTTAATTAATTTTTTTTTTCTTTTTGCAGAGACAGGATCTTGTTATCTTGTCCAGGCTGGTCTCAAAATCCTGGGCTCAAGCAATGCTCCTCCTTTGACCTCTCAAAATGCTGGGATTACAGGTGTGTGGCATTGTGCTGGCCAACAGAGTTTAATTGAACAAGAAAAAAAAAGATTCATGAATTGGGCAGCCCCCAGAATCACAGCAGATTCAGAGAGGCTCCAGGGATGCCTGGTGGTCAGAGCGAGTTTATGGACCGAAAAAAGAAAGTGATTTACCTAAAACGGAAGTGAGGTACGGAAATAGCTAGGCTGGTTACAGCTTGGCATTTTGCCTTACTTGAACATGGTTTAAACAGCAGCCTGTGAATGGCTGGAGTATGGCTACTGGGATTGGCTGAGACTCAGCTTTTGTTACAGAAGCATACTCCTCAGTTAGATTTCCACCCTGCCTACCTACTAAGTTAGGTTATGGTTCATTCATAAGGACTTAAGTATGAAAGTACCGGAGCTTTCCAAGGCCAGGTTTTAGTTTGATGTAAAACAATTTCCCTAGAGACAAGGTTTACTTAATTTCTTGATTCCACAAACATTTATTGCACACTTGCCATATGCCACATACTGAGATGGGTATTGAAACATGTAAAGGCATAATTCTTGCCTTTAGAAAGATCAGGGCCTCATGATGGGTCTAAATATGTGTAGGTGTGCAGAAATCAAGAAATCTGTGCAAGGTGCAGTGGCAGAACAAGAGGCTTGCAATAAGAATCAGAAAAGGCATCATTGACGAGGTGATTCTTGGTGAGATTTTGAAAAATTGTTCAGAAGGCCAATAAAATTAGGATAGGAATTCTGGGTAGAGAGAGAAAAGATATAGGGACAAGAAAGTCATAGCAATTTCATGACCTGCACACATAAAGGATAAGACGAAAGGAGTAGGCAGAGACGGCCTTGAGCAGCTGAGGGATGTTTTACTTCTGGAGTTTTCTGGATCCCAAATTCATGTCCTCCTAACTGAGGGAGAGCAGATCTGCCTCTTAAAGGTCTGGGGCAACCCCAGTTAGGGCCCTTTCTTTTGCCACCAACTTTCCTCTCAAATTTGCCTACAATGATCCCTCTCACAAATAATTGTCCCATTTTTGTGTGACTACTTCCTTTGGAAGTGCATTTAAGGAAGAATCTGATATTTTCAAAGCATTGAAGGAAAAAATTCTGGTAGTAGAATTTCTAAAAACAAAAGAAAACCTCTGACTGGATCTCTGATGTTCTTCCATATACTCAGCAACCTTCTCTGCCTCTTTATTCATTCATTTGTTCATTCAGCACCAAGTTTTCAGCACCTCACCAAGCACTGCTCTAGAGATGATCCAGGGTAGAAGGAAAGGAGAGTCTCTCCCCTACAGGAACTCAGTCTAGAGAAAGAGAGACTGATACATAGATAATTAGAAAGAAGTTGCAATGAGAGCTCAGAGGAGGGGCATTGTGTTTGTTTCCAGTCACTGCCATTAACAAAGTACTGGAAATTGAGTGGTGTTTATTGTAGGGTAGCAGCCTGAAATCAAGGTATCAGCTGGCCGCCTTCCCTGAAGCTTATAGGGGAATTCTCCCTTGTCTTCTCCTAGATTCTGATGGTGTGCCGGCAATCTTTGGCATTCCTACTCCTGTAGATGCAACACTCCAAATCTCTGTCTTCACATGGAGTTCTTTGTGTGTTTTTTTGTCTTCACATAGTCGTCTCCTTTTTTTTTTTTTTTTTTTTTTTTTAAGATGGAGTCTCGCTCTGTTGCCCAGGTTGGAGTGCAAAGGCGCCATCTCAGCTCACTGCAACCTCTGCCTCCCGGGTTCAAGCGATTCTCCTGCCTCAGCCTCCTGAGTAGCTGGGATTACAGGCGCGCGCTACCACACCCCTCTAATTTTTGTATTTTTAGTAGAGATGGGGTTTCACCATGTTGGTCAGGCTGGTCTCAAATTTCTGACCTTGTGATTCACCTGTCTTGCCCTCCCAAAGTGCTGGGATTACAGGCATGAGCCACCGCACCCGGCTCATAATTGCCTTCTTATAAGGACAACAGTCATATTGGATTAGGGTCCACCCCACTCCAGTATAACTTCCCCATCATTTAACTAATTACACCTGCCATCACCCAGTTTCCTAATAAGGTCACATTCTGAGGTTCTCATTAGGATTTCAAAGTATCTCTTTTGGGGGAAACACAATTCCACTTGTAATAGGCACCTAATTTTCCGTAGGTGTATCAAGAAGATTCTTAGAAGCAGGAATGATTGAACTAATTGTTTATTGCAGACAGTCAAGTAAAAATGAACTAAAACAGTGATTTAGAGAGAAATGGTCCCATGGAGGAAATGACATGAGAAGAGACATGAGCGTATAGAAAAGGCACAAATAGACCAGGGCAGTGTGAAGAACTTCCTGTAGCTATAGTATACAGTATTCAAAAACAAAGTGGTGAATAATGGGATGTGAAAAAGGCACGCAGATCAGATAGTTACGGGCTTGGTTAGCTGTTTTACCCTGGCATTAGTTGAGACCATTTCTTACTTATGGACTTGGGATTTACTGCCCTGACACCACCAAAAAGCAGGAGGCTGAGCAGTTAGTGAGTGTGATGTGGGAAAGGGGAAGTGGGAGACAGCTCTGTCCTCAGCAGCTGCAATGGTCCCCCCTGCTCCCCTCCTTGCCTTCCAGAGTAGGCACAACCATCATCACTGGACTTTCCTATGAAATGTAAATCCCATCAGAAAGAGACTCTGTTGTATTCATCCATATATTCTCAGCACAACAGCTGGCCCAGTGTACACACTGAATTTAGATTGGTTGAATGAATGAATAGATGGAAAAGTACATTTAGCTCAGCAAGACCCTGAGCAGGCCCTGCTGACCAAGTAATGCACCTAGACGGATGCCATTTATGCATCCTGGTGCCTACTTTACTTCTCTTTGCTTCTCTGTCTTTAAGGTTCTGTCAGGGAAGGTCTTTCAGGTAATAAAGAAAGACTCGCAGAAGTCTCTAGTAATCTGTGTTTACTACAAGGCTATGTGGGGAAGTGAAATAGTACGGGAGTATACGGCAACAGAAGCCTGATTATTCCAAGTCCCAGGGATGCCAGGATGGAGAATGAGATAATTAAGGCACCAACCTGGACTCAAACTCACTTTCTGTGTATACTTAATATTGTTACTTCCCAAGAGAGGATCTGCTAAGTTCCTCTCACCAACATCCAAAATGAAGCATTTCTACAGGTGAGAGTTTTGTCTTTGGCCCCTTCAGAGGGGTTTGGTCTCCTCGTCAAAGCTACACAAGGTCTTCTCTGACCCTTAGCCCAATCAGCTACACTGTTGGACTTTAATTTTTACACAACACCTATATTATAATTTTAGAGAATGAACCACTGTTCTCAGAAAGGGACAGTAGACCAAACAACTTATTTTAAGACCTCTCTTAAGAATAAATCACTGACTGTATCAGCATGATGTAGGTCTGGAATTCCATAGCCCTTGAGAATTTTTACACTTCCTAAACACATGCCTTTATATGGACATATTTCTGTCTTTCACGCTGTCTTTCAAGCATTTCCTTGCTCAGTTATCTATCTCCCCAACCACTCTGAGCAATGAGAAGATTATGAACATTGCAGTCAGGCAGACAAGGGTTAGAGTCCTGCCATGGCATTTAATAAGTGTTCACATTGGGTGATTAATGTTCCTCTTAGCTCCTCAGTGTCCTTATCTGTTGTAAAAGATGCAATAGGCCGGGCGCGGTGGCTCATGCCTGTAATTCCAGCACTTTGGGAGGCTGAGGCAGGGGGATCATGAGGTCAGGAAATCGAGACCTTCCTGGCTAACACGGTGAAACCCCGTCTCTACTAAAAATACAAAAAATTAGCCAGGTGGGGTGGCGCCTGTAATCCTAGCTAATCGGGAGACTGAGGCAGGAGAATCTCTTGAACCCAGGAGGCGGAAGTTGCAGTGAGCTGAGATCGCGCTACTGCACTCCAGCCTTGGCGACATAGTGAGACTCCGTCTCAAAAAAAAAAAAAAATGCAATAATGATTCTTCATAATTCATATTGAGTATTAGTAGAAAATGGTGTGAAATTAGCTGAAGACATGCCAATTTTCTTTCTCATTTCCTTAAGGGCAAAGATAATTTGTCGGAGTTCTTTGTAAGCATTTTCCTAGGACCCGTTTCAGAGCAGGCACACGGTTTGCTTATTGATGGACTAAATCAGTTTGAACATGTCTAAAAGAACATAGCTTACAAGGCATAACAAACATTATAGCTACTTACAACAATGAATCTGGGTCTGAAGTTCAAAATTGTAAGTGTTCCTGGCCGGGCGCGGTGGCTCATGCCTGTAATCCGAGCACTTTGGGAGGCCGAGGCGGGTGGAACACGAGGGTCAGGAGATCGAGACCATCCTGGCTAACACGGTGAAACCCCGTTTCTACTAAAAAATACAAAAAATACAAAAAATTAGCCGGGCCTGCTGGCGGGCGCCTGTAGTCCCAGCTACTCGGGAGGCTGAGGTGGGAGAATGGCGGGAACCCGGGAGGCAGAGCTTGCAGTGAGCCGAGATCGCACCACTGCACTCCAGCTTGGGTGACAGAGCGAGACTCCATCTCAAAAAAAAAAAAAAAAAATCACGTAACTGGTGCTGCTTTCAGAATACGGGAAAGGAACGTATAATTTGTTTCTTGCCTACTTTTGAAAACGCTGCAGAGCCTGAGCGGTTTACTAGACCTGCTCCCTCATTAGCAGTTCCGCGTGTCCCTTTGCTGCTTTTTATGGCCAATTTTTTTCTGTACACGTATCCACCCAACCAAAGGATGAGTTATCCAAGAGCAAGGTATGGAGAGGAGTAGAGAGGATTGGAGGGGAGGAAATCATCCAGGAGAAGGAAGAGAGCTGATGGGAGAAGAGGGGCGGATTCTAGACAAAGACAGAGAAGGCAGAGTTCTACATCTTTCTTCCCATTTTAAGCCATTCTCCTTTCTCTTTTTTGCAGACTGACTCTTCAAATAAATTATTTGACCTCTCGCCATGTCCTCTTGCCATGCATGTATATTCTATAACACATTTAATTCAATCGTTTCTACAGTGTCTTAAGCATTTTAAAGTCATACGCTCCTTGAGGCATACGACAAAGATATTTGTTTTGAGTAAAGAATTCTCAACAATAACTTCTCCCTGGAAAAGAGAAATAGGATTTCTTTCATAATAGGAGGCATCTAGGACAAGCTGAAACCAAGGTAGAACATCTGACTGTAAGTGTCAGGAGATTTTTTCCTAAGAACAGCTGTGAAATTTAATTATCAAGTTTGGATTTAAACATAAACAACATCGTTCAATTGGAAAGAAACTCGTTAGTCCAATTCCTCCACTAGATCCCCAGTGCCTGGAGCAATGCCTGGGAATCATAAATACTTTGTAAACATTTCTGCAATGATGTCAGTTTGTTACATCAATAATGTGGGGATTGTCGAGATAACCAGAGTTCTGCTCAACATACATAATAAGTCTACTGTGTTTTGTGTTGCAGAGACTACACTGAGGAGTATGACAAGTTTTCAGCTTGAGAAGGGCTTGCATTCTGTAGGAGAAATGAACAAACAGCATTAATGGTGATGATGCAACATGGAACAAGTGCTATGACAGAGATTAAAAAACAAGTACTTGCTCATTTACTGGAAAGACAGAAGACTGATTCAGCCTGGAAAGAAAAATCCCTGAGAAGATGGTATGGACTAAACAAATAAATGAGATTTTAACAAATAAAGAATAAAAATTATTTTATTTTATAAAGGGAGGCAGAATAATCTAATCTGAATATGATTTGGATGTGAGTAAGGGTTGCAGGAGATGAGGGAGGGAGTGTGTAGATATCTGGGGTAAAAGCATTTCTGGCTGAGAAGACAGCAAGTGCAAATGCCCTGAGACAGGATCAGGGCTTTTGAGGAATCACAAAAAAACTCAATGATCTTGGAGTAGAATGTGCAAGCCAAAGTGGGTCCAAGACCAGAACAGAGTGATAGGAAGGGGAAGGGGGCAGAATATGTAGAGACTGGGATGTCATTGTAAGAACCTGGGCTTTTACTCTGAGTAAAATATGAGGTCATTAGAACTTTTGGAACTAAAAAGGGGCAGAACTGTCTCTCTCACTGCTGTGTTGAGAATAGAATGAAAGGATCAAGGACATAAGTCGGAAGACCAGTCAGGAGACTATGGCAATGTTCCAGGTAAAACATGATGTGTCTCAGACAAGGGTGGTGGCAAAACTAGTGGGATTCTTAAATTTTGGAGGTGGGATCAACAAAAATGTGTTGATGGATTGGAAGCATAAGAGAAAGGGCACCCAGGAATGACCTCAAGTTCTTGGCCCAAGCAACTGGAGAAAGGAGGTTGCCAATAGTAACTGAGAACCTGAAGCTTGGAGGAGGAGTGATATAGAGGACGAGCAGGAGCTCAGCTATAGACATGCTAAATTTGAGATATGTTTTAGTCATTGTTTGCTGATATCAGGTTGGCAATTTGATGTACTGGTCTAGAGTCCAGGGTGGGATCTGGGCTGAAGATGCATACTTGGGCATATCACTTTTTGACAAGATGGCTTTAGAGCATAATAATATACATTTAGTTGATTGTAGAAGGAAGATAGAATTGTGATGCCAAAGTTTGTGGCTTGCTCCACCATGGTGAATTGCTTTCTAAATGATTTTAATGTTCTCTGTGTTATAACGATGTGGCATGTTTATTGGAATTGCAAATTTGACTGTTAACTTACTTAAAGTGGTAAAACCTTTTTACTCTAAAAATAAAAAATTAAAACAATCACACATAGCCTACTGCCTAAGTGATAATCATTGCTAAAAGTCTGTTATATTTCTTTCCCATCTTTTTTGTTTGAGTGTTTCTAAATGTGAATTTTCTAAAAAGTCTACCAAAATAAGTTGTTGATGAGACAAAGCTGAGTTTTTTTTTTCATCAACTTTTATTTTAAGTTGCGGGGTACATGTGCAGGATGTGCAGGTTTCTTACATAGGTAAACTTGTGCCATGGTGATTTGCTGCACAGATCAACCCATCACCTAAGTATCAAGCCCAGTAGGCATTACCTATCCTTTCTGATGCTCTCCCCCGACCCTGACAGGCCCTAGTGTATGTTATTCCCCGCAGTGTGTCCACATGTTCTCATTGTTCAGCTCCCACTTATATGTGAGAACATGTGGTGTTTGGTTTTCTATTCCTGCATTAGTTTGCTGAGGATAATGTCTTCCAGCTCCATCCTTGCCCTTGCAAAGGACATGATCTCATTCCTTTTTATGCCTGCATAGTATTCCATGGTGTACATATACCACATTTTCTTTATCCAGTCTATCATTGCTGGGCATTTGGGTTAATTCCATGTCTTTGTTATGGTGAATAGTGCTGCAATGAACATACCTGTGCACGTATCTTTATAATAGAATGATTTATATTCCTTTGGGTATATACCCAGTAATGGGATTATTGGGTCAAATGGTATTTCTGCTTCTAGATCTTTAAGGAATCACCAGACTGTCTTCCACAATGGTTGAACTAATTTACATTCCCACCAACAGTGTAAAAGCATTCTTATTTTACTGCAACCTCACCAGCATCTGTTATTTCTTGACTTTTTAATAATTGCCATTTTTATGGCTGGCATGAGATGGTATCTCATTGTGGTTTTGGTTTGCATTTCTCTAATGATCAGTGATGTTGAGCTTTTTTCATGTTTGTTGGCCACATGAATATACAAAGCTGAGTTTTTTGATGGCAAGAGAGATCACTATCTTGTTAGAGTTTTAATATTATTTTTTATGAAGAGAAGGAGGAGTCAAGATATTTATAAGGTTTGCAGGCATAGTTTAAGAAGGAGCTTTCAATGTGAGGAATGAATAGAGCTGAGTAAGAATAACAATATAATAGTTTAGAATGGGGACAGAAAGCAAGATAAGAGTTATGAGGTGAGCATTTTGAAGAGTCTTGGATGGTAAACCGTCATTTGATGTTCATTTAATCTTTATTTTTGTGAATTCCGAAAAAAATTTATTTAAGATGTATTTTTGGTCAGGCGTGCTGGCTCACACCTGTAATCCTAACACTTCGGGAATCAGATGGATCACTTGAGCCCAGGAGTTCAAGACCAAGCTGGGCAATATGGTGAAACCCGGTGATATGGTTTGGCTTTGTCCCCACCCAAATCTCATCTTGAATTGCAGCTCCTATAATTCCCATATGTTGTGGGAGGGACCCCAGGAGGAGATAATTGAATCACAGGGGCAGTTCCCCGATACTGTTCTTGTGGTAGTGAATAAGTCTCTTGAGATCTGATGGTTTTATAAGGGGATTCCCCTTTCACTTGGCTCTCATTCTCTCTTTCCTGCCGCCATGTAAGATGTGCCTTTGCCTTCCACTATGGTTGTGAGGCCTCTCCAGCCATGTGGAACTGTGAGTCCATTAAACCTCTTTTTCTTTATAAATTACCCAGTCTCAAGTATATCTTTATCAGCAGCATGAAAACGGACTAATATACCCTGTCTCTACAAAGAAATACAAAAACTAGCTGGGTGGGAAGGCATGTGCCTGTAGTCCCAGCTATTGAGAGGCTGAGGTGGGAGGATTGTCTGAGCCCAAGAGGTTGAGCCTCTGGTCAACCCTGTCTTAAAAACAACAACAACAACAGACATTTTTCTTCTGGGCAAGAACTTTCTGGAATTGTAAAGCCATGTTAATATAGACGATAAGCTGTATGGGTGTAGAAAGATTTCAATTTATAGTATGCCTTGTAGGAAATTGTGATCATATTGTATACATAATTTGGTATAGTATGTTATTTTATTTATTTTATGCCATTTTCTATGTTGTGTGTATCTACTGCAAACTCTATAGGTAAAAGCTACGAAGTTTCATGTTTTGAACTTACCTAAATTGAATTAATGATTCTACTGAGCCCATTTCAGTTATTCCCTATTTTGACTTATACAGACAACAGATGAATTTACTTGCACACAAGAATAATTCTGAATATGGGATTGTTTCCTGTAGATAGAAACATGTGAGGTAAAGTATGAGACAAAACGATTGTAGTCACATCTTAACTCCAAAGAGGCTGTAAGTGGTTTGATTTTGTTTGTTTCCAGATAAACTCCACTCACATAAGTCAAGCCATTTTAGTGGGTAACTTCATTCAAGTCACTATGGGTATATTATTTTTTCTTTTATTTTCATCCACAAAATAATCCAGACTTTCTGTCCAATGAAGGAAAAATAAATATAAGGCAGACATTTAGAGGTCTTGGCAAATATGAGTTTGATATTCTCTATGACTCCAAATGATTAGAATCTTAAAAGCTAGCACTATTATGCAATACTTTTCCCAGAAAACAAATATTTGCATTATCAATCCCAGTCAAAAATGATATACCAAGGAAATCTGCTGACTTTCTCCAGCTCTCACAACTCTTCCACACCAAAATCAAAAATAAAACACGTAAGTTTTAAAAAAATCTTCTTAAGTTAAACTTCTGCAAGTTTACTTATACATGGTACCTAAAGTGGGTTACTGTGAAGCTTTAGAGAAAAATTCATGTAAATATCCAGACCATATTTGGTGCTGAGTTAATGGGAATACAGTACAAAGCTGCATCTGTCTCAAAGCACAGATCAAATTTCACCTCCTACCAGAACCATTCTCTGAGTCATGAGACATCTTCATTAGAATCCTAGAGCATGTTTTATACTCATCATACTTTTTCCTCCATTAAAGTTATTCGTGTGTGTGAATAGTCTCCATTGGACTATGAAACTCTGGAATTCCTGAATCATTTCCTATTTTATTCACATTTGTGTCCCCAGCACCTCACAGGATTTGAACAAATAGATATGTGTTGAATGGCACATAATTTTGGATTATCAGGTGATTGGCATTTTCTGCATCACTGCTCCCAACCATCAGTGTGCCTGATCCTGACTTTATTGATAACCCGATGTACTGTTGCATCAGTAAGTCTTAATTATGTAGCCTCAGGCATCCCAGTAGGAGAGCAACTTCACTAAACAGTACTGTTCTCACTGACTTCAGTGACTTCAAAGGCTTTCCTTGAGGGGATAGCAGGAATCAAGTTGAGTGAGCTTGGGGGAGAGCAGGGAAAATAGAGGCCTCCAGCTAGGGCTGAAGTGGGCTGAAGTGGGGAAAGGGAAGTTTACCTAAATCTTCCACAGCTCTCTTAGAAACTGCCCACAGGGAAGAGGAAAGGGAGGGGGTGATGGCTGGGGGCCAGAGTGGGGATGGTGAAAGGCTGACAGATGGAGTGCTCCCTTTGAGGGCTCTCTAAGGACCAACCGTTGCACAGCCACACAATGTACAGAAGTAAATCAAATCGAGGAACATGTGCACTAAAGAAGAAGAAAGAAAGGAGGGGGAAGAGGGCACACAGTAGGGAGGGGGCTGCGAGGGAGGTGGAGATACCCAAAAGCCTGAAGAAGAGAGAGTGAAGGGAGTTAGTTAGGGAGAGGGGAAAGAAGCTCATAGATCCGGAGGCCTGCATTTTTCTGGAGCCGTCTGGGAGAAAAAGGGAAGATGTGGACAGGGAGAGCGGACCTACCATATCTTAAGGCCTCAGGGAACTTGACTGGGTATTTCATTCATTCTTAAGGGCAAGATAAAATCCTTAATACCACAAATGAATAACTATACATGAGTGTGTACAGGTGAAGACTCCACCAGCACCCTTAATAATAGGGAGCAACATCTCCCTGCAAATTACCACAGGAGGTTCCTAGAGGATAGTGCAGTGGTTTAAGCCTGGCCACAGCTGGTACCCACAGGAAATATTCAGAGCCTCAATTTAGCTATTAAAGACATTAAATATCTTTTAGCCTGGGGGAAAACAACTCAAAGCTGGATTAGGGCTTCTAACTCCTGGATTCATCTGGGTGAAGGTAGGAGTCAGGGCTGAATATAAAGAGAATATTTTTTCACTGAGTCACTGGATAGGGTAAAGAGAGCTTGATTTTGTTTTTGCCTTTTTACTTCCCCTTCCTCACCTTACTTTTCCAATTCTCGTTTTAATCATCTTTTATTTGTTAAACCCTGAGCCCCCAATATCTCCATACTCCTCTAACTCCCCTCTTCATGACCCTTTTCAGCCTAGCGAGGATGAGACAGAGGTTTTTCCTTTAATGATGGAGTTAACCAGGATGAACCAGGGAGCGTTATGGTCCTAAAGTCAAGGAATGGGGCAAGTTTGGTACTTCAATGCATGATGTGAGTGGGGGACAATGCAATATACATACAAGCTGTGGTATTTTAAAAGTAAATGAAGCTCTAAAAATAATTAATAGGCATTAGTTGATCTATAACAGGTGGTAACTCTGACTGTGCTAAGTAAACCAGAACTCATTGTCACCCTGGATGTGACTAAGTTGTCATGTAACCGTATAGTTGTGTGTTCTCTCTCTCTCTCTCTTCCTCTCTCCCTCTTTCTCTCTTTCTCTCTCTCTCTCTGTCTCTCTCTCTCTCTCTGTGTGTGTGTGTGTGTTTGTGTGTGTGTGTGTGTGTGTGTTTGTGTGTGTGTGTGTGTGTTTGCGGAGAGGGCAGGGGTGCATTGTGGAAACTATTCAACTTGCCATGGAGAATCTCCCTTTATGGTAACTCCCTGGGACCATTACTTCCCTTTATCTAACCAATGTTACTCCTTGGAGGAAACGAGATTCTGGAATGGGGTATTAACTTATTTCATTTTTATTAAAGTCTATCCTTCCAGTGCTTAAGAATAAAGGGAATAGAATAATAATAAAAATAAATAAAAGAGGCATAGAAATAAGCAGGCTTTCAAAGTACAGCATTTATTTCCTGGTTGTGTGATCTTGAACAAGTTACTTGTCCTTTCTGTTTTGTTCACTGACACATCCCCAGTGCCTATTGCGCATAGAAAGCACTCAAATCTTTATTGAATGGATGAATTAATGGACCTCATTCTCCTCATCTCTTAATAAAAGTGATAAAATAGCACCCACCCCAAAGAGTTGTTGCAGCAATTAAATGAGGTAATTCAGGTAATTAGATGAGGTAATGCTCTCAACTCAATGCAAAAAACTCAGAAAATGCTGGTTATATGTATTTCTAAAGGAGACGATAATATATGCAGACTACTGATACAACAATCGTATGGTACAGAACCTTAGAAAATGTCAGTTTCTTCATTTATATTTATCCATTTTCCCACCCTAAAATTAAGGTACCTTAAAATACTCACTTTTGAACCCCAAAGGGCTAGTACAGCTTTGTGTGGCATGTGTTGCCTCTGGTTCCTGACTCCCTGCCATCCTAGTTCATACCAGCATTAATGAGTCTAGAAGTTAAAGTAGTTGTAGCTGAGAGAATAGGAGGGCAGGAACAAGGGCAAAGTGAGAATTTCAACTAGACCTTGTGGTAAAAGAATCATTTATAGTAGAAGCAAAATGTCAGAGTTGAAGAACCAGGCTATGTGAATGTTTCTTGTATTCTTTTGCTATTTTTGATTCTTAAAGTTAGTGGAACAATGAGAAAACTCCACCTGGAAGCTGAGTCTCAGTCTGGTGAACAGAATATGGCTTGCTTTACAACCAGCTCCCATAAGGTTCTCCTTTCAACACTCTAATTGGCTCAAATCCTAAAGGATTTAGTATTCTATTTTCATGAGACAGGTTATTCTTTATGCTCTATATTCATGATTTAGAGTCTTCAGACATGAGATTAAGGAAAGGTAGGGCTCAGGGAAGGGCCCATGAGTGGGAGGATATGTTTCTTATTGTAGGAGCTTCTAGGAACCAAGATAATACCATCCCCTCGTGTTGCATTGTGAGCTGTGGTGGTGAAAAATCTTTCCTAAAATTGAATCTCCAGCAAGCATATTGTGGGCAAAATATGGCTCTTCTGAACATATTCTGGACAATGGGGAACCAAATGAGGACGCCATTTCACCAGCTGCTTCAGGATGAGTCAACAGAAGAACTACTGATAATCATTTTACTTTCAGTGTCTCTCCTAGAGCATCCAGAGAATAGATTCTGGACTTATACTTAACTATCCATTACCTGCTTTGGGATGGCAATATAGTGTAGTGGAGGTAGACTGCTTATATCCAAATCCCAACACTGTGGGATTTGGATACAAGTGCTATGATGTTGAGCAAACAATTTTCTCTGTATCCCATTAATTCATTTATAAAACAGAGATAATAATAATACTACTACCTGATATGGTTTGGCTGTGTCCCCATCCAGATCTCATCTTGAATTCCCACATGTGGGAGGGACCTGGTGGGAGGTAATTGAATCATGGTGGCAGGTCTTTCCCATGCTTTTCTTGTGATAGTGAATAAGTCTCAGGAGATCTCATGGTTTAAAAAATGGCAGTTTCCCTGCAGAAGCCCTCTCTTTTTGTCTGCTGCCACCCATGTAAGACGTGACTTGCTCCTCCTTTCCTTCCATCATGATTGTGAGGCCTCTCCAGCCATAATGGAGCTGTAAGCCAATTAAACCTCTTTCTTTTATAAATTGCCCACTCTCAGATATCTCTTTATCAGCAGTGTGAAAATGGACTAAACACAGTAAATTGGTACCAGTAGAGTGGGGTGCTGCTGAAAAGATACCTGAAAATGTGGAAGCGACTTTGGAACTAGATAACAGGCAGGGGTTGGAACAGTTTGGAGGGCTCAGAAGAAGACAGGAAAATGTGGGAAAGTTTGAAACTCTCTAGAGACTTGTTGAATGGCTTTGACCCAAGCGCTGATAATGATATGGACAATGAAATCCAGGCTGAGGTGGTCTCAGATGGAGATGAAGAACTTGTTGGGAACTGGAGCAAAGGTGACTCTTGTTATGTTTTGGCAAAGAGACTGGCAGCATTTTTCCCCTGCCCTAGAGATTTGTAGAACTTTGAACTTGAGAGAGGTGACTTAGGGTATCTGGTAGAAGAAATTTCTAAGCAGCAAAGCATTCAAGAGGTGACTTGGGTGCTGTTAAAGGCATTTAGTTTTAAAAGGGAAACACAGCATAAAAGTTTGGAAAATTTGCAGCCTGACAATGCAACAGAAAAGAAAATCCCATTTTCTGAGGAGAAATTCAAGCTGGCTGCAGAAATTTGCATAAATAATGAAGAGCCAAATGTTAATCACCAAAACAATGGGGAAAAATGTCTCTAGAGCATGTCAGACACCTTTGCAGCAGCCCCTCCCATTACAGATCCAGAGGTTTAGAAGGAAAAAGTGTTTTTCTGGGGCTGGGCCTAGGGTCCCCATGATGTTTGCAGCCTAAGGACTTGGTGCCCTGTGTCCCACCTGCTCCAGCTGGGGCTGAAAGGGGCCAATGTAGAGTTCAGGCCATGGATTCAGAGGATGCAAGCCCCAAACCTTGGCAGCTTCCATGTGGTGTTGAGCCTGTGAATGTACAGAAGTCAAGAATTGGGGGTTGGGAACCTCTGCCTAGATTTCAAAGGATGTATGAAAATGCCTGGATGCCCAGGCAGAAATGTGCTGCAGGGGTGGGGCCCTCATGGAGAACCCCTGCTAGGGCAGTGCTAAGGGGAAATGTGGTGCAGAGCATCCACATTGGGTCCCTACTGGGGCATTGCCTAGTGGAGCTGAGAAAAGAGTCACTGTCCTCCAAACTCCAGAATGGTAGATTCACTGACAGCTTGCACCATGTGCCTGGGAGAGCTGCAGACACTTAATGCCAGGCTGGGAAAGCAGCCAGGAGGGGGGCTATACCTTGCAAAGTCACAGAGCTGCCCAAGGCCATGGGAGCCCACCACTTGCATCAGCGTGACCTCTTCATGAGACATGGAGTCAAAAGAGATCATTTTGGAGCTTTAATATTTGACTGACCTGCTGGATTTTGGACTTGCATGGGGCCTGCAGCCCCTTTGATTTGGCTAATTTCTCCCATTTGGAAAGGTTGTATTTACCCAATGCCTGTACCCCCATTGTATCTAGGAAGTAACTAACTTGCTTTTGATTTTGCAGGCTTGCAGATGGAAAGGACTTGCCTTGTCTCCGATGAGACTTTGGACTGTGGACTTTTGAGTTAATGCCAAAATGAGTTAAGACGTTGGGGGACTGTTGGAAAGGCATGATTGGTTTTGAAATGTGAAGACATGAAATTTTGGAGGGGCCAGGGTAGAATGATATGAGTTGGCTGTGTCCCCACCCAAATCTCGTCTTGAATTCCCATGTGTTGTGGGAAGGACCCAGTGCAAGGTAATTGAATCATGGGGGCAGGTTTTTCCCGTGCTGTTCTCATGATAGTGAGTAAATCTCAGGAGATCCAGTGGTTTTAAAAACAGGAGTTTCCCTGTACAAGCCCTCTTCTCTTATCTGCTTCCATGTGAGACATGCCTTTCACCTTCCCTCATGATCGTGAGGTCTTCCCACACACGTGGAACTGTAAGTCCATTAAATCTCTTTCTTTTGTAAATTGCCCAGTCTCCGGTATGTATTTACCAGCAGTGTGAAAACGACTAATACACTACCTCATAAGGTGGTACAATGATAAAAATGATACATGAAAACACTTTTAATAGCATTTGACATATGGTAAATGCTCTGTAAGGATTAGCTATAATTTTTACTGTTAATAATTAGTTTCTTCTCACTGGTTTCTACCTCCCTCAATGCTTAGGAGAGATGGCATGACTAGAGCACTGGCCTAATGGAGCAGACCACCCAAAGCTACCATGCATGCAAGGAAACTGCACTTAATAGAGCTTTGACTTTAATCTGAGAATGCTCAATGTAGTGCTCTATTTGGTCCTTCCAGAACACTGAATGCATCTTGAGGATAGTAGTTGGTTTTAATAATCTCTTTATCCTATTATTTTTGCAGTGGTATAAATTAAATCTGCATTCTCGGGAAATTCTCACTGCCCTCCATCAGATATTTGTCAGGACTTAAGAACCTCTTGATTGAAGCCTTTTAAATTCAACTTAAAGTTTGCTCCTAAGACTCGGCAAATGTTCCTGGGGCTGAGCGTATAAGGGGAGAGTTGGTGGAAGCCAGTGTGGTAATCTTTTCATGAAAGAGTCATATCAGCTTATATATATATATATTCCAGTGTTTGGTGATGTAGGGGGTGGCTATCAGATCCTTTCCTAAATATAAGTTTGGCTATGAGTGGGGAATAGGATTTTAAAGATAGCATATTTTAATTATGTTTTAAAATCAATTTCGTGTTCACAAGTTACATATGGATAGATTATACTTGTGTAAAAAAAAACAATTTCCCTCAATAACTACCTGATCTCAATGTACTTCATGTCAGTTCTGAGATTTCCTGAGATAAAGACCCACTGTTATCAGTTCGTGTGTGTGTATATGTGTATCTGTAAAATATATGTATTATTTGATGCATGTGTGTACATTAAAAAAATAAGTATATCATATTGAACCTATAGTTCTATAATTGTTTTATATTTCCCCCTGAGCATGTTAGTATATGTAGTATATTTTTGTTAGTATAGATAAATGGCATATCTTACTTTGGCTAAACTACTGGTCACTTAATGTATTGATAATAAACTTTTTCATTATTAAAAACAATGCTGCAATTAATATCTCTGATACATAATAGCTCCCTGGGCACACTATGTTAGAAAGTCAGACACAGAGAAGAGGTGTTAGATATATTTATATATTTAGTTTACTGCCTCTGCCACTACACTGAAAGTTGGTTAGGAATGAGAAGTCTTATGGTGCTCTGTAGTCCCAGAATCTTGCACAGTGCCTGGGACTTTATATATGCACAAAATGCATTTGTTGGGTAAATTAATAGTGCAGTCATTATTATAATAAAGGAATACTTGGATTGAGATAGGAGCACAAAAACAGGGCCTTTATAAGGAGATCCTGATAATAGCTTTTCTTTGATTTCTAAGACATACAAATTTGATTTAAATGTTTAAGATAAAATACCAATAATAACTATCATTTATTGAGCACTTGCTAAGTGCCAGAATGTATACTACGTACTTTGCATGTATTATTTCATACATATTTATCAGAGCAAGTTCATTGAATAAGCATTATTACCTCCAACTTACAGGTAGAAGAACTGAGGCCCAGTGAGACAAATAACTTGTCTGAAGTCACGTGGTTAGTAAATGTCAGTGTTATGATTCAAGGATTCAGTTGAATCCTAAAGGACCTTGCTGTTAGGAATTAGATATAGCAAGTGCAGAAATGGATGCTGGAGGATGGTACAGAGCTTTTAAAGGTAGAGAAGTTTCTCAGCAGATCTAAACAAATTCAGGCAGTTTTGTGTAGCTAAAAACTACATAATGAATGAGCCACTCTGTATACCCTGTGAATGCCCAAATGTATAGCTCTTGAATGAATGTGGTGTGAGAAGGTTGAATCAAGTGTTCTTCTCAACAGGGATCAGCAAACTAGATGGAAAGAGGACACCCAAATTTATTACCTGGTTTCTAGACCCACTTTTGTCATTAACCTATTATATTGCTTTATTCAAACCTGAGGATTCTGTCTCCATACCTTTGAATGGGCCAGTATTATTCACCCTCAAAAAAGAATTGTGACACTTAACTATGTTATGTCATTGAGTACCAGAACTGGAAGGAACCTGAGAGATCATAACCCAAGCTGATCATTGCCTAATGAGGAATGTGAGGCCAGAGAGGTTAGATAACTCATCACAGCCACACAGAGGCAGACTAAGATTTAGAGCCCAGGATTCCTCAGTCCTAAGCTTTTCCCCCACCCCACTTCACCATGGAGTTTTTGAAAAGAATGAAGCACTTCACTTTGCTACTGTAAGGGAGGGTTATTGAATCTCCCTGATGCTATTCTCCAAACTATTCACAAACCCAACTGACACCTCTGTGTTTTTCTCTAGTCGTTATTCAGGAGAGGTTCATGTCACAAATCACTTTTTGTTTTAACCTGTTTCACAATTATTTTTGAACCTGTATTATTTCCCTACTGGAAAGCTGAAGTTCTCGAGGTCAAGAACTATGTTTTATTTACCTTCTCCCCCAGCCCTCACCCCAACCCAACCCCATCCCAACCCCATCCCAGGCCCCAGTGCCTAAACCTTGGAGAGCAACTTTAGGGTCTGCTCAAGTCTAAACTGAATATGGGCAGCCTGAATAATTTCTTCCTTGGAAGTTCACCTTCTTGCTCTCTACAGTTCCTGATATATGTCCCTGGACTCCATTTGTTGGTCGCATTTGATTTTAATTCAGCAGAAGCTAGTGATCTCCGATGGGAAGGTGAGAAGGAGAGACATCTGGGGACCGTCAGCAACAGGATCCGTGGATTGAGGCTTAGCACCCTGGGGCCTAATGTCAGACATTGGTTTCAGGTCCTCAGTGTCTAACTGAAGAAGGCAGTTTCTACCCCCCTTAGGGGCCCACAGGCAGGTCTCCTTTGGGCGTCAAGATTACTGGGAATACTAATTAATTCATTAGTGGGGTTGATGGATTATCAGGCTGTCTCCTGGCAGAGGGTCCTTGGGGGAGGGGGGAACAGATTGCTGCTCATAAATCTGCCTGTTGCCTCCCCTCTCTCTGCTTCAATGGCTCCCGGGCATTAGGCCTGTGGGCCAGCAACTGAGTACTGGTCTCCTTTTCCCCACTCAGCAGATGGTTCTTACAGGTTAGCTCAGAGCTTTATTAAAAGCAGCAGAGAAAGAAGGAAGGGCTGGGGATTGGCCCTCTGGCCCAGGAACCATGTAGCAGGAGGAGAATGCATGCAAATGCCTTGTATTCTCCTTTCCTAGGGCAGTCACCACCCCTTTTCCTTTGCTGACAGCACACATCCCTCCTGCCCCTTCCTGCCCTCTCAAAGTTGAACAGCCAACTGTACAACTGTCAATGAGTTGTGACGAGGGTGACCCTGATGAAATAGATTCCACCTATCCCTCTGCAAAAAGTGGCTCTTAAAGAAAATTTGGCATTCACAACTCTCTCCCCATTCTTCAGGGGTGTGCACGTTCATGCACGCGTGTGTATGTGTGTGTGTGCTCACATACACACACACACGAATGTATTTTGAAGGCTAATCCTATTGTGTCCAGTCCCTTACGTCTGTCAGAGAAAGCAAGGAGTCCTGCAGAATGTTTTATCCCCACCCTCATCTTTGTCTCAATATGTTCACCTTTCTGCTAATCTGCTATTACTCCCTGCCCCTGAAAATTTCACAGGCATCAGTGCCATCAACTTCTAAATATCCATGGACAGGGCTTTGAAGACACAAAGCAGGAAATCAATTCATTCAATAAGTACTCATTGAACAATGATTAAGCACCTCTATCCCAGTCATAAATTACCTCATAGATAAATTTCCTATAGCCAAGGAGTGAATTCTGATTTGTTTTTTAGAGATCTGCTATTCCTATCATGTGTTGTTTAATTATTCTGAAAATGAAATTTATTTTCCTGAGCAGAGATTTTTCTGGATAGGGATACAAATAAAGATAAGTAAGAGATTAAAGAGCTGCTGAAAATAAATAACTTCCCATGAAAACTGAAAAAGTGTTAATTTTTATTTTCTTGTTTTCTGTGAAAAGCAAGAGTCATATGACACATATCAGAATTAAAAATAACTATTTTCAAACTTAAGATATTCTTTTCAACTTTACGAGCAGTGAAACTTTTTGTTTCAGCCCTCTACAGTTTTCCTTGCACACAGGCAAATTAATAGTTTTTCATTTCTGTTTGACGTATGTGCTAGTTATGTTGTTAGACCACATGATTCTCAAAAAGCTGGGGATACTCTGGTTTCTTTTCAGATTGTATAAATATGTTGCCTTTTGCCAAAAAGCCTGAGGAATTATCCTTCAAGTCAATTTCTAAAAGAAGTTGCACTTGGATTCATAACTCTGTCAGGCTACTGATGGAAAAACTCATTTTACAGATATGAAAACTGATGCCCAGAGTGAAGTTGACTTACTCAAGATCATTCAGCCAATTGCTTAATCTGAGCACCTTTCTTTTTCCTTCTTGGAAACACAAGATGATTAGAAAATCTTTGGCATCTTAAGTTCACAATCATTTATTTTTCCTTGGTGAAGTTTTAAATAAGATAGTATGAATATCTATATTTTTGAATTATTCCAGATGTAGTTTTCTTTCTGTCTTCTAGGAATTTAATTCAACCTCCTAATACCAAAGGAGTTTTAGGAATTATTATGAGCCTTCTCTTCTTCTAAGCTTATTACTACTCAGGTGAACCTTTTCTACGTGAATGCTTAATGATGTGTTTTTGAAAAACAATAGTAGATCTCAGTTTGTAACTCAAGGAACTAAATGTCCTTAAAATGAAAGATTTTATTAATTTCCTTTCTGTTTTTATAAATTTCAAGTGATCAGAAAGTTGAAAGAACAGTACAACAAATATAGCTTCATCTATATTCACAAATTAAAAGTTTTAATGAGAGTAGCTTTGACGTGCTGAAAAGGTGGGAGAGACGTACTTCTTCCTTCTACTTTTAGAACTCTGAAGTTTAAAAGCCAAAGACCCCAGTCCACATGTGTAAGGAAGCAGCCACTGAGGCTGTGTCCTTGACACGCATCTTTCTCACCTTTTGATTCTTTTCAGACGTGGGTCAGCAGCTTCATCTGCCCTTTTTAGCTCTCTCTCCAAGTCTATCCCCAATTTTCTTTCTCCATTCTGTCCACACTACTCCGCTCCCATTTCTTACCTTTTTAATCACAAAGGTTTCCAGTCCTCTTTTTCTTTACTCCTTAACTTCAGCAACTCTCCTCCCCTGCTCCCCTTCCACCAACCCCCATCTCTATTTAAACAAACAAACGGGCGGCAAAACTGGACCTGGCCAGAGGAGCCTTTCAAGTGGGCGTGTCTTTCGGCTGGGGAAAGGGAGGAGTTAGACTCTGGGCAACATCACTCCTCCCTGGTCAGCTGGGAGAGCAATCAAAACTGCGGCAAGTCAGAGGCTCCGGCCAGAGAGCAGGAGCTGCCCAGAGGCTGTGGTCCTGAAAGTTCCTCTCCGAGGAGCTAACCAGGGAGAAGAGGTACTGAAGAGCGACTAAACTGGCTGCAGCGGAGACATCAGCCCGAAGGCGTCCTTGAGGAGCATACGGAACTCCAAGGAAGGAGAAGAATAAGGAGCAGGCAGAGAAAGCAGACCAGGTGGAATCTCTAAGAGGTAACAACCGGGTTTAACATGGATCGCTGAAAGCATCTCTCTCTCCTACCATCTGGATGGTCAGGGAGACTTGGCTTCTCTGACTGTCCTCTAAGACGCAGATTCACAGAGTTCACTCCAGGAACTGCCAGTGACCGAGGTGAGCCAGTGGTTGGGGTGGTAAGGGGGCTAAAGTTTCTGTGGGAAGTTCTCACTCACCTAGAGGAGCAGTTGGGGTGAGGAAAGTCTCTTCTGGGTAAGGCAGGAGGAAGTGGGAGTTAGGAAACTTGGAATGTAGAAGCTAGTGAGTTGGAACACTTAGGGAAAAATATAAACATTTTAAATAATTTTATTAAATTTTATAGCACTTGCCACCCAAAGTGAAACACATAGACACTCACAATCATTTTAATAAAGTGAAGAATACAGATGATCTCCCCCAATTCCTGTCAAAGCCACTCTTTCATTTTGCTAGTGGTGAAAATGTCGAAAAGTTTAACTGCTTTTCCAAGGTGGGCCAGCAAGTAGGTTGGAAGAATAGACCCAATCCACCACTCTGCTCACAGCATTTTAGGGCTATGCAAGGACAGAGGGGGAGGCAGGGAAAGGAAAACAGAATGAGGAATCAGAGAAGATTGTGGAAAGTCCTCGGGGTAGATTCTCACCATTAAATATTTTGTTTACTAAAAATGCTTGAATAGTTGGCACAGGGTGGGGGAAATTTCCTTTTCCTCAGCTCTTTCAGATGGGAAATTAGAAGAAAACGATTGTCCGAGTATATTTTTCCTTTCTCTGATTCACACTCATCATTTGCCCACAAAAAAAGTATACTCAGAAAATACTAAAGAAATGTAAAATACCCACCCCCATTTTTTTGACAGAGGAAGCAGAGGTGAAATGCTGAAGAACATGCAGGGAAAAATAAGGGATTGAGTAACTTCTGTTAACTATTAAGATCTGAGACAATGGCACATGAAGTATTACATGGCTTTGCTGGACAAAATGTGTGTGTATGTGCATGCATGTACATACATGTGCACATATATTAATAAAGGGGGAAATAGTAGAGTAGAAAAGAAGAGCATAGAACAACCTACTGGCTTTTTCCAAGCAGTACAACTTGTGGACATCCTGGTCTGGATTCTCTCTTTTTAGTGCCAAGACTGTGCAAATCTGGGAAAATAATTTAGTCTATTTAGTTCTTAGATTTCCTAGAAACTGGGCTGGACAGCCCCCTTTCTGTTGTATTTAGTCATCGGATCAGGAGGTAAAGAGATTATCACCAGCTTTTAAGAGGAAAGACACCATCTAACTACCACAAATCCACATGTGAGTTCCCCTTACCTATTAATTAGTTGAAACATCTCCACAATAAATAAAAAATTTGTGAAAGTGTAGAAAGAATTCCAGGACAGCTTCACATAGTAGTAATGCTTAATGACTTTGGCCCTAGTAGTAAAAATATTGGGTAGTAACAATCATTGCCTAAGGAAACACTTTGCTAGAACAGATTTAAAATTTTTAAAAATATGAGAAATATTTTGAATTAAAGAGAATTGGCCAAACTTGAAATTTCACTGAAAGATCCTATAGAACGAGGAAAATTCTGTTATATCGTGGAGGTATAAAAGAAAATCCAAATACCAAATGGCTAAAAATGGACTTTATAAGACCAGAATGTGTTTATGTGTATGTGTAGGGAAGGGCCAGATTCTGCCCCTTGAGCCAGTATTCATTGATTTTTGTCATATTCGAGCCTACTTCCTATGTAATTTGTGAGCTAATTTCTTTCCTAGGAATTGAGGCAACCTTAAGATGGTATATCATGATGCTTTGTGAGATAGTGCTACAGACTTTCTCAAACAGCTTCTGTAAAACAATTGCCAACCCTCACGTTGGCATAACAGTTTTACAAAGTACTTGTGCTTGCATTATCTCCTTGTTTTTCTTGAAAACTTCTAAATGATGTAGGAAAGACAATCTTATTTTCATTTTGCCCTAAGGGTACAATAATTACAATAATTTTTCTGTGTTCATTTAATGAGTGAATGATGAAAGAGTCTTGGTTTCATGCTTCTTTCAGTACACCTCTGAGACGGTAAATTAACAGACTGAAAGCAACATTAGATTTAGGCACCTGTTCTGGAGAAAACCCTTGGTTTCTTTGATCACAACTTTTGTTGTGATCAGTATGTGTGATCACAGTACACGTATTTTCAACACTCAAATTTAAAACTAGATGTTTCTATTTTTTTCCTGTTAACCTTTTTGATGCGTTGAAAATATTTAGGTGAAAAAAGTCAGATAAACATTTTTCTTTGTGTTTCAGGAGTCTTGGCTTTCACTGCTTTCCCTTCTCTTTGATAGACACTGCATATTATCCTCAGAGCTCTGCCATTTGGTTTTGGTGGGAAAAATTGTATTCCCAATACAGAAGGTTCATGAACCTGAAAATGTATGTGATTGAACAGGAGTGTCAAACCAACTGTTTTCTCCCAATTATAAAACAGAGTGAAAGTTTGGGAGCTAACTTCCATCTTGAATATGATGGAAGAGTTCTAGTCAACTCAGTGGAGCAGTTGATAGGGCTTGGTTTCCTCACCTCTTGCTGCAGAACAGAACCTTTAATTTCAGTTTCAATAGGAGATTGGAGGAGTAGGTGTATTGGGGAATTTTTTCAAATAGATGTTGAAATGAAGCCATTGGCTTTTGTTGATACAAAATCAATATTAATAACAGATTATAATTATGCCTATTTTTGTCCAAGTGGCCAGAAAAATTCATGATGATGTTTAGGAGAACAATATCTAATACTTAACATGAAATTCATGCTGTATGACACTATTCAAAATGCTTCAAACATATCAACTCATTTTATGCTCCTAATAATCCGGTGAGGTAAGATTGCTATTATTCTCATTTTAAGGAGGAGGAGACTGAGGCAGATAAGGGTTATGAAACTGGCCTAAATTCATGTATCTAGTGAGTAGTGGAGCTGAAGTTTGAATCCAGGTAATCTGACACTGGAGTCTGTGCTGTCTATCCCACCATGGGAAAAATGACAAGCTACTGAGTAACTGTCAGATGATTTTCTAAACCAATCAGAGGTAATATCCAGATAATAAGAGATACACTAGTTGATACAGTCTGTTTTATTATTCATCTGTGAGAAATAATTTTTATTTTTGAATAAGCAAACGTGTGTGAATAGATTAGATAAGAAAACCCAAGAATAAACAGGAAATAAATGTATAGATGTTTTATAGCATTTACAGCTATAAAATTCTTTATTATATTTTTATTTCTCTTACAAGAATCACATAACCTGTATGTTAGCCTTATTTTATTAGAGGAAATGGAAGAACAGATAACTTTATATAATGTGTTTGGGATCAACAACCCAGGAATTAGAAGAATTGGGACTAGAGTTCACATTTGTGTTATTCTAGCTTCCATTCTTTTGAAACCATACTGTATACTCATGGGATTCTCTTGGAAGTTAATGGACCAGCACCTGTGAGAACAGAGGAAGTTAAACTGGAGCCATATATGTCCTTCCCATGATTAGTAAGAGAGCAAAGGTGAAAGTAAACTGGTTGACCTTTTCATTACTTTGGCCAAAGCCAGTTGATTCTTTTCCTTTATACCCACCAACAAACTGATTTGAAAGCAGCTCCTTGACTCTTACAGAAACCATTAAATATGTTAGAAGTAAAAGATGGTCTATTCTATCCTCCCAATCTCACTTATTTTGATGTGTGTGAATATTGACAGATCTTAACAAGAGTCCAGAGGTATAGAGGTAGGGATGGTGAAAAAGGCTAAATCCCCCACCTAGGATGGTATTCAGATCCAGGGACAATTCAGGAGACTGTCCTCTCTTGCACCTTCCTTCTTTCCTTCCTTCTCTCCTTTTCATGCATCTCAGTATGAGCCAGTGATCATAATGATAATGAAGATAAGAAAATGAGGATAAGGAGAAAAAGGGGGAGGATGAGGAAGAGAGGGAGGGGGAATATATGGGTAAAAGCAACAAGAAAAACATTTGAAAGATGAAGAAATCCTGGAATATGAGCATTAAAAGGCACCTGAAAGAACACCCTTTGGATGATGGTCACTCCTGTTGACTCAGTTCTATTGCTGTACATCTCCTGAAGCCAAAATGCCTTTCTTTCTTTCTGTAGCTGTGATAGAAGAAGAACAAGGAAAAGAAAAACATAAAACCTAAGATGTAAAATAAGAAGAATTGATTTTATGTCCCGCTCCACCAGTACTATATCTTTGCATTTCCATCACTTAAACTACCTGACCCACAGTGACCTTGAGCATAAAATGAGCATAACAATTGCTATCTCCCTCAAAGGTTTGCTATAAGAAATATACGAATTAATGGATGCAAAAGTGCTCTGTAAACTTTAAAATGCTATACAAATGTTATTATAATTACATGGGGAGCATTAGGTTTCCCAAGCCCACTCCATCCTTTTTGGCCTTAGAGTGCACCTGCCTCTGGAAGAGCTGTGTTACTTTAACAGAAAGTTAATTAGGTTCTTTACCCTCCCTCTGGATATCTGCCTGAGTTAGAAGTGCAGCTCAGCACACAAGCTCTATCATCCATATTAAAAGTGGGATTTTCTGAGTTGGCCTGGGCAGCTAGTTGACCAATAGGTTCCAATGTGTGTTTTCAATAAAGCTGCTTACCCAGGAAGCCTTATTAAGTGAGTAAGTCAAGCTGACATGATTTCCGTGCTGATTAACATGAAACCTAGGCTGTTTTCGCAATGCAGTTACATTAATTATTTATAGGAGGTAAACGAGGTTACAAGGAAAACAAGCTCCAATTACCAGAAACAAATCAAATAATATATCTTTATTTTTAAAAGCTATGTACTAATCCCTGGGTTCATTGTTTTGGGGCTCAAGCTTCAAAGAACAGAAAACATTTATTACATTCTCCTCTTTCTCATAATAAAAGGTGATAGTGGGTTTACTATTTCAAAGAGTAGTTGGTAAACTGGGATGCCCCAATGGAGCTTATCAGATACTTTTATTTGGTAAACCATATGCCTAAAAATTGCTTAGCAAGCTTTAAAACAATTCAAACTCTTCCAGAATTGAATGCAAAATGTTTACTAAATCACGAGTCTGGTTTTCAAATAGTGAATTTTGCATACAAAATTCTGATTAAATAGTGTGTTAGTGAATTAAAGTAGTCAGGCTATTCCTGTGTTTGCCTGAAGTAGTCCTCACTTGTGTTAGCAGTCACTATGTTCTGTTCCACTAGTTCCACCAGTATTTGTTCCAGATTTTTCATTTTAAATAAAGTATTATTATAGTAGTTGTGCTAAACCTTGGATGGGTTTGGTAGACCACTGGCTGCACTCCTAGCTGTTGCCATGGTCTTGTCTGATGGTGTGAGATGCATGTGCAAAGAATTCTCACTTTAACATATGGGCAAATTTGAAAGATGAGCAGTGATAACCCTCCTTTCTTTTCATGATCCTTTCAAGGTGCCATGTCACTAACACTTCTAACATAACTCACACTAGACAGAACACAAAGTGCTTACTGAAAAACGGAATGGTCCTCTGGTGATAGTGAGAGTAATGTTTGATGGTCACGTGTTGGACCGGCCAGTTGTGTCATGGACAACTTGAAGGAGATGATTGAGGCCACCAGTTAGCAATACTGGTGAGAAACGTGGGGTATTATAGGCTAGATGGATGTGAAATGCTTCTAAATACAGATTGAGTAGTCTTTTGTAGAATACATACAAAGTAGTCTGAATGATCTTGCTACAGTTTTTTATTTTGTATGGTGTAAATATACTACAGTGTGCTTATTTGACTATTTGATGGTTTTTTTATTTTGTAGTAACAATAATTATTACACACATATACTTATTTTTAGCATGCTCTTTCACTTTCAGAAATTTCTCTATTTGGGCAGTAATTTATATACTCACTTCATTTTTCCTCTTTTATGTTCTGGATTCTGGAAAGAAAGAAAAATATATCTTTGGACTGGTATATCAGTCACTTTTGTATAAAATATTCATGAGATAAAAAATCTAAGAATAAAAAGAGTTAGGCACTAACACTGCAATGAATAATCAAGTCAATTTTCTTTTTCTATAGTATGTTTTCTTATACTATGCCATAACTAAAGGAGTATTCTGGGAATTTCTTTCAGTTTTGGATTTCTCATTTAGAATGGAAGACTTGGACAAGATAATTACATACAAAAAACTTTAGTTTCAAATAAAATCAGGTACTCACAGGAATTAACCTTTGATATTTCCCTTTTCCAGAGTCTGGAAATGTCAAAAACTTATGTGAAATCCAAGGAGATGGGAGAGCTAGTCAACACACCATCCTGGATGGATAAAGGTCTGGGCTCCCAAAATGAGGTGAAGGAGGAAGAGAGCAGACCAGGTACTTATGGGATGCTCAGCAGCTTAACTGAAGAGCATGACAGTATTGAGGAAGAAGAAGAAGAGGAAGAAGATGGGGAGAAACCTAAGAGAAGGGGTCCCAAGAAAAAGAAGATGACCAAAGCTCGCCTTGAGAGATTCAGGGCTCGAAGAGTCAAGGCCAATGCCAGAGAACGGACCCGGATGCATGGCCTGAACGACGCCCTGGATAACCTGAGGCGAGTCATGCCATGCTACTCTAAAACTCAAAAACTTTCCAAGATAGAGACTCTTAGACTGGCCAGGAACTATATTTGGGCTTTATCTGAAGTCCTGGAGACTGGCCAGACACCTGAAGGGAAAGGCTTTGTGGAGATGCTGTGTAAAGGGCTCTCTCAGCCCACAAGCAACCTGGTGGCTGGATGTCTCCAACTGGGCCCTCAGTCTGTCCTCCTGGAGAAGCATGAGGATAAATCTCCTATTTGTGACTCTGCCATCTCTGTCCACAACTTCAACTATCAGTCTCCGGGGCTGCCTAGCCCTCCTTATGGTCATATGGAAACACATCTCCTTCATCTCAAGCCCCAAGTATTCAAGAGTTTGGGAGAATCGTCCTTTGGGAGTCATCTACCTGACTGTAGTACACCCCCTTATGAGGGTCCACTCACTCCACCCCTGAGCATCAGTGGGAACTTCTCCTTGAAGCAAGATGGGTCTCCTGACCTAGAAAAATCCTACAGCTTCATGCCACATTACCCTTCTTCAAGTCTAAGCTCAGGGCATGTGCATTCAACTCCTTTTCAGGCTGGTACCCCCCGTTATGATGTTCCTATAGACATGTCCTATGATTCCTACCCCCATCATGGTATTGGGACCCAACTCAATACAGTCTTCACTGAGTGAGGCAGTAAGTTCAATGTTTCAGAGAATGACATGGAGACATTTTCCATAATTCAAGTGGTTGAGCTAAAGATTCAATGACCTTAAAGGATCTCTATGGATATATATCAAACAATAGTTCAAGTCCATTTATGCTTTCCTTCACCTATCACCTCTTTTCTCATCACCTTCTCACATTGCATTGATTTCTTTATAAAGTCCTCAAGTGAAAATATTTGATGATTTAACAGCCATGTGAAAATAGAACAGAAGACCTGGGCCCTATTCCAGTGGTGCCAAAAACTCATTGCATAATCTATGCCAATTAATTTTCCATTTCTGGCCTTTGTTTATTTACTAGCAATTGTAAATAAACAAATTGTATTTATATGAGGCAACTGTTCTAAGTCCAGATGATTTCTAAAATCCTTCACAGTTCTGAAATTCTATAACTGTGGTGATCACTCTTGACAATTTCCTGAAACTGAAAGAATAGAGAAATAATAGGAAAGGGATGCTATGCATAGAATGATCAAATTGAGTTATCAGAGGGAACACAAGGTGCATGTCTCTTGGCTCACAGAATGCAAAGCTTGTTTGGATTTAATGATAGGACTTCTTTGTATCTATTGAAAAGTAGCTTCTGGAAGCTAAAAGTCTAACATGGCTGTCACTGTGAAGAACAAAACATGTTCTTTAAGAGATTAACTCTATTTGTTATTAGACTAAAAGTTGAACATATCTTCCTTATGATTTGAAGAACCATAATAGAGAACCATAATAGAGGCCTCATGCCAACTTTATTCCTGATAATATTTCAAAACCATTTTTCTCAGTACTAGAGGTAGGGCAAACAAGTCACTGAAGCCTCAGACTCCTATGACTAATGGCACATAGAGAAGTCTCTTAGACCATGACCTCCATAACCAGAGGGCTCCAGAACTTCTGTTGAAGCTCAGGTGCTGCTGTTAGAATCAGCACACAACACAGGTTTATATTAAAGAGCAATAAAATAGCTATTGGCTATAATAACTACCATAGTTCAGGGACTCTCTCCAGCTCACAGTTGCTCGTGGGAAAAAACAATGGATTTTTTTTAAGCAAGATGAATTTCATTTAGTTAAACATGATTAAAACCATCCACCTCTGTCCACACCAATATATTTTCCAGAAGCACAAGCACCAATCAATTTATTGACCAAGGTTAAATTTTTCCAACATATATGTAGTTCCTTATCTCTCCCCCTACACTAATTGTTACCTCTTCCTCACTTCTAAGATAGAATATGTTATTACATATTGTAAATAACATTTCAGGTGACCAAACTTAAGGATGCAGAAATGAAATCCAAGGTTGGTGAATATTTTTACCAACTATGTCTTCATCACAGGTTTAACCCAATTTGCAGAGTGTTTATTTTACTTTATGTAACTCTTTTTTCCTTTATACCAACACTAACTTCATCAAATTTGTATTTTTTTCAGAAAATGAGACCTGAGAAATTTTCCTATCTTGTTCAATCAGCCAGGACAGTTATTTAAGTCAAACCAGAGCCTGAATGGCTTATTTGACAGTAGATTAGGTCCTGCTCCTGCCAGAAACGATAAGTTTAACATGCAGGGTACATCAATAGGGCCAATTAAAAAAATGATAACACATATTAGTATGTCATTTTCTATAGCTCAGCTATCCCCTAAAATCTGCCAACTATATGTATATCTTGTCTGTTTACCTCTCTTATTTACTATCTCCATACAGTATAAGTTATTTTTTTCCATTTTGCTCTCAGCACTTACCCTGCTGTATTTTGCACCCTTGGTTTGTAAATTCACTTGAAAGTAGCCTTGCAGAGAGATCTTAAGCCCCATCAGCCACCAAAGTGGTTCCCCTCATCACAATCTGCCCTAGAGGAAATAGGCAAGTAAAATGACGTATAAAGCCATACTATGTGCTTTCTGAGTATATACTGCACTTACCTTTGTGAGGGGCTGTGGGAGGGTCTATCCTCGAAGCTAGCATTTTCTGGCATTTAAGTTTGTAGATAATCACTGTTGTCTGAGTTATTTATTAGATATTATTTATTTAATTTATTTCTCTCTTCCTTTCATGAAAATTCCTTTAGCCCCATAGATGTGCTTGCAAACCCTTCCTAAAATTTTATTTGGAAAGTAGCTCATAATTTTGCTAAGAACTGCTGAGTTTTGGAGTGAGGGGAGAGGAAAAATCAGAGAATTACCTCTGTGATAATTTTTATAAAAAGCAGCAATAATTCGAATGGCTATGCAAGTGAATGTTTTTAGATTCTTTTCTTCAGTCTCAAATGAGCCAGAGTTATTCTTTAATAATCTGCTGTTTATGCCTTTTGGAAGTATGGTACCCATGAGCCAGGCCTCCCTGAAATTGTACAGAGGGATTTTATAATTGAATTAAAATTTAGGAATGCAATAGCTTGTAAAGAGCCTGCTCTCCAACCTAGGGTGGTCTCATTCTTCTGGAGACTTTTTTAGATAAAGTAAAATAATTGTTTAAATATTTTGTTTAAAATATGACTGTTTTTCCTCCCTTTTACCTAGCAGAAATAAAGCTGTAAGTCTTATTAGATGTTGTGTTGTGCTGTGTTGTTAGTCTTCAAAACTTTCATTCACACTAATGTATTCATTTTCTTGGGCTCTATGTCCTATAAGCAGCTAGCTGAGCAAAGACTGGTCTGTCAGGAGGATTTACACATTCCCTAATTCAATTGATCTTGCTAGAATATTCGAAATATGCAGTTAGAAGTCTAGAAGCACTGGTCTCTGCCACTCATATAATCAAGTATAAAATCTACAGTTAAGAAAAAATAATCTTACAGATTACAGGGCTATGGGCAGTCTAAGCAATCAAACCACAGATAAAAGGGAAGATGTGCTATTATCCAAAGTAGGGGGGCTGAACAACTTTTCAAAAAAATTATGAAATATGTTTTTTGGCAACTCTTCCTCTTGATTTTTTTCTTTCAGGTTTCTCTAGTTAAAACTTTCCAGGATCCCTTCTTGCACGTGTAAAGTGACAATAATAAAGAAATAATAGTAATGATATTATTAATAATAAATATAAATAGAAAAGTTAGTTAATCAAGGTAGGGACTTGACTTAAAATATTTAAGAAACAAAAATATAGCATAAAAGTTATCTTTCCACCCCTATCTTCCATCTTCCAGTTCCCACTCTCCAACTAGAAAATACTTAAACATTTTTTTAGCTTACTAGTTATCAGAGAACTTTTATGGATATATAAACAAATATTAGGTACAAATATTAAGGTGTATTATTCTCTTTTTTTCCTTCGAGTGGTAACAATATCACACATTTCTGCATATTTTTTTTTACATTTAACCACAAATCTTGGGGTATTTTAAATAAAAGTTTCTTAATTCTTTGTTATAACTGGCTAGCATTCCATACTAAAATAACATCATTTATGAAATTGAGTCCCATAATTTAGATTTTTTCCATCTCTTGCAATATCAAATTAATGATTATGTACACATGTCATTTGACACATTAGAAGAATCTTTACCTTGCAAAGAATGGTCCAGAGGGGCAAATAGAAACTGACAGATAACAACAACCCCATCTAGCAGATTGTGGATGCTTACTACGTAATGTTACAATTCTAAATGTCTTACACGTAGGAATTCATTCAATTCTAAAGCCACTCCTATAAGGCGGTCACTATTAGTATTCCCATTTCACGGATTAGGAAACTAATCTGTTTAGTTTAGTGAAACTAAACAAATCCTGGTGGAACCAGGATTGATTTGAGCTAGTTGATTTATCCAGAAGATTTGAAATGATCCTCAGTAGTTGTTTGCCTGGTAGGTATATGAGGATGTCATATCTGTGCAATGCTGGAGCCAGCGAAAGTGGAATTACTATTTGGCACCCCTCAAATTGTCCTTTACATATGACACCCTGTTACATCTATGACCCAGGCTGACCCATGTCCACACTCTGCAAAAGAATCTGAAAGAAGGCCATCTTTCCCTTGATAGAAGCTCAATTTTCTATTCGAATTTGCCCAGGTAGACCACATAGTGTAGGCCAGATCACAGACCAATGCCTTGTTGCTTGAAAGTACCCATCTTTGAGTAGGCTTAAATCCATTTCAAGCTTTAATCTCACATATCTTTAGAATTTAAGAAAAATGTTTTAAAAGGGAATTATGGATATGAAAATAACAAAATATTCTATCAACATAGAAACATCCTATCTTCAAGATTGTTTTAAAAATCTATATAAATTTGGAGTATAGTTTGGTGTAGTAATTACAAGCACTGGCTTTAGAATGAAATAAATAATACTTAAGCGATACCACTTACTGATTAAATGACCTTTGTTAAATTGATTAACCCTGCAAAGGCTCAGTTTTCTTGAGTTTTTTAAGTATTTATAAACAAAAAATAGTTTTATAGGTGCTAACATTTTTTCTACATTTCCCCCCTTTGGCTTTTTTTAGTATTATTAATTGACACCTAATAATTGTGCTTATTTATGCAGTATAATGTGATTTTTGGTACATGCACACAATGTGTAATGATCAATTTGAAAATAGCAATCATAATAATGCCTTCCCTTCAGGTTTATCATGGTGAATTAATTGAGATAATACATCTGAAGCACATAGCAAGTATTTAGCAAATGGTAATTATTACCATCTATGTTCTATTAATTATTCTTTGATTACAGTCATGTTACCTTTTCTATTTGCCTCCAATATATGGCCAGGGGAGTGCTGATGGTGACAACAGCAGGCTTAGGGAGTCCATAGAATTACGGAGTCAGACAGACTTAGATTTGAAGTTAACTGGCTGAGAAGTCCTAGGCAATTTATTTAACGTCTCTGTCTCAGTTTTCTTCTTTATAAAAAGGGCATACAGTACCACCAATCCATAGAGTTGTATGAGGATTAAAAATGATGATAATGGCAGTGAAGTGTTTATCTGAGGTTCTGGAACCTGGGAAGCACTTTACTCTTATTGTTATTATTATTACTGGTAGTAGAGTGAGAATAGGTGAGGTAATTGAGAACCAGAGAAAACAATAGATTCTTTTCATTTAAACAGTAAATAATTTACTGGAGCCAACGACAAAATCCAAGCCTATTGGCCAGTATTCCATACATTGGACATGCCATTTTCCAACTCTTCACGGGGACAGTTCACACAGAAATCTTCAGAGGCAAACTTTCTGAATTCAGAATATAGGAAATATTGAATTTTTCTTTCTTTTCTAAAAGTTGGCATAGAGCTAAAAGGAGCCTTGTAGTAGCTCTTTGCTGTCATCTGGCTTAAGACTATGTAGAGAAAGAATACTATTACCTCACAAATATATGGTACTATGTACTTGTTTTCAATTTGGTTTTTTCAAGTAGTAATAGTTACTGAGAATTTCCTCTAGGCCAGGAACTAAGCCACTCTGTCATAGCTAAGGAACTCTGTCATAGCTGTCAGAATACACATGACAATAAAGATGTTTGGTCAATGCCTTACATGTAAGTAAGTGAATTCAGTTATTAAATGTGAACAAGAAGATTTTAGAAACCAATAGCTAAAAACTCAGGGGAAAAGGAAATTTCTGTTTATTGAGTATCTTTAACATGTACAAGTCATCAAGTTAAGTTCTCCATATTGAATCAGTCTTCAAAATAAACCATTGAAGTAGATTCCAGATGTTGTAGAAACCTACATAGAAATGTGCAAATAAATACAAGAACATGGAAAGTCAAGTAAATCTCAGAAGTGCCTGAGCTTCTATTTTCTCATCTATAGAGTGAGATGATTGTGCCATTAGACATCCAAAATTTCTCTCATCTTAATATTTTAAAAGTTCCATGAGCAGCTAATGTACATTTTCTCTCTGGTAGAGAAGAAGATGCACACATTCTTGGAAAAAAAAGAGTGAATAACTGATTGAGTAAAAGCTAAAAGATGAGGCAAAAATCGACTACAAAACATTAAAATCAAGGTAGTGTTTGGATGCCTTGTGTGGTTTGCTTGCTGGTCAGCTATCTTAAGGAACTGGGGTGCTTTCAGTTTATCTATTTAGAAGACAGTTTTCTAGACCAATGTTCTTATTCTCTAGAGACAACTACTCCAACATGTTTGGCAATTAAAAGGCCTAAATCTACGTTGAGCTAAAATAATTTTACGGTAAATCAAATTGAGGAATTATACTATTCCCAGAATTGTACAATTGCCCCTTTTCCTTCCTCAGTTGGAAACAATAGGAAGATGTTGACTATATTGTTTACTTGATTACAAATATAGTAAGTTCTCAGTTATGAATAATCTCTGTTGAGGATTATGGAAAGAAAATATTTTATATAAAGCTTGTTTCTCCATGTCAGCTGACATGTTTCTAATTTTTGTTTTTCTTTGTGTGTGTAGACACACATATTAATATATGCATATTTGAAAAAATATATATGAAGGTATATAGATGTGTTTGTTTATCTATATATCCATAAATATATATATTTGAAGACATGTATATTTAAACACATACACTTCAGTACATGTTGAATACATACACATATGTGTGTATATATATAATTTGACATATGTATTTGAATGCACTCTAAAGTCAAATGGAAACACTTTTTGTATCATTTAATTATTGGCAACTCTACAGGCTGAGTTCTTTCTTTTATTAACTCAGTGTTAAGAACTGAGCTAGAAGGTTAGGCACTGAGAAAGGAGGTGGAGGCAGAGAAACAGGAAGGAAGCATGCTGGGGGTCTAGTTTTTTCCATTGGGATAGACCTGGAGGGGCATCCTGGTAATGGAAAACGTTCTTCCTTGATCTAAGCCTGTGCGCTCTCTTCCTTTGAGAGCTGGCCTCTGAGCTGAGGCAGATCCAGAGCAGGCAGGCACGTGGCTGGCCCACTGAGGGCCAGGAACAGCCGCAAGCTGCTCAGGGAGTTGGAGCAGACTATCCCCTGGCTCCTGCTCAGCCCACTGCTGCCAGCCGGCAGCTTCCCTCCTGCCAGACCCCTGGGCATGCTGATGGGAATGGCACAATTACTTAATCCCTGCCCAGGGAGATCTAGGCCACATGCAGACAGATGGAGGACCAGGGGGATTCAGAACTATTTAGTATTGGAGGAGCAAAGGAGACAGGCCTAGGAGCAATGGGCCCGGCTTGAAAGGCAGTCCTGAAACCTCTTTTCTCCAAGCAGCTCCAAGGCAAGCTGTTTTCTCACCTGAACAGAAGCTCTGGAAGAAAGGACCTAGACCTTCCCTTAGCTGCTGGCAAACAACCTGAGCGGGAGCATTGACCCACAGTGTCTGGGTTTCCACAAACAATAGAAGGTCACAGACAGGTACTGAGGAAAGAAGAATTGATGAGAGTCAGAGCTCCAGAAAGGCCCATACAGAGGGGGCAATATGGAATTAGAGATACAGAGATTAAAAAAGCACATGCATGAATTTACCACATGCATGGATTTAAGAGTGAAACTGCTATTTCCACATCTGTCTCCTCTACTAGTTTATATCCTTTCGTGTTCCTTAACCCTCACTAATGCATTCTCACACTCACTGCCAACTGCCCTGGTTCAGGTATTCACCATCTATCTGTCTAGATTCATGTAATAGTGTTCTTCCAAACCTCCAATCTTTTTGTACCCAGTACCTCCTTCCTTCTACAATTCATCCTAACTGTCTTAAAATAAAGCCATGACCATGTCATTTCTTTGGTCAAAATCTGCATTAGTTTTCTCATCATTATAGAATGAAGTCCAAACTTCCCAAGTTAATATTTAACCTGCCTCATCACAACTGGTCTTGGGCTACATTTCCAGGTGTATGCATACCACACATTCTTCTCTCACTTTCCTCAAAAGCAACCCATCCCACTTATCCACCCCATTTCATCACCTTACATACACTTTTGTGTTGCCCACCTGGATTACTTTTCCTCTAATGAACACGAAGTGAAATTTTCCCTTACCTTTGCTCCTGGCAACACCTTTCCCTGGAGTGCTCTCTCCTCTATCTTCACTTACTGAAACTGTGTCGATCCTTCGGGGCCTTACCCCTGTAAGAATCATTGCCTTCTTCTTTTCTAGTTTAGGGAATTATGACAATTGACTCTAAGAGTGAAGCTGCTATTTCCACATATAGTGAAGCTGCTATTTTTCCTCTACTGGTTTATAAGCTTCTTGAGAGGAGAGGCTGTTTTATCCACTTGTTATATTGACAACTCCCAGTGCAATCGTGTGCACACAGTAAGGAAGAGATAAAGAAAATTTGGGTGGATGAGCACATAATCAGGTGCTAGCATTGTCGCGTTACAACATTCTAACAATCTTCAATAACTTTAGGAGAAAGTGTTTTCTTTTCTGCCTTAGAGAAGATCACAAGGAGGTTCAGATAATGTCCAACTCTACACAACTCATAAAAAGGGAGTGATGGAAATTCTTATCTAGGGTTGTTTCTATGTCAGAGTGACTTTTGCACTAATACATGCGTGAATTAAAAAGAGTAAACATGGCTGGGGGCGGTGGCTCACGCCTGTAATCCCAGCACTTTGGGAGGCCGAGGTGGGTGGATCACCTGAGGTTGGGAGTTCAAGACCAGCCTGACCAACATGGAGAAACCCCGTCTCTATTAAAAATAGGAAATTAGCCTTGCGTGGTGGCACAAGCCTGTAATCCTAGCCACTCGGGAGGCTGAGGCAGGAGAATCGCTTGAACTGGGTAGGCAGAGGTTGTGGTGAGCTGAGTAGCGCCATTGTACTCCAGCCTAGGCAACAAGAGCAAAACTCTGCCTCAAAAAAAAAAAAAAAAGAAAAAAAAGAGTAAACCTTTCATGAATTTTGTCTACCCAATGTCCACTAAACTATTGACTATATTAATAAGAATAACTTGGGTTAAAAAATTTTGCTTAGCCAAAGCAAGAGTGGCCAGTTGAAATAATACAGAGTAAAATACAGAGACAAAAACTACTAAAGAATCGGAATTTCAGAAATGAAACCAGAGAAACAAAATAAGCCAAGTTAGGGGGAGGGAGAGAGCAGGAAGCCACAAGGGGAAGTTTGAAAGAAAAATAGAATCAAGGCAAGATAAAAGATTGTGGGTGCGAATTCTTCAGTAGGGACATCTCGTGCATTTTTAGGTGTTGTCCCAGAGTGCCAAGGGCTTCCATGAAAGTAGGTGGAAGGTGAGGGAATCGCTATCAGGAAATAGGAAGCTATTGCCTCTGTCTTTCTCTAGTGGGAGCCATGTGTCTTGATTCCTGTTGTACTACAAACCCTGGGCACCATGATTCTCACCACCAAGCTTCCTTGAGTACGGTCCCTTGTTATCTGTCTTCAGAGCAGCCGAAAATCACAATCACTTGTTTTGGAGAAGAACAAAGATGACCAGTTTCCCAAATTTTCTTATTCACCGAAAGACTTATTTTGCAACATGAAAGTTTCTGTTTGGTTACTGGATATGTCTTCTTTTATGAGAAGGCACAGCAAACACAACATTGTTTAGTAATGGTGTGGATGAACACATTTCACTAGCTCCCACAGCCATTGATGGTCTAATGATTTGTTTTGAGCTGGTGAATCCAACAAATTCTGTGTGAATGCTAGGTTTGCCATTGACTCTGGGCAAGTAAACTAGAACTTCAAAATCTTTATCTGCAAAATGATGAGAAGGATATCTTGCAGGGTTTTTAAACACTAAATATAATTGGCTTAATACGTGTGGCATGAGGCCTGGCGCCTTATTGGTGTTTAATAATCGGTAGTCATCCCTTTTTTCTTCTTCATTATCGTCATCACCATCATTCCCTCCTATGTGGGTGAGATCTCCATCACACTGGTCTGGTGGAAACAGAGGCTAATGCAGACGTGGACTATTGAGAAAAGGTGACCCATGGGAGTAGAAGCAGTATTGAGTAATGATTAAAACCATCAGAAGTAATTACTGGGTTGCAGTCTGGAGTGTGTGACTCAGCTGGAGTCTGAGTACAAAGGTCCCTAAGCAGAAGCATCAGGGACAGACAGGGGGCAGCTGATACTATGCCCACAGTTGGCACAGTCCAACAAGATATTCAAGGATAAATGGGGAAAAAAAATCAGTCCTGAGAGAGAGCACTGCTGAACCATGTTGCCCTGTTTCTGAGCAGCAGCTGCAAGCAGAGCTAGCAGCTGCAGCTGTCCTTAGAAGCCTGGATTCCCAGGGAAAGTGGGCATCAGGCAAAGCAAAAGGGAAGGAGAGGAAAGCACAGGGTAATACCTTGCGTTCTCAGGATGGGAGATTCCACTGCACAGAAATAAGGGAACTAGGCAAAGAGGGAGGTGTGAGGGATGACAATGACTGGGCGTTCTGTATGTGAAATGATGCCGATTATTGAAAGCAAGCTGATGGATCCACAGAAAGAGCTAGACTGGGGATCAGGACTTTTCTAGCCATTTATATCTTTAGAGTGCTACATAAACATGGACCAATAATTACTAACATGAAGTGAGTGCTAAGCAAGTACAGGAAATGTTCTTAATCTTTTACAAACGTGAAACTGTGTAATTCTTACTACAATGTTATGACATCTGAGGCACACAGGGGTAAAGCAACTCTACCAGGCTGTATAACCAGCAAGTGTCAGAGCTGAGATATAACCCCAGAAGTGTGGATTCTGAGCCTGCATTTTAATCCATCACTCTCAACCAAATCTGTCCAATAGAGCTTTCTGCAATGATAGAATTGTTCTATAACATTGAGCACTTGAAACTTGGCTAATGCAATGAGGAACTAAATTTTAAATGTTATTTAATGATAATTAATTTAAATCTAAGTAGCCTTATGTAACTCCAGACTACACAATGGGCAGCACAGCGTTATATTGTCTCTCTAAAGAGACAGATCTCTTTACAAACCTCAGTTACTAATTTATTTTCTATCTGAAAATTGCGGGATTGTACTCAGGCATAGGAAATATGTGAAATGATTCCGCCTAATTTGTCTTTACCTGCCCGTATAGGTACCATGATTCAAGCATGAATCTCTTACTACTGAACCTAGACATTCCTCTGAATCTGTCATAACAGAGGACTCTAGGCAGTTGCTGTTAAGAACTTAGACTCTTCATTTGAGAATAAGGCAATATCCATCTCTGAGCAGTAGGTGGGAATTTCTGAGGAATGACTAGGCTTAGCCTCAGAGGGAAGGGGCTACCTGGGAGAAGGGTCTCACTCAGCCCTCACATTCCAGCAGCACTGCTTTTCTTTCCTCTCAGACAGTTGTACCCCCACCAAGTCACTCTTCTCCCACATAGTACCTCTCCTACTTCTTAAGTCTAAATCTGGGGGGACCCACATATTGTTGTATACTTGAGTTTTTCATTGGTTTTTCTCAGAATCCCTGATCTAAATTATTTCTGCTGCACTGATTGTCTATTTTCCTTTCAGCGGATGTGAATTGGCACAAAAGGAACATTTTTTTTCTTTCTATACATATCACTGAAAAAGTTCTCCACCAAGACCCATGCAGGAAAATGCTATGTCCTGCAGACACACAGGAAGCAGCAAGCAACAGTTCTCCATATAATTCTCAGAACTGGATTTTTATTTTGAGCCTTGAGATCCCCTGAATAACTCATCATTGACATCAGCCTAAGCCTTTGGAAGCTCCAGGGCCTTACTGGACAAGTATTTTCCTAGTTGGTTCCTAACTAACTTATTCTCTCTGTTTGGAATGTCCTACCAGCTCCCCTGCCTTCCCTTGCCTTTTTGCCTGTCAAACTTCTACTTAGATTTCAAAATGCAGCTCAAATGTCACTTGCCCTAGGAAGCCTGTTTGATTCTGTTCCCAAAACACACGTCTCCTAGGCTGGGTGAGGTTCCCTTACTCTGTTATAACTCCTCTTCTCACTGCTACAAAGCATTTTGTTCGCACCTCTAACAGAAGAGCATTTAACTAATTCTGCTGCAATACTGTTTCTAAATCTGTCTCCCTGAAAGCTCTTAGCTCATCAATAGTAGAAAGATAAATTACAGATTGCTGTCCCTACTACCTTGCAGAGCTTGATATATGGCACGAGTTAAATAAATATTCATTGAATGGACAGAATAATAAATGAGTGAGCTAGACAAGATCAGACTCGCGTGGCAGAGCAGATCAGTGTTACTGACAGACCAAACCCAAGGTCGGGAACAAAAGAGCCTGTTCCCTGGCCAACCTGACCTTTTCTGCTCTGAACAGAATAATCAAGGATAGACTCTCTCCTCCTCATTCCCTGACACCCCCATAAAAATGCAGCCATTCTAATTTTATCCTCACATTTGCCTTCCCCCCTCACCAAATCCTGCACAGTTCCAAAACACTTGGCTTCTCTCTCCCTCTGTCCCAATTGTTCTTCTTTCTATAGCATCGGAATCTCATTGTCCTCCCTGCCCTATTCCCTCCTGACCTCTCAACCGCCCATTGTAAGATGTCAGGAGGACCCGGGTGACAGCTGGGCCCCAGCAGGGCAGGCCTGGCATCCCCAGGGCATCCCTGGCAGGTGCTGGAATACTCAACAGCCGGGCTTGTTATCACCACCCCCCTCTCTCTTTCCATAGGTTTCCTGTCCCCTCCCTCAAGCTCCAACTCCCCTTCTCAGGGGTTGTCAGGGACTGTATGAGCATCATGGCTGGGTGCGAGTATAACCAGAGGAAACAGTCTGATCTTTTCTCTGGACTATCTGCACTCCTATGCATATCTCTTCTCAGATGGATGTCTTGTATGCTATTAGCTTGTGTGTCCCTGAGAGCATCTCGGAAGCACTGCTGTTACCTCCCTCTGCAAAACTCTCACTACCACAGCATTTGAGTCCTTCAAATGTTGATCAAATCATTCAGATCTCTACTCCACAAGATAGCCTTTTTCAATTCCAGCATCTCCACCTTCTATGACCCTTTCTGAACCCTGAATATGCCTCTGCTAGGGCATGAATCCCACTGTTACCTCATTACAGTTGGTGTGTGGGATAGTGACCAACAAACCTAGTTCAGTGCTTGACACATAAGAACTAAATACTAATACTAAATACTATGTACAGTATTTATCAGGAAGTTTACCCTTCCTTATAATTTCATTTAGTTTGATTCTTATAATAATCCATTGCAGGGATCTTTTTTTTTTTTTGCATTTTTTTTTCCTTTATTATTATTATTATACTTTAGACTCTATGGTACATGTGCGCAACGTGCAAGTAAGTTACATATGTATACATGTGCCATGCTGGTGCGCTGCACCCACCAACTCGTCATCTAGCATTAGGTATATCTCCCAATGCTATCCCTCCCCCCTCCCCCCACCCCACAACAGTCCCCAGAGTGTGATGTTCCCCTTCCTGTGTCCATGTGTTCTCATTGTTCAATTCCCACCTATGAGTGAGAATATGCGGTGTTTGGTTTTTTGTTCTTGCGATAGTTTACTGAGAATGATGATTTCCAGTTTCATCCATGTCCCTACAAAGGACGTGAACTCATCATTTTTGATGGCTCATTGCAGGGATCTTATTCCCATTTTACAGATCAGGAAACGGAGACGCTGTGTTTATATTATGCCCAGAGCCACACAGCCAAAAGGTGGCAGAGTCAAGACTTGATTTTTAAGGTTTTACATCACCTGATCTCTACTAAACTTTACCAAACATTTAATTAAATTTTATTAATAGAATTGCTAAGTTTAACGATAACACAGATATCGGGGACACAGACTGAATGGGAGAATACAGTTTAGATATTAAGAAGGACTTCCTAATTATAAGAGGGAAAACTGTTTATCTCCTTACTGAAATCTGAGAAAAGAATAGGAAATTCCTAATTTTATAGGGATGGATTAAGTAGTGATTTAAGATAGAGGGATGGATAAAATAATTTTTTAAAAATTCTTTCACTTCTCATTTGAACTCTTCACAACAGTGCTTTCTTCTCACTTCCAATGAATTAATAGCAATAGCAAGTAATTAGTGACCCTCATACTCAGGGAAGTAACTTCTCCATGAAATAGGAAGTTTATGCACTTCCTCTTTTTCCACCTTTATCCAACCCTTTACATCCAGACACTGAAGCCCATGAGCCTTCTTATTTGGCAAAATGATACTTGCTAAAACACATTTAATCCCTGAAAGAGGTCTGGTTTATTTAAAAGCTATTTACTCCAAGCCTCCTCAAGGCACTAACGTGTCTGAATGAAATCACCAGTCAGAATTCAACTCTAGACTTGACATCTGGAGACTTAGTCATCGTCCTCCTTGCTCCTTATTTGATACTGCTAGGTCCTGGACACTTGATTGGGGTGTGAAGGATGTGGGAAAATCAAGTGCAGTGAACGCTTTACTCTCTTCTACTGGAAATGAAGAAGACAGAAATTTGATCATGTTGATTCTTTTCCCGGGCCCAGCAGAGAGGATTGTGGGGTCTTAGTCCCTCCTGCATATTCATGTTGGCTTAGGGAGGCAGCCAAGCAACTAATTGGGTAACTCCTCAATAATTTGTCCTCTGAGGAAGGCTGCTGACTCACTTGGGGCTCACAGAATCTAATGTTCAGCTTCCAGTCTTTGATTTGAATTGTACCCAGAGGTGAGAAATAGACAACTTGTTGATTCCCTGGGGCAAGAGAATAGATTTTTTTGTAAAGATGTATAATAGCTGGAAACTCATGGTTCTGGGCAGGAGGAAACATATTTCTATTCCCAGCTAAGGGCTGCTTCTTCTCTCTTTGCCTCATTGCTACCCTCAGACCCTCCACCCAGATACTTCCCATTTCTACACCAGTGTAGCGCAGATAAATGTGGTTTTGTAAACCAAGTTATATCTTAATGAGTAACATCTGAATGACTTTGGTGTTGGAAAATTTTAACTGCCGCCTTTCCAAAGCAAATTCTCCTTATTTTTTTTCTCTGTCTTTTAAAAGAATGATTATAATTTTCTTTTAAAAAGAATGATTCTTTACTTTTAAAGAATTATTGAGCCTTTCTTAAAATGGGTCAGACCTGTATATCTATGATTTCCCTGATATAGCTTTCCCATTTTTTGATTCCATTAAAACAATTAATGATATTGGTTGCATACACATCATTTTCCCATGCCTCAATTAGCATATCTGGAAAAGAAGAGGGGAGAAATGAATATCTGTTTTTCTATCCCTAAGAAAACCAATCCAATAATAATTGTGCATATTTCTAGAGAAACGCAAGGTGGCATTAAAAGTAATTTGGAGCACAAGTCTGTAAGAGTCCATCAATGTGATATAGATTAAATTTTATCTTTTTAACCTGTTTTCCTGAAGCAAAAATCCCACTGGTATCCTCTTGCCATGAGGATTAGACTGCACACCACCAAGCTCCAGCTCTACTGCTTCAATAGCCTTAAGCAAGTCACCTTCTGCTCAGCTCTCCTCTAGAAAATCACCGCATTGACTTGAATGGCATCCACTGAAATAGAGTCTAATTAGTGATATTTAAACTTGTGCTACACAATTTTTTGTTAAAAGAAAGTTTAGAAGGAAGAAAAATGGATATATTCTTGAAGAATAGCATAGACATAACAGATTTAGCTAGTTTGTCATCCCTTCCATCTGCCTGTACTTTCTCCCATTCATCTCCCCAACTTTTCCAGAGGGAGGCCTGTAGAGCAGTTTGAAAATCACTGTTGTAGACTCTAAAGGACTTAGATCTGTGCTCCTCATCTTAAGAAAGTGGATAAAAATAGGGAGTGGTGCATAGTATAAAATAAAAATCTACAAGTCTGTACCGATGTAAATAAATAATTGAATAAATAAATAGATAAATGGGGGCAAATAGACAAATATATTGTGCAGAAAAATTTTAAATAAGTTATGTAGATACTCTGTCCTCAAGGAGGTAGAGCATAACTTTCTACTCTTAAATGTAAACTGTGCATAGTGACTTCCTTTGAAAGAATACATGATGAAAGGGGGTGAAGCGTGACTTTACAGTAAGGAAACCTGACAAACACTACCTCAGCCAGGTGATCAAGGTTAATATTTGTAGTGATAGTCATGGTAAGTCATCATGTCAACATTTCCTTGATGTAATGAAAATGACACTTTGCCTCTGCAATCTTCCTACAAAAAATAAAACTCCAATCTAATAATGAGATAACTATCAGACAGATTGCTATTGAGGGACATCCTACAAAATACGCGACCATCACTCTGCAACACTGTCAAGGTCATCAAAAACAAGGAAAGTCTGAGAAGTCATTATATCCAAGGAGCTTAAGGAGACATGATGACTAAATGTAAAGTGGTATCCTTTTTTTATACTTAAAAAAAGAATTGAAAACAGATATTCAAACAATGACATATATGTTTATAGCAGCACTATTCATAATAACAACAAAAAAAGGAAACAACCCAAATGTCCATCAAGAGATGAATCGACAAAGAAAATATGGTATATCTATACAATGGAATAATATTCAGTCATAAAAGGGATTGAGGTGCTGACACTTGCTACAACCTGGAAGAAGCTGAACACAAAGGGTCACATACTATATGACTCTGCTCATATGAAATATCCAGAACAGGTAAATCCGTAGAGAAAGCAGGTTAGTGGTTACCAGGGATCAGAGGGAGGGCAGATGAGGTCGCAGCTGCTTAATAGGTAGGGTACTTCCTTTTGGGATGATGAAAATGTTTTGAAACTAAGAGCTGATGGTTGCACAATATTGTGCATGCACTAAATGTCACTGAATTGTACATATTAAGACAGTTAATTTTTTTAAAAAAGTGGCATCCTGGATGGGATCCTGAAATAGAAAAAGGAAAAGAGGTTAAAAAGAAGGAAATCAGTGTAGACTTCAGCTAATAATAATGTATTAATATTGGTTCATTATTTATAACAAATAAACCATACTAATGTAAGATGTTAATAAAAGGGGAAACTTAGTGAAGGGGATACAGGAAATATCTATACTATTTTCACATCTTTTTCTGCAGATCTGAAGCTGTTGTAAAATTCAAAGCACTTTAAAAAAATTTAAAAGGAGGGTGGGGAATTAAGTTTATAAGAATACAGAGAATTGTCTGCTGAGGAGACAACTGGAGTGGGCATCACATTTCCGAGGTTATTGGAGGAGAGTGACCTGCTGTGCTGCATCTCCATGGGGGACGATGCAAGAAAAGATGCCCTTCAATTATAGGAGAAGGATTGAAGTCAGGGGCGAGAAATCACTTTCCAGCTTCAGATACCTTGACTTTAAGACCTCTCTCCAGGGGAGGGATTGCTATCTACATATGGATGGGGTCGGGGGAAGGATGTGCTCACAACTGCTCAGGGCAGGCAAGGATGATACTTATTTTGGGGATGGACAGCTAGGTGGATCAGGAAAAATGTGTGAGGTTGAAAGAAAAAATTGTGGTACTGTTCCCAGCTGCCCCTCTGCTTCCATACAGCCTAGTGACTTATATCAGTAATACTGACCTCTAGCAAGAGACAACATCTAACTAACCATGTTACTTAGTATGTAGTAACTAAAAGCATTCCCAGTCATCTTCGTGGTGTTTGGCATCTACTAGATGTTCAATTAATATTTGTTGAATGAATAAATCTATTATAAGGTTAATTTTTATTTCCACTTACTTAAATAAATTTCCCATTGATGCAATACTTTCTCTCTTTCTATTTATTTTAGCTTCATAACAACTCTGAAAGATAGGCTGTGGGTATAAACAGTGAGACCTCAAACTATCAGCCCTGAGCACTGCCTGGTGCACATCCAGCTCCTTTCTTCCTGGGGTGACAGAGTTTGGTGTGTGAACTGATCAAACCAATATGCATTGCACCACTAAAGTGTCCGCATATTTTTGGCCCTTGCAAAGGCTTCCTTTTCCTAGGACATATGGGAAATGAGGGTAGAGGGGATTACCTCATAACCCTCTATAATCATCCTCCTGGCAATTGTTCCTCAGGATTATGTGCTCATCCCAGCTCATCCCAGTTTGCAGTCGAACATTGTCTTTAGTCCATTCAGGCTGCTGTGACAAGATGCCTTAGACTGCATAATTTCTAAAATGCACAAACTTATTGATCACTGTTCTGGAGACTGGGAAGTTCAAGACCAAGATGCCAGTAGATTCAGTGTCTGGTGAGTGTTCCCTCTCTGCTTCAAATTTGGGCCTTCTAGCTGTGTCCTCACACGCTGGGAAGAGCAAAAAGGCTTCCTCAAGTCTCCTTTATAAGGGCACTAATCCCATTCATGGGTGCAGAGCCCTCATGACCTAATTACCTCCTACAGGCCCTATGTCTTAATACTATTGCTCTGAGAATTAAGTTACAACGTAAGAATTTTTGGGGGACACAAGCATTTAGACCATGGCAGGAACATCTCTCATGGCATAGCTTATTGCTTAGGACTCATGGACACTACCAGATGCTGATGCTGCTCCTGTGGGTTGACACTGGAGAGGCCACAAAGTGACACAAACCACACCTTCCTCTATTCTTGCATACCTTCCTCCTAAGGTCTCCTCCTAAAGAATTAAAATAGATTAGGATAAATATAACATTAAAGGAAGAAAGACTAAAATTCTCCCCTAAAAATGAGTGCTCTCACAGGCCACATGAAAAGTATTCCAAAGTACTTATTTCACCAAAGGCCCTCTTCTCAGTGTTCCTAGTTTCTAAACTTGTTTCCTGTACTGCTTGTGTCTATGAGGTGAATTATTTTCTTTTTTCATAATTTTAAAAATGTTTTTAAAATTTTTATTTCCATGGGTTTTGGGGGGAACTGGTGGTATTTGGTTACATGAGTAAGTTCTTTAGTGATGATATAGGAGATTTTGGTGTACCCATCACCCAAGCAGTATATACTAAACCCAATTCATAGTCTTTTATCCCTCTCCCTCTTCCCATCCTTTCCCCTGGAGTCCCCAAAGTCCACTGTGTCATTCTTATTATGAGGTGAATTATTTTCTTACTGCAGCTTTAAGCATGTGATCTTCCTACCAACATGGGCTGGTCTCAAGCTAGGATCCATCTTCTTCCCTGAGAATGTACCATTCCAACTCTCATTTTATCAAATCTAGAATAATACCCTAAGTTCTCCAGTAAGTGAATTCCTGGAGGTTTTTTATAGTATTCAGGGTAGACACAAGCACTCCAAAGCAAGAATCCTTAAAAATCTTTCTAGGATCCTGTGTTATGATACACATTTTAATTATTCCAATTGTCAGCAATTAACTGTTAGATAAGTACTGTACCAAATAAGTAACATATGTGTACACACATATCACACTCACACATAAAATTCATAAGACAAATGAGAATTCTCAAAAAGAATAGAGGCCAATATCATAAGAAGGATGACACATATATTTTCTGTTTTGAACTACACGTTCTTCTCCCTTCACACAGAAACAGGCCAAATTCTGTACCTTTTGCCTACTCATGAATGCTACTTTAGCATCAGGAAAAATAATACAGCTTGTAATTGTTCCATTAAGTACTTAGACATGAGCCACCCTCCTTCCACTTGGAGAGCTAGGGGTTGGTGGAATGAGGAGTAGGGTCAGTGGTGTCATTCTTCCTCTTAGGCGTGATTGGTAAAAAGAATATTGCTGTGTGCCTTTGGATTTTCCTTCCTTTCGCTCTGTGTGATCTTGGGAAAATTCACTCAATATATCTGGGTTTTAGTTTCTTATTTGTAAAATAATGATAACAATAAACTTTCCTATAGATTACTTAAAAATCAGAATTAAAAGGGATTACATGTTTGGATTAACAGGTAACATGGACACAGTGAGTGTTCTCCCTTCTCACTCTTTTGCTTCTCCCTCCTTTCTCTTCCACTGGTTAAGATCTTGTGAGAAAGAAGGATGAGTTAGGTTAAGTAGAGCTTTGTGGGCAACGGGGACATGCATATCCTGCTGGAGTTTTTTAAATTCCCTGTTAGTTCTGAAGAATTTTGATAATCTTTCAGAATTAGGATTAGCTCAAGAACTCTCATTTTTTTTATCCTGGTGTCACGGTATCACCTACTCTGTTCCTAAGCATAATCTTTAATTCAAATAATATTCTCTCTTCTATGCTTAGCTCATATTCCTGAGGCAGAAGAAACACCTAGGCTGGGCGCAGTGGCTCATGCCTGTAATCCCAGCACTTTGGGAGGCCGAGGCAGGTGGATCAACAAGTCAGGAGACCTAGACCATCCTTGCCAACATAGTGAAACCCCGTCTCTATTAAAAAAACAAACACAAAAATTAGCCGGACGTGGTGTGCATGCCTGTAGTCCCAACTATTCGGGAGGCTGAGGCAGGAAAATCACCTGAACCTGGGAAGTGGAGGTTGCAGTGAGCCGAGATCGCGCCACTGCACTCCAGCCTGGTGACAGAGCGAGACTCTGTCTCAAAAAAAAAAAAAGAAACAAGAAAAAAGAAAAAAAGAAACGAATAGAAGATATTCTGTTACCAGTTAACTGTATCATCTCATGATGGTTTTCAATCTTGATGAGATACATTTAAAAAAAAAACCCCGGCCGGGCGCGGTGGCTCACGCCTGTAATCCCAGCACGTTGGGAGGCCGAGGAGGGCAGATCACGGGATCAGGAGATCGAGACCATCCTGGCTAACACGGTGAAACCCCTGCTCTACTAAAAATACAAAAAATTAGCTGGGCATGGTGGCGGGCGCCTGTAGTCCCAGCTATTCGGGAGGCTGAGGCAGGAGAATGGCGTGAACCCGGGAGGCGGAGCTTGCAGTGAGCCAAGATCGCGCAACTGCACTTCAGCCTGGGCGACAGAGAGACTCCGTCTCAAAACAAACAAACAAACAAACAAAAAAACCCACTAAATTTCATGAATTATACTCTAATATAAATGACTTCCAGATTTTACACTAATGAGTCTAGTCCTCAAAAGTTTTTACATAATAAGTTGCATTTAAATACAGCCGATTGGTCTCTGACTCCTAGATCCTGAATTGAATCACTATGGGTAAGGAAATGGCACTGGGAGAGGAGAGAGGTGACTGCTTTCCCTGACCTGGGCAAATGGAGAGAGAATGGTAATCCTCACTTAATATCATGCTTTGATGCACTGCTCACTGGAAAATTTGCCACTGAGTCACTTTGCGGAACTTTCGTAGAGTTTATTAGACACAACTCAAATCACTCCTTATCCACGTTTGCCAGGGGGAAAAATACCCCAGAAACTTATGGGAATGAATTTTGCTAAGGAGGAGAAAAACAAGTTTCTTATGAAAGGCCTACAGGATCCATTCCCCCCCTCAAAGCTGACATAAATCCTTTTATCTCCCCTCACTGCTTTAACAAGGATAGACCTCGGCCTTCAGATAGATCCCAAAACTCTTGATTCAATAGGTGTGTGTGCATATGAGAATGTCTTTGTGTGTGCACGTGTGTGTGTGTTTATTCCTTCAGCATATGCCAAAGCTTACTCTTTGTTTATATGTTTAGCCATGCCATTGACTGAATCTCATAGATTTTAGACACACAAAAATAATTAACCAGTTTCCTGAAGCTAATGAACCATAATCCCCTCCCTGACCTAATTCTTTGTCTCTAATCCCCAGTAATCAAAATGCTTGATACATGGTAAGTCTTCATCAAATCTTTGTTGCTAGGATGATCAAAAAGATAGTGACCTAGGTCTAAACACCATGTCCTCCACAATTCTACACAATATCAGCAAGGAAACTGGGTGTAGGTTGTGAACCTGCTTTTCTTGGTGGTGTCATTCTTCCTCTTTATTTCTCTCTTTTAATTAGTTAAGAAAAATCAGTGTGGGATTGACTGGAATTTGTGCATCCGCAGATGAAAGCAAGACTAGCAAAAAGAATACTTTGTATTTTTCACTCCGTATCACCTGGGGCAACCTCCAGTGATTGGGAATAAGGGAAATGGGAATGACTACTGGGTAGGCAACCAATAATGTCTGCCAGAGTAACGTTTAATCAAAGCTTGCAACGACCTCAAAGTTTACAAAGTATTGTAAATTATTCATTTTTTTCTAAAGAATTTTTTTCTCACTTGGGAATTGTTCTACACAAAAATTTTAATGAACTGTGTTAATCTGATCCATCACTGTTTAAATTATGCAGACCTGTTACAAAAATAAGAAATCCTCAAACTTCTAGCTGTGTTTATTTTCTTTGAAGTCTGGGCAAATAAAATAAAAAGTGACTATTGTGGACTTAAATCCCAATCATCTGATATTTCCAATAGCTGCACTGAGAAACATACTGAATAAGATAGAAAACAGGAACCTTTAGCTGCGTCATCCATTTTTCAACATTGTTACAGAATAAAGTCAAGCTCATTATGTATAGATTGCAGAATTTTTCTTCTATTGAAAAGCATCGTAACATTTTCTCATCTCAAAAGTTCCCTAAATATTATAAAGCAGCGATTCCCAACCTTTTTGGCACCAGGGACCGGTTTTGTGGAAGGTGAAAGACAAGTTTTCCATGCGGGGTGGAGAGTTGGCGGTGAAGGTACTGAGGAAGGCATTAGCTCCTCGTAGGGAGCGTGCAATCTAGATCCCTCGCATACGCAGTTCACGATAGGGTTCATGGTACTATGAGAAGCTAATGCTGCTGCTGATCTGATGGGAGGTGGAGCCGAGGCCATAAAGCTCAAGCGTCCACAGCTCACCTCCTGCTGCGTGGCCCAGTTCCTAACAGGCCAAGGATGGGGACTGGCCCACGGCCCAGGGGTTGGGGACCCATGTTACGAAGAGCAAGCACATCACCAATCAGATTTTCATTTTTATTTGGCACTACTGTTTCGAGAGGCTTTAAGTTTACTTAACACAACTCAGTGCTCTCTGATAATCTTTTCTCCTTATGAGCTTCGAAGTTCACCTTCAAAAGATTTATTTTCCTGTATTTTCCAGACTGCTTTCTGTAGTGGGTCAGTCAGAAGTGGAATTCTGCCTTCTGTCTGCTACTTGTTAGAATAACTACATCTTCACCAACCAGCACCTAACTCTTCCTTTTTTATCTTCTTTCATAAACCTTGGCTTATAATCAGCCCCCTTTTTACTGGGCAATATTTATGGCCATAGTATTATTTTGTGTACAAGTTTCAATATAGGATTCTTATTCCAAACATCATACATGTCTTTTTAACTTGAGATTTTTTTAAAGGATCCTTTTGTCATATTGGTTCTCTGTAAACCTGGAGAAGTGGAATTGGGATTTGTACCCTTATAGTGAAACCCTGGTTCTGATACACGGTAGGTTTATAATCCTTATTGAATCATTAATCTTATTTGACTATCAGTCCAGGTTTATTATTTGCTTTTTCATTGGCACTATAATGATTTCAAGTTTTAAAGTTTTCTGTACAACTGTGTGGCCATCTGAGGACTAGAATATAATGTTATTTTAAATAATTCAAAAGAGAAATGTGTAATATAAAAAAGTTCTTTATAACCCATGCCCACTGCAGATAACTTGTACGTAGGGGTGTGTGTGTGTGTGTGTGTGTGTGTGTGTGTGTGTTTAACTAAAAGGGACGTAGACTATATATGATGGTCTGATATTTAATGGCACTTCAAATTTCTTCTCTATTTGTAGTGATGGTTTCAATGTTCCTTTTTTTGAGGGAGGACGGATCATTTTGTCCTATGTGTACAAATAGCCAATTTCTTCTCTTCCTCACTGTCAGAAATTATTTTTCCTTAATGTTTACTAGTTTACCTAGTTTAGGATTGCTGACTCAATCCTGGTTAGAGTATCTGGGCACTCTGACTCCATGGTCAGCTTGACTTGGTCTCTAGCATCCTTGGCCCTGCCTAAGGTTTCCATTCTGCATTTCTATCCTGCGGACAAGCAACTGCCTCATAGTTTTGGTATGATGATATCCTTAAAGAAATCATACTCTATTTCCCAATCCTAACTGGAATTTTCCCATGAGGGAACATATGTAATATCTTCTTAAGTTGTTTAGGATCAGGGAACACTTTAGGGGTGAAGAAACAGCAAGTTTAAGTAATCCATTAAAGGTCATAGATCTTATGAGCGGGAGAGCTGGCTCTACACTGAATGTTCTAGGACTCTTCTGTGGGTGGCGCTGCTGAGCTTGCATACTTGTGGGCAGCAGGGTGAAAAGGCAGAGGTAGCAGGGGATGCACCACAGTTACTGATGGGAGCCTATACGCCAGACATCCTCTCCCACATTTGCCTTTGTCTCTTTTGTTCTTATACTTTGACCAGGATATTTAACTCAGTAATCTCAATATGGGCTTGGGTAAAAAAAAAAACAAAAGTGGGTAAGCTAAGTCCTCTGACAAGTAGAAAGTACTACATAAAATAGAAAAGTGACTGGACATAAGAGGAGGTGTCAGGTGTGACTGCTGTTATTGTGAAGCCATGACTCACTGTGTGCTGCATATGTCAAAGTAGGCAGTCCCAGACTTGTTTGTGTGAATGTTTTTTGCTAATTAACTGCATTCAGCCAGACGACCTAGTAACATCAGCAAACTGGGGCGGGGAGGTGGTGCACAGAGGGTGGTCATTTCTATGAGATCAACTTTGGAGCAGTGCCATGGGATCTCAGGCCCGAGAACTCCTGGGTTTGAATCCCAACCCTTTACTGGTTGTGTGATCTTCAGCAACTTATTTAACATTTCGGGCACTCATTTTTCTCATTTATAAAAAAGGCATAATAATAGTACCTTCCTCAAAAGCTGCTATGATGATTGAGTAAACTAATGTGTAACAGATAGTTGGCTACACCATTGCTATGACTTACAGTGATGGTGAGCAAGTTAAAGGAGAATTTCTCCTGATTCTGTTGGAGTGTTAGAAACGAATTATAATCACCTTTATTTTACATGTGATGGAGCTAAGGCCCAGAAAGGGGATGTAATTATTCCAAGTTTATTCTGATAATTAATAATGACATTAGCTCAATGCATTTTTGTTTCTTAGCTCCTTCTTTTATGTAAATTACAATCAGTCTACTCTGATTCTCTGGGGAGTACCTTCATTACTTTCCAAAGAAGGCTGGTCAATCCTTTGAAGTGGGACCTATAAAATCGGGGACTTCTGTTCTAGCCACAGCAGCCATCTCTGACTGAGTTCTACTGGCTAGTAAAACTTTGCCACCATGTCCCTGAGTGTCTCACCTTTTTTCTTTTTCTTTCTTTCTTTCTTTCCTTCCTTCCTTCCTTCCTTCCGTCTCTCTCTCTTTCTTTTTTTTTTTTCTCAGAGTCTTGCTCTGTCGCCCAGGCTGGAGTACAGTGGCATGATCTTGGTTCACTGCAAGCTCCGCCTCCCAGGTTCACGTCATTCTCCTGCCTCAGCCTGCCGAGTAGCTGGGATTACAGGTGCCCGCCACCATGCCCGGCTAATTTTTTGTATTTTTTAGTAGAGACGGGGTTTCACCTTGTTCACCAGGATGATCTCGATCTCCTGACCTCGTGATCTGCCCGCCTCAGCCTCCCAAAGTGTTGGGATTACAGGCATGAGCCACCACACCCGGCCTCATCTTTTCTTGAGTTTAGAAAAAATATTACTTATTTTTTCATAAAGCTGTTTGTTCAAGGATAAGAGAGATTTGAACAAGACCAGGAGAATCATCTCAGTCCTAGGCCATTTGTTGATAACAGCCCTACAAACTTTTGATGCAATCCTATATCAGAGCTGGAAGGGGACTTATCCAGCTTAGAGACACAATGAAAGGGGTAACCATCACACAGTCAGAGTCAGGGCTGAGTTTAGAACCAAATTACCTGACTTCTAATTCCTGTGAAGGTCTCTGAGACTCTCTGCCTCTCTACCCTGAGCATCTTTGCCTATATAATGCCCAGGTACAGGCTCACCACTCCTTAGTCTCTGGGATCGGGTTTGGTACATAGACTCCACATGTGTTTTCCATAGAGACCATCTAGTTGCTCAACTTTTTTTTCTTTGTGTAGTCTGATTTAATACTTACAACTGAATTATCTCTTGTCTTCAGTTTTCAAATACTTCTGCTTTTCACCTACTTTCCTGGTAATATAGATTTTCTGCTCTGTTCCTCAATAATTAAGTCCTTGTCTGGGACTTCATTTATTGGATATTTACTGTTACTATTGCCAGATTCTTCCTAGGATGTTCATCAGAACTGTGGAGCCACCTGGATACTAGTTAATTGTGTATCTGTTGATTATCAGCCTACTCCTCCTCTCTCCTGTGCATACTCTGCTTGGACTCAGTTGTGTGTGCACATATATGTACATCTTGTTTCTTCCCTCTATTGTAAAATGAATGATCATTTGAAGTGTACCCTATGTTTGTATTCATCTTCCTATTTACATGTCACTAAATTATCAGTCTTGTATGCCTTTCATGCTCTCTTTACCCTTCACCTGACGCTACAGTTCCTTCTAGATTCTTAGTCATTTTTCCACTAATCTGATATTTCTGGGTTTTTGATATCATGTTATAAAATCTCATGCTGTTCTATCCCTTATATGTAGGAGGCAGAAACCGAGGATATCCATGTAAATTTTGGAGATAATTTGGGGGAACTTTGTGGTCTAGATTTTCTTTTTTTCATTATAGATTATACAGTGGTACTTCTTTCAGACTCTCCTGATCCCAGGTTTATTTCTGTGTTTTATTTCATTTTGTTTTCTTTTTCTATTCTTATAATATTTAGTAATCCAAGACATTTGTATTTATAAATATTTGTTCTCCTTTTCTGTTCACTTGAAGTAAGTTTAATAGATGCACAGAATTTTTGCACACACAGAAATCAAATGAAGCTTTAAAGTACTCCTCCCACAGTCTCCTAAAATTAAATTCCTCTTAGTCACCTGGAAACCCAATAGGGGAGGGAAGTTGCATCTTCCAAAGAAACTGGATTAGGGAAATGAGAACAGAAGAATGCAGGCCAGGCGCAGTGGCTCACGCCTGTAATCCCAGCACTTTGGGAGGCCGAAGCAGGCAGATCACGAGGTCAGGAGATCCAGACCATCTTGGCTAACACGGTGAAACCTCGTCTCTACTAAAAAATACAAAAAATTAGCCGGGCGTGGTGGCAGGTGCCTGTAGTCCCAGCTACTCAGGAGGTTGAGGCAGGAGAGTGGCCTGAACCTGGGAGGCGGAGTTTGCAGTGAGCCGAGATCGCAGGACTGCACTCCAGCCTGAGCAACAGAGCAAGACTCCGTCTCAAAAAAAAAAGAGAACAGAAGAATGCATCCTTATTGCTCTCAGGCTCTGCAGCTCAAACATCATGACTACAGCCTCAACTAGCAGGTAGCAGAGTAGATGTCAGCATTGTGCTTCCTAGGGACTCCAGCTTCCACAGTTTCTGTAGAAGAGTCATATTTACAAACTCATTCATAAAGGAGGGCAACCTCCCCCTACCCCCAAATCCTGTGCCTATTTTCTACACAGGACTCTTCCAGCTCATCTTCAGATTTTAGTCTGGTCCCCGAATTCTCTGCGAAGCAAACAACTCGATGTCTCTCTATCCAAGACTGAGTTCAATGTTTTTATTTTTCTGTGTAAACACTCCTTACTCACCTACTCGTTAGTGAGCAGCTCAGAGTTTGGAACAGTTCTTTGTGTACACAGAGCCCTCTACACTTTGAGTGACGTTAATTTTGCCAGATATCAATGAAGAGGTTGTTGTAACCTGTTTAGCATTTAGTGTCCCTCTTTGAGTTAAAGTGATCTGTGCCTATATTTGTTTCCTCTTCTGCGTTGTGAGTACTTGGAAGGCAGGGGTATGCTTTACTTATCATTATTTTTTCATATCTCTGCATCCCTCTGTATCTAACACAGAGGCTGGTGCAAATAAGTAATTCGTAATTTCTCAATTCAGTAGATGGTTGGTTAGGTGGGCTTTTAGGCATTGTCCATGTAGACTACGAGGAGAAAATTTTGGCTTAACTTTTGAAGAGTCTGTCGTAAATGATACCCACTATCACTTTAAGCATACTATATTTTAATGAAAAATAACCAAGCCAGGACTTAGCTCAGTATCTAATGTATAGTAGTTGCTTAATAAATATTTGTTGAATAAACGAAAACCTTCTGTCATAAATTGATTTGCATAACAAATTATAAACTCAAAGTAAGAGAAATGAAGTTAGCTGTAGTGAATGTACTGAGCCGGTTGTCAAAGCAATAGTTGCACTGGATAAACTTCAGCAGGCAAGGAAGATGTTATTCAAGGCTATTGCAATAGGGTAGAGAGTCCACATTCAGTCTAATCTCGAGTCCTCTGAAAAAAGAGTGGGAGGGTTTTTAAGCTCTTGGGTGAGCTAGTGGAAAAATACTGAAAGACATTAGGAGGGTCATAAATCATGTATGCTTGCTAATTGGCTTCATCCAAAGGAAAACATAAACTTCTCATATCTTTAAGAAAGTAGGGAGTTTTGCAACTTGGAACAAGCAAGGCGTCCACTGAAGTAAGGCTCCTACCTTCCCACAGAGACTGGGAAATAACAACACCATCCTCCTTGATGGCTACGTTTCAAAGGGATGGCTCCCAGGCCCCTGAGAAAGACATTCCTAGGTTGTAGAACTGGCAAGAGGATTTTATTTTATTTTAATTTTAATTTTTTTAACTCATTTTAAATTCAGAGGTACAAGTGCAGGTTTGTTACACAGGTAAACTTGTGTCTTGGGGGTTTGTTATACAGATTATTTCCTCACCTAGTTATTAAGCCTACTACCCATTAATTGTTTTTCCTGATCATCTCCCTCCTCCACCCTCTGATAGGCCCCAGAGTGTGTCATTCCGCTCTACATGTCCATGTGTTCTCATCATTTAGCTCCCACTTATACGTGGGAACATGGTATTTGGTACTCTGTTCCTGTGTTAGTTTGCTAAATTTAATGGCCTTCAGCTCCATCCATGTCCCTGCAAAGGACATAATCTCATTCTTTTTTATGACTGCATAGTATTCCATGGTACATATGTATCACATTTTCGTTATCCAGTCTATCATTGAGGGGCATTTAGATTGATTCCATGTCTTTGCTGTTGTGAATGATGGTGCAATGAACATATGTGTGCATGTGTCTTTATAATAGAATGATTTAGAGGATTTTAAAAATATTTATATCTCAAAGGAGCAGAGACAAAATTTGCAGTGATAAGTTTTTTAAAGAAAATAGTCTAAGAGAAAAGAGGCCATGGATGTAGAGCTAAGAAGAAGCCTATTTAAGGCTTAGTCTGGCTGAGGACAACATTAAGGCCTTCTTGGTCAAGGTCTCAGATGACCCATGACTCAGTGGAAGCAGCTCTGTTTTGAGTGTCAGTCTTGCTGACTTCTAGACACAGCTCCTTTTTCAGTTACTTTATAGCCTGGCCCTGTTACTTAATCTGTCTTAGCATATTTTAGGACAGATGAGACTAACAGTAATGGTCTAGCTCCTTCATAGGTCAAATGGATCTAATCTCATCAGGTCAGATTGCTTTGTAAATTAAAGGTGTTACGTTGTTGTCCTGCAGGGAGGGGCTGAAATTATTCTATTTCCTTAAGATTTGGGAACTCTTTGGCTCTGTCTCAGACCCTTCAAGTGTATTTTCTTCATTCTGAGAGATTCTACTTGAGCATTTTTCTCTGCCATTCATGAGTGAGGGAAGACTCCTTCAGATCTTATCCAACCTTGCAATTTCATATAAGGGAAGACTGAGTTCTTGAACAAGGAAGGGACTTGCCTTCGGACATACCTGAGTAATAGCAGCAGAACCTAGGACTCCTGCTTCTTTTCACTACACAATAATGCGTAAAATATTCACTGATAAGCCAAGCCTTTTCGCTCAGGAGCAGCTCTAAGTGCACTCTCTAGGAAGCCACCTTTACTCTGGGACTACTATTTCTATTACACTCCACGCACTGATTGTTGCCTTGACAGTGCTAAATTATTTCTGATGTCAGTTATCCAAGGTTGCCTTTCCCATGTCTCTGTGCTCCTCTGGGGTCTTGGACATCCAGAGACAGAGCAGACTGGCCACCCAGAAACAGGATTGCTTTTCTGAGTTCTTGTATACTGATCTCTGCTTATCTGCTGTGGTTTGTTTCTTCATCTCACAGTTGAGAGTGAAGATTTGATAATTCTGGGGCCCCGATAAAAGAACTGTAGCAGTCTGGGCAGGGTGACCCAGAACTTGATCCCAATAGTCCCCATGGGCTAATCCCAACCTCTCTTCCCCCGCCACCATCTCAGGAGGTCAGGCAGTGAGGTTGCTGACGTTGGTGTGGGGGTGGGAGCGGGATTTTGAGCTTCCTTCCCTGTCAGCTGGTGTCTGTTTTCATGGCAGATGGTGGGTGGTGACGTGGTCCTATTGTCCTCCCCTGCCTGCCCTGGAGGGAGATTTCCTTTGCCAACAAATGTGCTATACTTCCAGAGGAAATGGCATCTGCCTCTGAGGGCACATCCAGAAGGCATCTCTAGCATCTCCATTGCCTCCCTTGGCCTGAAAGCAACTCTAGGCTCCTTTAAGTCACAACAAGTAACCTGTTGTTCTTAGTTGGCTGGAAGGGCTATGGCAAATGAGTGAATTTAACCTTCCTCAGGAGGCACTGAAGTTAGACATCAGCATGGACTTTTTAAATATAAAGATGATTAGATATGACCTAACAAGGTAAAACATTTGAAATAAATTGATAATCATGCCCGCTTTCCCACTCCATGCTCTTCGTCTCGGGTACCTGTCCCTGTCCCAATACTGTGATATTTCCCTCTAGGATTGCACAGTAGCAATCCTACCTTTAGATAGTGGAAAACGGAGAAATAGAAAAATGGATGGCTTTCTGAATGTTCAGTAGTGCTTAAATTTTAACATGCATCAGAATTACTTATGTGCTTATATTTGTGTGGGAAGGGTATAGGAGCGCTTGCAAAGAAGCATGTTTTGGGCTATGTCAGCAGATTCGTACTAGGCATGGCTACCTTAGGGTATGCATTTTGTGTATGTGTGTGTGTGTGTGCGTGAGAACCTCCGTGGTGGTAAATTTAAATGGTATTTTCTATAGTTTGAGATGGAGGTTATTCATTTAACAGACAAGAAATGTTTTGGAGAAGGAAGAAATAGAGAAAAGGTAGGAAGACTCATTGCTATTGGAGGGCAGACGAAGCAGGCAAGACACATGCAGTTAGATAAGAAAAGAAAAGGGTTGGGGGACTCTGGAAATTACAGAGCGCAACTACTTGTGCAGAAGGATGTTCTGGAGACTAAATGGTGAAAGGTGAAGTGAAGGGATTTGGCAGTCTCATCTAATGTGGGAAGTAATCGGGATGATGAGCCCCTTCAAAATAATGCTATTACATTGTTCTTTGGATTAAGCTAAATTAAAATGAAAACAGTGCTCTGCTGAATGGAAGCTGTTTAATGTAGAAGCTAAAACTTGGAGCTTTTCTTCAGGACCACACAGGTTATAGGGCCTTGAGATATCCCTGCTCCTAGGCAGCTACCAGAATAATATTAATAATGACAATAATAATTTATATTTATAGAATGGTGGAATGGTTAGGATATTAGGATATCCATTTGGTTACTGAATCAAAGAAATTCAAAAGAGTCGTTGCATAAACACAGCAGGTTATTTTTCCCTTATAAAATGTCTAGAAAGTGTGATCAGGAAAGATGGGGTAACTACACAGTTATCAGAGACTCAGGATCCTTCTGTCTATTTTTTTGCCATCTTAACATGAGGTTTTTATTCATCTTTCAGATGGCTGTCCTAGATGCTTCTCTCATAGTCACATTCCAGGTGGTATGCAGGATAGAGACTGGGGGTAGGGGTGGAGAGAGGAGAGGCACAAGCTTGCTGTATAAGAGCATGAGCTGTAATGTACTGTATACCAATGGCCTGAACTTAGGCATACATAGCTGCGAGGGTGCTGAGCGGCCCTACGTCTCGCTTCACCTTATATTCTACATAAGAAATGAAAAAACAGATATTGAAGACTGTCAGTGATCTTTCCCACAAGCAGGTTATAGTTATCTAAGATCTAACACGTGAATCATATCTTCTTAGAGTGAGACAAGTAAGATGGTTACTGGTATTTCCATTTTCAGCTGAGAAAACTAGGAATATAAGTGGTAAGTGGCTGAGTTTGGCTTGGAATTCAGATCTTTTGATCAGGTATGTCCTGTTCTTTCCACTATGTTGGGATGTTTTCCACTAAAGTAACGTGAAGGTAGAACTCTCCTGACCTTCCTGATTGTTCTCAGTAACTAAGAACAACTCACATTGCTCTGGCACCTTCAAATTTAGTCAACCCCCACTCTACTCTCCTCCCTACCCTAGTTCATACTCCCATCCCTCTATGCTTGATTAAAGAGAAGTTTCTAGGTCCCTTGCTTTGAGCTCAACAGCTGCCAGGAATGAGAGGGCTATACTTTGTGGTTATTTTAATACATGTTTTGGGAGCAGCCTCTCAGTTTAATCCTTGACAGATAAACTAACAGTAGAGAGATTGGGAGTTATTTGCGAAGACTTGCTGGCTGTAGGAGATTGGGCCATTGTTAATCTTTTCAGCTGAGGTTGGGGGAGCCCATTTTAATCAGAATTTGTGCAGGAATAATCCTTTCTTTAAATTCTGACCCAATCCTTCCAATAATTACAATCAGGGCAGTGCTCTTTGGAAGCCAGTGTGTTAATATGGCATTTAAAGGGATAAAACAGGCCGACTGAAATACTACCATAACAGTACCTGACAAGGGCAGTACCCTTGATTACTTAAGGTTTCCATGGCTGAAGGAGTCTAGAAGTTACCATCCTTCCAGTTGTGTCTGGGGACTTATTTGAAGTTATCTCACATGTGATTTTGGAAAAGGAGAACCAAAATAAAAATAATCATGACTTTCTAGAAAATTTTACTCAAAGAAAACATAAAAAAGAAGCAAAGATAATTTGTATACAGATCTATAGAGAGGACTTCTTATGGTGGAACCACTGAGTAAATGCATAATTGTGTTTGGGTGGGGAGAGAAGAGATCCCTCAGCTATAAGGGAAGAGACCAAGTAGATTAATTCAAGATGTTTGAGAAACAGATACTAAGATATAAATTAGACAACCAAGAAAAGTTTGTGGGAAGAAATGCCTATGACAGATAAAGGAAAGAGAATATGAGTAGCCAGGGACAGCCTTCAGATCATCATGCTGGTCTGATACCTATAAAAGCAGAGGAGAAGGAAGAAGGATTGTGCAAAAAAGGACCTGAAACTGCAGCATGGTTCTAAGACAGTTTCAGGCATGCCAGTGGGGAGGCTCTGAGTCAAAAGTGTCTGTTGGAGGAGTCCCGCACGCTATAGGACCTGTGCTCTGCTGAGTCATTGGCTGGGAGCAGCACAGGGGTAATGTGGCCTCCCTGCATATACAGTGGCACATCCAAGAGGGGCCAAACTGGACTTGTCAGTCAATTATGCTCTCTGCAGTAAGTTTTCTTGCAGAAGATCTATGTGGTGTAGTTCCACGGCCATCACATGAGGATTCTCTGCTGTTTGTCTTTGGGGAATTTCCTTCCTTATCTGGGCTTTAGTTTCCTTATTTATAAATCAAAGTGGTTAAGGCTAGATGATCTTTAGGGCTTATGCATCTCTTTCATTTTTTAATTTTGCAAAGAGTCCCAGCCTTTGATCCCCAAACGGTGGATGTGTTGGGCAGGGAATGCAGGCAGTGGGGGAGGTTGTCATGGAGAGAAATGGATTAATGGCTAGGAGGAAAGACAGATCACTGTCAGGTGTCTTCTTTCTGTCTGAGCCTGCCCCCTTTTTCTGTGCTCCAACCTGGGCTGAGGGCTGAGCTGGCCAGAGCTTCAGCCTAATCTAATCTAGTCTATCAGAGAGGTAATGAACTATAAAAGTGTGGATTCAATTACAATTAGAGGGGAGTTTTGTGTTGGCTGGAGTCTGGTGCTAGCCAGAGAATAGAAACTCAGGCAGCGCTGAAAGGCCCATCTGTGCTAGCAAGGTCTGCCGTTAGGGGCTGGGCAAAACCTTACCAAACACAATGAGGAAAAAACAGTACCCCATCAATAATTTTCTTTTAAGGAGAAAAAGTATTCGCTCTTTAGATTTTGCCTTTTTTTCATGACAAGGTAAGAGGAAATGATTTCTTTCTTAGGTTGTCTTACCCTCATTCTCTGGGTGGAGCCCAAATATACCCAGAGCCTCCATGAATCTGACTTTTCCTTCTCTATCAAAGTCTCCTGGATCCTCCACTTCAGCCCTCCTCCCTTCTCTTCCTAAACGGTAAAGATTGAGGCAATGGGTAGCCTGTCCTTTGGATTTTGAGAAAAGTCTCATTCTGTCGGAACCCCTACAAATTCTGCCACAGAGCTTCCTGAGCACTCATTTGCCCTTTATATCTGTCAGAGTGTAGTCCACGTTTTTACTTATTTTTCAAGGTTCAAGGAAAGGATATTTGCTCAGAATGCACCCTCAGAAGGCTCTTAAAGAATCGTGATTTTTTTTTTTCCTGAGCATCCATTGCATTTTGTAACTCTCAATGAGATCTATCATATTCTGCCTTCCTTTAGAGATATTTACATACTTATTTTACTCATTTTTAGTCTTTTTACTCAATTATAAACTTATTTCAATGATTTTTTTTTTACTACTCTCTGCATCCTCTGTACTGAGCCCATCTTTAACCTGCATTTAATTGTCATTAAATACAGGTTTACTGAGAATGATAAATACATATTTGAGAGAGATTGTTTTCTCTGTTCTCTTTTGCTTCATTGTTACCCTTCTTTCTTGTTTCTTTGGCTAATTTTCCTTTCCAAAGAGCACATTGAGCAAGACAATTAAAAACAGTAAATTTTTAAAAATGAAGTTTTTTTCTTCTTCTTTTGCCATGCTATTTGCTCTTCCGCTGTTCCTTGACCCAACTATAATTGTTCTTACCTGAGATACTTTAATTTAAAGTATCAGTGTGGGGAGCCCCACAGCAATATTTGGCTTTCCTGAAATTCTGTATAAATTTAGACAAGACTTTCTCAGTATTCATCCACCCATATGCCAATGTGTTAACATTATTTGTATATACTTTTTTTTAATTTTTAACTTTTGTTAATCAAGTGGTACGAGGTATCCTTCATTCCAGCTGTACCCCTTACTAACAATATAATCTTGGGCATATAAGAGTTCTCTGTGTTTCAGTTTCCTTATCTGTAAAATGGGTAAAATAATTTTATCTTTGTTATAGATCTGTTGTGAATATATTGTGCATAGCAAATGGTATGTATTTGCCTTTTTATTGCTATTATAAAAATTATTAAAAACAGAAAATATTTTTAAAAAACTGTAATAGTCATTCATAGCCCATTACCATGTGCCCAGGTTTCTTTGGAGAAATTTTTAAAAAAATGGCTAAAATCGAGATTGCATCACTGCACTCCAGCCTGGGCAACAGAGTGAGACTCCGTCTCAAAAAAAAAAAAATGGCTAAAAATTTTTTTCTTCTTTCAAAGGATGCATTTATGTCAGGGACTGAACCAATAATATTTTGAGGATTTATAACATGTCAAAAAAGAGAGATTTGTGCCTTCACACAGCCCTGATTTAACTTGAATTGAAGAGCAATTCCAAGATTAGATCCTGGTGACAGCTTAAAAAATGCTTATGGTATGGAATTTTTTGATTCTGGCAATTTCTTGAGATGATAGATGTCTGTGGACCCATCCAACTGTAATTGAAGAACACCTGGATCACGTAGGGAGTGAGGATTGACGCACTCTGTTATGGAGTGGGAACCACAGAGAGGAGGGCTCCTGCTTATTTTAAAATCAAGTAAATAACATGAAAATCAGATGCAAAATAAAACCCAGATTAGCATATAATCACATTAGCAGACTAATTGAGTCAGGAGCTCAACACTTTGTGTAATAAGGTTGCACCCTTCAAAGGGGGAATACGAGAAAGTCCAAATTGTTTATCCATCCTTCTATTTCAATGCAGAGCAGAGGGTCCTGAGACCAGATGTGGCCAGAGTCCCATCCGGGCAGTTAGCACAGTATCACTTACTCTAGGGGACCTATAAGAGGGGATTAGGGGTCATCGACTGAGTGTGGCAGCCCCCTAAGGCCTGAGGGATTAGCATCTAATGCATCCAGCTTTGCAGAAAATAGGGCTCAGATGAGGATCTAACCTCCTTTATTCTTCTTTGTTTTTCAAAAGCTCTAAGAGTAAGAGGGTTTCTTTTTCTTTTCATACAGTGAAGTCCTTCCATCCTGAGAAGCAGGGGTGGGGATGGGGATGCTGGATCTACAGGTGATCTAGCAGCTCTGAAACAGAATTTATTTTCCTTCTATCCATACTTCTCTTTCTTCTGGGCTTTTGTTCTTCCAGCCAAATTTCCCTTTATCCTCCTCTCCTCTTAGATGCCTGATACCAAATATTTATTTTTTAATTGAAACCAGTTTCTTTGCTCTTCCTAAGTTCTCAAAGGAAACATCAAAACATCTCTTACCTTCTAACACCCTCAACTTACTTGAATCAGTCATTAGTGTTGTAACCTTTGCTTTCAGTCCTTCAAAAGATATTTATTTAATGCTTACTTTTAATTTCTGCTACCAAAATCATTAAAATATATTGAAGGTGATGAGAATATAATAGACTAGAATTTAAGGCAATGATATATCTAGGCTGACTATAAATTCATCCAGTCCAATGAAAGGAACTATAAGTAAAATGTGTGAGATGAAGTTATAAGATATTTAACAAGGTGTTTATGAACCTGGATCTAGTATAAGATGAAAAAGCTGTAATCCACGGCTATTCACCTTTATAACAGTGTTCTTTTCACTATACCTCTCTGTGTACAATTGTTTTCTAATTTAATTTCCCTCTGATTATTTTTTAAAATAACTCATAAAGTTGCAATGCTTACAACTTATCTACCTCTTCTGTAGAGAAAGAGTTCAGGTTGACAGTGGAACATTTTTTTTTTTTTTTTTTTTTTTAGGTTTTCTTTCCATTTTCTTTTTTTTATTATTATTATTATTATTTTTTCTTTTATTATTATTATTATTATTATCATTATTATACTTTAGGTTTTATGGTACATGTGCGCAATGTGCAGGTAAGTTACATATGTATACATGTGCCATGCTGGTGCGCTGCACCCACCAACTTGTCATCTAGCATTAGGTATATCTCCCAATGCTATCCCTCCCCCCTCCCCCCACCCCACAACAGTCCCCGAAGTGTGATGTTCCCCTTCCTGTGTCCATGTGTTCTCACTGTTCAATTCCCACCTATGAGTGAGAATATGCGGTGTTTGGTTTTTTGTTCTTGCGATAGGTTACTGAGAATGATGATTTTCAGTTTCATCCATGTCCCTACAAAGGACGTGAACTCATCATTTTTTATGGCTGCATAGTATTCCATGGTGTATATATGCCACATTTTCTTAATCCAGTCTATCATTGTTGGACATTTGGGTTGGTTCCAAGTCTTTGCTATTGTGAATAATGCGGCAATAAACATACGTGTGCATGTGTCTTTATAGCAGCATGATTTATAGTCCTTTGGGTATATACCCAGTAATGGGATGGCTGGGTCAAATGGAATTTGTCCTCATTTTTTTTCTCCCTCAAATTTGCATTACATGTTATTCAAGGGAATCAGAAATTTCTGTGAAAGACTCATATCTCCTGCCCTTTTCTCTGAGACATAGGAAAAGCACAATAGCAGAAACTGAAGAATAGATTTCTTAATATTTCTATGACCTTAGTGAGAACACAAGGGACCGTGGAAAAAGCATCAGAGTTAAGCCAGGGTTCCAGTTAACACTTCTAATACTCACGACTGTGTGGCAGTTAGCAAGCTCCACAACCGAGCCTTCAGATTTCATTATCTGTAACTGTGAGAAGGCTTGACCCTCCCAGGGTGGTTTTGAGAATGAAGATTTTATACTGTATATGTCAAATGGCTGGCATGCAGAAGTCACCAACAAAGTGGTAATCTGTAGGCAAATATGTTTATTAACCACCCACTGTATAAGCTGCTTTATACTTCATGGACCTGGCATGACAGCAGGGGAATTTAAAGGAAGAACACAGCGCAGCATAACCTATGCTCCAAAGATATCTATAAGCTTGAGAAATGGCCAGAATAAAGCAATTCAATTCCATAGGCATTTTTAAAAACTGTCACCAGAGTCTAGTCTTAGAATAAAAACATAAGGCCTTGCTGAATCCTTCAAGGAGGTTTATGTCCCTTACAAAGACAGAGTATTACATAGCTACAGAAAATGTGATATTTGCTAATGTATAAGTATTCACTCAGTACCACATGACACAGAGAAAGGAGGTTTGTACAGAGAGAAGTCAAAGTTATAAAGACGTTTAAGCTATACCTAAAATAGTGAAAACAGAGAGAAGTAATCCAAGCAGTGGGAATGGCAGGGAAAACACAAACACGAAAGTAATTGGGGTGTCCTGGGAAGAGGGAATATTCTAAGGGACATAGATTGGTGGTCATTGTGTGTGTGTGTGTGTGTGTGTGTGTATAGAAGTCTGGTTAAGGATGAGATTGGGTAAACTATGACAGACTAGAATCAACCTCAGGTGTATGGATTTGGCCCTGCTGACCATGGGGAGACATTGTGGCATTTCTACACAGAGAAGTGACAAGATTCAATGTCAGTGGCTGTATACTGGCTATGGGAATGGTATATTTTGGTGAAGTTGCCCTTAACAAACCATTGTTTCCTGGAGGAAAGTTTGTTGTCTTCTTAGGGTGGCATATTTTCACCAAAACTTGTCTAGGGAGCTATAGATTGCTCATTGCCTCTTTGATAAGTGGAGGGTGGGTCAGAAGCAGGGATGGCCCCAGATCTGGTCTCCGCTCCTATCCCTCTGCAGGCCCATGAGAAACTTTTTCAAGGTGCCGGTCTGGTATTCATACCCCATCTGTCATGATCCCAGTCTCAGTCCTGACTCTCATTAGAGCCGTGGGCAGAGCTGCCCTTCTCAGGGCTACCTCCACCTCCCTCTCATCCAGCCTCTACACCCGAACAATCAGACCAGAGTCAAGTTGATTGTTTCCTATGGAAATCAGCCATGTGGAGCCCTGGGGGAATAGCTCTGCTCTCTTGTGTTCATTTTATTCCAGTGTGGACAGAGATTGGGGAGGGCAGTTTCTAGCCCTTCACATATGCCAGAGAGAGACTGAGACAGAAAAATAGAAGAGAGACCTGGAGGTATAGGCAGGGGTTTGGGGTGGAAAGGGTAAGAAAGTAACAATAGAATTACTTGCCTATGCCACAGACAATTCTGTTTTGGAAGAATCTCGTATTTCTGGGGCTATGGGAACTGAGAGAGGGCAGCCTCATAGCTAGCTATCCTAAATATTAGCATGTTAGGACATCAGCATAAAGGTGGCGTGAGTAGACACCTCATTCATTTTACTATTACCCCCCAAATGCCACAAGTGAACACAGCATCACGCAAATTTGTAGGTCATGTGTTTATCTTTATTCTGCTGGATGTAACTGAATGGATTTTTGAAAAAACTGATTAGTTACTCAGTGATGTTCAAAGAGGCAGAATGTTTGGCATGCAGATAAAATATCTGCAGATTTGACAATTGGTTTTATACTTCATCTGATTACTTACTTTGAATCTCCCACATTACTTTCAAACTTCACTAGAATTGCTTTGCAATTTGATATATACATACATAATTTATTTTATTTTGTTTTTGTTTTTCACTTTGTTTCCTTGACATCTTGTTGCATTTTTAAAATTTTGCTAGATATACCTTGTCCATAGCCCTTACTACTCACCTGTCTATCCTGTCTTTTGTCAATGAAAGCAAACATGATTTACTGTATAACCATATTCTTTTAAAAATCCAAACTTGATGTATTTATGAGGAAAAATTTTTATAATATAAAATTAGGAATATTCCTGCTAATCAGAGACATTGGTGCAAATTCAAGGCTGCGATCAGCTCAGGGACTAGGTGTTCTCCCCAAGGGGCGATATGGTTGGATGGTGGGGTTGGCAGTTGGATCAGAGGATGACCGAATGGACAGATATAGGCAGCTGAGATTTTGTTTCTTTGATTGGATTTGAGAAACTTAGACACAGAATAACCATGTCCCTTTCTTTGGCTTTCCTGGTGCTTAATCTTTGACAGCATCTTTTGGAACACTTTTTAAAAGAAATTATAAGACCTTCCTAATTTCTTATTGAAGTAAGTAGTAATATTGAGAATAGTCTGACATTCAAAGCCTCCACACAACAGTCTTAATCTACCACTCCGATCACTTATTCAAATACTTCCTAATAATGTACTTTATACACTTGCCAAACCAGACCATATTTTTTCCCCATTTAATGCAGACTTGGCTTTTGAGTTTTCTTAGTTACAGTGTTTTTGCTCTTATGTATCCCTTTGATTGAGATTCTTATTTTTTTCAAGCCCCCTTTTCTCCCCTCCATGAACTATTTCAATCTTGCCTGACTTATTGAAATCAGCTAAATAGGTTCTGGCTCCTTCCTTTAAGTCTTCATGATAGTTTGTTACTTCATCTGTTATTGATCACTTTTTAATCTTAAATTTCTTTTTTTTTAATTGAATTCCAAACTGCAGTTCAGACCCTCATTTAGAGAAGTGGGTAGCCTCCTTTTATTCCCATCCTCATTCTCATCCCATCAGACCCTCATGCCTGAAAAATATATGATCTCTCACATATATATATACACACACATATGTATATCTATAACTGTATATATAATGAATTTAAGTACCTTTTCATCTTCAAAATTTGCAATTTTAACAGGTATTGATTGATTGGCAAAGTGTTACAGATTATACAGTGCTTTCTTGCTCCATCAGTAAGGGCATAATTTATGATTGTTGGGGTCAGGAGCTAGCCTTTAGAAATAATGTCTTACTCATAGAATCTGTCCCACACATATTTATTTGAATTGTAAACAAATGTCTAGAGTGTTCTTTACTTCTGTAAAGTTTAAAATGAGTCTGTTTTTTCCTCCGTGCCCTCCCCATTTAGCAGTGATCCTCTGTGACTGCGGCATCCGTCCCTGAACCTGGGCCTCAGCTTGCTGGGAGCTGAGCTTTCCAGAGAGGGCTGCAGACTCTGGGAGGGTGACAGATGGCTCTGCGGCAGCAACAGTTTGAGGAAGGAGTCATTGAGGGGCATCCAGGAGGGGTGTGTGTCAGACCTTCCTACTGGGTAGAAGAAAAGACCCAAGGAGGGTATACATACCAGGGGTTATTTTATAGACTGGCTTTTGCAAATTTGGACTAAGGAAACAAGTGCAAAATAAAAAGCTTCTTCCTTGCCAAAGACTTATTTTTCACTCTCTTCACCATCCTCAGAAGCCTCTGCCCAGGTTACTTGGTCCCTGCTGTCTCTTCCTGGTCAGCCTCCATTTGTAACTTCAGACAGAGTTCTTTTCTGATTTAACAGGTTCTGAGAGGGGTCAACACCTCTCACACCCAGGGCTAAGGCCCTAACCTGACACTTGAGCTCTGGATCATGATTTCTAGAATGCTGGTGTTTCAGGGCTGGAAGGATGCTAAGGGGCGCTGAGATTTGAACCCTGAAAGTCCAAAGAAGGCTCCTGCAGTGGCAGGAATGACCAGGGTGTGGACAGGATTGGGGGACTGCTATGATTTTGTTTCCATGTCTACTTCTGAGCAAATGATTAAATCTCAGGGCTTAATCGTGCTGTTGAAAGTCTGTTCACTCGCATGCAGCCCTGGCCTAGTCCCTCCCCATGGGGCCATTAACTCTGGAAATCCTAAACCCTCTAAGCCATTTACATTAGCTCCTCAGGATTACACTGGGTATCCACCTAGTGGCTGACAAGGAAAACTGCAGCTTGGAAAGGCTGTTCCTCAATCACCTTCTGCACAGGCTGCTGGGAGAGAGAACAGGGAGGAGCAGCATCAAGGCCCAGCCATCCAGCCCACACTCCCTAGACCTGTCCCCAGTCAGCTGATTCCAGCGTCTTGTAACGCTTTTCATTCAAGCAAGTTCTTCTGAAGCGCCAATCATACCACTTTCACCAGAGGCTAAACCTACCAATTTATTTTATTTTATTTTATTTTATTTTATTTTAATTTTTTAGACTGCGTCTTTGTCGTCCAGGCTGGAGTGCAGTGGTGCAATCTCGGCTCCCTGCAACCTCCACCTCCCGGGTTCAAGTGATTCTCTTGCATCAGCCTCCTGAGTAGCTGAGATTACAGGCGTGTACCACCATGCCTGGCTAAGTTTTGTATTTTTACTAGAGATGGGGTTTCATTATGTTGGCCAGGGTGGTCTTGAACTCCTGACTTCAAGTGATCCTCCTGCCTTGGCCTCCCAAAGTGCTGGGATTACAGGTGTGAGCCACTGGGCCCAGCCTATGAATTTCTTTAAATACACCATGGATCAAGTTTTAGCCTCTTTCTCTGCAAGAGTGTGATCAAGTTAGTGGTTGTGTGGTCTAGGATATTGGACTTGAGTATGGCTTGGACAAACCAATTTGTTGAAAATCCATTTCCAAATTATTAAAATGAAGATGACATTTTTTCTGTTTTACCTAGTGATTAATGCTTTACAGTTCATAAAAGTGTTTTTAAAATATTATTTATATAATTCATAGTGGCATGGTAGATGGTCAAGAGATACTGTTAACATGAAAATGTAGTTTATACTACTGAGAAGTTTCATATTATTCAGGATCTTCATCCTAACAGAATTCTGAGGGAGATCTGAGGTGATTCTACCCACTTCCTAGCTGGGAAATCTGAGGTACTGAATGAGAAAGCGACTTATCACAGAACCGGTCAGCATCGAAATAAAATTAGAGCCTGGCTTCTTCTCATGACCCTCCAGTCACCGTCCATTAGATATACTGTCTTCAACCATCCTAATATAGATTCACCCATGAAATGATGGTATAGTGCCTGTTTCTTGCACATGCCTGAACCAAAAGTGAGAATTCAGTTATCCTTTGACTTTGAAGAAGTAGAGGTAAGTTCCCCCTGACCACCCCATCCAGGATGTTTGTGGATTTTTTTTCAAAAACAAATTTTTCTGAGTCCTAGCTGAAGGACTGTAGGGGAAAAATACTTACTGAGCTTAATTATGTGCTGGTGACTGAGATAACTGTGGGCTATTTTACATTTATCATTCTGACTTTAATCCCAACAACAATTCTAGAGAGAAAATGTAATGAAAGAAACCAACTTATATCAAAATTAGAGAGATAAAGAAGAATTTTCTGACTTAGATTGTCAAATATTTGAAGAAATATTGGACAAATAAAGCCCATGCAATTTCCTTCTGAACCATTTTAGATCTTTAAGGGGTAAATGAAACATGTTTATTGATTATTAGTGCCAAATACTATATATATCTCTTTAAAACTTACAGCAACTATCTAGTATAATTATAATTATTCTCATTTTATAGATGAGGCAACTGAGTCTCAGAGAGATTTAAAGAAAAAAATGTTACTCTAATTCACACAGTGGTTGAGTGGTGTGGGTACGAACTGCAGGCTGAACAGTCTGATTCTAATGTCCATTCTTTTTACGTTACGCTACATTGATCTACTCTGTTACATTCACATGACATAATACAAACCCAGGCCTGTGCTGTCCAATACAGTAGCCATTAGTCCTATGTGACTATTTAAATTAATTAAAATGAAATAAAGTTAAAAATTCAGTTAATCAGTGACATAAGTCAGTATTTCAAATGTTTAATGGTCATGTGTGGCTAGGGGCTACTCTATACTGGAAAGAGCAGATATAAGACATTTTCATTAATGCAGAAAGTTCTTGACAGAACAAGATCCCTTCTAGATGAGAAGTGGTGCAATGGAGTGGGTGAAGGCATAGGCTTTAGAGTCAACAGATTTGGGCTTGAAACCTACTTTTCCCACTGTTATTTGTATGATGTTGTCCTTGATTAATTATACTTTTCTTATTTAGTCCTCAATTTACTGGTTTGAAGCCTGAGGACAATAACAGATTTTCCCTCAAAGAGTTATTAGAGTCAGACAGAGAGCAGAATTCCAGAAAATTGGTAAGGAGTTGGCAGAAGTTAGCTATTTTCACAAGCTATCTACAGTTTTTTAAAAAATGACTATGTTTTGTTAGAAATAGGCACAAAAGGGTGTATACATATTTGATTTACTGTATTTATAAAATAAGCCAGGTTGATATGAAAATTTTCCTAAAGCAGATTTAGTAAAAATTTTGTCCAGGAATCATATTTGTGCAAAAATTTGCTACCCTACTCAGAGTAGAGATACTATATTTCATCCTTGAATTCCTGTGGCCTAGCAGAGTGTGTGTCTTGATTAGTTTTTTGTTGCTGTAACAGAATACATTACAGTGTATTCTGGGGAAATTTATTAAGAAGAGAAATTTATTTCTTACAGTTCTGGAGACTGGGATGTCCAAGGTCAAGACACTGGCAGGCTTGGTGTCTGCTTCCAAGACGGTGCCTTGAATGCTGCATCCTCCAGAGGGGAGGAACACTGTTCCTCACATGGCAGAAGAGCAGAAGGGGAACCCACTTCCAAAAGCTCTTTATTGCAGCATTAATTCATTCATTAAGACTGAGCCCCTCATGACCTAAACACCTCCCATTTGGTGCCACCTCCCAACACTGTTACATTGATGATTAAGTTTCCAACACATGAGTTTGGAGTGGACAAAAACATTCAAACCATAGCAGAGCCTTACATTTAGTAGTCCTATATATGTGGGCTGAAGTGAAGTGAGAGATGGCAAGAGATACAAAAAGGGATGGTCAGATGCATTTTGTTTTGTCTGGTCCATCATATTGTACATCACACCACAAACCCCAGTTTCACACAAATGAGCTAGGGTGACCAACCATCCTGGTTGCCCACCTGTTTTAGAACTTTCCCTGTTTTAGAACTGAGAAACCTCTCAGGCCCAGGAAAACCAGAATATTTAGTTACCTGACTGGGTTCAGCTTTAATGAGAATCTGACTTTAAGGTCAAGTAAAAGGTTCATCTACTTCTATAGCCCAATATTACTTAAATATGAGAGATATCCATTCCTTTTATCATCAAAGTAAACAAATGAAGTTCAGCCAAAATATGAATAAGGCTCTTGGTATCAGAATATCTCCTATTTTGTTGTGGGAAAGGGGTTAGGAAATGGGAAGATACTGAAAGGAGAGCATTAGGTCAGGGAGAGCTGGAACTAGAAAAAGATTTGGAGTGATGCAGGATTTTTCTCAGCCCCTTTGTCAGACTCATGACAGGGGTGCCCTGTTTACTTGGCCCACCACACTCAACCCTTTGTGAGAGAGAGCATGTGAGTAAGTGAGTGGGATCCAGCCAGCTGCTCTGGGCACCAGCAGGAGTAAGCTCAGTGTGGAGCCCGCAGTGGCACCCATGTGGGGGTGCCTGCCACCCCAAAACCCCAGAGGGCATGTTTGCAGTGCTCTCGTAGCTCTGCCATCTGCAGACAGCAGTGTGTTATCAGCTCAGTTGGCCCATTGCCTCATTGTGTGGGGTGGCTGCCCTCTGCTGGCAAGGGCAAAGAGCCAATGTGGCAGCCTTTTTTGGGTACCTGCACTCAGTGGGTTCTGAGCTCTTGGATGCTGAACAAGAAGAATGAGGTTAGCCTTGAAGGATGGTGAAGGCGGAGAATTTTATGAAGTCATAGAAATGGTTCTTAGTGGACAGGGGAGCTGGACAGGGGATGGGACAAGCAGGTAGTCTTTCCCCCAAAGTCCGGCTGGCTCTTTCACGAAGTCCAGCCAGCTATTCCCTGAAGTCAAGCTGCCTCAGTGAAGTCAAGCTCCCTCTCTTCTCTACTGACTGAGTCTGGGGTCTTTATAAGCACAGGATGGGGGTTGGGCAGGCCGTAGGTAGTTTTGGAAAAAGCCATGTTCGACTGGTAAAAAGACATTACTCAGAAAGAGCCAATTGGGATAGAGTGGGCAAAGAGGAATAGAAGTTCTCACTTTGGGCTGTAGGTCTCAGGTCACTTTGGCATGAAGGTGGGTTTTCACTGGGGACCCGCCCCGTCTGCCTAGAATTTCTCTGCCTCCTGCCTCTATCAGGAGGACCTAAGCAAAAATTTTGCTCACTGCTTAGTTTACATATTTTTTTGTTCCACCATATCATTTCTCTTAGAAATGACAGTCCCTAGAGGATCTGGGATAGAGAAAGGCCACAGTGAGTGTTTATAATACTGTGAGGGAGTCTGCCCTGGAAACTAAAAGATAAGGTTCTAATCCTGGTTCTGTCATGAAATATTTTTGACCTTTGATAAGTAGCCTAAATTTTCAGAAATTCAGTTTCCTCTCTGGACTCTGAAGGAAAATGTGGGCTCAATTGATCAAAAGATCCTAGTTCTTTCTAGATTGAATACTTAGGATTTAATAGGAACATCCTCTCAGTATAGCCCATCATGACTTTTTAACCACTGACTAGGCCAAGTATTGATGGTGCTATCATGGGGATGTGCTGCCACCTTGCGGTAGTTTGAGTTATCTGCATGCACTAGTTTGCTGGGAAAATTTCTGATTTATTTTCCTACAATATGTTGTTATTTTCACCTAAAGGAACACATTCTTTTAAAATTTGGAATCCTTAAGATATCTTCATTTACTTAGATTTTTTTCATAGAAATATTTTGTAGTTTTAAATGTAGAAATATTAAACATCCTTGATAAAATTTATACCTAATTCTTTATTTTGATATTATAAATGGTACTTTTAAAATTAAAATAAATTTAATTTTACAATTTCTGTTGTTAGTATATAGTAATAAATTGATTTTTATATATTAATTTTGTATCCCAAGATTTTTTTAAATGTATCTTTCGGTTTTAGCAGTTTTTTGAGGGTGGTAAGGGGGCTAGATCCTTAGGATTTTCTATGTGCAAAATTTTGTAATTTTGAATAAGGAAATTTAAACTTCTTCTTGACCAATCTGTATGCCTTTATCTTCTTTTCACCATTGAATATGATGTCAAAAGGTTTTAGTAGACAACACTAATAGAATGCTTACTGTTGTTTCTGTAGTCTTATAAAAGTATGAAATACATTAATCTATTTTTATTTATTTATTTATTTATTTATTTATTTTTGAGATGGAGTCTTGCTCTGTCGCCCAGACTGGAGTGCAGTGGCGTGATCTCAGCTCACGGCAACCTCCACCTCCTGGATTCAAACAATTCTCCTGTCTCAGCCTCCCAAGCAGCTGGGACTACAGGAACACGCCACCGTGCCTGGCTAATTTTGGTATTTTTAGTAGAGTCGGGGTTTCGCCGTATTGGCCAGGCTGGTCTCGAACTCCTGACCTCAGGTGATCCACCCACCTTGGCCTCCCAAAGTGCTGGTATTACAGGCATGAACCACCGCGCCTGGCCACATTAATCTATTTAATCGTCATAGTCCTCTGGGATATGTACTATCATTGTTCCTGCTTTAAAGATGACGAAATTAAAGTTTAAGGAGGTTAAATGTCTTACCTGAGGGCATCAATGACAGAGCTATCAAATGGAGGAGGTGGATTTTAAGCTTATCATTATGTTATTCTATTGCTTTATGCTTCTTCCAAGAATTCTTAAAAGTTACATTTATTGTGGTACAGTTTCTTAGGCTTTGTTTATCTGAGAATATTTTTATGATATCCTTACATTTACGTTATAAAATTTTATGTTCTAAGTTCTTGACTCAATTCTTTCAGTGCAACCTTTAAGAAATCAAATGGCAACATCACTCTTCTTTTAAGATCATCTGCTGTTTATTTCTGAAGGGTTTTCCAGAGCTCTCTGTATTGTAGATATTTCTAATTTTTTCTATAACATGTCACTGTATTTTCTCCTTAAGTGTCATGTTTAGTCTTCTGTGTTCCTTTTTTGGTTGAAATTGTTCACATATATATGTTTTAGGTATAATTCTCATAAATTTTCAATCAGCGTGGCTGTTCTTAAGCATGTTTCCATCCATGTTTGAGTTAGGGATAAAAATAATGAGATGGTGAGGGTCTTCCTAAATTTAAAATAAACATCTATTCATCTAAAGATCATGGAATTCTATTTTTTTCCCAATTGCTTTGATAAAAAGAAAACAACATGAAAAAGTTATTGGCAGGTTGAAAAGTCTAACAGAAAACATTTGCTTAAAACTGGTCTTCGGCTCTTTGTTTCCACTTTTACGATGATTAGGAAGCACCTGGACTAAGTCTGCAAGGCACCATGCTAAATGGAGCAGAAACAAGTTGCTCAGAAATTCATTAAATTTACATCTTAATGAAAACTATTTTCTGCTTAGAAACGGTATGAATATAATAAATCCCAGTGGGGAGATTCTGGGTTTGTTGGATAGGACTGAAAATGAAGAAAGTTTTTGTGTTGTAATTGCAATTGTTAAATGATGAAAGAGAAGTTCTAAGAGCACTAGTGATTGGGAGACTAGGAGACATGTTTTTTCTATATGTAGAGTTCCAATTCGAACCCCCTAAATGATTCATAGACTACTTGACATTGTCTATAAATCGCTAACCAGTGACTTTTATTGGGTTTAACTCATCTTCTCCAACTTCTAAAACTGAAGAAGCTCCTGGGCAATCTCAATTGACAAAATTGTTTAGCCACCTCCTCTAATATTACATCTAAAGGATATTTTTAGCATGAATAACAGACCTTAGATTCAATTAATAAAATGATTTATTCTTCATAATTAAAAAAGAATAATAAATTTCTTTTTTTAAAAATTTTTATTTTTATTTTAAGTTCCAGGGTACATGTGCAGGCTATGCAGATTAGTTACATAGGTAAACATGTGCTATGGTGGTTTGCTGCATCTGTCAACCCATCACCTAGGTATTAAGGCCTGCATGCATTAGCTATTACTCCTAATGCTCTCTCTCCCCCAACCCCATCCCCTGACAGGCCCCAGTATGCGTTGTTCCCCTCCCTGTGTCCATATGTTTTCATTGTTCAGCTCCCACTTATAAGTGAGAACATGCGGCATTTGGTTTTCTGTTCCTGCATTAGTTCGCTGAGGATAAAGGCTTCCAGCTCCATCCATGTCCCTGCAAAGGACATGATCTTGTTCTTTTTTATGGCTCCATAATATTCCATGGTGAATATGTACCACATTTTCTTTATCCAGTCTATCAATGATGGGCATTTGGGTTGATTCCATGTCTTTGCTATTGTGAGTAGTGCTGCAATGAACATGTGAATGCATTTATCTTTGTAGTAGGATGATTTATATTACTTTGGGTATGAACCCAGTAATGGGATTGCTGGTTCAAATGGCATTTCAGGTTCTAGACCTTTGAGGAATCACCACACCATCTTCTCCAATGGTTGAACTAATTTACATTCCCACCAACAGTGTAAAAGCATTTTATTTCTCTGCAACCTTGCCAGCATCTGTTGTTTCTTGACATTTTATAATTGCCATTCTGACTGGAGTGAGATGGTGGAATCTCATTGTAGTTTTGATTTGCATTTCTCTAATGATCAGTGATGTTGAGTTTTTTTTCATGTTTATTGACCACATGAAAGTCTTCTTTTGAGAAGTGTCTGTTCATGTCCTTTGCCCACATTTAATGGGTTTCTTAAATGTAAATTTGTTTAAATTCCTTGTAGACTCTGGATATTGGACTTTTGTCAGATGGATAGATTACAAAAATTTTCTCTCACTCTATGGGTTGCCTCTTTGCTCTGATGATAGTTTCTTTTGCTGTGCAGAAGCTCCTTAGTTTAATTAGATCCCATCTGTCAATTTTTGCTTTTGTTGCAATTGCTTTTGGCAATTTCGTCATGAAGTCTTTGCCCGTGCCTGTGCCCTAAATGGTATTGCTTAGATTTTCTTCTAGGGTTTTTATAGTTTTGAGTTTTACATTTAAGTCTTTAATCCATCTTGAGTTAATTTTTGTATAAGGTGTAAGGAAGTGGTCCAGTTTCAATTTTCTGCATATGGTTAGCCAGTTTTCCCAGCACCATTTATTAAATAAGGAATCCTTTCCCCATTGTTTGTTTTTGTCAGGTTTGTTGAAGATCAGATGGCTGTAGAAGTGTGTGCTCTTGTTTCTCTAGTTCTTTTAGTTGTGATGTTAGGGTGTCAATTTGAGATCTTTCTAGCTTTCTGATGTGGGCATTTAGTGTTATAAATTTATCTCTTAACACTGCTTTAGTTGCTTCCCAGAAATTCTGGTACGTTATCTCTTTGTTCTCATTGGTTTCAAAGAACTTCTTAATTTATACCTCAATTTCATTATTTATGCAAGAATCATCAATTTCTAAGATAGTTTCTGAAATTTGCTATCGTTCTTATTTTAAAAATGCAGATTAAATTGAGTTGAGACTCTTGATTTCATGTGTTACACACAGAGCATATAAATATTAGATGAAGCTAGTGTTTCAGGATGTGGAAATGGATTTTTATTGTAATATTCTATTCCGAAGGCAGTCCTAGCACATGCTAGATATCAGTGGAGAGAAATTGGTGATACGGTGGGGTTTCTAAGTGCTGAGGCAAAACTAAATAACGAATAGAAATTCTGAGTAGTTATTCTCACCAAGGGAACCACTAGGGAGAGAGACTCAGGAATTGGGGAGAGTTTTTGAAGAACCTACAAAAACTCATTAGTGAAATAGTCAATTTTCAAGCTTTTCCTAGCAAGAGAGTTATGACGGTATATCATAATAACAGTATCTTCAAATCGGAATTTCCCTATCCTCTTTCTTCATTTCTCCACTTCAATTATGAAAGGTTAAAGAAATGGGAGAGAATTCCTATGCAAAGGAAGACTAAACTAAATCTTGCACCCACTCTTCTATTGCAGAGCTCGCTGCATGTGATGTGTTATAAACTTTAAAATAGGTGTTTACCCATCATCTCTGTGGATTTTACATTATGATATAACATCCACCTTGGTATCTGGTCTGTATTATCTCTATACTTGCAGCTTAAATATTTATTAAACCAGCTACATATACGAGTCCTATCTTTTAATCTACAGATCTATATTTATGTATAGAATATCATGGATGAATCTGCCTCAGAGGGATCAAGTCTATAACTTTCATCAGCTCTTTAAATAATTCATACTTTTAATTGCTATACTATCAAATAAGTAGTTTCTTGTATAAAAACTGCTCCTATTCAAAATCTAAAATCTAAATTATATGTGTAAGCTTATTTTCCAGAGATATTTGCTGTTAACATTAAATATATCTGTATATATCTCATAGTTATTTTTCTTAAAGCAAATGATATAGCATATTTAGATTTTAAATTTAATAGTCACCTATTAATTAGTTGATACATTAGTTACATTATTTTATATTATTACTTTTCTATGTCTTTCAATTGGCTTTTTACTCCAGGCATGGTTCAAATTACCTAATTTAAAGATAATTTTTAAAGCACAATCAGAAACAACAAAGGTAACATTACAACTGATGCCCCAGAAATACAAAAGATCCCCAAAGACTGTTAAGAACACCTCTATGCACACAAACTAGAAAATATAGAGGAAATAGATAAATTCCTGAAACACAATCTTTCAAGATTGAATCAGGAAGAAACTGAAACACTGAACACACAAATATTGAGTTCCAAAATTGAATCAGTAATGAAAAACCTACTAACCAAAAAAGCCCCAGACCAGATACAGTCATAGTCAAATTCTACCAGATGTACAAAGAAGAGTTGGTACCAATTCTACCAAAACTATTCCAAAAAATCAAAGAGGAGGGACTCCTCTCTGACTCACTCTATGAAGCCAGCATCACCCTGATACCAAAATCTGGCAAAAACACAGTGAAAAATGGAAACTTATAGGCCAATATCACTGATGAATATAGATGCAAAATTCCTCAACAAATTACTAGAAAACTGAATTTAACAGCATATTAAAAAGTTAATTCACCACGAACAAGTGGGCTTCATTGTTGGAATGCAAGTTTGGTTCAATATGTGCAAATCAATAAATGTGATTCACCACATACACTGAATTAAAACTAAAAATCATATGAACATCACAGCTTTTGATAAAATCCAACATCCCTTCATGATAAGAACCCTCAAGATAAGAACCCTCAAGAAACTAGTCATTAAAGGAACATACCTCAAAATAATAAGAGTCATCTGTGACAAACCCACAGCCATCATCATACTGAATGGGCAAAAACTGGAAGGATTCTCCTTGAGAACTGGAACAAGGCAAGGATGTCCACTCTCATCACTCCTATTCATCATAGTACTGGAAGTGCTACCCAAAGCAATCAGGTGAAAAAAGACATGCAAACATCCGAAAAGAAAAAGAAGTTAAACTATATCTCTTCGTAGATGATATGATCCTATATCTAGAAAAGCCCAGAGAATCTGCCAAAAGCCTCCTGGAACTGATAAACAACTTCAGTAAAGTTTCAGGATACAGAATCGATGTACAAAAATCAGTAGCTTTTCTATACACCAATAATATTCAAGCTGAGAGCCAAATCCAGAATGCAATCTCATTTTTAGTAGCCACACACAAAACTAAAATACCTAGGAATACATCTAACAAAGGAAGTGAAAGATCTCTGCAAAGAGAACAAAAAAATACTGCTTAAAGAAATCATAGATGACAAACACAAATAGAAAAACATTTCACGCTTATGAAAAGAAAGAATCAATATTGGTAAAATAGCCATACTGCCCAAAGAAATCTACACATTCAACACTATTCCTATCAGACTACTCATCTCATTTTTCACAGAACTAGAAAAAACCATTCTAAAATTTATATGGAACAAGAAAAGAGCCTGGATAGCCAAAGCAATCCTGAGTAAAAAGAACAAAGCTGGAGGCATCACATTACCTGACTTCAAACTATACTATAAGGCTACAGTAACCAAAACAGCATGGTATTAGTACAAAAACAGACATGTAAACCAATGGAACAGAATACAGAATGCAGAAAAAAAGCTGCATACCTACAGACATCTGATCTTTGACAAAGTCAACAAAAACAAGCAATGGGGAAAAGACTCCTTATTCAATAAATGGTGCTAAGATAGCTGGCTAGCTGCATGTTGAGGAATGAAATTTTGCCCCTACCTTTCACCATATACAAAAATTAACTCAAGATGGATTAAAGTTTTAAATGTAAAATCTCAAACTATAAGAATCCTAGAAGAAAGCCTAGAAAACATCATTCTGGATGTCAGCATTGGGAAAGCATTTATGACTAAGTACTCAAAAGTGATTGCAACAAAATAAAACATGGACATGTGGGATATAATTAAACTAAAGACCTTCTGCACAACAAAAATATCTATCAACAGAGTAAACAGACCACCTACAGAATGGGAGAAAATATTCACTAACTATGCATCAGACCAATATCTAATATCCAGAATCTCTAAAGAACTTAAACAAATCAACAAGCAAAAAACAAATAACCCTATTAGAAAATGGGTAAAGGGAATGAACAAACATTTCTCAAAAGAAGAGATACATGAGGTCAACAAACATATGAAAAACTACTCCACATCATCAGAGAAATAGAAATCACAACCACAATGAGATGCCATCTCACGCCAGTCAGAATGGAAATTATTAAAAAGTCAGGAAACAATAGATACTGGTGAGGCTATGGAGAAATAGGAACGCTTTTACACTGTTGGTGGGAGTGTAAATTAGTTCAACCATTGGGGAAGACAGTGTGGCGATTCCTCAAGGATCTAGAACCAGAAATACCATTTGACCCAGCAATCACATTACTGGGTATATACCCAAAGGATTACAAATCATTCTACTATAAAGACACATGCACACATATGTTTATTGCAGCACTATTTACAATAGCAAAGACTTGGAACCAACCAAAATGTCTATCAATGCTAGACTGGATAAAGAAAATGTGGCACATATACACCATGGAATACTATGCAGCCATAAAATAGTGTTTTAAAAAGACAAATCTAGAAACTAAAAATAACAAATGTTGAGAAGAACAAGAAAATCAGGGTATGATTTAAAAAAAAAAACACACACATTAAGTGAAGTCAAGGTGATGCTAAGTCTGGATTATTCCTGTAGCAGTGAAAATAAACAAAAATGGATGAATCTGAGGGTTATTTTGAGGTACTAGTTAGTTATGTTGAGGTACTAGGCTAAAAATATTATCCTAGAAAGTAGAAAATATTGTATTATCACTTAAAGAAGTGTGGTAACTAGTACAGAAACCTATTAAAAGTCATCACATTAGCTATTGCTGTGTGTGTGCGTGTGTGTGTGTGTGTGTCGGATGAAATGGAGAAAACAGAGAGCTACATCGTGTGTTTGATGGTTGGTGGAGTAAGCATGTAAGAGTAACACACTTCCACTTTTTGTACTGGTTTATTTGTCTTACTTCTGATATTTCCTGTTTCAAAAAAAGTAGTGTTTAATCTGTCTTTTAATATGTATGTTATACAATGTGATATTCTATTGTATTGAAAACAAAGATACAAAACAAAAGAAACATTAGGATCCTAATTCAATCTGAAGGGATAAAGAAGTCCAGCTGACTTTCTTAATAACATAACACTAAAATGACCATAGATTTCCTGGGTGGGAAATCATTTTCTTTTTCTTGTACTACCTTTTTTATTCATAGTTGCAGTTTCCTTTCTTTTCTTTTTCTTCTGTTTGTTGTGTGTGTGTGTGTGTGTTAAGAACACTTAATGTGAGATGTTATTTCAATCAAGTACTGAACAGATACTTTCTTGATTTTACACTACACCACCTAAAGTTTTAAAAATGATTTTCTCAACAGCCATTGTGTAAATAAGATGTCATAAGCTGACGAAAATCTATTACTTTTGAGGAAGCAATGTTCTCTATGTTCCCTCCTGTCTTTCATATTTGCAGCTATGCCACCAAGCCAGGATTGAGAGGAGGGTTGGCCTAAGTTGTTTGATATGCTAATAGGACTTCCAAATAGGCACCTGGTTTTAAACTATACATGCCAAATTCTTATTAAAGGCAATATTTTAAGTTGTGATGGTAAATGAATACACCAAGTGTTTAGAGGTTGTGTTGATGCTATCAATAAGTTATTTTAGTATAGAAGTGAAAATAAAAGGGCAGGAAAGAAATTCAGGTTGATAAGTGAATGAATGAGTAACAGCAGGGAGCCAGGAACCCCCTGTCTATTCTGGAAATGGGAGTAGTAAACTGAGGGTGATTATAAGCAGGAGAAGGAAGGTGGGACTTAAAGCTGGGGATACATGTTGTGAAGTCAGATTGTAAAGGGCTTGCATTTGAAGCGAGTTTCTGGATCCTTGGTTTTGTAAATTAGAATAATCATAGCTCACACATGTGAACAGTTTCTGAGATGACAATTCCGTATATCCACAGACAAAATGATGAAAGTTTATTTTATATATTAAGTTTGTAGTTATGTATACATATCACAATGCTTGGAATATATCTGATAATTTGATACGATATCTTAGGTTTTACAGAATTATTAGGTTCCTGAAGAATCAGGAAAAGTGATTCTTTTTCTGATTAAGGAAATTGTCATTCAGAAGATTATCATATAATGTATCTTTATCGGATAAAATATTTTATAGTCTTTGTAAATAAAAGGCTGGATTTATAGTGGTCCAAAAAGTGTACACTTCTTAAGCTGATTAATTGATCTTCATTAACCTGGAAGCAGGCTTTATCAAACAACCTTGAATTATTTCTGTTTAAAAGTGATATCAAGGCCAGGTGCAGTGGCTCACGCCTGTAATCCCAGCACTTTGGGAGGCTGAGGCGGGTGGATCACGAGGTCAGGAGTTTGAGACCAGCCTGTCCAACATGGTGACACCCCGTCTTTACTAAAAATTGCATAAATTAGCCAGGCCTGGTGGCGCACTCCTGCAATCCCAGCTACTCAGGAGGCTGAGGCAGGAGAAATGCTTGAATCCCAGAGGTGGAGGTTGCAGTGAGCCGAGATTGTGCCATGGCACTCCAGCCTGGGTGACACAGCAAGACTGTCTCAAAAAAAAAAAAAAAAAAAAAAGTTATATCAATAAAAACTTAAAAGCAATAAACTAAAACTTCCTTATGTCCAATAACATGCAGTACTCACTAATAAGACATGAAGGGCACACAAATATATGATATTGGTTTTTATAACATCGAAATATAGTATGAAAGCAGCAACCTAAAAGATAAAAAATGGTTGATATAAAATATTGAAAAAGTGTAGTTAGAGAAAAGACAATCTAAGAGAAGTCACAGAGCAAGAATATGGAACACCAAACTCAGTAGCAATTTACATAAGACCAAAATAAAACAAAATATCCTAACAAATTAAGGATGCTGAATCCAGAAATGTAGACTATGGGGCATTAATGTATTTGTCTTTTAAAATTTAGAAAGCATGTCAGAAGATAGAAGTATTCAGTGGACCTTCAGAAAGCAGAGTAATGGGTAGAGACTCTGACATTCAGGTGGTTGGAATTTATAGAGAAGCAAACTTTCTCTTAATATAAAGAAAAAACTTTATAATAAGGAGTCTTGTCCAAAATAACTTGGTGATTACCCCAAGAGTATTCAACAAGTAAAGAAATCACACTTAGTGTTTGCTCCTCATATGTCCTCATGGGATGGCTCTAGAGTTTAAGCTTGTTATGAAATTATAATTGACTTATTTTTCAGCCTTCTCTCAGAGGAACTTCTTCCTCCAAAATTCTGAAAAATGTTATGCTGCAATTCTCTGAAATAGTTTCATGAGATTGGAAAAAAACTAAGACGACCATGGATTCTAGCTGCTGCTGTCTTTGTAGGTCATCAGGGACCAGGGAGTTTTGTTTACCTTAAATTTCCATTTTGCTCCCATGTCCATTCTAAGGCCTGTGAAATGTGACAGCAGGGAGGCAAGAGATTTTCATGTAGTTTGATTTCATAGATTCAATTAGCATTTATTCAATTTTGGTAGGGAAATACCCATTATTCTCTGAGAAAACTACAGAGATTCCTAGTCCATCATCTTCATACTGTGTGGAGGAAGACAACTATAACAGGTTTTCAAACAAAATTATATTAAAGAAAGAACAAACTTTAATAATAGGTAATGGGAAATTACGGAGCCAGGCAAAACTAAGAACATGGTCGTGCCATGTCTATGAGGGTTGTTATTTTGCTGGGGATTAAACATTATTTGAGATATTTAATTTTGATGTTGTCATTGATAGTTTTTATTTTTCAAAATATCTTTTTTATAGAAGGAAGTAAAAAGAATTTGGAACTCTGTAGTTTCATGTGAAAAAGTTTACAAGACAAAAGACACATAAGTTCAGGTAAGAATAATTATAAAACAACAAATCATATTTATTTTAATCATATAATAAGACAGCCAGAACATTTTCAATATGCTTAAATACATTTTTTCTTGAGTTTCCAAATGTGCTAAGCCATAAATTAAAAATTATCAACATGAGAATAAACTTCAATATTCCTATTTTATTGCTTGAAGAAAGATCATGGCTAAATCAGACTGGGAACATGATAATTGATATTTAAAATCTAGTCCTAGTGATGTGTATTCTATAATTTCTCTTGTTTCACTGCTTGGAAAACCTCACAATCATAAAGATTCTCCATTATCTCTATTCCAATTATTTCATACCAAAATTAGCTCTTTATTTAAAATTCTTTATTAATGGAGATAAATATTTTTATGGTAAATATTCTATAAATTTACATGCAAATTCATAATTATAATCCTGTAATTATTCTAAAGTCAGCTTGCTCTCAAAAGCCTGTCTATACTAAAGTTCCTGTGCTCCAAGAACTTCTTACCTAAAGGTTTTATCATCTTTAGAATTTTTAAAAAATGTGTTCTTTAAAAAGTTAGCAGTGAGCTTATTTATTTACTATTGGTCATTTAGTAATGAATTAAAGGTAGTTATTATACTATAATAAACATCTCATATCATGTATCATACCATGTTTTAAGTTGGAATTACATTTAATTCTTTTTTGTCTTCATTTTTAGTGCCAAACACAATACTTGACACAGAATAGATCCTTAAAATATTGACTCAACACATTAGTTGATAATCAGACAGATGGAAATGGATTAATTCTTGAAAAACTAATATGTCACTTTCAAAAAGGGTCAAAAAGTAGCGTTTGATTTCATATAAGAATTTGAGTTTTTCCTTCTCTTTCTACTGCCCTTCTCCCTCTTCCTCCTCCTCTACTTCTTCCTTTTGCAGCACACCAGCATGGCACATGTATACATATGTAACTAACCTGCACATTGTGCACATGTACCCTAAAACTTGAAGTATAATAATAAAAAAAATAAGATTAAACAACAAGGCCTGTTAAGCTTATGATTTTTTTTAAGAGTTGACATATCATTGATATAAAAATTATATATACTTAAGGTACAAGACTTGATATTTTAATATCTACACATTGTGAAATGATCACCACAATCAAACTAATTGTCACAAGCTTGTGACTTATTGCAGAAGGGAGAGATATGTGTGAAATGATTTTAGCATGTCTTAAAAATCATTCCTATTCTCTATAACTGACCTCCTTTTCCTATTCCAAACCAACAAATGATGGCTGATGTTTGAAACTGTTCTATTCAGCTTCATGCCTAAAAAGCTTCATTCTATTCCCAGAATAAAATTTAGTCATCCTCATGCGTGTTAAGCTGTAAGTTTAATTTATCTCCCCCAATAAAACCAAATGACTATACATTTATTTGAATAGGTTTCAAATATATGGTGGAGCAGTTGGTGTGAGGACAGTGGAGACAGAGAATACTAATGTTATTATGTTCAATCATTTTTTTCTGTTGATTTGAATGTATTTGAATTAATTTTAGTCTTTTTTGGATGAAGTTATTGAGAGAGGTAACAAATGAAAGATGTAAGGAAGGTCATGAAGGCTCTGGGGTCTGAGAGACTTTTGTAGAACATAGGAAAATGAAAAAAAGTAAACCTCTTAAACCTCTTAAACCTCTTACAGTTGAGGGAGTATAAAGAGTTAAAGAGGAACTGCATGCTCTGTAATTATGATTGCTAGCATAGCATTTATTTCAATTTTGGCAAAGATATTTTCTGGATCATTTGGTCACTTTTATTATCCATACCACTCCTTGGAAGGATGAATGATACTTGGCTTAAATGCCACCAAAGAAGAAAAGATGTGGTAGGATCATCTTTAATTGCTAGACAACTTAATAGACAATGAGTGTGTTGTTTTACATAAAAATAAAAAACAGAAATATTTCAAATTAACCAAAGTTGTTTTGGTTGCTTAATAGGTCACCCAAATTCAAGTAGGTTAATTTGGATGCATTTAAGAAATTAATACTATTTATTCTTAAACTATTAAGCTCTTAACCATCAGCTTGAGTTCAAAAAATTTGCTATATAATCTAATACATTCTTTTACACGGTCAATAAAAATTATGGACTGTGTAAAGAATATATTAAATTGTATAGCAAATATAATTTTCTTAATTTACATCTATTTTTTTCTCAAATCTGGAAAAGTTTGATGGCATGACCTTCTTGACAGATTTATGTAGAAAAAAGCAGGATCAATAAGCTTCACAGAATAAAAAATATAAAGACATTGTTTACATTTTACTTTTGTCCTTAAATAAAATTAAACTAGTTCCAGGGGCTGAAGACTGGTTGCATTTTAAAAGATCCCTGTATACCTATGCAATAAACCTGCATGTTCTGCAAATGTATCCCATTTTTTTCAAGAAAAAAAAAAAATAAAAGATCTCTAAGTAAGACACTTAACTGATAATTTCCTTGAGGTTGTAAGAGCTCTTTTGGTAGAAAGTTCATGTTATCTTGGAATGTACTTTTAGCTTTCTTTTCCCTCATTTATTTATTACTATTTTGAAGCAATGTGTTTTTAAAGGAAAAGTGAATATTACGTGATAGATTAAAACTTAAGGAAGAGTCTTTTCTTAGTATTAGGAATTTGCTGACAATATTTTGAAATCAACACCTCAATCACAAGTGACATCTCATAAGCCATCTCATGTAACAAGGTAGAGAGATATAAAAAAGTATCAAACTACATTGTGTTGAAATTATTACTAGTCTGGATACAAAATACTGTATCTTGGGTCCAAACTCCATTGTTAGCCAGTTGTGTTACCTTAGGCAAGTCAAAATATCTCTCGTCTTTCATTTGCTCATGTGTGTAAACTTAATGGGATAATGAAGGCATATGCCAACTATAAAGTCTCCTTTAATGTTAAGTGTTTTTGTTATAGTAGAGAAATATTTATTTGCTGACTTTCTCTTATATCTTGAAGCAGAAATTTGCCATGGGTGACAAGGGAGGAGACAACCATTCAGAAGTGACTGACTTCATTCTTGTAGGCATCAGAGTTCGTCCAGAGCTCCACAGTCTCCTTTTCCTACTATTCCTGATTATTTATGGGATGATTCTTCTGGGAAACCTTAGTATGATTGGCATCATTGTGACTGATCCCCGGCTGAATGCACCAATGTATTTCTTCCTAGGCAATCTCTCCATCATTGATCTCTCCTATTCTACTGTTATTGTACCCAAAGCCATGGTCAACATCCTATCTCAGAAAAAGACCATATCCTTTGCAGGTTGTGTGGCACAGCTGTTCCTTTATGCACTTTTCATGGTAACAGAGGCCTTTGTTCTGGCAGCCATGGCCTATGATCGCTTCATTGCCATCTGCAACCCACTCCTCTACTCTGTTCGCATGTCAAGAAGTGTCTGTATCCAACTGGTGGCTGGTTCCTACCTCTGTGGCTGGGTCAGTTCCATCCTTCAAATCAGTGTCACATTCTCCATGTCTTTCTGTGCCTCCCGAGTCATTGATCACTTCTATTGTGACTCAAACCCGATTGAAAAGATCTCCTGTTCCAATATCTTCATGAATAAGATGGTGTCATTTAGTTTGGCTGTCTTCATTATTTTGCCCACAATAGTTGTTATTGTTGTATCTTATATGTACATTGTGTCCACAGTTTTAAAGATCCACTCCAGTGAAGGAAGAAAGAAAGCCTTCTCCACTTGCAGCTCCCACCTGGGGGTTGTAAGTTTGCTCTATGGAACTGTCTCCTTTGTGTATCTCACACCTCCAAATAACCCTGAACTTCGTAAAGTGGCTTCAGTATGTTACATTTTGTTCACACCTATGTTAAATCCTTTAATCTACTCTTTAAGAAATAAGGATGTTAAAGATGCCATGAAAAAAGTTTTATGGAAGAAAAAAGTTTTACTCTAAATCTGCTTTTATTTGTTTTTCTGTTTCCTGCATCAATTATTTTTTACTGCCTGATTTTCTAGATGTAGGCATTTAAAGTTAAAACTAATTAATTAATTAATTAATTTATTGAGACGGAGTCTTGCTCTGTCACCTAGGCTGGAGTGCAGTGGTGTGATCTCAACTCACTGCAACCTCCACCTCCTGGGTTCAAGTGATTCTCCTGTCTCAGCCTCCCGAGTAGCTGGGATTCAGGCATGAGCCACCATGCCCTGCTAATTTTTGTAATTTCAGTAGAGGCAGGGTTTCACCATGTTGGCCAGGCTGGTCTCGAACTCCTGACCTCAGATGATCCGCCTGCCTCGGCCTCCCAAAGTGCTGGGATTACAGGCGTGAGCCACCACGCCCAGCCAAGTTTATTTATTTATTTTTTTAAAAGAAAACTCCTTAACTCTTCTATTCCACAGCATGAATAATTTCCCATAATGAATGTTACACATGAAGTACTTACTTTTTCCCAAGGCAATGTTAAATTGGAAAGTTCTGGATATTTATGAAAACTTGTTATGTTTCTACAAATAGTAATGTATTTGTCACTTTCTTTCTGCCTCTTCATGTGATAATATGTTGGGTGAAATGGGGAGGTATAATATTTTACTATTTCTCTTTGCATGCCTAGGTGAAATTTAGATACAGAACATACTTTATACAATGATTAACTTGGAGACTGTGTGTCCCAACTGGTTTATATGCAAATGATATTTGGTATAAATGCTAGTATTGTGTTTTGGTTTTGATGACATGCCAAAGAGGTGAGAGCATGTGAATCTGATGAAAAGGAAATAGAATGGAAAAGTAACCTTTTCCATTAAAAGCATTAAGTAGAATAAAGCTCCTTGTTGAATGAAAGGCGCCAAAGAAGAAGACATATGGGCAAATTGCCTTGATTTGGTTTAAATCAAGACATTTTATTTAATGCTCTGTGAATGACAGTCATCCCTGTTTTGCTCTAATATAATGAAAATGTCTTCTTATGATTTCATAATGTTTTCAGCTCATGCTCTCTATCTTCTGGATAATATCAATTATTGGTTATGAATATGTAATTAGTGAAAGCTTTATATTGAAATGAAGTCAGCTTGAAAATCTCAGTTACGGATATCACAAGATTTTACAGTAGCCTTTATGAATAGTTGAATTGTGTGTGTATATATATATATGTATACATGCATACCTTACAGTAGCCTTTATGAACGGTGGGATTGTATATGTGCATGTGCATGTATACATGCATATGTGTTTGTTGGTGTGTATCTGTGTATATTAGTTTGGGTATAAGATATTTAAAAATGTGATTAGCCCCAAACTTTAAATATCAGTTGAGAAAAGGGTAGTTAAGAGACTGCCCCACAGCTTTGATAAGTATCAAGGGAAGCCAGGTTCCAGAAAAAGTCATGTCAGAGTTACTATTTTTCAAGTGATTTTTTTTTTTTTTTTTTTTTTTTAGACGGAGTCTCACTCTTGTTGCCCAGGCTGGAGTACAGTGGTGTGATCTTGGCTCACTGCAACCTCCGCCTCTTGGATTCAAGTGATTCTCCTGCCTCAGCCTCCTGAGTAGCTGAGATTACAGGCATATGCCACCACGCCCAGCTAATCTTTCTGTTTTTAGTAGAGATGGGGTTTCACCATTTTGGTCAGGCTGGTCTCGAACTCCTGACCTCGTGATCCGACCACCTCAGGCTTCCAAAGTGCTGGGATTACAGGCGTGAACCACCGTGCCCAGCCCTGCAAGTGATTTAACTAATACTTTAGACAGACAATTACCATCCCTAAATCTAGAAAATATCATCAAAGACAAAAACCAAACCTAATAAATAAAATATATCTTCCAGTTTTGTTCATATACTTGTCATCTTGAAAACCTGGAATATGGATCTTTAGGTCTATTTTTTCTGTTTTTGTTTAGCTAGCCAAGTCTCCTTTGATAAATGTACAATGGAATGCATATTTGTAGATTAAATTTTATTAGGGGAAGAGATGTGATGATAATTATTCTTATCTAAGAGATAAAGAAGGAAGCTAAGACATTTAACAAATCAAGGTTATATTTATCTACCCCTCCTTAGGCCCGTCAATATGCCATTTCTCTTAATGCTTAATTTCATAAAAATGATATTTGAGAGCAAAATAGAAATTCAACTCACTTGGGAAATGCATTTTTGGTGTAAATTATTATTAGTCTGGAGATTCCTTTCTTAGACTTAGGTTTTACTATTTATATTGAATGCCCATTAACCTTAGACTGTCATTCTTTGATGCACCTACCGAGTGTGAGTACTTAAGGACTATTGGGGAAAGGGGTAGAATATTGAATAAGAATGCAGCCTTGATCCATTTGCTTTAGTCTTAAATATGTTAGATTATGTATCTGCTTTGTAGCCATAACAGATTGCAGTATTCCGGGGAATAACCTCACAAATGGCATAGCTTAAATCACCTCAAATATTCAAAGAAGTCCAGAAAAAAAAAAGGAAAACCCAAGGCAGACTGATTTCCAAGGTGCTAAACTCAGATATTTCTTTTTTTCTTTTAAATTGCCATAAATATTTTCCTTGGTAAATTTTTTTTCTGGGTTCATATGCCTCATATAAAAAGTAGTCCCCAATTTATAACTTTCTTGTTACTTGTGCCATCAAGATTTCATCAGAACAACCCAATGTCATATCAACATTTTGTTGACTCTCATTAACAAAGTGTTTCATTTTTAAATTATGTGTAGATTGCTTTTGAAACATTGCTACATCCAAGAGAGTTTGAAGTTCACATTCTGCATCCTATACATCAAAAGTTTTTATTTAGAGGGGACTTTAAAACTTTATACAAAAATCCACATCGAAAAAGCTTTTAATATAATGATATGATCTTGAGAGGCTGAAGATTATATTAGGCTTCTTAAATGCTCAACGTACTTGTATTGCATTGTTTTATTTTCCCTGGTTATAACTTTTCATACATACACATATACTGATTGATCTGTAGCATCATGTACTTCACTTTGTCTTTAAATTTGATGTGATGTTAGTGTTTACCTAACATTTATTTCTATTAACATTTGGCGTACTGATAAGGAACTTCTGTGAGGGTACTTAGAATACTATTTTCTATTACCAGGGCACTAAGATTCTCCGACTCAGATAGTTGCAAATGATAAGTACTGATTTAAACTTCACAAATTACGTTAAAAATCACTAAATTAAACATTGTTTACTAGCACCCGGCGCTTGCTCCATTTGCTTTCAAATAGTTTCAACTCCTTATTATGGGATTTAAATTGTTATGTTGATTGAAGTAGCTGAACTAATAAAGTATTATAAAAATGTTTCAGTGGTGGATTGATACTGAACTATGTTATTCTTACTCTTGTGAGTTGAGAATGAGATATCACTTTGTCCAATTTCATGATACCAGAATAGGTGATAAAATCATTAAAAATTCTGAAGGTAAACTATTATCCTAGTGATCTCAGTGAGGACAAAACTACTAGTTGAGTGGGGGAGAAGAAGAGGAAGAAAAGGGAAGAGGTGGATTAAGAAAAAAAGCAGGATATGTCAGAACTGAAAATAACATGAATGACTAAGCAAACCATTGCAAGGACAGAAAACCAAACACCGCATGTTCTCACTCATAGGTGGCAATTGAACAATGAGAACACTTGGACACAAGGTGGGGAACACCACACACCGGGGCCTGTCATGGGGTGGGAGGAGCGGGGAGGGATAGCATTAGGAGATACACCTAATGTAAATGTAACAAACCTGCACGTTGTGCACATGTACCCTAGAACTTAAGGTATAATTAAAAAAATAAAAAATAGAAAAAGAAATAAACACCAAAACACCAAGACAAAATAAATAAATAAATAACATGAATGAAAAAAAGAATTCATTTCAAAGTCATTTCCTAATTATCCCAATTTTGCATAAAAAGACAAAACAACAACAAAACCCAAAAACTTTACAAATACTAATTTCCATATTTCTTAGGTTTATAAAATATGGCTTGTAGATTTTTGAAATAGCTCCTTCTTTCTCTTTTTTGTTTTGTTTTGTTTTTTGAGACGGAGTCTCACTCTTGTCGCCCAGGCTGGAGTGCAGTGGTGCGCTCTCGGCTCACTGCGACCTCTGTCTCCCGGGTTCAAGTGATTCTCCTGCCTCAGCCTCCAGAGTAGCTGGGACTACAGGCGTGTGCCACCACGCCTGGCTAATTTTTTTTTGTATTTTTAGTAGAGTAGGGGTTTCACCGTGTTAGCCAGGATGGTCTCGATTGCCTGACCTCGTGATCCCCCCACCATGACCTCCCAAAGTTCTGGGATTACAGAATAGAGCCGCGGCGCCCAGCTCCTTCTTTCTTTATCAGCACTTTTAAAGCACCCACTTGTTCAAATTTTTTGACACTCTGATGATTGGCATCAGCTTCCTCAGTTGAATGTCTTATAGTTAGATTTCTTTTGTGACAACCTACACAAACTAGCTTTGGATTTAAGCAAAAGATAAACGTTTAGTCATATAAATTTTATTTTGTTCTGTCTGCACATAACACAATGGTAAGGCTGGAGAAGATGAGTTTCTCCTGAACATTCCAGGAAACTAGAAAACAGAAAACAGACAAAACTTCAAATGCAAGCCAAACTTGTCAAATGCCACTCTTGGAAATATTTACTTCAATAAATTTAAGGCTCTTTTTCCTTCTACTGGAAAATTAAATTCCAGTGAATAAGACCAGTATGTTCCAGCTTTGAGCATGTGTCCACTCATTATTCTAACAATCCATCTCATCTATTTCACTGTCCAAATTCTTTTCTTTCAGTTAATACAGTTATCAAACTTCAAACATGTAACATAATGCAAGAAGTTCATGTCTTTATAAAATTATTGTCATTCTATCCCTTAAGAGACATGATTCAAAATATTATGTGTTGCTATATTTAGCTCCTAGCCTAACATTCCTAGTCGATTTCTATTCTTATATTAATTAATTGAGTATCCTGTTTTAATAGTTTGTAATCTATACACTGGTGGTAAGCTATCACCATCTCTACTATAATTAATAATAAAATATGTAAACAAATATACATTTCAATATGAATGAGAAAACATAAACAATTTAATTAAATATTAAAGTTGTCTTAAAACATTTATCAAGGAAGTAAATTTGAACCAAACTATAGTCCTTGTTTGTGAAACAGGTCATGAGGTTACATTTCTTACTATACATTTCTTACTTCTCTTTGTATTTGGTGTTTTCTTGCCTTTGATCTCAGCTTTTCAGAATCTAATGTCTAGTGAGTTTGTTCTAATCTGCATCCTGGATGGGTTTAGTTTTGTGGGGTACATGTACTGTAGTAAATACTCTCAGTTGCCTACGTAGGGAGGCACTGTCTTCTTTCTTCTTGACAAACCTCGCGTCAGAAAAGTTTCTATCACCAGTGGTAGATCTTTAGTTTACTCTTATTATAGTGTTTTTATTCCTTTTTAGTGGTAACTAGTTCAGGAATGGAAACATATTCTATTAAAATATACTTAAATAAGTTGAAGTAAATAGTCTGCTGGAGAGTTTGGGAACTACATGCATTTATCTTTCCTTATTTAAAAAAAGAGGCAGAATTAATGAAAGAGTGCAGCTCCTCAATTTCTTTTTGGACCATGTGAAAATAGAGAATTTACAGGATGGCAAATACTTATTTTTTTGTTATCAGGTAAAAACAAAGTGATTTTGTTCCATCTTCAGCAGAAAGGAGAAACATTTTCAAATAAATATATGCATAATATATTCTCATGCACTGAATGTTTTTGTTCTAGTAAGGATCATATCTGTTTTAATAACTACTACACTCATCATTTGATAAAATTATGATAAGCTAAACTGGCTCTCAAGTGCTCTATCCTTTCACTGGCTAAACTATAAGATAAATGCAAAGAAAGCCATCACATTTCTTTGTCATCTTTGCTGGTGGCACTAATTCTCTGCTATTCCTCTTGTGTTCTGTATACATTTTAATATGATATTTTAGCAAGAAGCTCCATGAAATTCCATTTGTCCCTTACTACTTTATTAGTCCTTACTCTATGTCATGGATCAACGGTGCATGTTTACCAGCTTCTTCAGCCTTATACCACAATTACATATACACTTAGGAAGTGGGAAATACACTACAGATTTTTAGGTTCCATGGTACCTATTAGGAGATGAAGACAAATCAAAACCCATTCCCTGTCTTATCCTCTGGAGTCCTTCATTCTGATGAGCAGCCTGGGTAACATTCTGGGTTCTTAAGATTTGGTGTTAGTTCTAAAACAGGATCCAAATATCTCAAAAGGTCCACAAAATGTTTGGGTGTACACTTTTCTTTAGTGTTTAGTTAGCCATAAATCAGCCACCAAAATACTCAGAGGAGGATTGTTGGAAGGATTTCAGTTCATATCTTTTGTATTAGAATGAGAACCTTACTTAGGGCTACCTAGACTTCTTCATTTTGGAGACTCTGTCACGATTGGAAGATGAACAGGTTGTGAAGTATAGTGGCTTAAGTTAGGTCTCTGTTGAGTAGATTGGTTCTCTCTCTCTCTCTGTCTGGGTCGCTGGAGTGCCCACTTATTTCATTCCCCATGATTAACTAACTATAGATGGAGATCACTGTGCCACATCCATCTTTTTGACTAATAAGCCAAAGCTGCTACTATTGTCTAAATGAAATTTTCCTTGGCTCTCTCAGTCAAATGCCACAATTTGAAGTCTGTCACTACACCATTACTACTAATATCAGGGAGATCATTTTAACTTTATCATTGCCCCATGAACATTCTTAGGGAGAAACATCACAGCTGATTTGAAAGTCGCTGGTTGTTTCCTTGGTCACTGGTAAATGAAAAATTTTATAACATCTCAGGGTGCACCTATCCAGGATATATTAAATAATTATGAAAGTAGGTCTTCTTAATTGATTAAAAGTTTAATAGAAATACCTTTAGGAGTTTATTAATATGATGTTGGAGATAATTTTGGAGATATGTTTAAAAATATTTAAAATAAAATAATTTACTTAATATTTTAAAATATTATAAAAAACAAATTCTGTATTATTAACTCTGAGGAGGGTGGGGATATACAGCATTTTCGTAATACTTCTCTATTAGGCTGGTCCGGGACAGAGAGCCATCTGTAGGAGTCTGATTTAGACAATGTTAAAAAAAATGAGAAGGTTGGATTTATCATGAGATTTGCATGACTGAGGGCAGAAATTCTAAGTCAACAGCACTTATGTTTAACAGAACCTTAATTAAATTTGAGACTTAAAATAGATGGCTCAAAGTCTACTTTAAAATAGACCATTGAAAGAAAAGTAAGTTAGGCATGATTTTAAAGGTGTTTTGGCAGTGTGAGCTAGCAACTGCAGAGAGATTATAAGGGGAGATAAAGAGGGCACAAAACCATAGCGGATATGAGAGCCGCCGGCAAAAATATAGCAGTGACAAGCTCCATGGTGAGGTTATTGAGAGACATTTAAAAGTGTGAGGTCTAGCATCCAGTTTAAGTAAATTTCTACACCCCTTTTCTGTTACCCTTAAGCTCTTAGGAGAAGACTGCTTTGCAAAATAGGTATGTGCTAGTGTTGCTGTGGGAGGCTACCAGATTGTAAAGGTCATGGAATCTTTAGGGAATCATCTCTACTTTTGAGTTCAGGGTGGTAACTTCACAAACTGGGTGGACAGTAGTTTTAGTAGTTTCAGTTGTAGCAGCAAAATGAGCACAGGACCAGAGTCTGCCTGAGAGTCACAGGCAGGAGCCAGCTGACAAATGAGAATAAGCAGCAATGTGGATGGGCTTGAGAATAGCATTAGAGAAGCTTAGGGACATGGATGAAGCTGGAAACCATCATTCTCTGCAAACTATCGCAAGGACAAAAAACCGAACACCGCATGTTCTCACTCATAGTTGGGAATTGAACAATGAGAACACATAGACACAGGAAGGGGAACATCACACACAGGGGACTGTTGTGGGGTGGGGGGAAGGGGGAGGGATAGCATTAGGAGATATACCTAATGCTAAATGATGAGTTAATGGGTGCAGCACACCAACATGGCACATGTATACATATGTAACAAACCTGCATGTTGTGCACATGTACCCTAGAACTTAAAGTATAAAAAAAGCAAAAAAAAAAACAACAAAAAACAATGACCTTAAAGTACAGAGTTTGGCTTATACACTATTAGAAAACTATGTGTCTCTAACAGAGAATGTTATGTATCCCTTGCTATATATTTTGCTATTATTTCACTTAAAAATTCATCAAATTCATCAGAGCATTTGTCTATCAGTAGGAAAGATTTTATTTTTCCTGAGCTCCCTTTGCAGCTCTATGTTGCCTTGTAATAAATTTGTCCGGGTCGTGAGTGAAATGCAAGGACAATACATTTGTCCTGGACAAAAAGCCAGCTTTTTGGAGGGAGACTGGGCATTTTCCTACCAACAAAGACATTCTCCTGCATGATCATATTTCAGTACTCAGAATCAGGATTGCTTTACCATCGTCTAAACCTCCAAATTGACCAGTTGTTCCAAAGGCGTCATTGATAGTAAAAGGAATGGTAATATTTAAAGTTTAGAGTCACATTTTGCATCCAGTTGTATATGTAAGTCTCCTTAAATATAGAACAGTTTGAAACTTGATTTTGAAACCTGGGCAAGGAAGGGGCTCTCAAAAATATAGAGTAAACTCAGACAATATTCTCCTTCTCATAGTGGGAGCAGAGTGTCTCTTCCATTCACATGAAAGATATTTTTAACCTATTTCCAAATACACTCGACTGGTCACTAAATATGTACTATAGTGCTATAGGGTAGTGCTATATAAGTGGATCATCAGATAAATATGACGTTTTGAGAGTTAACACACAGAAACAGTACATTTAGAAATAATCTCAAACTTACAGAGAATTTCTGGTACAAAATAAAAAACTTTTAAAATAAACCATTTGAGAGTAAGTTGCCAACATAATACTCCATCTTCCCCAGATACTTTCATGTGTAATTCCTACCACCAAAGACACTCCTCATAATCATATTTCAGTACTCAGAATCAGGATTGCTTTACCATCGTTTAAACCTCCGAATTGACCAGTTGTTCCAAAGGCGTCATTGATAGTAAAAGGAATGGTAATATGTAAAGTTTAGAGTCACATTTTGCATCCAGTTGTATATGTAAGTCTCCTTAAATATAGAACAGTTCATCAGTCTTTCTTTGATACTCCTTGATTTTTTTTGTCTTGATATTCTTGATTTCAGGCCAGTTATTGGGTAGAACGCCCCTCAAATTGTGTTTTTCTGATTTTCTTAATGATTAAATTCAGGTACGTATCCTTGGCAGGATTATCAAACAAGTGTAGTGAGCCATGTTTACAATATGTTATCTCAGTGGCACACAATGTCAATCTGTCCCAAACCCATTTGATTAAAACAGTATCTGCTCTCTTTCTCCTCTGTAAATTTTTCTTTTTGTAATTAGTAAGTATTTTTATTAAATATTGTGAGACCATGTAGATATTCTAGTTCTTTAAGTTTTGAAAAATTTATTTATTTATATAAGCATGAATTCATGGTTTTCTACTTTATTTAATGTGTTATAATACATTATTTACATTATTTATTTTGATGCTCAAATTATCCCCAATTTAGCCAGTGGGAGTTTCTTTGAGCTAGCTTCTGTGTTTTTTTGACTTATCTCCAACATTCTTTTAACACTTTATACTTTTTGACACAAAACAACAGAACAGATTTTTGTGTTCTTTGCCTATCTGATAAGAAATTAGGCATTTCTCCAAGGATCCCTGGTTCCTTTTAGTGGAGAAGTGTATTTAGAAATCAGGATATCGGTGATGTGTGTTCAATGTTACTGCTGTTTAGGTGCTGGTAGGTCTCTTAGTTGACAGACAGACATATGTATATATGTATATGTACACATCCACATATACTCATATGTGCACTCATACATGTATGCATACATGCCATCATTTGCACCTACATTTCTATATCTATTATATATTGAAAATAATGAGTGATATGGTTTGGATTTCTGTCCCCACCCAAAGCTCATGTTGACTTGTAATCCCCCATGGTGGAGGCGGTGCCTAATGGAAGGTGATTGTACCATGGGGGCAAATTTACCCCTTGCTGTTCTCGTGATAGTGAGTGAATTCTCATGAGATCTGGTTGTTTAAGTTGTTTAAAAACATGTAGCACGTCCCCCCTTCTCTCTCTCTCACCTGCTCCATCATGTGAAGATGTGCCTGCTTCCCCTTTACCTTCTACCATGATTGAAAGTTTCCTGAAGCTTCCCCAGCCATGCTACCAGTACAGCTGGCAGAACCATGAGCCAATTAAACCTCTTTACTTTATAAATTACCCAGTCTCAGGTAGTTCTTTGCAGCAGCATGAGAATGGACTATTACAGTGAATCTATTCTGATACTATAAATTCCAATCCAACAGTACAGAGCTTATTCTGGTTTCTCAATTTGCATATTGCAAACTCCCTCTCCAATACTCATTATGCTTAATATATTTACTTTTTGACTAATTCCGCTTTATATGTTCCCTATACTCTCATTACTGCTGTCTCTCTTTCCCCTACATGATTGTTCTTTTTATCCTAATCTGGCTTCTGCACCTGTTGCTGGGCTGCTGCTAGTATAAACCTGTGTAAATACCCTTTGCATCCTGCCCATTATCCAACACTCTGCCTTGGGTCTTTCTGCTGTATGGAAACCATCTATAACTCAACCATGCTCTGATATCCTATGCCAGGTTCCACATGAATGCTTTCCTGATCCCACATTTACTCTGATACCATTATAAATACGGAGAATCTCATGGATTTCTTCTGTTATAATGTTACGGCAATGATCTTTGTAAATGCTCTCTGGGAAAGTTTTTGTGGATGCTGTTTGGGAAAGAGACACCAAAAGAGTTTCATTATTCTGAATTTGTGGCTTGAATTTGGGAAGAATTGATAGAAGAGACAAGATATGAACACAAGCCATTAAAAAGGGTTATAGTTTCAGGCTAGAGTGAAAATAAACAGAGAAGCAAAAACTGATAATTAGAAATTCTAGCTTATTCAGAATAGACAAAATTAAAAACAGTTTTCAATGCATAGAAAAGTACACAATGTTAATAGTTCTCAAGTGAGATTATTTTGACACTATAAAGAACGTCTGCACTCTGCGAACCAATTAACTTGTTTTAGGGTAGACTATGTACTCAAAAATCAGTTTGTCATGTTACCATCTGTGTAACATGTTGCATGAAAGGATTTAAAAGATTTTCCCCGGTATATAAATAAAACATGAGGCACCCAACAATGGCCAAAATTGTAAATGTTTTATTGCTTTTTCTCATACTCATTTTTTGAAAGTCTACCTCCAAACTTTCTACAACATACTATACCAAAAAAGTTGTCTTTTATATTTTATAATGTGTTGACACAACCAGACAGTTTTAAATTGGCATATTCCCTTTATTTTCTTTCATACACATGCTCCCATAGTCAGGCATGACTTTTCAGATATGCCTTAAAGTGTTAAATATGAAAATGATACTAATGCATCCCAAATCCTACATATTCTTTTCCGCATATTAAATGATGGCCAGTTTATATTCTTTGTAATAAAAGAAGTCCATGTATATATTAAACCTATACTTGATGACTGAGTATTTTGTCATGCATAGATATGGTATTTAAATGTTTTTCCAAGTAGTGTAAGTAGAATTATTAAATTTTCATCATAATCAGCATTATAACAAGTAAATATATTTATAAGAGGAAATACTTGTTAAAAGTAACCAGATATTATACTTTGTTTCAGTTGAGCTTTTAATTGATGTAATTATAAATTCCTGCTTATTATATCATTTTTGTGAAAGTGAGAACTTACTTATTATAAAATCTACTAAAGGTAATTAAGGAAATTTAAATTGATTAGGCTTTGTGTGAGAAAATCAACCTAACTCTTGTATAAATGAAATTATTATTTTCACGTTCTTTTTTTATTTTTTAAAATTTTATTATTATTATTTTTTAAGTTTTAGGGTACATGTGCACAACGTGCAGGTTTGTTACATATGTATACATGTGCCATGTTGCTGTGCTGCACCCATTAACTCGTCATTTAGCATTAGGTATATCTCCTAATGCTATCCCTCCCCCCTTCCCCCACCCCACAACAGTCCCCGGTGTGTGATGTTCCCCTTCCTGTGTCCATGTGTTCTCATTGTTCAATTCCCACCTCTGAGTGAGAAAATGCAGTGTTTGGTTTTTTTGTCCTTGCGATAGCTTGCAGAGAATGATGGTTTCCAGCTTCATCCATGTCCCTACGAAGGACATGAACTCATCATTTTTTATGGCTGCATAGTATTCCATGGTGTATAAGTGCTACATTTTCTTAATCCAGTCTATCATTGTTGGACATTTGGGTTGGTTCCAAGTCTTCGCTATTGTGAATAATGCCGCAATAAAAATATGTGTGCATGTGTCTTTATAGCAGCTTGATTTATAATCCTTTGGGTATATACCCAGTAATGGGATGGCTGGGTCAAATGGTATTTCTAGTTCTAGATCCCTGAGGGATCGCCACACTGATTTCCACAATGGTTGAACTAGTTTACAGCCCCACCAGCAGTGTAAAAGTGTTCCTATATCTCCACATCCTCTCCAGCACCTGTTGTTTCCTGACTTTTTAATGATCGCCATTCTAACTGGTGTGAGATGGTATCTCATTGTGGTTTTGATTTGCATTTCTCTGATGGCCAGTGATGGTGAGCATTTTTTCATGTGTTTTTTGGCTGCATAAATGTCTTCTTTTGAGAAGTGTCTGTTCATGTCTTTCGCCCACTTTTTGATGGGGTTGTTTGTTTTTTTCTTGTAAATTTGTTGGAGTTCATTGTAGATTCTGGGTATTAGCCCTTTGTCAGATGAGTAGGTTGCGAAAATTTTCTCCCATTTTGTAGGTTGCCTGTTCACTCTGATGGTAGTTTCTTTTGCTGTGCAGAAGCTCTTTAGTTTAATTAGATCCCATTTGTCAATTTTGGCTTTTGTTGCCACTGCTTTTGGTGTTTTAGACACGAAGTCCTTGCCCATGCCTATGTCCTGAATGGTAATGCCTAGGTTTTCTTCTAGGGTTTTGATGGTTTTAGGTCTAACATTTAAGTCTTTAATCCATCTTGAGTTAATTTTTGTATAAGGTGTAAGGAAGGGATCCAGTTTCAGCTTTCTACATATGGCCAGCCAGTTTTCCCAGCACCCTTTATTAAATAGGGTATCCTTTCCCCATTTCTTGTTTTTGTCAGGTTTGTCAAAGATCAGATGGTTGTAGATATGCGACATTATTTCTGAGAGCTCTGTTCTGTTCCATTGGTCTATATCTCTGTTTTGGTACAAGTACCATGCTGTTTTGGTTACTGTAGCCTTGTAGTATAGTTTGAAGTCAGGTAGTGTAATGCCTCCAGCTTTGTTCTGCTGGCTTAGGATTGACTTGGTGATGCGGGCTCTCTTTTGGTTCCATATGAACTTTAAAGTAGTTTTTTCCAATTCTGTGAAGAAAGTCATTGGTAGCTTGATGGGGATGGCATTGAATCTGTAAATTACCTTGGGCAGTATGGCCATTTTCACAATATTGATTCTTCCTACCCATGAGCATGGAATGTTCTTCCATTTGTTTGTATCCTCTTTTATTTCCTTGAGCAGTGGTTTGTAGTTCTCCTTGAAGAGGTCCTTCACATCCCTTGTAAGTTGGATTCCTAGGTATTTTATTCTCTTTGAAGCAATTGTGAATGGGAGTTCACTCATGATTTGGCTCTCTGTTTGCCTGTTATTGGTGTATAAGAATGCTTGTGATTTTTGCACATTGATTTTGTATCCTGAGACTTTGCTGAAGTTGCTTATCAGCTTAAGGAGATTTTGGGCTGAGACCATGCGGTTTTCTCAATATACAATCATGTCATCTGCAAACAGGGACAATTAGACTTCCTCTTTTCCTTATTGAATACCCTTTATTTCCTTCTCCTGCCTGATTGCCCTGGCCAGAACTTCCAAAACAGTGTTGAATAGGAGTGGTGAGAGAGGGCATCCCTGTCTTGTGTCAGTTTTCAAAGGGAATGCTTCCAGTTTTTGCCCATTCAGTGTGATATTGGCTGTGGGTTTGTCATAGATAGCTCTTATTATTTTGAGATACATCCCATCAATAGCTAATTTACTGAGAGTTTTTAGAATGAAGCGTTCTTGAATTTTGTCAAAGACCTTTTCTGCATCTATCGAGATAATCATGTGGTTTTTGTCTTTGGTTCTGTTTATATGCTGGATTACATTTATTGATTTGCGTATGTTGAATCAGCCTTGCATCCCAGGGATGAAGCCCACTTGATCATGGTGGATAAGCTTTTTGATGTGCTGCTGGATTTGGTTTGCCAGTATTTTACTGAGGATTTTTGCATCAATGTTCATCAAGGATATTGATCTAAAATTCTCTTTTTTGGTTGTGTCTCTGCCAGGCTTTGGTATCAGGATGATGCTGGCCTCATAAAATGAGTTAGGGAGGATTCCCTCTTTTTCTATTGATTGGAATAGTTTCAGAAGGAATGGAACCAGCTCCTCCTTGTACCTCTGGTAGAATTCGGCTGTGAATCCATCTGGTCCTGGATTTTTTTCATTGGTAAGCTATTGATTATTGCCTCAATTTCAGCTCCTGTTATTGGTCTATTCAGAGATTCAACTTCTTCCTGGTTTAGTCTTGGGAGGATGTATGTGTCGAGGAATTTATCCATTTCTTCTAGATTTTCTAGTTTATTTGCATAGAGGTGTTTATAGTATTCTGTGATGGTAGTTTGTATTTCTGTGGGATTAGTGGTGATATCCCCTTTATCATTTGGTATTGCGTCTATTTGATTCTTCTCTCTGTTCTTCTTTATTAGTCTTGCTAGCAGTCTATCAATTTTGTTGATCTTTTCAAAAAAACAGCTCCTGGGTTCATTAATTTTTTGAAGGTTTTTTTGTGTCTCTATTTCCTTCAGTTCTGCTCTGATCTTAGTTATTTTTTGCCTTCTGCTAGCTTTTCAATGTGTTTGCTCTTGCTTCTCTAGTTCTTTTAATTGTGATGTTAGGGTGTCAATTTTGGATCTTTCCTGCTTTCTCTTGTGGGCATTTAGTGCTATAAATTTCCCTCTACACACTGCTTTGAATGTGTCCCAGAGATTCTGGTATGTTGTGTCTTGGTTCTCTTTGCTTTCAAAGAACATCTTTATTTCTGCCTTCATTTTGTTATGTACCCAGTAGTCATTCAGGAGCAGATTGTTCAGTTTCCATGTAGTTGAGTGGTTTTGAGTGAGTTTCTTAATCCTGAGTTGTGGTTTGATTGCACTGTGGTTTGAGAGACAGTTTGTTATAATTTCCATTCCTTTACATTTATTGAGGAGTGCTTTACTTCCAACTATGTGGTCAATTTTGTAATAGGTGTGGTGTGGTGCTGAAAAGAATGTATATTCTGTTGATTTGGGGTGGAGAGTTCTGTAGATGTCTATTAGGTCTGCTTGGCGCAGAGCTGAGTTCAGTTCCTGAGTATCCTTGTTAACTTTCTGTCTCGTTGATCTGTCTAATGTTGACAGTGGGGTGTTAAAATCTCCCATTATTATTGTGTGGGAGTCTAAGTCTCCTTGTAGGTCACTAAGGTTTGCTTCATGAATCTGGGTGCTCCTGCATTGGGTGCATATATATTTAGGATAGTTAGCTCTTCTTGTTGGATTGATCCCTTTACCATTATGTAATGGCCTTCTTTGTCTCTTTTGATCTTTGTTGGTTTAAAGTCTGTTTTATCAGAGACTAGGATTGCAACCCCTGCCTTTTTTGTTTTCCATTTGCTTGGTAGATCTTCCTCCATCTCTTTATTTTGAGCCTCTGTGTGTCTCTGCATGTAAGATGGGTTTCCTGAATACAGCACACTGATGGGTCTTGACTCTTTACCCAATTTGCCATTCTGTGTCTTTTAATTGGAGCTTTTAGCCCATTTACATTCAAAGTTAATATCGTTATGTGTGAATCTGATCCTGTCATTATGATGTCAGTTGGCTATTTTGCTCGTTAGTTGATGCAGTTTCTTCCTAACCTCTATGGTCTTTTCAATTTGGCATGTTTTTGCAGTGGCTGGTACTGGTTGTTCCTTTCCATGTTTAGCGCTTCCTTCAGGAGCTCTTTTAGGGCAGGCCTGGTGGTGACAAAATCTCTCAGCATTTGCTTGTCTGTAAAGTATTTTATTTCTCTTTCACTTATGAAGCTTAGTTTGGCTGGATATGAAATTGTGGGTGGAAAATTATTTTCTTTAAGAATGTTGAATATTGTTCCCCACTCTCTTCTGGCTTGTAGAGTTTCTGCCGAGATATCAGCTGTTAGTCTGACAGGCTTCCCTTTGTGGGTAACCCGACCTTTCTCTCTGGCTGCCCTTAACATTTTTTCCTTCATTTCAACTTTGGTGAATCAGACAATTATGTGTCTTGGAGTTGCTCTTCTTGAGGAGTATCTTTGTGGATTTCTCTGTATTTCCTGAATTTGAATGTTGGCCTGCCTTGCTAGATTGGGGAAGTTCTCCTGGATAATATCCTGCAGAGTGTTTTCCAACGTGGTTCCATTCTCCCTGTCACTTTCAGGTACACCAATCAGACGTAGACTTGGTCTTTTCACATAGTCCCACATTTCTTGGAGGCTTTGTTCATTTCTTTTCAGTCTTTTTTCTCTAAACTTCTCTTCTCTCTTCATTTCATTCATTTCATCTTCCATCACTGATACCCTTCCTTCCAGCTGATCGCATCGGCTACTGATGCTTCTACATTCGTCACGTAGTTCTCGTGCCTTGGTTTTCAGCTCCATCAGCTCCTTTAAGGACTTCTCTGCATTTGTTATTCTAGTTATCCATTTGTCTAATTTTTTTTCAAAGCTTTGAACTTGTTTGCCATTGGTTCGAATATCCTCCTGTAGCTCGGAGTAGTTTGATCATCTGAAGCCTTCTTCTCTCAACTCATCAGTCATTCTCCGTCCAGCTTCACATTATTTTTTAAAACTGATAAGAGCAGGCAGAAGAAATAACATTGTTTCTAAGCCGAAATTATTGTCAGCTTACACAAGGCTTTTTTTTACCACATTAATATATCAAATATAAATCTCATTTTTTTGAGAATACTGAAATTTACTTTGTATTCTTCTCTTTCTAACAACTTGCACTACATTGCCACCTGCTGTGAAGCCTAATAACCAAAACCATTACAAATTTAGCTAAATTATTTTTCTCCTTAAGTAAGTTTTATCAAGTGTCTGAAGCTTATTTTAAGCAAGCCAACAAATGTAGAACATTTGGCATGAAGTATTTCTAGAAAGTTTTACAGTTCTCTCATATCGGAAATGCTTTTCTAGTCTTTATAAGCTAATGAAGAACAGCTTCCTTTGATAAACAGACATTACTGTGTAGTTCTATAAGTGAAGATATATCAATATGTTTGCTGAGAAAGTATTTATGATTCAAAACACACTTTATGCTTATCAAACTCTTATGTAGATTAGCACATTCAGAAACAGTTTTTAGCTGACTTACTCTCAACATATTGTGTGTTGCTTTTTCTGTAGCACCTGTTGAGTGAGATTGAGGGTTCAGCTAGTGTCATAACTTTAAGCACCATTAAGTTCGTGATGTCAGTACGTGAAGCATAGTTTTACATCTGAATTTTCCATCATTTGTATATTTCTATGGGCCTTTCTTATAGTGTGAAAGAAGAGAAAGAGAAATCATGTACTACGAAGCATTAGATTTTTCATAGTCATGAAACTCTTCTTCTCAAATCAAAAGTAATTTTCCCCATTCTTAATTCCATTCTTTCATTCATTTGTTCTATTTTGTACAGTTTGTTCAAATTATGAACACTTTTCTTAAAAGCTAGAGGCTTTGCCATACAAAACCAGTTTCAAAAGTTTTTGGGAGACATTTACACATTTTCTCCCCATAGATGGGAATGTGCCTGTTTGAAATAGATGTTATTACAGTGTGTGAAAATGGCTTTACAACCAATTAATTTCCAAATATTTCCTGACATAACAGAGAATGTGCCACAGATACAGAAAAAGTACAAAAGATCTTTGTAAGAAATGAATTACTTCAGGATAGAAAAGGCATTTTTAAAATTTGCATGCTCATTATGAGAACTAGAAGTCTCATTTTCCAGTGGCAGCTGTAAGTCAAAGTAAACTTAGCACAAAAGCTCCATAATAGTCACGGTTATTCCAGATCTCTAAGATCTTCCCTTTATTCCAGAGAGAAATGTATTGTTTTATTTCTGATGATTTAGGCTCATAATGACATACAAATAAAATGCATAGCTTAGAGGATGTTAAAAGAAAGTAAAGACTCAAGATGAAAAATAAAAAAGGTCAACTCTATAGAACATCTGTCTTGTTGACTGTCATCTAATAGATACTGTCCCACAATATCAGATTTCCATGGGGAAACATGAGGCTGGGGACAAATCAGGATCAGAGTTAGATTTGCTGAAAAACCAGAATTAGGAAAGAAATACAAAATTAGAGCAAGAGTTCTATAGCTACATGACATTCACCCTGGGAACTGAGAAAAGAGAGATCTTGGTGAAAACACTTCAGAAGGCTCAAATCCCAGTACATGAGGTTGAGTTAGGTTTGGCCCTCAGTTTACCCAGCAAAACCTTCAAAAGAAGTTTCAAAGGAAAAAGGAAAAAAAGGTAGTTTTTTTTCCTACCTTGAAAAAAAAAAGTAGTTTACTTGCAACGAAAGTTTGCAATAGAGTCCAGGCTTTAGGACTAGCTCACCAGATTGAAGAAAAAAGAAAAGCAACAGCCATTTAAATGAAAACCAAAATCCCCCAAACTCTCACGAGATTATCAAGGTTACAGGTATTATAGTTAATCTGATCTTGGTGATAAAAAAGCCAGTTATGTCACACCCATAAAGGCCATGGCATATCTTCAGATATAAGCATTGTGAAATTCAGAAAAGATTTGTTTTTATTAGGGAGTCAGCAATTTATGGGGAATATCAAGGTTTATCTTAGGGAGGGGTCAAAATTAGACAGAAAGACTCTGTTTTTATTAATTTTTTTGTTTTATTTGATGTAAAGAAGCAAAACTCATGTGATATGATAATTAGTTACCACAAGGGCTGCCAAGCAAGCTGACATGTTTACATCAGGTAATTAACCACAGTAACATAGTGTGATGGTTAATATTAAGTGTCAACTTGATTGGATTGAAGGATAGAAGGATGCAAAGTATTGTTTCTGGGTGTATCTGGGTGTTTCTGGGTGTTGCCAGAAGAGATTAACATTTGAGTCAGTGGACTGGGAGAGGAAGACCCACCCTCAGGAAGACCCACCCACAATGTGAATGGGCACCATCCAATTGGCTGCCAGTGTGGCTAGAAAAAGAAGGCAGAAGAAGGCAGAAGGACTAGACTGGCTGAGTCTTCTGGCCTTCATCTTTCTCCCATGCTGGATGCTTCCTGCCCTGGAACATCAGACTCCAAGTTCTTAGCTTTTGGACTCTTGGACTTACACCAGTGGTTTGCCAGGGGTTCTTGGGCTTTCAGACACAAACTGAAGGCTGCACTATTGGCTTCCCTATTTTAGAGGTTGGGACTTGGACTGGCTTCCTTGCTCCTCAGCTTGCAGATGGCCTATTGTGGTATTTCACTTTGTGATCATGTGAGTCAATTCTCGTTAATGAACTCCCCTTCATATATACATTTATCCTATTAGTTCTGTCCCTCTAGAGAATGCTGACTATTACACGTAATGAAGTCATTAAGGATCCTGCAGCATTTTAACTCACATTGTCTGTCTAAACCGTAAAACATGCTAGAAAGAAGTTAGAGAGCTAGAGCTCCCAGTGTGAGCGACGCACAAGACGGGTGATTTCTGCATTTCCATCTGAGGTACCATGTTCATCTCACTAGGGAGTGCCAGACAGTGGGCGCAGGTCAGTGGGTGAGTGCACCGTGCCCCAGCCGAAGCAGGGGTGAGGCATTGCCTCACTCGGGAAGTGCAAGGGGTCAGGGAGTTCCCTTTCTAGGAGTGACAGATGGCACCTGGAAAATCAGGCCACTCCCACCCGAATACTGTGCTTTTCCGATGGGCTTAGGAAACGGTGCACCAGGAGATTATAGCCCACACCTGGCTTAGAGGGTCCTATGCCCACAGAGTCTCGCTGATTGCTAGCGCAGCAGTCTGAGATCAAACAGCAAGGCAGCAGCGAGGCTGGGGGATGGGCGCCCGCCATTGCCCAGGCTCACTTAGGTAAACAAAGCAGCCGGGAATCTCGAACTGGGTGGAGCCCACCACAGCTCAAGGAGGCCTGCCTGCTTCTGTAGGCTCCACCTCTGGGGGCAGGGCACACACAAACAAAAAGACAGCAGTAACCTCTGCAGACTTAAATGTCCCTGTCTGAAAGCTTTGAGGAGAGCAGTGGTTCTCCCAGCACACAGCTGGAGATCTGTGAATGGGCAGACTGCCTCCTCAAGTGGGTCCCTGACCCCTGACCCCTGAGCAGCCTAACTGGGAGGCACCCCCCAGCAGGGGCAGACTGACACCTCACACGGCCTGCCGGGTACTCAAACAGACATGCAGCTGAGGGTCCTGTCTGTTAGAAGGAAAACTAAAAAACAGAAAGGACATCCACACCAAAAACCCATCTGTACATCACCATCATCAAAGACCAAAAGTAGATAAAACCACAAAGATGGGGATAAAACAGAGCAGAAAAACTGGAAACTCTAAAAAGCAGAGTGCCTCTCCTCCTCCAAAGGAATGCAGTTCCTCACCAGCAATGGAACAAAGCTGGATGGAGAATGACTTTGACGAGCTGAGAGAAGAAGGCTTCAGACGATCAAATTACTCTGAGCTATGGGAAGATATTCAAACCAAAGGCAAAGAAGTTGAAAACTTTGAAAAAAATTTAGAAGAATGTATAACTAGAATAACCAATACAGAGAAGTGCTTAAAAGAGCTGATGGAGCTGAAAACCAAGGCTCAAGAACTATGTGAAGAATGCAGAAGCCTCAGGAGCTGATGCGATCAAATGGAAGAAAGGGTATCAGCAATGGAAGATGAAATGAATGAAATGAAGTGAGAAGGGAAGTTTAGAGAAAAAAGAATAAAAAGAAATGAGCAAAGCCTCCAAGAAATGTGGGACTATGTGAAAAGACCAAATCTACGTCTGATTGGTGTACCTGAAAGTGACAGGGAGAATGGAAGCAAGTTGGAAAACACTCTGCAGGATATTATCCAGGAGAACTTCCCCAATCTAGCAAGGCAGGCCAACATTCAGATTCAGGAAATACAGAGAACACCGCAAAGATACTCCTTGAGAAGAGCAACTCCAAGACACATAATTGTCAGATTCACCAAAGTTGAAATGAAGGAAAAAATGTTAAGGGCAGCCAGAGAGAAAGGTTGGGTTACCCTCGAAGGGAAGCCCATCAGACTAACAGTGGATCTCTCGGCAGAATCCCTACAAATCAGAAGAGAGTGGGGGCCAATATTCAACATTCTTAAAGAAAAGAATTTTCCACCCACAATTTCATATCCAGCCAAACTGAGCTTCATAAGTGAAGGAGAAATAAAATACTTTACAGACAAGCAAATGCTGAGAGATTTTGTCACCACCAGGCCTGCCCCAAAAGAGCTCCTGAAGGAAGCGCTAAACATGGAAAAGCACAAACGGTACCAGCCGCTGCAAAACCATGCCAAAATGTAAAGACCATCAAGACTAGGAAGAGACTGCATCAACTAACGAGCAAAATAACCAGCTAACATCATAATGACAGGATCAAATTCACACATAACAATATTAACTTTAAATGTAAATGGACTAAATGCTCCAATTAAAAGATACAGACTGGCAAATTGGATAAAGACTCAAGACCCATCAGTGTGCTGTATTCAGGAAACCCATCTCACTTGCAGAGACACACATAGGCTCAAAATAAAAGGATGGAGGAAGATCTACCAAGCAAATGGAAAACAAAAAAAGGCAGGGGTTGCAATCCTAGTCTCTGATAAAACGGACTTTAAACCAATAAAGATCAAAAGAGACAAAGAAGACCATTACATAATGGTAAAGGAATCAATTCAACAAGAAGAGCTAACTATCCTAAATATATATGCACCCAATACAGGAGCACCCAGATTCATAAAGCAAGTCCTGAGTGACCTACAAAGAGACTTAGAATCCCATACATTAATAATGGGAGACTTTAACACCCCACTGTCAACATTAGACAGATCAACGAGACAGAAAGTCAAAAAGGATACCCAGGAATTGAACTCAGCTCTGCACCAAGCCGACATAATAGACATCTACAGAACTCTCCACCCCAAATCAACAGAATATACATTTTTTTCAGCACCACACCACACCTATTCCAAAATTGACCACATACTTGGAAGTAAAGCTCTCATCGGTAAATGTAAAAGAACAGAAATTATAACAAACTATCTCTCAGATCACAGTGCAATCAAGCTAGAACTCAGGAGTAAGAATCTCACTCAAAACTGCTCAACTACATGGAAACTGAACAACATGCTCCTGAATGACTACTGGGTACATAACGAAATGAAGGCAGAAATAAAGATGTTCTTTGAAACCAACGAGAACCAAGACACAACATACCAGAATCTCTGGGACACATTCAAAGCAGTGTGTAGAGGGAAATTTATAGCACTAAATGCCCACAAGAGAAAGCAGGAAAGATCTAAAATTGACACCCTAACATCACAATTAAAAGAACTAGAAAAGCAAGAGCAAACACACTGAAAAGCTAGCAGAAGGCAAGAAATAACTAAAATCAGAGCAGAACTGAAGGAAATAGAGACACAAAAAAACCTTCAAAAAATTAATGAATCCAGGAGCTGGTTTTTTGAAAAGATCAACAAAATTGATAGACCACTAGCAAGATTAATAAAGAAGGAGAGAGGAATCAAATAGATGCAATAAAAAATGATAAAGGGGATATCATCACCGATCCCACAGAAATACAAACTACCATCAGAGAATACTACAAGCACCTCTACGCAAATAAAGTAGAAAATCTAGAAGAAATGGATAATTTCCTCAACACATACACCATCCCAAGACTAAACCAGGAAGAAGTTGAATCTCTGAATAGACCAATAACAGGAGCTGAAATTGTGGCAATAATCAATAGCTTACCAACCAAAAAAAGTCCAGGACCAGATGGATTCACAGCCGAATTCTACCAGAGGTACAAGGAGGAACTGGTACCATTCCTTCTGAAACTATTCCAATCAATACAAAAAGAGGGAATCCTCCCTAACTAATTTTATGAGGCCAGCATCATCCTGATACCAAAGCCAGGCAGAGACACAACAAAAAAAGAGAATTTTAGACCAATATGCTTGATGAACATTGATGCAAAAATCCTCAATAAAATACTGGCAAACCGAATCCAGCAGCACATCAAAAAGCTTATCCACCATGATCAAGTGGGCTTCATCCCTGGGATGCAAGGTTGGTTCAATATACGCAAATCAATAAATGTAATCCAGCATGTAAACAGAACCAAAGACAAAAACCACATGATTATCTCAATAGATGCAGAAAAGGCCTTTGACAAAATTCAAGAACCCTTCATGCTAAAAACTCTCAATAAATTAGGTATTGATGGGACATATCTCAAAATAATAAGAGCTATCTATGACAAACCCACAGCCAATATCATACTGAATGGGCAAAAACTGGAAGCATTCCCCTTGAAAACTGGCACAAGACAGGGATGCCCTCTCTCACCACTTCTATTCAACATAGTGTTGGAAGTTCTGGCCAGGGCAATTAGGCAGGAGAAGGAAATAAAGGGTATTCAATTAGGAAAAGAGGAAGTCAAATTGTCCCTGTTTGCAGATGACATGATTGTATATCTAGAAAACCCCATTGTCTCAGCCCAAAATCTCCTTAAGCTGGTAAGCAACTTCAGCAAAGTCTCAGGATACAAAATCAATGTGCAAAAATCACAAGCATTCTTATACACCAATAACAGACAAACAGAGAGCCAAATCATGAGTGAACTCCCATTCACAATTGCTTCAAAGAGAATAAAATACCTAGGAATCCAACTTACAAGGGATGTGCAGGACCTCTTCAAGGAGAACTACAAACCACTGCTCAAGGAAATAAAAGAGGATACAAACAAATGGAAGAACATTCCATGCTCATGGGTAGGAAGAATCAATATCGTGAAAATGCCCATACTGCCCAAGGTAATTTACAGATTCAATGCCATCCCCATCAAGCTACCAATGACTTTCTTCACAGAATTGGAAAAAACGACTTTAAAGTTCATATGGAACCAAAAGAGAGCCTGCATCGCCAAATCAATCCTAAGCCAAAAGAACAAAGCTGGAGGCATCACACTACCTGACTTCAAACTATACTACAAGGTTACAGTAACCAAAACAGCATGGTACTGGTACCAAAACAGATATATAGATCAATGGAACAGAACAGAGGCCTCAGAAATAACGCTGCATATCTACAAATATCTGATCTTTGACAAACCTGAGAAAAACAAGAAATGGGGAAAGGATTCCCTATTTAATAAAGGGTGCTGGGAAAACTGGCTGGCCATATGTAGAAAGCTGAAACTGGATCCCTTCCTTACACCTTATACAAAAATCAATTCAAGATGGATTAAAGACTTAAATGTTAGACCTAAAACCATCAAAACCCTAGAGGAAAACCTAGGCAATACCATTCAGGACACAGGCATGGGCAAGGACTTCATGTCTAAAACACCAAAAGCAATGGCAACAAAAGCCAAAATTGACAAATGGGATCTAATTAAACTAAAGAGCTTCTGCACAGCAAAAGAAACTACCATCAGAGTGAACAGGCAACCTACAGAATGGGAGAAAATTTTCACAACCTACTCATCTGACAAAGGGCTAATATCCAGCATCTACAATGAACTCAAACAAATTTACAAGAAAAAAACAAACAACCCCATCAAAAAGTGGGCAAAGGACATGAACAGACACTTCTCAAAAGAAGACATTTATGCAGCCAAAAAACACATGAGAAAATGCTCACCATCACTGGCCATCAGAGAAATGCAAATCAAAACCACAATGAGATACCATCTCACACCAGTTAGAATGGCAATCATTAAAAAGTCAGGAAACAACAGGTGCTGGAGAGGATGTGGAGAAATAGGAACACTTTTACACTGTTGGTGGGAATGTAAACTAGTTCAACCCTTGTGCAAGTCAGTGTGGTGATTCCTCAGGGATCTAGAACTAGAAATACCATTTGACCCAGCCATCCCATTACTGCGTATATACCCAAAGGACTATAAATGATGCTGCTATAAAGACACATGCACACGTATGTTTATTGTGGCATTATTCACAATAGCAAAGACTTGGAACCAACCCAAATGTCCAACAATGATAGAGTGGATTAAGAAAATGTGGCACATATACCCTATGGAATACTACGCAGCCATAAAAAATGATGAGTTCATGTCCTTTGTAGGGACATGGATGAAATTGGAAATCATCATTCTCAGTAAACTATTGCAAGAACAAAAAACCAAACACCGCATATTCTCACTCATAGGTGGGAATTGAACAATGAGAACACATGGACACAGGAAGGGGAACATCACACTTTGGGGACTGTTGTGGGGTGGAGGGAGGGGGGAGGGATAGCATTGGGAGATATACCTAATGCTAGATGACGAGTTGGTGGGTGCAGCACACCAGCATGGCACATGTATACATATATAACTAACCTGAACATTGCGCACATGTACCATAAAACCTAAAGTATAATAATAAATAAATAAATAAATAAATAAATAAATAAATAAAATTACATCTCTGCCAAAAAAAAAAACAACAACAAAAAAAGAAGTTAGAGAATTCTTTAAACAAGAATGGGAGGCAAGAATAATACTGGTAGAATATAAAAGAAAGATTACTTTTGCACAATGAGTTTAGAACTTGAGTTTTTTTCGTAAGATCATGTATCAATTCTACAAGAAAACAAAACTACAAGAAATCTCAAGTGAATCAATATATGTAAATAAGAAGTATAAATTAGTTTGACTTTGTAACCTCAAATATATTCTAAGCTGCAGAAGTTTTATTACCTATATTTCCTTGTTAGTGAGTTCAATGGCATGGTTATGCAATGAATAATATTTATATAATATTCTCTTAAATGTTTGTTGAAATGTTTTTGAATAAACTTAGAGCTAAAGCAAGAACACATTATTTTGTCTCATTTTGACAGTAATTACATTATGTAACTTTCCCTTTGTACTTTTGTTTGTAGGGCATTTTTTGAACTATGAAATGACATTTTGTTACTTTTTGCTTTATCTATGGATTTTATAAATGGCAGATAAAATTATGTTTACCTTTATAGACTGCAGATAAGTTATTTTAATTATGTGAGTTTAGCAAGGTATATTTAACCAATTTTACAACTATTTTTATTTAGCAATGTTATAGAATGTAATATACTAAAACTAACATGCAAAAAAGAGAAAATATCCTTAATTTATCACACAGAGAGTTGCTTTCAGTTTGTTATCTATATACGTTATAATGTTATCTATATACATTATAGTATTTTTGATTTGTAGCTATGATTCTTCAATAATAAGAATATTTGACACATAATAAAAATTCTATTAACAGTTCACATTAGTTTTCTTATTTTAAAAGAAAATCTTTTATAGAAACTATAGAAAAATGATAGAGAAGTAAATACACATGACTTTATCTTATGTCTTTCAAGTTTATTTACTAGCAAGTATAAAATATTAATAAGTAGTACCAGAAAGTGCACTAATTTCACCAAACTTTAAAAGGTACTGATATGGTTTGGCTGTGTCCCTACCCAAATCTCATCTTAAATTGTGGCTCCCACAATCCCCACGTGAATCATGGGGTGGGTCTTTCTGGTGCTATTCTCGTGGTAGTGAATAAGTCTCATGAGATCTCATGGTTTTATACGGGGGAATTTCCCTGCACAAGCTCTCTGTTTGCCTGCTGCCAACCATGTAAGATGTAACTTGCTCCTCCTTGCCTTCCACCATGATTGTGAGGCCTCCCCAGCCATGTGGAACTATTAGTCCATTAAACCTCTTTTCTGCATAAATTACCGAGTCTTGGGTATATCTTTATTAGCAGCATGTAAATGGACTAATACAGGTACTATACTAGCCTGAACATTCTAACATAATTAAGCAATTAAGCAATTTATGTTTTTTGTTTCTGACTAGAACTATATTTTATGTAACACTTAATTTTTAGCACAATTTTTTAACCTTGCTTTGTCATTCAGGTGTATCTTATTATTTTCCTTTATTCCAATGTTACAATCTCCAAAATTATCAGAAGCATGTATTTGAGAGCACCTGTCAAAATTCTATAGCTTACTATAAACCAGCTTTTGAAAAGGATTAAAACAAGAAAACAATTGTCTGTGAATAGCAAAATGTCCAGGGTAGTTACAGATATAAATACAATTGACAAAGAAATTTAGTTATCTCCATCCTTTACAATAACTTAACAACCTTAATTATGATTGATAACATATACTCACACATTATAATTTTAGAAATCCCATGCAATTTTGGAACATATATTAGCATTATTCACAAAAATATAACCTAAAGAAGATTGAACATCATTTTGGCAATCCCATATACCTAAATATGTCAAATAATTCTGTTTACCTCTTTTCTGGATGTTTCAGGGGCCCTCTGATCCATCCAAAAAGCCAGTCATCAGGAAAGACAATTTTGAAATTGAAGTTTGATTTTGGAAAGCCTGTTAAATATGTTCAAAGTTTAAAACACTTGATATTATGAAATAGAATTTCAGATTACTGTAAATTACTTATTTTGCCAAAATGATGACTCAGAAATTTAAAAATTGTATAACCCCTTACAATTTTGCTAAAGAGCAGAGTAGTGCTTTAAGAATACCTTGTTGTGCTTTTCTTTTAATGCTCAATTTACAGAATAACCATATAATACCCCCTTTGAATGTAGTCAATATGTTCACATAGAGAATTTCTATTTCAAGATTAATTTTTAGAAACCTTCCACCACTTGTTTGAACTTTCAGCTTTGTCTTACATAATTTAAAACAATTTTTTAACCCTAGGCAAAAAACAACTAGAGAGAGCAAAACCAAATTTCATGGGCAGACAAATTTATATAACAAAGTGTGACTATGAATCTCCAAATATTAGCAGGTGGGAACAAAGCATCAACCTCAAAACCTGAGCATTATTGGCCGCTGTGTTGGAGAAAGCAAATGGAAGAAATCAGATTTCTAATAGATATGAGAACAAACAAATTCAAAGTAGCCAACAGGTATTCCCTAGAAAGTGTGGCAGACCAAAATGAGAATAGCAGCTAAAATAGGAGAGCTTTTACCCACTCTAACAGTGAGTCTGTGTAAGGAACACATGGTAAGGCCTAAAACAGTTATGAAAGCCTAGCCCATGTAAACTTTCAAAACATGCCAGCTTCATATCCAGACATAGCCTCACATTGAAAAGAAGTGGTCATAATTATTCACCCCCTCCCTTTGTCCATCCTTTTTGCTATGTCATTTTTCAATGCTCTCCAACTCAGGGAAGGGATGCTCTGCCCATTGCTTGATTCATCCATATCTCTTGCTTTGGCCAGTGAGCTGTTTGCTGGAAAAGTGCTTGTGGTATATTTCTGCTTTTATTTGTCTTTCTCAATCATAGCTATAAGAAGATGTCCAGGGTTGCCTGATGGAAGATAAGACACACGCAGAGAAGATACAAGTTGCTTCAGTCATCCCAGCTAAGGTCATCCTCAACCAGCCAACAATAGAGACTGCATAGCTAATATCATCAGAGATTCCTAGTTGATGAGCCCAGTAACATGAGTTTAATGACACTTAGGCTTTGTGGTTGTTCTGTACACATTATTTTTGTAATAGCTGGTAAGTATGCTAAATAAAATTTAATTTAGATATTTAATCTTGTACATTATATTCTAAGTCTTTGGTAACTGAAATTCAGTATATGGTATACTGAATGGCTACATGTTCATTTCTTTCAAGCTTATTAGTTTTTTTCATTACTTCTTGTATTTCAGTGAGATAGGCACATTCTAATGTTTGGACTCTCAATCTTGTGGTCTAGCGAGAACCACAGTACTTAGTACTTCAGAGGTGACTTAGTACATCAGAGGCGACAAGGCCTTGAGATAATAATTGTCACATATTCAAATAGGCTTGCTTGTTAATTGAATCTTGCTCATTAATTTTAATTATAAATACATTGGTAACCTGGTATGTAATATATTGTATGATACAATAGGCAAAATAGAAATCACCTATGATCCCACAAGAAAATGGCAACAAAAAAACCTATAGAACATAAGACTATGAGCTATCACATAAAAGAAGCAATACAAAAATTCATTGTGAATGTGGAAGGTATAAATTCAACTGAGAAATGGAAATTATGTGAAATACATTACCTCAACCTAAAGCAAGTTTTTCTAACAAGAAATTATTTCCATAAAGACTCTGAGATGGTTCAAGGTAAGTAATAAGGATAGATAGTATCCTTTTCTTGTTGTCTCTTCCTTCCTATGTGGCCCTGGTGGAATGAAACTGGAACTTTTCATTGTTATCACCCATAATTGACTTATTCTTAGCTTCCCCCTGAGGGATCCCCTTCCACAATCTATACTGTAATTACCTGAAATAGTTGCAATAGCGCTAACTAGGGGCACCACCAGTCCCTCCTGCCGTATTCCCATAGATCATCAGGGATTACCACAGTTCACTGGTGATTTAATCTTTGCCTTATTTAAATTTCCTTTTTGCTTTCATTGTTCTCATTCCAATGCCTGTAATATACACTACAACACAGGGGAGGCGTGTTCATGCAGTGTGATCCTTTAGGTTCAGTTGCATTTCCTTTTCAGTTTCAATAAAGAAATATTCATAGGCCTGGAAGAGGCCTTGGTAGATTCTCTTCCATCCTCTTTTCTCTTGAGAGGGGTATATAATTACAGGGGATTTTCAGGCAAAAACACTATTAAGGAAATGAAAAAGACATTCTTAATTCAAGAATGAGCTATTATTAATCTATAAGGGCCTAAAACAGAATAAAATTACATATTTCAAAACAAGATTTTTATATCTTACGCTAAACTTTTATTTTTATTATGCTTAATTTTGTCATTGTCTTTAATTTCCATAATATAGTTTTACAACCTTTTTGCCTTTCTAGAATTAAATACAATAACTTTTTTATCCTCACATCTACCAGTAGAAATTTGCTTAACAAAAGTCAAGAAAGAAGACATATTCAGGTAAGAGATGAGTTTTTTTTTTATTTTAGTCAAATAATTAATCATCCTTAAGTATTTCTGCATGCTTTATCAAATAAAAATTATTTTATGGTTGGCAACATTTTCTTGTTGCCAATTATAAAATAAACCCAGTATGCATCTTAAAAAATAACAATCTTTTTATTGAAGGGTAGATTACAACATGCTGATTATTTCATAATAAATTGAAGGCGAACAAAGGAGAAAATGCAGTGCACTTGTAGTTTGAGAAGAAACTAATTTCTAATACTCATGGGTCACCTTATTCTGGCTGACATACAGTAGATGGCCCACAAGTGTTCAGTGATTGAACGAATGATTGTATGAATAAATATTATTCTTGAAAAAAATTAATCTCAATAATTACTTCCTGATCATACTGGATACTGTCAGGTATAGTTTCAGAAAATATTCTGTAATTTAATTAATAAAACTGGGAATTAGAAGAAAGAAAATTTGCTGCTAAAATACTGCCAAATATCCAGTTGCGTGGTATGAATTTGGTAGCTTCAATAAGGCCTTCTTATTTACTCTAAAAATTTCTAATATTTTACTTGTTCTATTAGCCACCTATTATCTGACGATGAGTGGCTGGAATTTCTCTGTTAAATCTTCATTCCCTTAGCCCTAGTTTTACAATGATATTTAAGTGCAATCATTCTTGCAGATATTAACAGGAACACCTAGTGCTTTTCTTAACAACAAATTTAATTAGGATTATTTAAGTGGGTTTCAAGATGGAGCAGTGGGGGAGAGAAGAAATCTAGGAATCATATTGAGTTGTTAACCAGTTATTTTTCTTGTGAACTAAGTTGCTAACTTTTAAAAAACATATAGTATTGGGAGGAGAGGAGAAAGATCGGGTGATGAGAAGATGATAACAACAGGAGCTGAGTGATTTGGGGAGAAGATAAAGCAGACAGAAAGGTCACACGCGTGAGGGAAGATGAGAGCCAAGGCCAAAATATGATGACTCTGTCCTTCATGCCAACCAAGATAGTACTTTTTAGATTATTTTCTGTGTTTGAAAACCAGAAAGCCTGCAAATTTATAAGACAGAGAAATCTGACTACTTAAGATTTGTGTGATAGATTCAAAGTAACCACCATGACTATTTTAATACATTCAGAAACAGGCTGGGCACAGTGGCTCATGCCTGTAGTCCCAGCACTTTGGGAGGCCGAGGCGGGCAGATGGCCTGAGGTCAGGAGTTTGAGACCAGCCTGGCCAACATGGCGAAACTCTGTCTCTATTAAAAATACGTAAATTAGCTGGGCGTGGTGGCATGTGCCTATAGTCCCAGTTACTCTGGAGGTTGAGGCAGGAGAATCGCTTAAACCCAGGAGGCAGAGGTTGCAGTGAGCCACAATCACACCACTGCACTACAGCCTGGGCAACAGAGTGAGACCCCATCTCAAAAAAAAAAAAAAAAAAAAGAAAAGCTCTCAAAATTAATACTTTTTTCCTAGCTAAAAATTTTAGTCAATTTATTGTGTTGAAGCTTCCTTTTTTTTTTAATTCCACATGTGTTTAAGATTAAATTGGCTTCTTGACAGACCTGTGCAGGATTTGTAAGGTTCATGGATTTCTTTTCCTGGTAATGTGTCTGCACTTTGTCCACTTTACGAAGGTGATGGTGCATTCTATTTTTAAGGGTTTTTTTTTTTTTTAAGTTTAGGAGACTCAATTAAATCCCTTGGTAACCTATTTCAAACTATCACAAACAGTTAATACCCTATTAATGTCTAATGTCTATTCATGGAGTCTTAAATCATTTTTAAATTTGATTCTTCTATTGTAAAATAGAAGCATTATTAAGAATAAAATAAATTTGAAATTACCAGCTAAAGATGACAACAAATATTTATACATCTCTCAAAACTTTCAGTTAGTGTATATTAAACTTACCATGAATATCAAGTGAGGATCTAAACAGGTATAAAGAAAAGAGTGAAAGGCACATTGTCGTAATGGGAAGAGCACTGGGTTTGGAGAAACACATTAGAAAGCAATGAGTTTAGTAACTTATATTTGTGTGAAGATGGGTAATTAAAATATACCTCATGTTGAGTTCCTATAAAAGGGTGCAGCAGTTCATGCCTAACAGAATTGGGGGTCCAAAAGGACATGACAACACAAATTTCAATATCTTCCATAACTAAAAACGGATATTTTATCATCCCGAGAAATAGGCAGAAAGTTCAGTTTTTAACCTTGTCTTGTGCCTTTTAACAGGTTCTTGCCATGGGTGACAAGGTAACAGGCAACCATTCAGATGTAACTGATTTCATTCTTGAAGGCTTCAGGGTCTGCCCAGAGTTCTACATTCTCCTCTTCTTCCTGTTCCTGCTGGTCTATAGCATGGTTCTTTTGGGGAACATTAGTGTGATGACAATCATTGTAACTGACTCCCAGCTGAACACACCAATGTATTTTTTTCTAGGCAACCTCTCCTTCATTGACGTCTCCTACTCCACTGTTATTGCTCCTAAAGCCATGGCCAACTTCCTGTCTGAAAAAAAGACAGTCTCTTTTGCAGGTTGTGTTGCCCAGTTATTCCTTTTTGCCCTGTTCATTGTAACAGAGGGGTTTATCCTGGCAGCCATGGCCTATGACCACTTCAGTGCCATCTGCAATCCTCTTCTTTACAGTGTTCACATGTCAAGATGCCTCTGCACTCAGTTGGTTGCTGGTTCTTATTTCTGTGGCTGGGTCAGTTCCATCCTCCAAGTCAGTGTAACATTCTCAGTTTCCTTCTGTGCTTCCAGAGTCATTGATCACTTCTACTGTGATTCTCATCAAATTGAAAAGATTTCCTGTTCTAATCTCTTTGTCAATAAGATGGTATCTCTGAGTTTGAGTGTCATCATTATTTTGCCTACAATTGTTGTTATTATAGTATCTTACATGTACATTGTATCCTCAGTCTTGAAGATCCCCTCCAGTGAAGGGAGAAAGAAAGCCTTTTCCACTTGCAGCTCCCATCTGGGTGTTGTAAGTTTGCTCTATGGGACTGTTTCCTTTGTGTACCTCACACCTCCAAGCAATCCTGAACTTCACAAAGTGGCTTCCGTATTTTACATATTGGTTACACCCATGTTAAACCCTCTGATCTACTCTCTAAGAAATAAAGATGTCAAAGAAGCTTTGAGAAAAATCCTGTGTAACAAAAAGGCTTTATCCTAATTCTACTTTCTTATGATTTCCTCATTAATGGGTCCATTGATTCTTTCATTTTGATTTGCTTTTAATATGGAGCCAAGCTTGAGTCACTTAAGATCCTTTAACATTGAACAAATAAAAGAGATTTAATAGGAGCAAACCTTGATACTTTCTTCAGCAATCCTTTCTATCGATTTTATCATATTTGGAAATCTGAAGTACTTAACAATTTACATTTAAAAGCATATGCTTGAATCAGGAAAATCATAGCAATGTGGAAACAAAATACTACTTGAAAAATATAAATACCCTCATTCATTAAAATACAACATCAATACAAGAGTTAATGGATGCTGGGCTTCATACCTTGGTGATGGGATCATCTGAGCAGTAAACCACCATGGCACACATAACAAACCCACACATCTGGCACATGTACTGCTGAACTTAAAAGTTGAAGAAAAATTAAATGTGATCATTTTGTCTTCCAAACATTTGTTGTATTGATGCTGTTTTGTTTTGTTTTGTTTTTGAGACGGAGTCTCCCTCTGTCGCCCAGGCTGGTGTGCAGTGGCGTGATCTCGGCTCACTGTAAGCTTCGCCTCCCAGGTTCATGCCATTCTCCTGCCTCAGCAGGAGTATGCTGGGACTACAGGCACCCGCCACCATGCCCTGGCTAATTGTTTGTATTTTTAGTAGAGAGGGGGTTTCACCGTGTTAGCCAGGATGGTCTTGATCTCCTGGCCTCGTGATCTGCCTACCTCGGCCTCCCAAAGTGCTGGGATTACAGTCGTGAGCCACCGCGCCCGGCCTCCGTATAAATGCTGTATTTTAATGAATGAGGGTATTTATATTATATGTGAAAGTATCAAGGTTTGCTGCTATTATATCTCTTTTATTTGTTCAATGGGATAAAATTGTAATGTTGATGGAAAGATGTAGAAGTAAGGGGATGTTGTAAAAATGTCATACTATTTCATGAATGTTTGCTTACTTCCATAATATCAGAATACATCAATTTAGTGAATCAATTTTTTGAAAGATCCCAGTGATCATAGGGAGTATGATTCAAATTCCTTTCAAAGTTTAAAAAAGGAGAAGTAGAATAGGGAGAGATGGGGAATAGTAGAACAGAAGTACCCTGGCATGTAACATAATCTTAATTTTAAAAAAAAGGCTTCTCAGTTCTTATGCATTCCAATTAGAAAGTTAGAAAAATTTCTTAACCAAAGACCACAATATCTTTTATCACAGTAAAGATCATTTTTATACTATTCCAAATGTGGTTCTCTATTTAAAAAATAGATTTTATTCATTTCTTACCATTATTTCCAATAAGTCAATTAATATTATATCGTCACCTTCTGTGTTTCAACTACAAACATCTCTTTTTCATTTGCTTTATTGAGTGTATTCCAGGTAGGTTTACATGTATGTAAAACATTGAAAATCACTTTGGCTAAAGTAAACAAGAGGGATATATTGGGTGTGTATGTGGAGCACACTAAATAAAGAGAAAAACAAGGGAAAAAATCTTGTAATTGTTTAGGAATTAAGGCATCTCAACGAATCAAGGAGCAACTGCTGAAGAGTCTGCTAGCAGAATCCAGTCTCACTGAGTATTACATGTGAACTCCATGCATTTTCAAACTTTTTTTTTCATTTGATGTAAATTTGAGTTCTGATAGAGAGTATCATGTAGACCCAGTTTTGGGTAGTAGCCTGCCCTTATACTAGAGGATGGCTAGACCCTTGATTATGACTTTATCTAATTAGAAGTCCGCAAAGCATAATGGCACACCTAATAAGTGGCTAAAATTTAAAAAACTGACAATGTTAAATACTGGTGAAAATGCAGAGCAATAGGAATGCTCATTCATTGCTGTTGAGGATGGAAAATAGTACAGCAGACAGTGTGGCATCTATGCAGCCAATTAACTGTACAAACCAGCATTTGTGCTTCTGTGTATTTACCTCACTGATTTGAAAACTTATGTTCACATAAAAACTGCACATGAAATATTTGTCTTTCTGTGTCCAGCTTGTTTCACTTAAGATAATAACGTCCAGTTATTAGTTGTTGCAAAAGACAGGATTTCATCATTTTTATGGCTGCATAGTATTCCATTGTATATATATACGACATTTTCTTTACCCAGTCATCCATTGATGGACTCAGGTTGATTCCAAATCTTTGCTATTGTGAATACTGCTGCAATAAACATACAAGTTCAATTATCTTTTTGATGTATTGATTTCTTTTCCTTTGGGTAGATACCCAGTAATGGTATTCCTGGATCAAACTGTAGTTCTATTTTTAGTTCTTTGAGAAACCTCTATACTGTTTTTCATAGAGGTTGTACTGATTTATACTCTTGCCAACAGCATATAAGTGTTCCCTGTTTTCTACATCCTTACTAACGACAGTTATTAATCATAAATGGATGCTAAAAATGTGTACACATGGATGTAAAGAGTGAAATGACAGAAAATGGAGACTCAGAAAGGTAATGGTGTGTGAGGGGAATGGATGATAAGAAATTACTTAGTGGGTACAATGTACTTCATTTGAGTGATAGATACCCTAAAGGCCCTGACTTGACCACTACACATGTAACAGAATTGCACTTGTACCACCCAAATGTGTATAAATAGAAACTGCATGTAAATGTTTACAGACTTAATCATAGTCACCCCAAACTGGAAGCAATCAAGATGTTCTTTGGTAGGTGAATGTATAAACAAACTGTGGTATATCTATACAATGGAATGCTATTTATTTATTTATTTTTCTTTCTCTTAAACAAATTTTTAAAAGAAATTGAATTTATAACTTTATTTCTTTTATTAATTTTCTTTTTTGAGACAGAGTCTCCAGCCCAGGTTGGAGTGCAATGGCTCAATCACAGCTCACTGCAGCCTTGACCTCCCACACTCAAGTGATCCTCCCACCTCAGACTCTCAAGTAGCTGGAACCACAGGGATGTGCCACCATGCTTGATTAATTTATTAAAAAACTTTTTGTATATAGGGGTCTTCTTATGTTTCCCAGTCTGGGCCTGACTCATGGGCTCAAGCAATCCTCCCACATTGGCCCCCCAAAGTGCTGGGATTATAGGTGTGAGCCATCACACCCAGCCTGGAATGCCATTTAGAAGTAAAAAGGGCTGGGCACGTTGGTTCACATCTGTAATCCCAGCACTTTGGGAGGCCCAGGTGGGTGGATCACCTGAGGTCAGGAGTTAGAGATCAATCTGACCAATATGGTGTAACCCCGTCTCTACTAAAAATATCAAAATGAGCTGAGCATGGTGGTGGGCACCTGTAATCCCAGCTACATGGAGGCTGAGGCAGGAGAATTGCTTGAACATGGGAGGTGGAGATTGCAGTGAGCCAAGATTGCTCCACTGCACTCCAGCCTGGACAACAAGAGCAAAATTCTGTCAAAAAAAAAAGAAAGAAAGAAAGAAAGAAAAGAAAAGAAAAAAAGAAGAAACTTTTAATTCATGTAAAGATATGAAGAAATCTTAAATGCATTTTACTAAGTGAATGTAGGATTACATTCATATGATATTCTGGAACAGGTAAAATTATAAGGAAGAAAAATAGGTAGGTAGTTTCCAGGGATTTGAGGTGGGAGTAGTGTTTGACTAGAGGAGCTTTAGGGGATTTTCAGGGTGGTGGATATAATCTATATGATATTACAGAGGCAGATACATGAAGCTATGCATTTGTCAAATCCCATTGAACCTTGTAGCACAGAGTGAACCTTATGTCTACAAATTTAAGAAACCAGGAGAGCAGGGGATCCTGGGGTGAAATGCAGACTGAAAAAAGAATCACACTGTACTATACATGTATGACATAATCTCACTGAAGAGGAATGGGGAGAAAGTGCTGTCCTAAGTAATTTTGGAAAACAGCTTTTTGGCTTGTAACTATGAGACTAAATATAAAAGCAATAGTTCATGAACATAGTACTCCAGTTGGTAACGTTGTTTCTCACAGGGAGACAGGTTTGTAATTGTGAAAGTTCTGTGTTTGTAGACTGAGATTGGATAAATAAATGAATATGTGGTGAATGCTGGAGACCTCCAGCTTTCTCACTGCTGGAATGAAAGTTTAAAAGCAAAGAAGATGAGAGTGAATCATGTAGTATAGGATTAGTACTGGAGACATCAGCAGGAATTCATCTTTAGATTATTATAAATATAGATGGAAATAATTATGTATATGTATATATATATATATGGGTTGGCATGTGTATTTTCTAGCTGTCTGTTGGGAGAGTGTACAGGCAATGACACTGCAATACTAACCAAAACATTTATCACCCCAGTTCTGTTTTCTGGCACCATTCCCCAATTAAAGTAACCAGGAATAATTGGAGAAGTGTCTGATTCTAGGGGTAGGGAAAGAAGCACCAGCTTAAACATCTTATAGTGCCAAAAAGTAAGGGAGTATCTATTGCTTATATAGAGTAGCGTACAGAAAGTGTGGGGAACAACTTGATAATGGAGAAACCTAGAAAACACTCTTTCACCCAGGTGTCAAGTTTAAAGTAAATAATCAGTGATAAGCTATGTTGATAATATATATTATATATTATACTTACTGATGTGATGTGATGAGAATGGCACTTCATCTCTGTTGTCTTCCTTCCCACACCCATGTTTCCACAGGAGGAAAACATCAGACAAAACTGAATTGAGGATATTCTATAAAATACCTCATAAGTGCTCCTCAAAACTGCCAAAATGATCAAAAACAAGAGAAGTCTGAGAAACTCTCAGAGACAAGTGGGCCCTCAGAGATATGAGAACTAAATTAATGTGGTGCTCTAGATGGAATTCTAGAAAAGAAAGAAAATATTAGGGGAAAAAGTTAGTAAAAAATGGAATCAATTGTGGGGTTTAGTTAGTAGTCATATACCATTATTGCTTCCTTGGTTGTGACAAATGTTCCATAGTAGTGTAAGATGTTAACAATTTGGGAAACTTAGAGGTTTGTAGGACCTCTATGTACTATCTTTACAGTTTTTCTGGAAATTTAAAATAATTCTAAAATTAAAAGTGCATTTAAATCAAAATTATGAGCATATTTTTAGGAAAAGGAAATGAACAGCAGGCAGGCTACATTAAAAATAAGTCCACTGCAGATGACTGGTAAGATGGCCAAATAGGAACAGCTTCGGTCTGCAGCTCCCAGCGAGATCAACGCAGAAGGCGGGTGATTTCTGCATTTCCAACTGAGGTACCCAGCTCATCTCATTGGGACTGGTTAGACAGTGGGTGCAGTCCACAGAGAGCAAGCTGAAGCAGGGTGGGGTGTCGCCTCACCTGGGAAGTGCAAGGGGTCAGGGAACTCCCTCCCCTAGCCAAGGGAAGCCATGAGGGACTGTGCCATGAGGAACAGTGCACTCCAGTCCAGATACTATGCTTTTCCCACGGTCTTCACAACCTGTACACCAGGAGATTCCCTTGGGTGCCTATACCACCAGGGCCCTAGGGCCCTGGGTTTTAAGAAGAAAACTGGGTGGCTATTTAAGTAGACACCGAGTTAGCTTCAGGAATTTTTTTTCATACCCTAGTGGCACCTGGAATGCCAGCAAGACAAAACTATTTCACTCCCCTGGAAAGGGGGCTGAAACCAGGGAGCCAAGTGGTCTTGCTCAGCAGATCCCACCCCCAAGGAGCATAGCAAGCTAAGATCCACTGGCTTGAAATTCTTGCTGCCAGCATAGCAATCTGAAGTTCACCTGGGATACTCAAGCTTGATGGGGGAGGGGCTCCCACCATTACCGAGGCTTAAGTAGGCAGTTTTCCCCTTACAGTGTAAACAAAGCCACCAGGAAGTTCGAACTGGGCAGAACCCACTGCAGATCAGCAAAGCTGCTGTAGCCAGACTGCCTCTCTAGATTCATCTCTGGGCAGGGCACAGTTGAAAACAAAAAACAAAAAACAAAACAAACAAACAAAAAAAAGCAGCCCCAGTCAGGGGCTTACAGATAAAACTCTCATCTCCCCAGGACAGGGCACCAGGGGAAGGGGCAGCTGTGGGTGCAGCTTCAGCACACTTAGAAGTTCCTGCCTGCCAGCTCTGAAGAGAGCAGCAGATTTCCCAGCACGGTGCTCAAGCTCTGCTAAGAGACAGAGTGCCTCCTCAAGTGAGACCCTGACCCCCATGCCTCCTGACTGGGAGACACCTCCCAGCAGGGGTTGACAGATGCCTCCTACAGGAGAGCTCCAGCTGGCATCTGGTAGGTGCCCCTCTGGGATGAAGATTCTAGGGAATGAACAGGCAGCAATCTTTGCTGTTCTACAACCTCCGCTGGTGAAACCCAGGCAAACAGGTCAGGAGTGGACCTCCAGCAAACTCCAGCTGACCTGCAGCAGAGGGGCCAGATTATTAGAAGGAAAACAAACAAACAGAAAGGAACAGCATCAACATCAACAAAAAGGACATCCACACAGAAACCCCATCCAAAGATCACCAACATAAAAGGCCATAGGTAGATAAATCCTTGAAGATAAGGAAAAAAGTGCACAAAGGCTGAAAATCCCCTAAACCAGAATGCCTCTTCTTCTCCAAAGGATTACAACTCCTCACCATGAAGGGAACAAAAGTGGATGAAGAATGAGTTTGACAAATGGACAGAAGTAGACTTCAGAAGCTGAGTAATAACAAACTCCTGCAAGCTAAAGGAGCATGTTCTAACCTAATGCAAGGAAGCTAAGAACCTTGAAAAAAGGTTAGAGGAATTGCTAACTAGAATAACCAGGTTACAGAAAAACATAAATGAGCTGATGGAGCTGAAAAACACAGCATAAGAACTTCATGAAGCATACACAATTGTTGATAGCTGAATTGATCAAGCGGAAGAAAGGATACCAGAGATTGAAGATCAACTTAATGAAATAAAGCATGAAGACAAAATTAGAGAAAAAAGAATGAAAAGGAATGAACAAAGCCTCCAAGAAATGTGAGGCTATGAAAAGACCAAACCCACATTTGAATAGTGTACCTGAAAGTGACGGGGAGAATGGGACTAAGTTGGAAAACACCCTTCAGTATATTATCCAGGAGAACTTCCCCAACCTAGCAAGACAGGCCAACATTCAAATTCAGGAAATACAGAGAACACCACAAAGATACTCCTTGAGGAGAGCAACCCCAAGACACATAATCATCAGACGCACCGAAGTTGAAATGAAGAAAAAATGTTAAGGGCTGCTAGAGAGAAAGGTCGAGTTACCCACAAAGGGAAGCCCATGAGACTAACAGTGGATCTCTCTGCAGAAACCCTACAAACCAGAAGAGAGTGAGGGCCAATATTCAACATTTTTAAAGAAAAGAATTTTCAACACAATTTCATATCCAGCTAAACTAAGCTTCAGAAGCAAAAAAGAAATAAAATCCTTAACAGACAAGCTAATGCTAAAAGATTTTATCACTGCCAGGCATGCCTTACAAGAGCTCCTGAAGGAAGCACTAAATATGTAAAGGAAAAACTGGTACCAGCCACTGCAAAAACATACCAAATTGTAAAGACCATCAACACTATGAAGAAACTGCATCAGCTACTGAGCAAAATAACCAGTTAGCTTCATAATGACACGATCAAATTAACACATAATAATATTAACCTTAAATGTAAATGGGCTAAATGCCCCAATTAAAAGACAGAGACTGGCAAATTGGAAAAAGAGTCAAGACCCATTGGTGTGCTGTATTCATGAGACCCATATGTGCAAAGACACACATAGGCTCAACATAAAGAGATGGTGGAAGATTTACCAAGCAAATGGAAAGCAAAAAAAAAAAAAAAAAAGCAGGGGTTGCAATCCTAGTCTCTGATAAAACAGACTTTAAGCCAACAAAGATAAAAAAAAGACAAGGGCATTACATAATGGTAAAGGGATCAGTGCAACAAGAAGAGCTAACTATACTACATATATATGCACCCAATACAGGAGCAACCAGAGTCATAAAGCAAGTTCTTAGAGACCTACAAAAAGACTTAGACTCCCACACAAAAACAGTGGGAGACTTTAACACCCCACTGTCAATATTAGACAGATCAACAAGACAGAAAATTAACAAGGATATTTAGGACTTGAACTCAGCTCTGGACCAAGCCAACTTAATAGATATCTACAGAACCCTCCAACCAAAATCAACAGAATATACATTCTTCTCAATACCACATTGCACTTATTCTAAAATTGACCACACAATTGCAAGTAAAACACTCCTCAACAAATGCAAAAGAATGGAAATTATAACAAACTGTCTCTCAGACTACAGTGCAATCAAATTAAAACTCGGGGTTAAGAAACTCACTCAAAACCACAAAACTACATGGAAACTGAACAACCTGTTCCTGAGTGACTACTGGGTAAATAATGAAATTAAGGCAGAAATAAATAAGTTATTTAAAACCAATGAGAACAAAGACACAATGTACCAGAATCTATGGGACACAGCTAAAGCAGTGTTCAGAGGGAAATTTATAGCACTAAATGCCCACAGGAGAATGCAGGAAAGATCTAAAATTGGAACCCTTACATCACAATTAAAAGAACTAGAGAAGCAAGAGCAAAAAAATTCAAAAGCTAGCAGAAGACAAAAAAATAACTAAGATCAGGGCAGAACTGAAAGAGACAGAGACATGAAAAACCCTTCAAAAAAATCAGTGAATCCAGGAGATGATTTTTTTTGAAAAGATTAACAAAATAGATAGGCCACTAGCCAGACTAATAAAGAAGAAAAGAGAGAAGAATCAAATAGACACAATAAAAAATGATAAAGGGGAGATCATCACCGATCCCACAGAAAACAGACAAACTACCATCAGAGAATACTATAAACACGTGTACGGAAATCAACTAGAAAATCTAGAAGAAATGCATAAATTCCTGGACACATACACCCTCCCAAGACTAAATCAGGAAGAAGTCAAATCCCTGAATAGACCAATAACAAGTTCTGAAATTAAGGCAGTAATTAATAGCCTACCAACCAAAATAAGCCCAGGACCAGGCAGATTCACAGCTAAATTCTTCCAGAGGTAAAAAGAGGAGCTGGTACCATTCCTTCTGAAACTATTCTGAACAATAGAAAAAGAGGGACTCCTCTCTAACTGACTTATGAAGCCAGCATCATCCCGATACCAAAACCTGGCAGAGACACAACAAAAAAAGAAAATTTCAGGCCAATATCCCTGATGAACATCGATGCAAAAATCCTCAATAAAATACTGGCAAACTGAATCCAGCAGTACATCAAAAAGCTTATCTGCCGTAATCAAGTTGGCTTCATCCCTGGGATGCAAGGCTGGTTCAACATATGCAAATCAATAAATGTAATCCATCACATAAACAGAACCAATGACAAAAACCACATGATTATCTCAGTTGATGCAGAAAAGGTCTTCAACAAAATTCAACAGTGCTTAATGCTAAAAACTCTCAATAAACTAGGTAGTGATGGAATGTATCTCAAAATAATAAGAGCTATTTATGACAAACCCACAGCCAATATCATACTGAATAGGCAGAAGGTGGAAGCATTCCCTTTGAAAACCAGCACAACACAAGAATGCCCTCTCTCACCACTCCTATTCAACATAGTATTGGAAATTCTGGCCAGGGCAATCAGGCAAGAGAAAGAAATAAAGGGTATTCAAATAGGAAGAGAGAAAGTCAAATTGTCTCTGTTTGCAGATGACATGATTGTATATTTAGAAAACCCCATTGTCTCAGCCCAGTATCTCCTTAAGCTGGTAAGCAGCTTCAGCAAAGTCTCAGGATACAGAATCAATGTGCAAAAATCACAAGCATTCCTCTACACTAATAATGGACAAACAGAGAGCCAAATCATGAGTGAACACCCATCCACAATTGCTACAAAGAGAATAAAATACCTAGGCATACAACTTACAAGGGATGTGAAAGACCTCTTCAAGGAGAACTAGAAACTACTGCTCAAGGAAATAAGAGAAGACACAAACAAATGGAAAAATATTCCATGCTCATGGATAGGAAGAATCAGTATTGTGAAAATGGCCATACTGCCCAAAGTAATTAATAGATTCAATGCTATCCCCATCAAGCTACCATTGACTTTCTTCACAGAATTAGAAAAAACCACTTTAAATTTCATGTGGAACCAAAAAAGAGCCCGTATAGCCAAGATAATCCTAAGCAAAAGGAACAAAGCTGAAGGCATCATGCTACCTGACTTCAAACCATACTACAAGGCTACAGTAAATGTAACAGCATGGTACTGGTACCAAAACAGATATATAGACCAATGGAATAGAACAGAGACCTCAGAAATAACACCACACATGTCCAGCCATCTGATGTTTGACAAATCTGACAAAAACAAGCAATGGGGAAGCATTCCCTATTTAATAAATGGTGTTGGGAAAACTGGCTAGCCACATGCAGAAAACTGAAACTGGACCTCTTCCTTACATCTTGCACAAATATTAACTCAAGATAGATTAAAGACTTAAACATCAGACTTAAAACAACAAAAAAACCTAGAGAAAACCTAGGCAATACCACTCAGGACATAGGCATGGGCAAAGACTTCATGACAAAAACAAAAGCAATGGCAACAAAAGCCAAAATTGACAAATGGGATCTAATTGAACTAAAGAGCTTTAAAGTAGTTTTTTCCAATTCTGTGAAGAAAGTCATTGGTAGCTTGATGGGGATGGCATTGAATCTATAAATTACCTTGGGCAGTATGGCCATTTTCACAATATTGATTCTTCCCACCCATGAGCATGGAATGTTCTTCCATTTGTTTGTATCCTCTTTTATTTCACTGAGCAGTGGTTTGTAGTTCTCCTTGAAGAGGTCTTTTATGTCCCTTGTAAGTTGGATTCCTAAGTATTTTATTCTCTTTGAAGCAATTGTGAATGGGAGTTCACTCATGATTTGGCTCTCTGTTTGTCTGTTATTGATGTATAAGAATGCTTGCGATTTTTGTACATTGATTTTGTATCCTGAGACTTTGCTGAAGTTGCTTATCAGCTTAAGGAGATTTTGGGCTGAGACAATGGGGTTTTCTCGATATACAATCATGTCATCTGCAAACAGGGACAATTTGACTTCCTCTTTTCCTAATTGAATACCCTTTATTTCCTATTCGTGCCTAATTGCCCTGGCCAGAACTTCCAACACTATGTTGAATAGGAGTGGTGAGAGAGGGCATCCCTGACTTGTGCCAGTTTTCAAAGGGAACGCTTCCAGTTTTTGCCCATTCAGTATGATATTGGCTGTGGGTTTGTCATAGATAGCTCTTATTATTTTGAGATATGTCCCATCAATACCTAATTTATTGAGAGTTTTTAGCATGAAGTTTTGTTGAATTTTGTCAAAGGCCTTTTCTGCATCTATTGAGATAATCATGTGGCTTTTGTCTTTGGTTCTGTTTATATGCTGATTTCATTTATTGATTTGCATATATTAAACCAGCCTTGCATCCCAGGGATGAAGCCCACTTGATCATGGTGGATAAGCTTTTTGATGTGCTGCTGGATTTGGTTTGCCAGTATTTTATTGAGGATTTTTGCATCAATGTTCATCAAGGATATTGGTCTAAAATTCTCTTTTTTTGTTGTGTCTCTGCCAGGCTTTGGTATCAGGATGATGCTGGCCTCATAAAATGAGTTAGGGAGGATTCCCTCTTTTTCTATTGATTGGAATAGTTTCAGAAGGAATGGTACCAGTTCCTCCTTGTACCTCTGATAGAATTCGGCTGTGAATCCATCTGGTCCTGGACTCTTTTTGGTTCATAAGCTATTGATTATTGCCACAATTTCAGCTCCTGTTATTGGTCTATTCAGAGATTCAACTTCCTGGTTTAGTCTTGGGATGGTGGATGTGTCGAGGAATTTATCCATTTCTTCTAGATTTTCTACTTTATTTGCGTAGAGGTATTTGTAGTATTTTCTGATGGTAGTTTGTATTTCTGTGAGATCAGTGGTGATATCCCCTTTATCATTTTTTATTGCATCTATTTGATTCTTCTCTCTTTTCATCTTTATTACTCTTGCTAGCGGTTGGAACCAAAAAAGAGCCTGCATTGCCAAGTCAATCCTAAACCAAAAGAGCAAAGCTGGAGGCATCACGCTACCTGACTTCAAACTATACTACAAGGCTACAGTAACCAAAACAGCATGGTACTGGTACCAAAACAGAGATATAGATCAATGGAACAGAACAGAGCCCTCAGAAATAACACCACATATCTACAAATATCTGATCTTTGACAAACCTGAGAAAAACAAGCAATGGGGAAAGGATTCCCTATTTAATAAATGGTGCTGGGAAAACTGGCTGGCCATATGTAGAAAGCTGAAACTGGATCCCTTCCTTACACCTTAGACAAAAATCAATTCAAGATGGATTAAAGACTTAAACTTTAGACCTAAAACCATAAAAACCCTAGAAGAGAACCTAGGCATTACCATTCAGGACATAGGCATGGGCAAGGACTTCATGTCTAAAACACCAAAAGCAATGGCAACAAAAGCCAAAATTGACAAATGGGATCTCATTAAACTAAAGAGCTCTGCACAGCAAAAGAAACTACCATCAGAGTGAACAGGCAACCTACAAAATGGGAGAAATTTTTTGCAACCTACTCATCTGACAAAAGGCTAATATCCAGAATCTACAATGAACTCAAACAAATTTACAAGAAAAAAACAAACAACCCCATCAAAAAGTGGGCAAAGGACATGGACAGACACTTCTCAAAAGAAGACATTTATGCAGCCAAAAAAACACATGAAAAAATGCTCATCATCACTGGCCATCAGAGAAATGCAAATCAAAACCACAATGAGATACCATCTCACACCAGTTAGAATGGCAATCATTAAAAAGTCAGGAAACAACAGGTGCTGGAGAGGATGTGGAGAAATAGGAACACTTTTACACTGTTGGTGGGACTGTAAACTAGTTCAACCCTTGTGGAAGTCAGTGTGGCGATTCCTCAGGGATCTAGAACTAGAAATACCATTTGACCCAGCCATCCCATTACTGGGTATATACCCAAAGGAGTATAAATCATGCTGCTATAAAGACACATGCACACGTATGTTTATTGTGGCATGATTCACAATAGCAAAGACTTGGAACCAACCCAAATGTCCAACAATGATAGACTGGATTAAGAAAATTTGGCACATATATACCGTGGAATATTGTGCAGCCATAAAAAATGATGAGTTCATGTCCTTTGTAGGGACATGGATGAAATTGGAAATCATCATTCTCAGTAAATTATCACAAGGAAAAAAACCCAAACACTGCATGTTCTCACTCATAGGTGGGAATTGAACAATGAGAACACATGGACACAGGAAGGGGAACATCACACTCTGGGGACTGTTGGGGGATGGAGGGAGCAGGGAGGGATAGCATTAGGAGATATACATAATGCTAAATGACGAGTTAATGAGTGCAGCATGCCAGCATGGCACATGTATACATATATAACTAACATGAACATTGTGCACATGTACCCTAAAACTTAAAGTATAATAATAATTAAAAAAAAAAAACTGAAGAGTTTCTGCACAGCAAAAGAAAGTATCATCAGAGTAAACAGACAACCTACAGAACGGGAGAAAATTTCTGCAATCTATCCATCTGACAAAGGGCTTTTTTAAGTTTCAACAAACAGCTAATATCCAGAATCTACACATAACTTAAACAAATGTACAAGAAAAAAACAAGCAATGCCATTAAAAATTGGGTGAAGGATATGAACAGACACTTCTCAAAAGAAGACATTTATGTGGCCAACAAACATATGAAAAAAAGCTCATCATCGCTGGTCATTAGAGAAGTGCAAATCAAAACCACAATGAAATACCATCTCATGCCAGTTAGAATGGTGATCATTAAAAAGTCAGGAAACAACAGATGCTGGAGAGGATGTGGTGAAATAGGAATGCTTTTACACTGTTTGTGGGAGTGTAAATTAATTCAACCATTGTGGAAGACAATGTGGTGATTCCTCAAGGATCTAGAACCAGAAATACCATTTGACCCAGCAATCCCATTACTGGGTATATACTCAAAAGATTATAAATCATTCGACTATAAGAACTCATGCACATGTATGTTTATTGCTGCACTATTCACGATAGCAAAGACTTGGAACAACCCAAATGCCCATTAATGATAGACTGGATAAAGAAAATACGGCACATATGCACCATGGAACACTATGCAGCCATAAAAAAGATGAGTTCATGTCCTTTGCAGGGACATGGATGAGGCTGGAAACCATCATTGTCAGCAAACACACACAGGAACAGAAAACCAAACACAGCATGTTCTCACTCATAAGTGTGAGTTGAAAAATGAGAACACATGGACACAGGGAGGGAAACATCACACACCAGAGCCTGTTAGGGGGTGAAGGGCTACGGGAGGGATAGCATTAGGAGAAATACCTAATGTAGATGAGGGGTTGATGGTTGCAGCAAACCATCATGGCATGTGTATACCTCCGTAACAAACCTGCACATTCTGCTCATGTATCCCAGAACTTAAAGTATAATTTAAAAAGTTATTGGTATTCATATACTTATAAAAGTTTTCATTAATATATGAAATTGTTTTAATGATTAAATTATGAAATTCCTGTAAAGTGCTTAAAAAATGCTTGGCCCAAATTAAGTTTAGAATACATTTAATAAATTATTTGGTTACTGCAGTTGTTGCAAGTTACTTCAAAAAATTTTTTTAAATAAGATGTATTAGTCATGGTTCTCTAGAGGAACAGGGTTAATAGGATAGATGCATATATGAAAGGAAGTTTATTAAGAAGTATTTACTCACATAATCACAAGGTGAAGTCCCACAATAGGCTGTTTGTAAACTGAGGAGCAAGAAAACCAGTCCGAGTCCTAAAATCTCAAAAGTAGGGAAGCTGACAGTGCAGCCTTCATTTCTGTGGCCAAAGGCCTGAGAGTGCTTGGCAAACCACTGGTGTAGGTTCAGGAGTCAAAAAGCTGAAGAACTTGGAATCCAATGTTCGAGGGCAGGAAGCATCCAGCACAGGAGAAAGATGGAGGCCAGAAGACTTAGCCAGAAGGAAGACTAGTCCTTCCATGTTCCTCTGCCTGCTTTTGTCCTAGCTTCGCATCGCTGGCAGCTGAATAGATGGTGCCCACCAGATTGAGGATGGCTCTGCCTCTCCCAGTCCACTGACTCAACTGTTAATCTCCTTTGGCAACACTCTCACAGACACACCCAGGAACAATAGTTTGCATCCTTCAATCCAATCATGTTGACACTCAATATTAACCATCACAAATGAACTATAAATTAATTCAATAAATTAAAAATGAATGAGCACTTATGCTGCACTCCAAATTATGTTAAGTGTTACTGAATCTTGCAAGTAATGCATTGCATTGTAAGGAGCTGAAAATTCAATTGTAAATGTAAATGACATTCATTAAATAATCAAAGCATAAATGGATGCTATCATATGTAGGGATAACTATAATAATATTTAAAAAGGGTACAGAGAAGTGATGCCAAGTTTGGCTACTGTAGCAAGACAATGGTAATTTTGGGGAGATATGAATGGAATCTTAAATATTCAGGATTTAGAACTAGATTCAAAGAGAATGTATCAGGTATAATTAAAATCAATGTGTTAAGCCTATACTGTGCAAGATGAATTGATGCAGTGAGACATCTCATCTGGTTTCATAGAGGTTACAATTTGGAGAGTAATAGAAAGCCCAATTTGCTAAATAGGAAATTGGGAAGTAACAAAATCTCTTTTTTAAATTTTATTTTATTATTATTATACTTTAAGTTTTAGGGTACATGTGCACAATGTGCAGATTTGTTACATATGTATACATGTGCCATGTTGGTGTGCTGCACCCATTAACTCATCATTTAGCATTAGGTATATCTCCTTAAGAAAGAAGTGACATGATTAAAATAGTGTTTGAGAAAGATAAATCTGGAAGCTTCAAAAGTAAATGCTGAGGAGAAAAAGGAAATCAGATAGGATTTTAAAAAAATAACGTTCAAGTTGAGTTGAGTGGGTACCGAATCTGGATTATCACTGTAGTAGTGAAAATATAGAAAAAAGGGGAAACCCGGGGTTAATTATGAAGCACTATATTTAAAATGTTATATGAGAAAGTAGAAAACATAGTGTTACCACTTACAGAAGTTTGATAACTAGCCTATTAATAAAAAAGCCTATTAATAAATGTCACCAGTAGGCAATTGTATTAGTCTATCCTCACACTGCTATAAAGATATACCTGAGATTGGGTAATTTATAAAGAAAGAGGTTTAATTGACTCACAGTTCTGTATGGTTGGAGAGGCATCAGGAAACTTACAATCATGGCAGAAGGTGAAGGGGAAGCAAGTACCTTCTTCACAAGGCGGCAGGAGAAAGAAATAGTGAGGGGGAAACTGCCACAGACTTTTAAACCATCAGATCTTGTGAGAAGTCACTCACTATCACAAGAACAGCATGGGGGGAACCACCCCATGATCCAATCACTCCCACCACTTCCCTCCCTCAACACACAAGGATTACAATTTGAGATGAGATTTGAGTGGAGAGCCAAACCGTATCAGCAATGCAGGTGTGTGTGTGTGTGTGTATGTGTGTGTGTGTGCATGTAAGCTTATCATGTATGGCCTTTATTGTGTTGAGGTACAGGTATATTTCTTCCCCACATGTTTTTATGAGAGTTTTTACTATATTATTAAAAGATGTTTGATTTTGTCAATTTTTTTTTCTGCATCTATTGAGATGATCATATGGTTTATGTTCTTCATTATGTTAACATAGTATATCATATTTATAGACTTGTGTTTGTGTGTTTGCACTCTGGGATAAATTTCACTTGATCAACTTCTATGGATTTATCTACAGAGGACATAACTTCTGATGATGCTGTTGTACTCACCTGTTCAACAGAAGAAATAGGGTTCCCATCGAGGAATGCAAGAAGTGGAAAGGCAGTGTAATGGATAAGCTGCTAATGTGGCCTGGATTTAGATTTTCTTCCCTCTTCCCAAACTGGCTGAACTACATCGTTCTTGGTAGTTTCTAATCCTTTTTTCTCAGAGTCAACCAGGAGACCTGGGTCTATGCTAATTGTCTTCCTGATAGCATGGCTTGGAAGTCGTCTAAACTGCAATCAATACTGTCAAGATAATCCAACAACTCAACCTTTCCCAAAAGATTGATGTTATCATTCAAAATGGAATACATCGTGGTCACTGGATCTTCTGAGGTCAGACTGGATGAGCCATTTAGCTGGACAGCACTAGACATGAAAGGGTTGCTGCCATCACTGCCTGAACTTAGGGATTCTCTAGCTGGTTCACTCTGCTCTCCACTCTGAATGGCAGGTGCATACTCATCTTCATTGTCATCTTCAATGATGACAATATCAGGGTACTGGCTACAATTGGAGGGATCAGATATAACATCCTGGAGATATATAAATATATATATATATATAAATATATGGATATGATATAATGTCCCAGTTTCTGGAATAACTGGGATATTTTCTTCCTTTGCATTATCATCAGTAACACTGTAAATAATGATGTCATCTGAAATCATCTCCCTTGGCTTTAAACCTTCAGTCCTACTGTGTGGAACTTTATGATGGTGATTATCAGTTGGTTCTTTGACTATATGCTGAAACAGATTCTTCTTTTGGGCTCCATTAGTGTTTAAAGTAGAGGCCTTTTATGTTTTAAACTCATAAGTTGGTTATTTTGAACCAATGCAACAGTAAACTGGACAATCTTTCGAATAACTTGTTCCTGTTGTGCATGCTTTGCTCGTAATTCTGACACCTCCTTCCAAAGGGACTGATTCTCACTTTTTAATTCAGAAAGCCTGTACTCAATAGTTTCCTGTTTTATTGGAACGTTCTGAGCACTACTTATAATTTTTTAAAAATTCTTCCTGAAGAATTTTTATTTTCTTCTGGTTTTGAATATGAAACCTTCCTTTTAATGTTCTCCAACAAGTCATCCTGTCTTTGTTTGAAGTAAGGATGCTGAAATTCTGCAGGACCATCTCTTTCCTGCTTTACAATTTCAGAGTTGATATGTACTACTTTACAGAAATCATACATATTCAGTTGCCTCACAAAGCTTGCCATGTTATTGTGCTCGAAATATTTGGGAAGAATTTCTTTTGCAAATCGTTGCTCATCCAAGACCAGAAAACTTTGGCCATTCTGGTTCCAGGTGATGAATTCGTTAGTGTGGGTTTTCTCCACAAGCGTCCACAGCTTGCTGAGGAAAGCAGGCAGTTCAGACTCTGCTTCCTTGTTAACAGGGGTGCAGAGATTCCAAATTCTACATCCAAATGCGGTGGTAGCATCGGCAGCAGCGACCAGAATCATTTATTAAAGATTCAGTTGTTGGACCAACTGGATGCCATTACTTTAGAAAGGTGAGTAACTGTCATCCTGGATATAATCTGTGCTATTCATTAGCGACAAATATATGAAACAATTACAGGTCCAAGTACAAGGGGTCAAAATGGAAATGTCAGCCACCACTGTAAAACCTATCAACTCACTCTCAACTTTTTTTTGCTGGATGCCTGCATGACATTTGTCCCTGCTGAATGAATATTCTTACTGCTTAACAGAGGGATAATTTTACTAGGGGAACACAACAATTGATAAAATGAGCTCTAAATTCAGTCTCCTTACTGAACACATTCATTTTGCTGAACCAATTGGGAGGTGAAGCTGGCTGGGCTTCTGGGTCAAGTGGGGACTTGGAGAACCTTTCTGTCTAGCTAAATGATTGTAAACACACCAATCAGCACTCTGTGTCTAGGTAAAGCTTTGTAAACACACCAATCAGCACTCTGTAAAAACGCACCAATCAGCACTCTGTGTCTAGCTAAAGGTTTGTAAAAGCATCAATCAGCACTGTGTAAAAACGGACCAATCAGCACTCTGAGAAATGGACCAATCAGCGCTCTGCAAAATGGACCAATCAGCAGGATGTGGGTGGGGCCAAATAAGGGGATAAAAGCAACCCGCTAGGGTCCTCTTCTACCCTGTGGAAACTGTTTTTTAGCTTAGCAACAAATCTGGCTGCTGCTCACTCTTTGGGTCCATACTGCCTTTATGAGCTGTAAAATTCACCACCAAGGTGTGCAGCTTTGCTCTTGAAGCGAGTGAGACTACAAACCCACTGGGAGGAAGAACAACCCCGGAGGTGCTGCCTTTATGAGCTGTAACACTCATTGCAAAGGTCTGCAGCTTCACTCCTTTTTTGGTTTTTTTCTTTCTTTTCTTTTTTTTTGTTTTTGTTTTTTAATTATTATTAGACTTTAAGTTCTAGGGTACATGTGCACAATGTGCAGTTTTGTTACATAGGTATATGTGTGCCATGTTGGTGTGCTGCACCCATTAACTCATCACTTACATTAGGTATATCTCCTAATGCTATCCATCCCCGTTCCCCGCCACCTCAGGACAGGCCCTGATGTGTGATGTTCCTCACCCTGTGTCCAAGTGTTGTCATTGTTCAATTCCCACCTATGAGTGAGAACGTGCAGTGTTTGGTTTTCTGTCCTTGCGATAGTTTGCTGAGAATGATGGTTTCCAGCTTCATCCATGTCCCATCAAAGAACATGAACTCATCCCTTTTTATGGCTGCATAGTATTCCATGGTGTATATGTGGCACATTTTCTTAATCCAGTCTATCATTGATGGACATTTGGGTTTGTTCCAAGTCAGCAAGACCACAAACCGACTGGGAGGAACAAACAACTCCAGACGCACCACCTTTATTAGCTGTGACACTGCGAAGGTCTGCAGCTTCACTCCTGAAGCCAGTGAGACCACAACCCACCGGGAGGAATGAACAACTCCAGACACACCACTTTTAAGAGCTTTTAAGAGCTGTAACTCACTTCTGAAGTCAGTGAGACCACAAACCCACCAGAAGGAAGAAACTCCGGACACATCTGAACATCTGAAGGAACAAACTCCGGACACACCATCTTTAAGAACTTTAACACTCACCAGAAGGAATCAACAGTTCTTTAAATTATTTTGAACTATATACAGGGACTGATGAGAAGTTACTAACTTAATACATGACACCTGAATAAACAACTTTAAAGCAATTAAAATTACAATATAAACCCAACTTTAGAGCCAGTTAATCATGTGGCCTTTGCTTGATGGATTAGAAGGCATTTGTTGGATTTTGCCCATATCATGGTCATGCTATTCTATCTTTCTTCTCAATTACTATTGAGAAAATATAGTTAAAAAGTCATCAAGGAGAGATTTGGGTGAATAGAATTCTGAAAGTAAATATGAAATTAACTTTATGACTAGGACTCAAAATTTTCCTACAAATGGCATTATGAACCACAACATTTCCTTTCATATCTATTTCTACTTGCTTATCAAAAACTGTGCTATAATGATAAATTGAAAATGCTGCTTTTTCATTGAAGAAATTAAAATTAAAAGATCCTTGTGATTTTTTCATAAAGAATGTCTTATATGTACTTTAAGTCCTCTTAGGCTTTTTAAAAAAATCTAGAATCTCTGAGGTCTTCATGGATCTTGCTTCTAGATCCTAGAAGTCTTATTAATTAATTGACTTGTGTTCTTCTCTCCCAGAGGTACTGTCTCCCAGAAGATATAGGAAATCTCAATACTGTAATTATATGAAAAAGTTATAGCAAAACCAAAGCCCTCATGGATAACTGCTGTTGATATTTTGGCAGTATTCAGAGATGCCAAAGAGCTCAAGACCTCTACTTGCATATCCATGGCAGTCTATCCTCTTGCCTTGAAACCATACAAGCTTCTGAGAATTCAGGATAGATAATATCCTGCGGATTGATTCCTCAGGTTCACTTTGCTTAACTATAGACTATTGTTCCTGGAATCACTTCAGTTTTGGCAGAACATGATTTGAAAAATTCACCTTGACTCTCTTCTAAAAAGGACTATAAAATTTTTCAGGATATCAACTACTGAAAAAAGGACTGTTTTTAAAATAGAGCAATGAGGCACATAAGCCACATTTATCTATGGGAAGAATCTAAAACTGTAATAATAAATGTGGATTTGTGGGGAATGATTCATTTTCTTTCAAAGTAATTATTTTTCAGTACTTATGACAGTCATTAATTAACTTTATGTTTATCCCTTCTAGAATTAAAACAATAAACAGAGGAAAACATTGGAACTCTGCTGATTGATTTTTAACAGAATCTGACAAGTTACTGAACAATATAAGGTAAAAGTAACTTTTAAAACATGTAAATTTTTGAAAAATAAGTCACAAACTGACTACTTGTTGTTGGCTTCTGCGGGAAGAACTCCCTTTTCCAGGTAAAAAATGTTATCAGCAATGCATTTATCAACATTTATAATGTTACAATGTTTATAACATTTATGATATAAATTTATTTTAATAAATTTGTTTTTTTACATTCTTCTCTGATTATGCATACTCATTATCATTCATTTTTTTCTATCTGATAAATATGTATTGAATTATTGTCATTCACTAGATTCAGAACATTATGTTGACAATACGCAGCAAACAAACTGAGTTTGATGTTAAGGATATTATTGTCAAGTGAGGAATAATTACTATTTAATAATATTAAATTATAATGTTGAAGTGAGTGTGGTGGAAATAAATCTTAGAAATTAAAATAATCTGTGTTTTGCCTCCAGATGAGAATAAAACGAAGATAAATTATATATATTATTTTTCAAAAAATGATTTTTCATGCTTACTTCAGTCAGCTTTCTTTCACTTCTTAAATATCTCGCACCTTTCCAGACCCTAAGTGCAATCTAATGTAAGCTCTTACTACTTTTTAATTATTTACATATTTAATTTTTGATAAAATGGGTGAATATTTTATTTTCAACATTTAATACAGTCTTAAATAATGATAACATCGTATGCAACTTTTCTTTTAATAATCTTTTTTCTCAAGCAAAATATTCCATTTCTCCAAGAGTTCTTCATCTCTCTAAACTTTTAACAGATTGATTCTTCCCCTCAACTGAGAATGTTTTGTCCAAAAACGACCATATATATTATTAATTTTCAACCCAATAAGCACTATTTGGTATGAATATGGGACTGAGCATTGAAAAGTATAATAAAAATAATGGCTAACATTTACTGATTACTTAGTTTACCATAAAAGGTGCTAAGTGATTTATATACATATGTCATTTTCTATTCCCAAGAAAACTTTGAGGACTGTTATTTCCACTTTATATATAAGAATACAGTAACATAGAGAGAGAGCATAAGTAACTTTTCCAAGGTCCCATTTAGAAAGTGAGAGAAGCAGAACTGGAGCCTAGATTTATTTAAACCTAAAACCCATACTAACCACTGCAGTATTAGATAGTTTTTATGTTTTTCTCTATTTCTGCATGATCATTATCATTCAACTTTTATCTATAATAAATATGCATTGATTAACTGCCATTTACCAGACGCACAACATTATGCTGACAATATATGGAGAACAAATTGAATTTTGTCTTAAGTAAGTTATTGTCAAGTGAACAATAATTAATACGTAATCTCAATATTAAAATATGGTGACAGTTGGTCTCTTCAAATTGTCTTTGGATGAGATTTTTGACCCAGGTTGAAGAATTAGAGATTTTATTTGGAAATAGGAAATTTTAACTACACTGTAAAGTACAAGGAGAAGTAAGGTAGGGGAACAGGAAGGGTCCTTTATTTAAAGTTGATATAGTACAGTGATTAATCATTAATGATGATTAAAAGCATGGATTCTGGAGCCAGTTTTCCTGGCTTCAAATCTTGATTCTGACTCTAGTAAGTGAATTTCAGCAGACTTCATTTCTCTGTACCTCAATTTACTCATCTGTAAACTTGGGAATATAATAATAACCACCTAATGTTATTATTGTATGGATTAAATGAGCTACTATGAAAGCATTTAGAAAACTGTCTGGCACATAAAAAGTGCCATATACATATTTGTGATTATTGTTGCCTAGAGAGAATCATGCACATAAAGCCCTTAGGACAGACAAAGAGTGGCTTGTATTGTTAACATATGCAGTTAAAAAATCTATTTGAGCAGTAATTAGTTAATAATGGCTACAAAAGTTGTATTCAGGGCAAATAAAAGTGTAATCAGCAATGCCCACATATGTATCCCTTGCAGTATTAATTTCTAAAGTAACTCTTTTATCTGTGGAAGAGTTCTACTGTAGATCTCTTTTTAAAGAACTGCAAGTCACATGGACACATAGAAGGGAAAAACACACACTGGAGACTTTTGCAGGGTGGAAGGTGGGAGGAGGGAGAGGATCAGGGAAAATAACTAATGGTTACTAGGCTTAATGCCCTGGTGATTAAATGATCTGTACAGCAAAACCCCATGACACAAATTTACCTATGTGACAAACCTGCACTTGTACCCCTGAACTTAAAAGTTAAAACAAAGATCTCCAAGTCTTGGGATCAAGAAATGAAGGGAAGTTTTCTTTATGAAAGTGCTTTGATGGCCCATCTGGGACAGAAATTCTTGAATATGAGTACTAACAATTTTGTGCTTGGTTGTGCACACCTTTTATCTTAGTGGGTACATAACTTCCATCAGAATCCAGTTTCCATGACTTGTGAAAGGTAATTGCACTTCTCAAGTAGTTTGTTTTTTTTTTTTAACTCAGTCACTTCCTTTATATTTGTTGGTACTCCAAATTAAATCCGTTTTCCTAAACTTGACTACTAAAACCCCAAATATCTCCCAACCCAAACTACCTAATGTGCTTCCCAAAGTCATTTATTAAATTAACTGTGCTCTTTTCCAGTCACTGCTTCATGATGTTGAAGTTATTGTGTGAATCATGAGTGGGAAATGTATAGAGAAATGATACTTGGAAATGTGAAAGGCATTTGGGTAGAAAGGCATTGTATTAGATGCAGAGGCAAAAAGCCTAATTCTAACACTTAAAGAATTAAGAAAAACAACTAATCTTTGGTTTCAACAGTAATTGATTGGCTTTAAGTCACAGTATACTTATGAGGCTAAAATTAATAATAACATTAATTTAAAAAAAGCTTTGTAAATCCTAATACCATAAGAGATTATTTGTAATGCTAGGATCTCAAACCAAGAGTTCATTTGTATATTTTGCCCTGTGCCTCTCAACAGGTTTCTACCATGGGTGACAGAGGAACAAGCAATCACTCAGAAATGACTGACTTCATTCTTGCAGGCTTCAGGGTATGCCCAGAGCTCCACATTCTCTTCTTCCTGCTATTTTTGTTTGTTTATGCCATGATCCTTCTAGGGAATGTTGGGATGATGGCCATTATTATGACTGATCCTCGGCTGAACACACCAATGTATTTTTTCCTAGGCAATCTCTCCTTCATTGATCTTTTCTATTCATCTGTTATTGCACCCAAGGCTATGATCAACTTCTGGTCTGAAAACAAGTCTATCTCCTTTGCAGGCTGTGTGGCCCAGCTCTTTCTCTTTGCCCTCTTCATTGTCACTGAGGGATTTCTCCTGGCAGCCATGGCTTATGACCGCTTTATTGCCATCTGCAACCCTCTGCTGTACTCTGTTCAAATGTCCACACGTTTCTGTACTCAGTTGGTGGCTGGTTCTTATTTTTGTGGCTGCATTAGCTCAGTTATTCAGACTAGCATGACATTTACTTTATCGTTTTGCGCTTCTCGGGCTGTTGACCACTTTTACTGTGATTCTCGCCCACTTCAGAGACTATCTTGTTCTGATCTCTTTATCCATAGAATGATATCTTTTTCCTTATCATGTATTATTATCTTGCCTACTATCATAGTCATTATAGTATCTTACGTGTATATTGTGTCCACAGTTCTAAGGATACACTCTACTGAGGGACGTAAGAAGGCCTTCTCCACCTGCAGCTCTCACCTGGGAGCTGTGAGTGTGCTGTATGGTGCTGTCTTTTTTATGTATCTCACTCCTGACAGATTTCCTGAGCTGAGTAAAGTGGCATCCTTATGTTACTCCCTAGTCACTCCCATGTTGAATCCTTTGATTTACTCTCTGAGGAACAAAGATGTCCAAGAGGCTCTAAAAAAATTTCTAGAGAAGAAAAATATTATTCTTTGATTATTATTTCTCTTTCACCAATTGTATTGTGGCTATTTATTTAATACACCTGTGGTCATTAATAAAAGTTACTCTCCTGAATGTCATAAAAATACTCTTAGTAGATTTTTTCATGTGATGTGCTCTTTCCATATTTTACTTTTTACCTCCCAAGACATCATTAATTCTGAAAATCTTGGATATTGGAGATATCCTGGACATTAGAGAAGTATTTTTATGATAAACCCTCTCACTGGTCTTCAACATTTTATTTCACAGAATTTATATCTATTGATTCTTGTGGCATAATGTAGAACAATGTTTTGTATTTTGTTATAGTGCTTCAGCAAGATTTTATCTGGTGTTTGTCTTTGGGATTGCCCATCCCTCCTACACACAATCATGGGTAGTTGACAAAGATGCCCAGATTATTTTTAAATAAAATATGTCTTTAATTTTATAGCTAGTTTCATTAGCATGCTAAATGAGTATTAAGTTTTCACCTTATGTGTGCTACATAGGAAGTACTAATAATAAGAAACAAACTATAAGTAATCTTTACTATATATATTAATTTGGAAAATTTTATACTTCATTATTGTGGAGTGCTCTAAGGAACTGCTAGTTGCTGGATCCCAGTGCAAAGAACTAAAATAGGAAATAGAGATCTTCAAACATTTTGATCAATCATGCCCTCAATTTTGATCTTCATGATTTTGTCTTGTGTTAATACTTGTTAAGGAATAGTTAATAAAGGTATAGAATAAGGGAAGTCATCAAAATGGATTATGATCCAAAATTTACTTATCTATGCTTAATATAGGTATATATTTGATTAATCTTATTGAATATCTGTTTAATATGTTCTGGCCTTACAGTGGGCTCAGGGATAAATAACCTCATTCTTTTGAAAGTTTAAAAGTTAGTGAGATAGTCAAATCCTTGGACATAAAACCAAAATCCAGACATTTTGCCAAAGGTACTCATAGAGATCACAAAGTGGGGTGCCTGAAAGAAGGTGGTTGATAATCAGAGAAACCCTTCTTGGGCTACATGGAACATTGATCAAAGGGGGATTAGATTGAAGTCAGGAAACCTGCTACGGTGGTTTATAATATTGATGTGGGCTCAATGGTATGTTGATATTAATGAACAAAGGCAGATTTTTTAAACTGCAGGTAAAAGACCCAAAATATATTAACTGACTAGTATGAAGAGAATGTACAAAAGATGGTATGTTACCCCATTTTTGAAATTGAGTGTGTGTGTGGTCATGGTATGAACAGATAAAAAGTATAGGAGCTCTTAGAAAACCTGAAATAAAGGGGGAACTTTCTTGCCTTGATGAACATGTATAAAAAACCTACAGTGAACATTTTAAATGACAAGAAACTAGAAGCTTTCCTGCTATTATCAGGAAAAATGCAAGGGTGCCTTCTTTCACCACATCTTTTCAATATTTTAATGGAAGTGCTAGCCAATGCAACAAGATAAGAAAAGGAAATAAAAGTGTTATGAGCTTAATGGTATTCCCTCAAAATTCATGTGTTGAAGCCCTAAACCCTAGTACTTCACAATGTGACTTTAATTAGTGATAGGGTCGTCAAAGATGTAATTGAGTTAAAATAAGGCTGTAGGATAAATCCTAATTCACTATCATTTGTGTCCCTATAGAAAGAGGAGATTAGGGCACACAGAGGGATACCAGGGGTGCATGTGCACAGAACATCAGCCATGTGAAGAATCAACAAGAGGGCAGCCATCTGCAAGCTAAGGAAAGAGGGCTCAGAGAAAACCAACTCTGCTGACACCTTGATCTTGGACTTCCAGCCTCCATCACTAAGAAAATTAATTTCTGTTGTTTAAGAACCCAGTGTGTGGTGTTTTGTTATGGAATCTCCAGCAAATTCATACAAATAGGTCTATAAATTGGAAAAGAAGAGAAAATGTTCCTTTTTTGCAAACATATCTATGTAGAAAATTAAAAATAATAAACCCTTCTGAAACTGAATATAAGGTTAATATATAAATGCCAATTTCTTTTTTACATACCAGCAATGAATATTTGGATTTTAAAATTAAGAACACGACTCTGTAGGTGATATCAGCAAGATGACAGTATAGGAATTTCTAGCCCTGATTCCATCACAGAAACATTAATTTGACAATGAACCAAAATACTTTTATGAGAATTCTAGAATGCACTTAAGAAGTTGCAGTACCCCCAGGCAACCACAAAGCCAAGGAAAGCAACAATGAAATGGGTGAGAAGAGAAATTTCATTTTGCCCACATCAGCTATTTTACCAAGCTGGCACAGCTCTGCACTAGGACAGCACCCTGCCTCATGACTTCTCCCTTGGGAACAAAGATAACAGTGCAGAATCCAAGCCAGAATCCAATATTCTAGCTTTTCAGAGGGCTGTAGGAGGGACTAATTTCTATCATTCTCCACTAAGAGCACTGGTGGAACTAGTATAGTTTTAATGCCTGGGGGCTTCTGAGAACAAAGGAGAATGTGTATATGGGGTGGGAGTGGAGGTGGTTTGCTGCAGCTAGCATGGCTAGATGGAATCAGAAAAAGCCACATAACTTGAGCCGTCTACTTCAGAGGCAAGGAGAGTGGCAGAGTGTACATCTGGTTATATGCTTTTTGGAAGGCTGCTTGAAGGAATGGAATCAGTTTTGCCTGACTCGGGATGCTGATGAGGAGCAGCATACTTTGGATACCTGGTGACCACTGAAACCAAGGAAAGACAGTACTAGAGAATGAGCAGTACTGTGCAATGACACCAAAGAGGCAAGATATGAACTCCTGAAAAAGGAATTAGTAATCAGCTCTGAGAAATTGCATGAACAGGCTCAGAGAAGTCACATCTTCCCCCAAAAGGTTTCACATATCCCTGGAATTTCTAGAAGGGCTGATTGGGGAGGGTCTCTTATACAAAGCCAGTCTGTAAAGACTGATAGAGGTGGCTGTTTTTCAAATGGGTGGGTTCCAATGTAAAGTTATGAGACACATGACACATATGAGACACATGAAGAAAAAGATAAACAGAAAAACAAGGCTCAAAATAGGAACAAAATAAATCTTCAGTGACAGTTCTAAAGATTTGGAGATATATAATCTAAAGAATTGGAGATACATAAATTATCTGAAAAAGAATTCAAAATAGCTATCATAAAGATGCTCCATGACTAAAGAAAACTATGCATGAACAAAATGAGAATATCAACAAAAAGATACAAAATATAAAAAGAAGCAAACAAAAGTTTTAGAGCTGAAGAATACAATACTTGAACTAAAATTTACTAGAGTTTTACAGCAGACTTCACAGAGCAGAAGAAAATCAGCAAATCAAAGAAAGGCCATGTGAAATTATTCAGTAAGAGTAACAGCAACAAACAATAATAAACAGTAAAGAAAACCTAAAACACATCATCAAGTGAAATAATATATAAATTATTAAGGTTCTAGAAGGAAAAAAGAGAAGAGGCAAAAAGCTTATTTAAAGAAATAGTGGTGGAATACTGCCCAATTCTGGGGAGGGAAATGAACATCTATATACAAGAATCCCAATGGATTCCAAATAGGATGATCCCAAAGAAATCCACACAGATAAACATTATAATTAAATTTTCAGAAATTGAAGACAAAGAGAATCTTGAGAGCAGCAAAAGAAAAGCAACTAATCACTTACCAGGAAATCTTCATAAAACCATCAGTATATTTCTCAGCAAAAACCTTGCAGACTAGAAGAAAATAAGATGATACAATTCAAAGTACTGGAAGAAAAAAATGCCCATTAAAAATACCATATCTGGCAAAATATCTTTCAAAAATGAAGAATTAAAAACTTTCTCAGACTAACAAAAGTGAGAGAGTTCATCACCACCACATCTGCCTTTAAAAAATACTAAAGTCCCTCAAATTGAAATGAAAGTACATTAAACAGCAGCATGAAAGCATATGAAAGTATAAAGCTTGCTGGTAAAGGTAAATATGTAGAAAACACATAACACTTTGATACTGTAATGGCAATGCACAAATAACTTTTATTCTGGTATAAAAGTTAAAAGACAAAAGTATAAAAATATGTTAATGGATATGCAATATTAAAAAAATGTAAGTCATGACATCCATAGCATAAAGTGTGTGTGTGGGAGGGAAGAATTAAGAGGGTAGAGTATTTGTATATGATTGAAATTAAGTGGTTATCAGTTAAAAATAGATTGTTATAATTGCAAGATACTTTATGTAAACCCATTGCCACCACCCCTGCCACTGGTAGCTATGCCTGCAGGCAATGCCTGCTAGAACTTCAAGCCTAGCAATCCCACTTCTGTGTGAACACAGCTGGTGGGTACAGCTTCCTGCTGTCCTGGGAACCACCTGGATGGCATCATGGGTGACCCAACTCACCTCTGCCACTGGTAGCCAGGTAGGCAACACTTGCTAGAGTTTCCAGCCCAGTGATCCCTCTTCTACCTGAACTCAGCCAGCATGTTCAGCCTCCCACTGTCCTGGGAAACACCGAGACAGTCAGACACGTGAACACCCCCACCCCTTCTGCTGGTAGCCAGACAGGCAATACAAGCTAAATCTTCCAGCCCACCAGTCCTGCTTCTATGTGAACTCAACTAGAGGGTGCAGCCCCCTGTTGTCTTGGGAAGCACCCAGATGGTAGGGTGGGTGACACCTGCAGCTGGCAATGCCTGCTAGACTCCACCCACCTCTGCCAGGCAAGACATGTCTGCTACAGCTGCTAGCCCAGCAGTTACACTTCTGCTTGAATTTGCCAAGGGGTGCAGCCTCCTATTGCCTTGGAAACACCCAGATGGCAGGGCAGGCAACTCCACCCACTCCTGTTTCTCATAGCCAGATGGGCTATGCTTGCTAGAGCTTCCAGCCCAGTGGTCTTGCTTCTGCCTAAACTCTGTGGGCAGGCACAACCCTGTGTTACCCTGGGAAGCACTTGGACAGTGGATTAGGGCTGACTTGGCAAAGATGTGGCCTGTCTGCTAACTGAAGCCCCTGCATGAGGAAGCCCCATGGACTAGATCACCCAACAGAAAAAAAAAAACATGGACATGGAGATAGTAACTGGAGGGGGCTCTTTCAAGACCCAGGAGCAGATAAGAATCAAAGCCCATCAACTGAACCCAGCTCATACTACAATCAAACTCCCAAGGGCGTCAAATAAGATAAAAGGAAAACAAAAACCCAAACACATCCTAAGGAAAGCAGCTTCAAATATTGAAGGAATATCCACCCACACAGATGAGAAAAAAAAAAGCACAGGAACTCTGGAAGCTCAAAATGCCAGAGTAGAGTTCTTACCTCCAAATGACTGCATTAGTTCCCCAGAAATGGCTCTTAACCAGTCTGAAATGACTGAAATGGCAGAAATAGAATTCAGAATATAGATAGGAATGAAGACCATCAATATTCAGAAGAAAGCCAAAACCCAATCCAAGGAAGCTAAGGAATACCATAAAAAGATATGGAACATAAAAGATGAAATGGCCATTTTAAGAAAGAACCAAACTGATCTAATAGAGCTCAAAAACCCAGTTCAGGAATTTCATAATACAATCACAAGTGTTATCAGCAGAATAGACCAAACCGAGGAAAGAATCTCTGAGCTTGAAGACTGGTTCTCCAAAGTAACTCAGTCAGGCAAGAATAAAGAAAAAACAATAAGGAAGAATGAACAAAATCTTGGAGAAATATGGGATTATGTAAAGGGACCAAATCTATGACTCATTGGCATCCTTGAAAAAGAGAGGGAAATCAAGCAACTTGGAAAACATATTGAGGACATCAGCCATAAACATTTTTTCAATCTAACCAAAGAGGTGAACATCCAAATCCAGGAAATGCAGAGAACCCTTGTGAGATACTATACAAGAAGGTCATTCCCACAATACATAGTCATCAGATTCTTTAAGGTAGAAATGACAGAAAAATGTTAAAGGCAGATAGGGAAAAGATGCAGGTCACCTACAAAGGGAATATCATCAGGCTAACAGCAGACCCTTTATCAGAAACCCCACAAACTAGAAAAAATTGAGGGCATATATTAAACTTTTTAAAATTATTATTTAAGTTTTATTTTAAGTTCAGGGGTACATGTGCAAGTTGTGTAGGTAAACTTATATCATGGAATTTTGTTATTCAGATTATTTCATCACCCAGGTATTAAGCCTAGTACCTATAAATTATTTTTCCTAATCCTTTCTCTCCTCCCACCCTTCACCCTACAATAAGCCCCAGTGTGTGCTGTTCCCCTCTATGTGTCCGTGTGTTCTCATCATTTAGTTCTCACTTATAAGTGAGAACATGCAGTATTTGGTTTTCTGTACCTGAGTTAGTTTGTTAAGAATAATGGCCTCTAGCTCCATCCATGTTCCTGAAAAAGATATTTTATTCTTTTTTATGGCTGCATAGTATTCCATGGTGTGTATGTACCACATTTTCTTCATCCAGTCTACCATTGATGGGCATTTAGGTTGATTCCTGTCTTTGCTGTTGTGAATAGTGTGGCAATGAACATACATGTGCATGTGTCTTTATAATAGAATGATTTATATTCCTTTGGGTATATACCCAGTAATGGGATTGTTGGGTCAAATTACATTTCTGCCTCTAGGACTTTGAGGAATCACCACACTGTCTTTCACACTGGTTGAACTAACTTATACTCCCGCCAGCAGTGTATAAGTGTTCTTTTTCTCCACACCCTCATCAGCATCTGTTATTTTTTTACTTTTTAAAAGTAGCCATTCTGACTGGTGTGAGATGATATCTCATTGTGGTTTTGATTTGCATTTCTCTAATGATTAGTGATGTTGAGTTTTTTTTTAAATATTATTATTGGCAGCATGTATGTCTTCTTTTGAAATGTATCTGTTCATGTCCTTTGTCCACTTTTTAATGAGGCTTTTTCTTATAAATTTAAGTTCCTATAGATGCTGCTTATTAGGCCTTTGTCAGATGCATATTTTGCAAAAATTTTCTCCCATTTTGTATGTTGTCTTTTCACTCTGTTGACAGTTTCTTTTTCTGTGCAGAAGCTTTTTAGTTTAATTAGATTCTATTTGTCAATTTTTGTTTTTGTTGTAATTGGTTTTGGTGTCTTTGCCATAAAATCTTTGCCTATTCCTACATCCAGAATAATATTGCCTAGGTTGTCTTCCATGGTTTTTATAGTTTTGGGTTTTACATTTAAGTCTTTAATCCATCTTGAGTTAATATTTTTATTAAAGAAAGAAATTACAACTAAGAATTTCATATCCAGCCAAACTAAGCTTCCTAAGTGAAGGAGAAATAAGATCCTTTTCAGACAAACAAATCCTAAGGGAATTTGTTACCACCAGACCTGCCTTACAAGAGATTTAAGAGAATGCTAAATATGTAAATGAAATACAATTACTGGGCACCATAAAAACACACTTATGTACATAGACCACTGACACTACAAAGTAACTACACAATCAAGTCTGCATAATAACCACCTAAAAACATGATGACAGGATGAAACCATGCAATCAGTCTTAACCTTGAATGTAAATGGGCTAAATGCCCCAATTAAAAGGCACAGAGTGGCATGTTAGATGAAGAAGCAAGTCCCAACTATATACTGTCTTCAGGAGACCCATCTCACATGCAATGACACCTATACGCCCAAAGTAAAGGGATGGAGAAAAATCTACCAAGCAAGTGGAAAACAGAAACAACAGCAACAACAACAAAACAGAAAACAGGGGTTGCTATTCTATTCTAATTTCAGACAAAACAGATTTTAAACCAACAACAATCAAAAAAGGAAAAAGAAGGACCTTACATAATAGTAAAAAAGGATTCAAGTCAGCAAGAAGACCTAAATATCCTAAATATATATATACAAAATACAAGAGCACCCAGATTTATAAAGCTAAGTTCTTAGAGACCTATGAAGAGACTTAGGTAACAACATAATAAAAGTGGGAGACTTCAAAACCCCACTGACAGTATTACACAGATCATTGAGGCAGAAAAATAACAAAGATATTCAGGACCTAAAATCAACATTTGACCAAATGGGCCTAAGAGACATCTACAGAACTCTCCACCCCAAAATAACAGAATATACATTCTTCTCATCTGCACAGGGCACATACTTTAAAATAGACCAATCAGCCATAAAACAATCCTCAGAAAATCCAAAAAAATTGAAATCATACCAACCACTTTCAGACCACAGCATAATAAAAATAGAAATCAGTACTTATAAAATTGCTCAAAACCATACAATTACATGGAAATTAACCTGCTCCTGAATGACTTTTGAGTAAACAATGAAATTAAGGCAGAAATCAAGAAATTCTTTGAAACTAATGAAAACAAAGATACAACATACCAGAATCTATGGAATACAGGTAAAGCACTACTAAGGGAAATTTATAGTGCTAAATACTTACATTAAAAAGTTAGAAAGTTCTCAGTTAACAACCTAACATCACACTTAGAGAAATTAGAAAAAACAGGAGCAAACCAATCCCAAAGCTAACAGGAAGCAATAAATAACCAAAACCAGAGCTGAACTGAAGGAAATTCAGATGTGAAAACTCTACAAAAGTTCAACAAATCCAAGAATTTGTTTCTTGAAAGGATAAGTAAGATTGATAGACCACTAGCTAGACTAACAAAGAAAAGAAGAGATGACCCAAATAAACACAATTAGAAATGACAAAGGGGACATTACCACCACCCCCTCAAAAATTTAAAAAACCCTCAGAGACTACTGTGAACACTTCTATGCATACAAACTAGAAAACCTAGAAGAAATGGATAAATTTTTGGAAACATGACCTCTGAAGATTGAACCTGAAAGAAATTGTATCACTGACAGACCAATGAGTCCCAAAATTAAACCAGTAATAAAAAAGCCTACCAACCAGAAAAGCCCAGGACTTGACAGATTCACAGCTGAATTCTACAAGGTATATAAAGAATTGCTGGTATCATTTCTCCTGAAACTATTGCAAAAATGGAGGAAGAGGAACTCCTCCCTAACTCATTCTGTGAGGACAGCATCATCCTGATACCCAACCTGCAGAGGAACAACAACAACAACAACAACAACAAACTTAGGTTAATATCCTTGATGAATATACATGCAAAAATCCTCAATTAAATACTAGCAAACTGAATCCAGCAGCACATCAAAAAGGTAATTCCTGCAATCTTGTAGGCTTTATCCCTCAGATGCAAGGTTGGTTCAACATATGCAAATCAATAAATGTGATTCACCACATAAACAGAACTTAAAACAAAAACCACATGAACATCTAAGTAGATGCAGAAAGGACTTTCAATAAAATTCAACTTCTTTCATGTTAAAAATGCTCAACAAACTAGGTAGTGAAGGAAGATATCTTAAAACAATAAGAGCCATCTATGGCAAACCTATAGCTAACATCATACTGAATGAGCAAAAGCTGGAAGCCTTCCCCTTGAGAACCAAAACAAGACAAGGATGCACATGCTCACCATTCCTATTCAACATAGCACTGGAAGAAATAATAAGCATCCAAATAGGAAGAGAGAAAGTGAAAGAATAGGCATCCAAACAGGAAGAGAGAAAGTGTTTGTGTTGGCAGACAACATGATTCTAAACCTGGAAAATCTCAGTTAGCCCAAAAGCTTCTTCAGCTGATAAACAGCTTCAGCAAAGTTTCAGAATGAAAAAAATCACTGTACAAAAATAGGTATCATTTTAATACATGAACAATATTCAAGTTGAGAGCCAAACCAAGAATGCAATCCCATTCACAATAGCCACAAAAGGAATAAAATACCTAGGAATACAGCTAACCAGGGAGGTGAATAATCTCTATCACAAGGATTACAAAACACTGCTGAAAGAAATCAGAGGTGACACAAACAAATGGAAAAAAATTCCATGTGCATGGATAGGAAGAATCAATATTGTTAAAATGTCCATACTTCCCAAAGCAATTTACAGATTCAATGCTATCCATATCAAACTACCAATGATATTCTTCTCAGAATCAGAAAAAACTATTTTAAAATTCATATGGAACCAAAAAAGAGCTCAAATAGCCAAGGAAATATTAAGCAAAAGTAACAAAGTTGGAGACATCAGGTTATTCAATTTCAAACTATGTTACAAGGCTACAGTAATCAAAACAGCATGGTTCCAGTACAAAAACAGACACATAGACCAATGGAACAGAATAGAGAGCCCAGAAATAAAGTCATATGCCCACAACCATCTGATCTTTGGCAAAATAAACAAAATCAAGCAATGGGAAAAGGGGTCCCTATTCAGTAAATGATGCTGGGATAACTGGCTAGCCATATGCAGAAGATTGAAACTGGACCCCTTTCTTACACCATCTACAAAAATAAATTCAAGATGGATTAAAGACTTAAATGTAAAACCTAAAATTATAAAAATCCTGGAAAATGAAAATAACCTAGAAAATACCAATCTGGACATAGGCCCTGGCAATGATTTCATTACAAAATGCCAAAAGCAATTGCAACAAAATAAAAAATTGACAAATGGGACCTAATCAAAGTAGAGAGCTTCTTCACAGCAAAAGAAACTGTCAACAGAGTACACATACAACCTACAGAATAGGAGAAACTATGCATCTGACAATGTTCTAATATCCAGCATCTACAAGGAACTTAAACAAGTTAACAAGCAAAAACCAAATAACCCCATTAAAAAGTGGGCAAAAGACATGAAGAGACACTTTTCAAAAGAAGACATACACATAGCCAATAATCATATGAAAAAATGCTGAACACTACTATTAGAGAAATAGTAGAGAAATGCAAATCAAAACCACAATGAGATACCATCTTATACCAGTCCAAATGTCTATCACTAAAAAGTCAAAAAATAGATGCCGGAGAGGTTGTGGGGAAAAGGGAAGTCTTATTCACTGCTGATGAGAATGTAAATTAGTTCAGCTATCATGGAAAACAGTGTGGCAATTTCCCAAAGACCTTAGAAGTATCATTTGACCAAATAAATAAATAGAAATATATTTTAAAAACATAAAAAATTTCCTTTCCTTTAAACACGTTAGCATTGGTAAGAAAAAGAAACTAAAATATATGACCAGATTAAAAAATAAGTACAACTTCTAGAAACAAAAAAAGTAAAATTAAAAGCTTAATAGTAAAACAAAGTTTAACTTAAAATTGAAATTTTAAATACAGATGAAGGATAATTGAAGAAAGAATTAGGATACTTGAAAAAAAAACCCAGCAAAAAGAGACAGAGATAGATGACACCGATAGTGTTAGAGAGTCTGCAATATGTCCAGTGGAAATGATGGAATTAAAGAAAAAGAATATGGGTTGGTGAAATGGTGCCAAAAAGAATGTACACTACAAAAAGTGTACCATAGTGAAAATGCACAATACCAAAGACAAAGAGAAGAAGTCAGAAGGAAAGGCAAAATAAAGATAAGTTTAGTAAAGGAAAACTTAGACTGATGGCTGAATTCCCAAAAGCAGCATGCGAGTCAGAAAACAGTGGTATGATAACATCAATGCCCTGAGACAAATAGCTTTACACCTAATATTGTATATCTGGTGTGGGGGAAAGCATTTAATATTGGTAAAAAAGAGGATTTCAAATAAGTAAATACTGGGAAAACTTATGAGCAAGCATCATTTACCAATGCAGCTTTAAACATACGTGTATCAGAAGGGATGATTACCCTAAAAAGAATATGTGAGCTCAAGAATAAACATTCTGTTAAAATGTTAAGCATTTGATGAATATGTAATATATTTCATACATATGTATACACACATATATATGCATAAACTATGCAGAACCATAGGGCATTTCTTAATTTTAGAAGATAATAACAAATCATTTTGTTCCTATCATCATCATATTACATGCCACATTGATTCATATCCTTGCCAATAGCTGGTAGCAATCATACTTTAAAATGTTTTTATACAATTATGGTCATGATATTGCATCATCTCATTGTGGACTTATTTTTGCATTTCTCTGATTATATCAAGTGCCTTTTTGGCATCTATTGAGATAATACAATCAGTTTTATCTCTTTTTCTATTAATGTGGTGAATTATATTGGTTTTCTAATATTAAACCAACTGTACATTTCTGAGATATAATCAACTTTTTCATAATGCACTACGCTTTTTTACATTTTAAATCCTATTTTAACATAACAAAAAAGTTTCAAAGTGTATTTTTTTTCCCCTTAAGAGTAAGGATCTTGTTGGGAAGTAAATGGTGTGATCCAGGATGTGCTGAACTGCTCAGGATTTCTGGGTAGTTGTGGCTCCAGAAGGAAATCCTGTACTCAATTGTAGTTTGCTGCCATCTGGTGGCTGGTGTCTACTGCCACGAAATCTAAAGATTCTGGGTACTGTGAAGAATGGAACTTCGAGGGCAATGGTAAGAAATCAAACTATTTCCAAGAAACCTGGTTTTCATCCCCACCATATTACCCTGAACAAAGGAGATTGGTTGAAAATAAATGGAATTGTGCGAGCCACCCTCTAACTCCTTGTTTCCCAAGACAAAGTTGTCCGACACTGTCTGCCTTGTTTTCCCTCCCCTCCTTTTGTTTTTTTCCCTCACTGAAAATAATTCCTGTAAGATTTCATCCCTGTTCCAGAAAAGGGATGAAGAGAAAATGGAAAATATTTGCCAGTAACATTATATCTGAACTTGTCTTATTCTGAGGTGCATTTTCATGGAGTTTCACTGAACTTCATTTATAATTGTGTATATGTTCATCATCAAGACAGAACATTATTTATTTTCCTCATAATAACCATGGCACATTTTGGACTCAAGCTTGTATTACATCATTAAAAGGTGAAGTTTTTCTTCTTTTTATTCTAAAGAGGAGATTGTATAACATTGAAATTTTCTGCTCCTTGAAGGTTTGCAAAAACTGACAAGATGCCATCTGGACAAGTGTTTATTATGGGAAGAGTTTTGAGGAATGATTTATTGCTTTAGTGATTAACAGAAGGGGTGATAATCAAAATATTTAACAGGTGTTCAGTAATTGATATATACAAATGCTTATATATCAATATGTAAATCAATAATAAAAGTCCCTTTTATGATCTTAGTAAACTGCTTAATGAGTGATAAAATTTTTAGCAAATCTATTGATTTTTATGAATTATTGGGGGAATCTTTGGATTTACGTCTTACCACTAAATACTGTCTGAGCCACAGTTTGATGTGGAAGGGCTAGACTAGACCAAACCATTACAAAAGTTGTCCCATTAAATTAAAAGTTATCACATGATGTGGTGTTCAAAAGAATTTTTTTCAGAAAAATTTTTATAGTGCTGAATTCTCTTCAAATTTCTGATAACTATTACCAACATTTGAAGTTTTCTGGCTCCTTTAATGCTCTCTGATATTTTTTATATTCAATAACTCAATTATTCAAGAAGACAAAATCATTTTTCCATTGACATATTTAATTAGATGATTTAAATTTATTAATGTTTGTTTTGTTTTCTTTCTTTTTTTTTCTTTCTCTTTTTTTTTTTGAGACAGCATCCGGCTCTGTCGCCCAGCAGAGGTGCGATCTTGGCCCACTTCAAATTCTACCTCCTGGGTTCCAGCAATTCTCAAGCCTCAGCCTCCTGAGTAGCTGGGATTGCAGGCAGGTACCACCTCTCCTGGCTAAATTTTGTATTTTAAGTAGAGACTAGGTTTTCCTATGTTGGCCAAGCTGGTATGAAACTCAAGCCATCTGCCTGCCTTCACCTCTCAAAGTGTTGGGATTACAGGTGTGAGCCACCACGCCCAGCCTGTTTGTTTACTTTTTATTCAAAAAAGTATGCAAATGTTCAATAGGGTTTCTCATGCAATAGTTTGAGAGAACTTAGAAGTTCACTACATATTTTTTATTCTTGTCTAAATCAATGTTTTTGCTTTTCTTTAAATTTTAATTTTTATTATCAAATTATTGATCATAGTTTTTATTTTATGTTGGTAATTTTTATTTATTTTTTTCTATCACCTCGAACATTTATTGTGTTAAGAATGTTTCAAATCTTCTCTTCTAGCTGTTTTGAAATACATAACATATTGTTGTTAACCATAGTCACCCTACTGTGCTATCAAACACTAGAAATTATTCCTTCTATATAACTACATGTTTGTACCAATTCACCAACCTGTCTTCATGTCTCCAGTCCCCACATCCTTCCCAGCCCCTGGGAGCTATAAGTCTACTTTCTGCCTCTACAAGATAAACATTTTTAGCTCCCACAAATGAGTGGAAAACATGAGATACTTGTCTTTCTGTGCCTAGCTTATTTCACTTAACATAATGACCTTCAGTTCCATCCACATTGCTGCAAATAACAGGATTTCATTGTTTCCATGGCTGAATAGTATTCTATTGCATATATATACCACAAATTCTTTATCCATTCATCCACTGATTGACACTTAGTTTGACTCCATATCTTGGCTATTCTGAATAGTGCTTCAGTAAACATGGGGATACAAGCATACCTTTGATATACTGATCTACTTTCCTTTGGATAAATACCCAGAAGTAGGATTGCTGGATCATATGGTAGTTCCACTTTTGGTTTTTTGAAAAATTTCTATACTTTTTTCCATAATAGTAGCACAAATATACATTTCCATCAACAGTGTGTGAGAGTTCATTTTATCCCACATCCTTGCCAGCATTTTTTATCTTTTTTATAATAGCCATTTTAACTGAGGTAAAATAGCATCTCATTGTGGTTTTGATTTACATTTCCCTAATAATTAGTGATGTCAAGTATTTTTTTATAAACCTGTTGACCATGTGTATGCCTTATTTTAATAAACGTCTATTCAGATCCGTTGTCCACATTTGAATGGGATTATTGTTATTATTATTTTTATTGTTATTGTTACTGTTGAGTTGTTTAAGTTCCCTGTACATTCTGGATATCAGTGCCTTGTTAAATGAATAGTTTTCAAATATCTCCCATTTTACAGGTTGTCTCTTCACTCTGTTGGTTGTTTCACTTGCTGTGTAGAAGCTTTTTAGTTTACTATAATAAACTACATTGAAATACAGAACATCTAAGACATTATCAAATCATCTTGGAATTTACAATAGTAAGGAAGTGTAAATTTTGAGTTAAGTCACAGCTGAATTCTAGGAATTAGAAAACAAAAACTTCAAAAAATGGAAAAATATAATTTCATGACTAAAGAATTTGTAAGTGAAAATATTTACAAAAAATGAAAATGTTTCCACTATTCTTTTCTTTCTTTTTATTATTATGATTATGATTATGATTATGATTATACTTTAGGCACTATGGTACATGTGCGCAACGTGCAGGTAAGTTACATATGTATACATGTGCCATGCTGGAGTGCTGCACCCACCAACTCGTCATCTAGCATTAGGTATATCTCCCAATGCTATCCCTCCCCCCTCCCCCCACACCACAACAGTCCCCGAAGTGTGATGTTCCCCTTCCTGTGTCCATGTGTTCTCACTGTTCAATTCCCACCTATGAGTGAGAATATGCGGTGTTTGGTTTTTTGTTCTTGTGATAGTTTACTGAGAATGATGATTTCCAATTTCATCCATGTCCCTACAAAGGACATGAACTTATCATTTTTTATGGCTGCATAGTATTCCATGGTGTATATGTGCCACATTTTCTTAATCCAGTCTATCATTGTTGGACATTTGGGTTGGTTCCAAGTCCTTGCTATTGTGAATAATGCTGCAATAAACATACGTGTGCATGTGTCTTTATAGCAGCATGATTCATAGTCCTTTGGGTATATACCCAGTAATGGGATGGCTGGGTCAAATGGAATTTCTAGTTCTAGATCCCTGAGGAATTGCCACATTGACTTCCACAAGGGTTGAACTAGTTTACAGTCCCACCAACAGTGTAAAAGTGTTCCTATTTCTCCACATCCTCTCCAGCACCTGTTGTTTCCTGACTTTTTAATGATTGCCATTCTAACTGGTGTGAGATGGTATCTCATTGTGGTTTTGATTTGCATTTCTCTGATGGCCAGTGATGGTGAGCATTTTTTCATGTGTTTTTCAGCTGCATAAATGTCTTCTTTTGAGAAGTGTCTGTTCATGTCCTTCACCCACTTTTTGATGGGGTTGTTTGTTTTTTTCTTGTAAATTTGTTGGAGTTCATTGTAGATTCTGGATATTAGCCCTTTGTCAGATGAGTAGGTTGCGAAAATTTTCTCCCATTTTGTAGGTTGCCTGTTCACTCTGATGGTAGTTTCCTTTGCTGTGCAGAAGCTCTTTAGTTTAATTAGATCCCATTTGTCAATTTTGGCTTTTGTTGCCATTGTTTTTGGTGTTTTAGACCTGAAGTCCTTGCCCATGCCTATGTCCTGAATGATATTGCCTAGGTTTTCTTCTAGGGTTTTTATGGTTTTAGGTCTAACATTTAAGTCTTTAATACATCTTGAATTGATTTTTGTATAAGGTGTAAGGAAGGGATCCAGTTTCAGCTTTCTACATATGGCTAGCCAGTTTTCCCAGCACCATTTATTAAATAGGGAATCCTTTCCCCATTTCTTGTTTTTCTCAGGTTTGTCAAAGATCAGATAGTTGTAGATATGTGGCATTATTTCTGATGGCTCTGTTCTGTTCCATTGATCTATATCTCTGTTTTGGTACCAGTACCATGCTGTTTTGGTTACTGTAGCCTTGTAGTATAGTTTGAAGTCAGGTAGTGTGATGCCTCCAGCTTTGTTCTTTTGGCTTAGGATTGACTTGGTGATACGGGCTCTTTTTGGTTCCATATGAACTTTAAAGTAGTTTTTTCCAATTCTCTGAAGAAAGTCATTGGTAACTTGATGGGGATGGCATCGAATCTGTAAATTACCTTGGGAAGGATGGCCATTTTCATGATGTTGATTCTTCCTACCCATGAGCATGGAATGTTCTTCCATTTGTTTGTATCCTCTTTTATTTCATTTAGCAGTGGTTTATAGTTCTCCTTGAAGAGGTCTTTCACATCCCTTGTAAGTTGGATTCCTAGGTATTTTATTCTCTTTGAAGCAATTGTGAATGGGAGTTCACTCATGATTTGGCTCTCTGTCTGTTATTGATGTATAAGAATGCTTGTGATTTTTGTACATTGATTTTGTATCCTGAGACTTTGCTGAAGTTGCTTATCAGCTTAAGGAGATTTTGGGCTGAGACAATGGGGTTTTCTAGATATACCATCATGTCATCTGCAAACAGGGACAATTTGACTTCCTCTTTTCCTAATTGAATACCCTTGATTTCCTTCTCTTGCCTAATTGCCCTGGCCAGAACTTCCAACACTATGTTGAATAGAAGTGGTGAGAGAGGGCATCCCTGTCTTGTGCCAGTTTTCAAAGGGAATGCTTCCAGTTTTTGCCCATTCAGTATGATATTGGCTGTGGGTTTGTCATAAACAGCTCTTATTATTTTGAGATACATCCCATCAATACCTAATTTATTGAGAGTTTTTAGCATGAAGCGTTGTTGAATTTTGTCAAAGGCCTTTTCTGCATCTATTGAGATAATCATGTGGTTTTTGTCTTTGGTTCTGTTTATATGCTGGATTACATTTATTGATTTGCGTACATTGAACCAGCCTTGCATCCCAGGGATGAAGCCCACTTGATCATGATGGATAAGCTTTTTGATGTGCTGCTGGATTCCGTTTGCCAGTATTTTATTGAGGATTTTTGCATCAATGTTCATCAAGGATATGGGTCTAAAATTCTCCTTTTTTGTTGTGTCTCTGCCAGGCTTTGGTATCAGGATGATGCTGGCCTCATAAAATGAGTTAGGGAGGATTCCCTCTTTTTCTATTGATTGGAATAGTTTCAGAAGGAATGGTACCAGCTCCTCCTTGCACCTCTGGTAGAATTCGGCTGTGAACCCATCTGGTCCTGGACTGTTTTTGGTTGGTAAGCTATTGATTATTGCCACAATTTCAGCTCCTGTTATTGGTCTATTCAGAGATTCAACTTCTTCCTGGTTTAGTCTTGGGAGGGTGTATGTGTTGAGGAATTTATCCATTTCTTCTAGATTTTCTAGTTTATTTGCATAGAGGTGTTTGTAATATTATCTGATGGTAGTTTGTATTTCTGTGGGATCAGTGGTGATATCCCCTTTATCATTTTTTATTGTATCTATTTGATTCTTCTCTCTTTTTTTCTTTATTAATCTTGCTAGCGGTCTATCAATTTTGTTGATCCTTTCAAAATACCAGCTCCCGGATTCATTTATTTTTTGAAGGGTTTTTTGTGTCTCTATTTCCTTCAGTTCTGCTCTGATCTTAGTTATTTCTTGCCTTCTGCTAGCTTTTGAATGTGTTTGCTCTTGCTTTTCTAGTTCTTTTAATTGTGATGTTAGGGTGTCAATTTTGGATCTTTCCTGCTTTCTCTTGTGGGCATTTAGTGCTATAAATTTCCCTCTACACACTGCTTTGAATGCATCCGAGAGATTCTGGTATGTTGTGTCTTGGTTCTTGTTGGTTTCAAAGAACATCTTTATTTCTGCCTTCATTTCGTTATGTACCCAGTAGTCATTCAGGAGCAGGTTGTTCAGTTTCCATGTAGTTGAGCAGTTTTGAGTGAGATTCTTAATCCTGAGTTCTAGCTTGATTGCACTGTGATCTGAGAGATAGTTTGTTATAATTTCTGTTCTTTTACATTTATTGAGGACAGCTTTACTTCCAAGTATATGGTCAATTTTGGAATAGGTGTGGTGTGGTGCTGAAAAAAATGTATATTCTGTTGATTTGGGGTGGAGAGTTCTGTAGATGTCTATTAGGTCCGCTTGGTGCAGAGCTGAGTTCAATTCCTGGGTATCCTTGTTGACTTTCTGTCTCATTGATCTGTCTAATGTTGACAGTGGGGTGTTAAAGTCTCCCATTATTAATGTGTGGGAGTCTAAGTCTCTTTGTAGGTCACTCAGGACTAGCTTTATGAATCTGGGTGCTCCTGTACTGGGTGCATATATATTTAGGATAGTTAGCTCTTCTTGTTGAATTGATCCCTTTACCATTATGTAATGGCCTTCTTTGTCTCTTTTGATCTTTGTTGGTTTAAAGTCTGTTTTATCAGAGACTAGGATTGCAATCCCTGCCTTTTTTTGTTTTCCATTTGCTTGGTAGATCTTCCTCCATCCTTTTATTTTGAGCCTATGTGTGTCTCTGCACGTGAGATGGGTTTCCTGAATACAGCACACTGATGGGTCTTGAGTCTTTATCCAATTTGCCAGTCTGTGTCTTTTAATTGGAGCATTTAGTCCATTTACATTTAAAGTTAATATTGTTATGTGTGAATCTGATCCTGTCATTATGATGTTAGCTGGTTATTTTGCTCGTTAGTTGATGCAGTCTCTTCCTAGTCTCAATGGTCTTTACATTTCGGTATGATTTTGCAGTGGCTGGTACCGGTTGTGCCTTTCCATGTTTGGCGCTTCCTTCAGGAGCACTTTTAGGGCAGGCCTGGTGGTGACAAAATCTCTCAGCATTTTCTTGTCTGTAAAGTATTTTATTTCTCCTTCACTTATGAAGCTTAGTTTGGCAGGATATGAAATTCTGGGTTGAAAACTCTTTTCTTTAAGAATGTTGAATATTGGCCCCCACTCTCTTCTGGCTTGTAGGGTTTCTGCCGAGAGATCTGCTGTTAGTCCGATGGGCTTCCCTTTGATGGTAACCCGACCTTTCTCTCTGGCTGCGCTTAACATTTTTTCCTTCATTTCAACTTTGGTGAATCTGACAATTATGTGTCTTGGAGTTGCTCTCCTCGAGGAGTATCTTTGTGGTGTTCTCTGTATTTCCTGAATTTGAATGTTGGCCTGCCTTGCTAGATTGGGGAAGTTCTCCTGGATAATATCCTGCAGAGTGTTTTCCAACTTGTTTCCATTCTCCCCATCACTTTCAGGTACACCAATCAGACGTAGATTTGGTCTTTTCACATAGTCCCACATTTCTTGGAGGCTTTACTTGTTTCTTTTTATTCTTTTTTCTCTAATCTTCCCTTCTCACTTCATTTCATTCATGTCATCTTCCAGGGCTGATACCCTTTCTTCCATTTGATCGCATCGGCTCCTGAGGCTTCTGCATTCTTCACGTAGTTCTCGAGCCTTGGTTTTCAGCTCCACCAGCTCCTTTAAGCACTTCTCTGTATTGGCTATTCTAGTTATACATTCTTCTAAATTTTTTTCAAAGTTTTCAACTTCTTTGCCTTTGGTTTGAATATCCTCCTGTAGCTCGGAGTAATTTGATCATCTGAAGCCTTCTTCTCTCAGCTCATCAAAGTGATTCTCCGTCCAGCTTTGTTCCGTTGCTGGTGAGGAACTGCGTTCCTTTGGAGGAGGAGAGGTACTCTGCTTTTTAGAGTTTCCAGTTTTTCTGCTCTGTTTTTTCCCCATCTTTGTGGTTTTATCTACTTTTGGTCTTTGATGATGGTGATGTATAGATGGGTTTTTGGTGTGGATGTCCTTTCTGTTAGTTTTCCTTCTAACAGACAGGACCCTCAGCTGCAGGTCTGTTGGAGTACCTGGCCGGCCATGTGAGGTGTCAGTCTGCCCCTGCTGGGGGGTGCCTCCCAGTTAGGCTGCTCGGGGGTCAGGGGTCAGGGACCCACTTGAGGAGGCAGTCACCCCATTCTCAGATCTCCAGTTGCGTGCTGGGAGAACCACTGCTCTCCTCAAAGCTGTCAGACAGGGACATTTAAGTCTGCAGAGGTTACTGCTGTCTTTTTGTTTGTCTGTGCCCTGCCCCCAGAGGTGGACCTACAGAGGCAGGCAGGCCTCCTTGAGCTGTGGTGGGCTCCACCCAGTTCAAGCTTCCAGGCTGCTTTGTTTACCTAAGTGAGCCTGGGCAATGGCGGGCGCCCCTCCCCCAGCCTCGCTGCCGACTTGCTGTTTGATCTCAGACTGCTGTGCTAGCAATCAGTGAGACTCCGTGGGCGTAGAACCCTCTGAGCCGGGTGCGGGCTATACTCTCCTGGGGCACCGTTTCCTAAGCCCGTCGGAAAAGCACAGTATTCGGGTGGGAGTGGCCCGATTTTCCAGGTGCCGTCTGTCACCCCTGGAAAGGGAACTCCCTGACCCCTTGCGCTTCCCGAGTGAGGCAATGCCTCACCCCTGCTTCGGCTGGTGCACGGTGCACTCACCCACTGACCTGCGCCCGCTGTCTGGCACTCCCTATTGAGATGAACACGGTACCTCAGATGGAAATGCAGAAATCACCCGTCTTCTGCGTCGCTCGCGCTGGGAGCTGTAGATCGGAGCTGTTCCTATTCGGCCATCTTGGTTCCTCCCCCGTTTTTCTGGTAATTTTTATTCATTGTATATAAAAATAATGAAATAAAGTTCCTTGTTTTGCAATGAAAGTGTATTAGTCAAACTTCTCCAGAAAAGCAGAGAAACAACAGGATGTATATAAATGAAGAGATTTATCATGAACAAATTGGCTTATTCAAATCCCTATAAGGTTGTCCTGAAAATATTTATTATTAAAACCAGTTTTTTAACATCAAATATAAATTTTGATATGGTATTTTAGGTATTGTTCTTTCCAAATTAGTGAAATTCACAAAAACTAATAAATGATCTTCTAAATCCCAAGTTTTACATTTTAGATAAGTTATTTAAATTTTTAAGGTTAAAAAATAAAGATTTTTTGATAATAAGTAATGTCTCCATGATTTATATATTTTTCTAAATTAGATTCCCTTTTTAGTAGATGCACATTTTAACCAATTTGGAACATAGCTAGATTACAAAAATATTTCTCAGTACCGTTATTTTTATCAGACCCCACTGAAATTTTACCAGTTGACCGGACAATTCTCTTCATAGAAAAAAAAAAATGCTTTCTTCTCTTATACCCTTTTCTCTCTTGTTCAGCATCTGACCCGGTATCACATGTTGCATTTGTCATACCTCTCTAATCTCTTCCAATATGAAACTGTTTCTCAGTCTTTCCTTCTTTTTCACATCTTTGACCTTTTGAAATGTCTGTTCATTTTAGTTTAATATTTCCTGTTGAACTAGGTTCAGGTTCTGTGTTTGGGGCAGGAATGCCACGAAAGTGTTGCTTCTTTTATTAGTCCATAATATCAGGAGGCTCGCCATGGTGATAATTTGTCTCCTTACTGACAATGTTAACTTTTATTATTTTGTTAAGATGATGTCTTCCAGGTTTCTCCACTGGACAGATAATTAATAAGTGTTATTTAGTGTTTAATAAGAGTAATTAATAAGTATTTTGTTGAGAGATGTTTTAAACTATGTAATAGTCTCTTTCTTATCACACTTTCATCCATTATCTTTAGCCCATGCATGACTCAAATGAATCAGTTATTACTTTGAGGGTTGCCAAGGGCTAATTTTCTTATTCCATCATTTCTTCTGTATCAGTTACTTTACATTTTATGGTAAGGTTGCATTCCATTCATTCGTTCACAAATAGATAAAACACGGAGTGTAGAATAGTAATTGTTGAAAATAAGTGGCAGGACAGACGTATTGTCTTGTTCCTGACCTTAGGGAAAATGATTCAGTCTTTCACCATTAAGGATGATACACCTATAGGTTTTTCATAGATGGCCCTTATCACGCTGAGGAAAATTCCTGAGAGCTATTATCAGGAATGAATGATTGGTTTTGTGAAATGCTTTTTTGTGCATCTAGTGGGATGATTATAGTTGTTTTTTTCTTTCTTCTTCTTTTTTTTTTTTTTTGAGATGGAGTTTCCCTCTTCCCTCTTGTTGCCCAGGCTGCAGTGCAATGGCGTGATCTCGGCTCACCTCAACCTCTGCCTCCCGAGTTCAAGCGATTCTCCTGCCTCAGCTACTTCCGAGTAGCTGGGATTACAGGCGTGTGCCACCACGCCCGCCTAATTTTTTGTATTTTTAGTAGAGACGGGGTTTCACCGCCTTAGCCAGGATGGTCTCCATCTCCCGACCTCAGGTGATCCGCCCGCCTCAGCCTCCCAAAGTGCTGGGATTACAGGCGTGAGGCACCGCGCCCATTTTTTTTTTTTTTACTTTTTTTTAGATTGTTAATATAGTAAATTAAATTGATTTATTTTTGAATGTTAATCCAGCTTTGCATTCCTAGGATAAAGCTTATGTGGTTCATAGTGTATTATCCTTTCAATGTTTTGTTGGATTGAAATTACTAAAATTTTGTTTAGGAATTATGTTCACAGAAGATACTGGCCTGTAGTTTTCTTTTTCTGTTCTGTTTCCACTTGGTTTAATATCAACATTACATTGGCTACATAGAGTAAGTTGAGAATATCCCCTCATTTAAAATGTTCTTGGAAAGTTTTCATAGAATAGAATGTTTTTACTTAAATATTCAGTAACATTCACCAGTGATTAAAGTGGGCCAGGTGGTTTCTTTGTGGGAAAGTTTTAAACTATAATTTCAATTTTTAAAAATGCTATCAATGAAATAAACTAAGGCAATCATTGGACTTACCACATTTGTTTCTTACCTTTGTGGAGCCACTATTCTTTATTGTATGCTGTCTAGTGTCTTGTGGAATATATATACACATATGTGTGTGTGTTTCTGTGTTATATATCATATATATATTTATATACATATCCTATATGCATCTATCGATCTATCACACAAAAAGGAGCGGGGAGAGAAAGAGGGAAAAGAAGGAGGGGTGAGAGAGTAAGAGTAAGAGAAAGGCAGAGAGAGAGAGACAGACAGAGATTGAAATTCTCTTTTGTTGTTGTTTACTCATGAAAGTAAATCTGTTTTCTATTATTTCATCTTGGCCAGAATCAGAAGTCTAGTCACAGCTGTTTTATTTTCCCATCAAATTGAACTTCTTTTCTAATCTTCCTGAAGAGCAGAAAAGCAGGTATTTTCCATTGGGACCCCCTAGTTTATTATTATTATTATTATTAATTTAACCAGAGACTCTCACAGGTATGATCAATATCATAAACCCATTGTTTCTCAGCCTGGTGTGGTGTCTCTTGCCTGTAATCCCAGAACTTTGGGAGACTGAGGCTGGTGGATCACTTGAGGCCAGGAGTTCCAGACCAGCCTGGCCAAAATTGTGAAACCCTGTCTCTACTGAAAATACAAAAATCAGCCGGGGGTGGTGGCGCATGCCTGTAGTCCCAGCTACTCAGGGGGTGAGGAGGGCTAATCACCTGAGGTCAAGAGTTCAAGAGCAGCCTGGCCTACATGGCAAAACCCTGTATCTACTAAAGATAGAAAAATTAGAAGTACATGGTGGCACACACCCATACTCCCAGCTAGTTGAGAGGCTGAGGCAGGAGAATCTCTTGAACCCAGGAGGCAGAGGTTGCAGTGAGCCAAGATCACGCCACTGCACTCCAGCCTGGGCGACAAACCCAGACTCCATCTCAAAACACACACACACACACACACACACACACACACACACAATAAACCCACTGTTTCTCATGGAACATTCAAGAGTTACTGATGGAAGTTAAATTTCCTATGGATAAAACTGGCCTACTATTGATGAAGTTGCCTGAAAAGTCTAGAAGATGATCAAGGAAGAAATTATATATTTCTGTTGATTTTTTTGCAGAATAGTCTTGTATTCGGAAAGTCAGATTCTGTCAGAGTGGTAACTTTCTTAGGATCACATCTCTTAGTTCTCAGCATTTTTTGTTCTATCCTCAAGAATCTCTTTGATTCCATATTATAAATAATATAGATATCTGTCATTCATGTACCAGGAACTACAATTCCTTATTTCCTTAATAGGAATCATCACACGAGAAGTCAGTCATATATCTTTCCTTAATTTTAAAAATGTAAAGTCACTATGTTTTATGAGTTCAGGAGTCTCTTTTTACCTAATAAGCATCATCAGTCAGGTTTTCTGGACAGTAGAGCTCACTGATTATCTCCAGGAGGCTTTACACTGTCACTCTCACAGATTTGGGAAAACAGCCACCTTCATGTCTCATTAATGATTTACTCTCTTCAAATCATCTGAAGCAAATTTTGAACACCTCTATAACATATAGGGAAGAAATGGAATATAAAACTTACATCTTTCATAACATATTGTTTTATAGGACCCTAACTTTATAGATGATCGGTCTCTTTTTTCAATTCTTTAAAAATTGTTTTGCTCTAAAGGATTACAACTTTCCTCTTTCAGGTGAAGCCTCATTTATCTTTTTTTCCCCTCAGTATTCTGAACATTCCTAGTGCTAATATCATTGTTACTGTTGCTCTTTGAATTGTAGCTTATTTTTTCGTAGTATATTTGAGATATAATAATGTTAACTTACACATACAGTGCTGTGTTTTACATACATTAATGTATTTAGTCAACACAGCAACTTCAAGAGAAAGGTACCATTGTCATCTCCAGTTTACTGATGAGGTATGTATGTGATTGGAAAGTGAAAAAAATAATAAGATTGTGAAAAGTATATGTGAAAATAAAAAATTTAAGTGAATTTGATATCTTGCTTTGGGGGAGATTATAAATGCTGGTAGAGTTGACTATATAAATATTCAAAAATTAATACATACGTAAGAAGTTAAAATGAGAACAATGTGAGAAAATGCAGCAATTTTGAAAAATTGAGAAAACAGAGTAACTGTAAATCAGCATACTTTTAGCGTTACAGAATTTTAAAATAGTTGGTAACTATTATATTTTATAAAATATATTTTTAAATATACTCATAATTTTAAAAATAATCTATAATGCCAAATGTATACCATGTATTATGATGACTGAATGGTTCATATTAAAGACACTTCAGCAGTTTGAATGTGAAAACTGTTACATATACTCTTTGTTTTCCTTGTCCAATTATTTTTGACCAATAGGTATATCACTTGTCATTTTATTCCTACTCATTTTAGGTCACATTGTATTTAGAATTTAACATGAATCATGAAAGCTATCTATTATATACACAAAATTTTGTTTACAATTATAGGAGTTTTATAACATCTTAGAAATTCCTTCAGATGTTCCAGACCAAGACCCCACACTCTATATAAAATATACTTTCTATTTTTATGGTATTTCTCAGTAGCTCTTTTAGAAACCAAGATAAAACTAGGTGTGTAAAGTGGAAATGTTAACAAAAACAAAAACAGAAAAACCGAAAAACCTAAAGAAATACCTGGGAATCTGTGTGTGAAAGGGTGCGGGGGGAAGGTGGTGGTGAGCCCAGTTTACGTAAGCGGCATTTAGTGATCACTATTAAATAAGTGTCATCAACTTAACCTAGTATCCACTGGCATCAGAAAGCATGAAATGAGCTCAGTTTATTGCATATTTGTGTATAATAAAGACAGAAATTCCTGGAAGTCATATTTGTGAAACAATGCAGGAAATATGAGAAATATCCTTTCAGAATAATCTTTACAATTATTAGTGACTTTGAGTAACTTTGAATGAGAAAATTGTTGTTCTGCTTGGAAGCAATGAACTGGTCCTCAAACTTCTAGAAACTTCTACAGGGAGTGACTTTATGATTTAGTTGGGACTCTTGAAAATAAATGAGTACCTCCCCACACTCATCTCACTAATAGACTCTTTTCAATATTCAGATTAAAGTGTGACCGAGGAATTAGTATTAAAAGAAAAGTAAAACAAAACCTCCAGGTGATTCTGAGGTATGGGAAAGTTTGTCAAATAGTGACCTAATTGACCTCCAGGGTCCTTTTTATTTTTCAAAAAGATGACACATTTATATATATATATTTTCTAATTTACTTTCTTGTTTTTAAGAATACCTGTATTGCTGGATCAAAGGACTTAGAACTTATGGCAGGTAGCATGTAGGAAGATTTCTCAGTCCTACTTTGTATAATATTAATAGCAAGATTTTCTTGAGGTTCAAGCTGAAGATTCAGTCTAAGATTCTCTTTTGATTCTAATAAGGAAGAGGCATAAGAAACTTAGAAATAAATAGATATACTTGTCGAGTGTACTCAGATACTTGAATAAATCTACATATACTGTGAAGAATTTTTTGTAATTAATTATGCTTTCCTCAAAGCTTCCTTTAAAAGAACAAAGAACTTTCTTTTTTCTTTTGAAAAGAACTTTCAAAATACTTCAATGAGGCTTTTTTGGGAACAAGGTGGATATCAAGAGAGGTACTTGTTTTTTTAAAAATCATAAATTTTTCTGAATATAGGTTTTAAAATTTAGCAAAAGTTTTTCTTTTTTCCTTGCTCATTTTCTTATATATCAATTATTTATTGAGCCCTTTCTCTTTCCCATATGTTACATATTTCATTTAATTTATGTATATCGTTTAATTTATTCCTTACAACAGAAATTCTGTGAAGCAGATGATCCAAACCATATTTTGTTGATGGGCAAACAGAGGCTCATGGAATTTAAATAATTTGCCCAAGATTACTCAGCCAGTGAGTGGCAAAGCATGAATTAAAAACTAGATTTATGTAAATGAAAACACCATCCTTTTAACTAATAAAACTTTGACTTCATAAAAAATTCATAACAGAATCCAAATCAGCTTCATTTTTCTGACTATAATGTACTTTTAATTTTATGAAAATTTTTTTTGTTTAATTTTATTATTATTATACTTTAAGTTTTAGGGTACATGTGCACAACGTGCAGGTTTGTTACATGTATACATGTGCCATGTTGGTGTGCTGCACCCATTAACTCATCATTTAGCATTAGGTATATCTCCTAATGCTATCCCTCCTCCCTCCCCCCACCCCACAACAGCCCCTGGTGTGTGATGTTACCCTTCATGTGTCCAAGTGTTCTCATTGTTCAATGCCCAACTATGAGTGAGAACATGCGGTGTTTGGTTTTTGTCCTTCTGACAGTTTGCTGAGAGTGATGGTTTCCAGTTTCATCCATGTCCCTACAAAGGACATGAACTCATCATTTTTTATGGCTGCATAGTATTCCATGGTGTATATGTGCCATGTTTTCTTAATGCAGTCTATAGTTGTTGGACATTTAGGTTGGTTCCAAGTCTTTGCTATTGTGAATAGTGCTGCTATAAACATATGTGTGCATGTGTCTTTATAGCAGCATGATTTATAATCCTTTGGGTATATACCCAGTAATGGGATGGCTGGGTCAAATGGTATTTCCAGTTCTAGATCCCTGAGGAATCACCACACTGACTTCCACAATGGTTGAACTAGTTTACATTCCCACCAACAGTGTAAAAGTGTTCCTATTTCTCCACATCCTCTCCAGCACCTGTTGTTTCCTGACTTTCTAATGATTGCCATTCTAACTGGTGTGAGATGGTATCTCATTGTGGTTTTGATTTGCATTTCTCTGATGGCCAGTGATGGTGACCATTTTTTCATGTGTTTTTTGGCTGCATAAATGTCTTCTTTTGAGAAGTGTGTGTTCATATCGTTTGCCCACTTTTTGATGCAGTTGTTTGTTTTTTTCTTGTAAATTTGTTTGAGTTCATTGTAGATTCTGGATATTAGCCCTTTGTCAGATGAGTAGGTTGTGAAAATTTTCTCCCATTCTGTAGGTTGCCTGTTCACTCTGATGGTAGTTTCTTTTGCTGTGCAGAAACTCTTTAGTTTAATTAGATCCCATTTGTCAATTTTGGCTTTTGTTGCCATTGCTTTTGGTGTTTTAGACATGAAGTCCTTGCCCATGCCTATGTCCTGAATGGTAATGCCTAGGTTTTCTTCTAGGGTTTTTATGGTTTTAGGTCTAAAGTTTAAGTCTTTAATCCATCTTGAATTGATTTTTGTATAAGGTGTAAGGAAGGGATCCAGTTTCAGCTTTCTACATATGGCTAGCCAGTTTTCCCAGCACCATTTATTAAATAGGGAATCCTTTCCCCATTCATTGCTTGTTTTTGTCAGGTTTGTCAAAGATCAGATAGTTGTAGATATGTGGCATTATTTCTGAGACCTCTGTTCTGTTCCATTGGTCTATATCTCTGTTTTGGTACCAGTACCATGCTGTTTTGGTTACTGTAGCCTTGTAGTATAGTTTGAAGTCTGTTCTGTTCCATTGGTCTATATCTCTGTTTTGGTACCAGTACCATGCTGTTTTGGTTACTGTAGCCTTGTAGTATAGTTTGAAGTCAGGTAGTGTGATGCCTCAAGCTTTGCTCTTTTGGCTTAGGATTGACTTGGCGATGCAGGCTCTTTTTTGGTTCCATATGAACTTTAAAGTAGTTTTTTCCAATTCTGTGAAGAAAGTCATTGGTAGCTTGATGGGGATGGCATTAAATCTCTAAATTACCTTGGGCAGTATGGGCATTTTCACGATATTGATTCTTCCTACCCATGAGCATGGAATGTTCTTCCATTTGTTTGTATCCTCTTTTATTTCATTTAGCAGTGGTTTGTAGTTCTCCTTGAAGAGGTCTTTCACATCCCTTTTAAGTTGGATTCCTAGGTATTTTATTCTCTTTGAAGCAATTGTGAATGGGAGTTCACTCATGATTTGGCTCTCTGTTTGTCTGTTATTGGTGCATAAGAATGCTTGTGATTTTTGTACATTGATTTTGTATCCTGAGACTTTGCCGAAGTTGCTTATCAGCTTGAGGAGATTTTGGGCTGAGATGATGCGGTTTTCTAGATATACAATCATGTCATCTGCAAACAGGGACAATTTGACTTCCTCTTTTCCTAATTGAATACTCTTTATTTCCTTCTCCTGCCTGATTGCCCTGGCCAGAACTTCCCACACTATGTTGAATAGGAGTGGTGAGAGAGGGCCTCCCTGTCTTGTGCTCATTTTCAAAGGGAATGCTTCCAGTTTTTGCCCATTCAGTATGATATTGGCTGTGGGTTTGTCATAGATAGCTCTTATTATTTTGAGATATGTCCCATCAATACCTAATTTATTGAGAGTTTTTAGCATGAAGTTTTGTTGAATTTTGTCAAAGGCCTTTTCTGCATCTATTGAGATAATCATGTGGTTTTTGTCTTTGATTCTGTTTATATGCTGGATTACATTTATTGATTTGCATACATTGAACCAGCCTTGCATCCCAGGGATGAAGCCCACTTGATCATGTTGGATAAGCTTTTTGATGTGCTGCTGGATTCGGTTTGCCAGTATTTTATTGAGGATTTTTGCATCGATGTTCATCAAGGATAGAATTCTCTTTTTTGGCTGTGTCTCGCCGGGCTTTGGTATCAGGATGATGCTGGCCTCATAAAATGAGTTAGGGAGGATTCCCTCTTTTTCTATTGATTGGAATAGTTTCAGAAGGAATGGTACCAGCTCCTCTTTGAACCTCTGGTAGAATTCGGCTGTGAATCCATCTGGTCCTGGACTTTTTTTGGTTGGTAAGTTATTGATTATTGCCTCAATATTAGAGCCTGTTATTTGTCTATTCAGAGATTCAGTTTCTTCTTGGTTTAGTCTTGGGAGGATGTATGTGTCGAGAAATTTATCCATTTCTTCTAGATTTTCTAGTTTATTTGTGTAGAGGTGTTTGTAGTGTTCTCTGATGGTAGTTTGTATTTCTGTGGGATCGGTGGTGATATCCCCTTTATCATTTTTTATTACATCTATTTGATTCTTCTCTCTTTTTGTCTTTATTAGTCTTGCTAACAGTCTATCAATTTTGTTGATCTTTTCAAAAAACCAGCTCCTGGATTCATTAATTTTTTGAAGGGTTTTTTATGTCTCTATTTCCTTCAGTTCTGCTCTGATCTTAGTTATTTGTTGCCTTCTGCTAGCTTTTGAATGTGTTTGCTCTTGCTTCTCTAGTTCTTTTAATTGTGATGTTAGGGTGTCAATTTTAGATCTTTCCTGCTTTCTCTTGTGGGCATTTAGTGCTATAAATTTCCCTCTACACACTGCTTTGAATGTGTCTCAGAGATTCTGGTATGTTGTGTCTTTGTTCTTGTTGGTTCCAAAGAACATCTTTATTTCTGCCTTCATTTCATTATTTACCCAGTAGTCATTCAGGAGCAGGTTGTTCAGTTTCCATGTAGTTGAGTGGTTTTGAGTGAGTTTCTTAATCCTGAGTTCTAGTTTGATTACACTGTGGTCTGAGAGACAGTTTGCTATAATTTCTGTTCTTTTACATTTGCTGAGGAGTGCTTTACTTCCAACTATGTGGTCAATTTTGGAGTAGGTGTGGTGTGGTGCTGAAAAGAATGTATATCCTATTGATTTGGGGTGGAGAGTTCTTTAGATGTCTGTTAGGTCCGCTTGGTGCAGAGCTGAGTTCAATTCCTGGGTATCCTTGTTAACTTTCTGTCTCGTTGATCTGTCTAATGTTGACAGTAGGATGTTAAAGTCTCCCATTATTGATGTGTGGGAGTCTAAGTCTCTTTGTAGGTCACTAAGGACTTGCTTTATGAATCTGGGTGCTCCTGTATTGGGTGCATATATATTTAGGATAGTTAGCTCTTCTTGTTGAATTGATCCCTTTACCATTATGTAATGGCCTTCTTTGTCTCTTTTGATCTTTGTTGGTTTAAAGTCTGTTTTATCAGAGACTAGGATTGCAACCCCTGCCTTTTTTTGCTTTCCATTTGCTTGGTGGATCTTCCTCCATCCCTTTATTTTGAGCCTATGTGTGTCTCTGCACGTGAGATGGGTTTCCTGAATACAGCACACTGATGGGTCTTGACTATCCAATTTTCCAGTCTATGTCTTTTAATTGGAGCATTTAGCCCATTTACATTCAAAGTTAATAATGTTATGTGTGAATTTGGTCCTGTCATTGTGATGTTAGCTGGTTATTTTGCTTGTTAGTTGATGCAGTTTCTGCCTAGCCTTGATGGTCTTTACAATTTGGCATGTTTTTGCAGCAGCTGGTACTGGTTGTTCCTTTCCATGTTTAGCGCTTCCTTCAGGAGCTCTTTTAGGGCAGGCCTGGTGGTGACAAAATCTCTCAGCATTTGCTTGTCTGTAAAGTATTTTATTTCTTCTTCACTTATGAAGCTTTGTTTGGCTGGATATGAAATTCTGGGTTGAAAATTCTTTCCTTTAAGAATGTTGAATATTGGTCCCCACTCTCTTCTGGCTTGTAGAGTTTCTGCTGAGAGATCTGCTGTTAGTCTGATGGGCTTCCCCTTGTGGGTAACGCGACCTTTCTCTCTGGCTGTCCTTAACATTTTTTCCTTCATTTCAACTTTGGTGAATCTGACAACTATGTGTCTTGGAGTTGCTCTTCTCGAGGAGTATCTTTGTGGCATTCTCTGTATTTCCTGAATTTGAATGTTGGCCTGCCTTGCTAGATTGGGGAAGATCTCCTGGATAATATCCTGCAGAGTGTTTTCCAACGTGGTTCCATTCTCCCCGTCACTTTCAGGTACACCAATCAGATGTAGGTTTGGTCTTTTCACATAGTCCCATATTTCTTGGAGGCTTTGTTCATTTCTTTTTATTCTTTTTTCTCTAAACTTCTCTTCTCTCTTCATTTCATTCATTTCATCTTCCATTACTGATACCCTTTCTTCTAGTTGATCGCGTCGGCTACTGAGGCTTTTGCATTCATCACATAGCTCTCGTGCCTTGGTTTTCAGCTCCATCAGCTCCTTTAAGGACTTCTCTGCATTGGTTATTCTAGTTATCCATTGGTCTAATTTTTTTTCAAAGCTTTTAACTTGTTTGCCATTGGCTTGAATATCCCTCTGTAGCTCGGAGCTGTTTGATCTTCTGAAGCCTTCTTCTCTCAACTCGTCAAAGTCATTCTCTGTCCAGTTTTGCTCTGTTGCTGGTCAGGAGCTGCGTTCCTTTGGAGAAGGAAAGGCGCTCTGATTTTTAGAGTTTCCAGTTTTTCTGCTCTGTTTTTTCCCATCTTTGTGGTTTTATCTACCGTTGGTCTTTGATGATGGTGATGTACAGATGGGTTTTTGGTGTGGATGTCCTTTCTGTTTGTTAGTTTTCCTTCTAACAAACAGGACCCTCAGCTGCAGGTCTGTTGGAGTTTGCTAGAGGTCCACTCCAGACCCTGTTTGCCTGGGTATCAGCAGCTGTGGCTGCAGAACAGCATTTATTGGTGAACTGCAAATGCTGCTGCCTCATCGTTCTTCTGGAAGTTTTGTCTCAGAGGAGTACCTGGCCATGTGAGTTGTCAGTCCGCCCCTACTGGGGGGTGCCTCCCAGTTAGGCTACTTGGGGGTCAGGGACCCACTTGAGGAGGCAGTCTGCCCGTTCTCAGATCTCAAGCTGCGTGCTGGGAGAACCACTACTCTCTTCAAAGCTGTCAGAGAGGGACATTTAAGTCTGCAGGGGTTACTGCTGTCTTTTTGTTTGTCTGTGCTGTGCCCCCAGAGGTGGAGCCTACAGAGGCAGGCAGGCCTCCTTGAGCTGTGGTGGGCTCCACTCAGTTCCAGCTTCTGGGCTGGTTTGTTTACCTAATCAAACAATTAACTCGGCAGTGGCGGGCGCCCCTCCCCGAGCTTCACTGCCGCCTTGCATTTTGATCTGGGACTGCTGTGCTAGCAATGAGCCAGACTCCATGGGCATAGGAACCTCCGAGCCAGGTGTGGGATATAATCTCCTGGTGTGCCGTTTTTTAAGCCCATTGGAAAAGCACAGTATTAGGGTGGGAGTGACCCGATTTTCCAGGTGCCATCTGTCACCCCTTTCTTTGACTAGGAAAGGGAATTCCCTGACCCCTTTTTCTTCCGGGGTGAGGCAATACCTTGCCCTGCTTCAGCTCATGGATGGTGCACTGCACCCACTGTCCTGCACCTACTGTCTGGCACTCCCCAGTGAGATGAACCCAGTACCTCAGTTGGAAATGCAGAAATCACCCCTCTTCTGCATCGCTCACGCTGGGAGCTGTAGACCGGAGCTGTTCCTATTCTGCCATCTTGGCTCCTCCTCAATTTTATGAAAATTTCTAAATAAAACTATGTAACTTCAAATATATTAAGTTTCTAGACAGAAAAAAACTTCTATTTTGTTAATTCAGAAATTAAATATAGTAATAAAACCATAGAATTATAACAAAATTTATTTTTTCCACTTGAATTTAATGTTTTAGATATCTTAAAAATTATTAATGTTTTATCTCTGTGCCTCTTTAGTATTTAATATTAAGCATTAATAGTTAGAAAAATACAAAAAACAGAACCTGTGCAATACAGAATTTCCACCTCCCCCCCAACTTATTTGCCTTACTGTCTTGTGCTTTGTTAACAATATATAGAGGGAAAAACATTTCTTGTTGGGGAAGTTAATCTTATACTTAACCATAGTGTTCCTATATAAACAAAATAATTCATATGTCTATGGCAGTGAAAAGAAAAGGCATGCTGCAGTTTGGGTGCCAAAAAAGGGAGCCACCAGCATTCAGACACTAATAGTAAATGAAAGACATGGAAGCTGAACAATATGTGGTTAATGTAAGGGATACGAGTCTGATTTACTATTTTGAATGATATTCTCAAGACTAGTGGTTCATTCTACCTCATTAAACTGTAACCCCATGCTTCCTAATATCTTTTATGTAGCAGAATGTTTTAAGAACCAAATTAACTGCATTAATCATCTTGTAGTTGGGAAAGGAATTGACCTATGTTTTCACTCAGTTTTCCATTCTTAGAGCACAAGGAACTTTGTGTTTGTTTATTTATTTATTTCACTAACATGTATGTTTTTAAGATGTTTGTGTCATTATAAATATTGCTTTTCACACTCAATTTTGTTTAATCTTCACAGGTGCCTCCCATTTGGCAGAGGAGGACTTCTGAGGTATTGAAAGTGTAGATGGTTATCTTAGACTCTTTCATAATGAAAGATGTAAAATTTGGATGCAGCCCATATGACTCCAAAGCCCTTCACAAACGGCATAAAATGACTGATAATTTACTGCTGGAAATATCCGATGCCCATTCAAATTTCTCACATAATACTAAAACTAAATAGATGGGAAAAACCTAAATAACCTTATTTTGATTTTACTTTGGTTGCTTCTAAATGTAAAACTATTCTATCAGATGCACTACCAAGAAAACTCCAATTTGTATCAGCATTTTTTTGTTTGTTTTTTCCCGTTGGCAACTTCAGGGACCAAAAGTTGACCAGGCTTCGTTATAATCCACTCATTTTCTCAGATAGGTCTTGGCTATGAAGAGCGAGCTGAACAGGAATTACTCACAGGTGACAGAGTTTATTCTGCTGGGATTCAGAACATTGCCAGAAGTACAGATTCTCTTATTCTTCCTGTTCTTGCTTATCTACATGGTCATTGTGTTGAGAAATCTCAGCATGTTAGTTGTCATTGAAATAGACTCCAGACTTCACACACCTGTGTATTTCTTTCTCAGAAATTTGTCCTATTTGGATCTCCGCTACTCCACAGTCATTGCTTCCAAAACTGACTACTTTATTTTCCAAGGAAAAGAAAATTTCTTACAATGGTTGTGCAACACAGTTGTTTTTCTTTGCTCTCTTTGTTGGGACTGAAGGTTTTTTTCTGGCTGTGATGGCATATGATCACTTCTCAGCTATTTGTTCACCTTTCTTCTATACTGTATGTATGTCTCAGCAAGCTTGTGTTTGTTTGGTGGTTGGCTCCTCTATCTGTGGTTGCATGAACTCCATGATACAAACAGGTTTCACCTTCAGTTTGCATTTCTGTGGAAAAAACAGATTGGAGCACTTTTTCTGTGATGTCCCAGTCATGATCAAGATCTCATGTATTGAAATCCTTGTGAATGAGATAGTACTGTTTATTCTCTCTGCTCTCATCATCACCACCACAACTGACATTCTGGTTTCCTATGTGCATATCCTCTCCACTGTTCTGAAGATTCCCTCAACCCAAGGCAGAAGTAAGACTTTCTCCACTTGCAGCTCTCACATCACTGTGGTGAGTTTATTCTGTGGAACTGTATTCTTCATGTATGCCCAACCTGGGGCCATCTCCTCACCAAAGAGCAAGTTTATAGCTGTATTCTACACTCTTGTCATCCCTATGTTAAATACCTGATTTATAGTCTAAGAAATAGGTGCAAAATGCTTTGAAAAGGATATTGATAGGAAAAATATCTTTTCATTGACCTCTAGCCATCTATAAAACTATAGAAGAAACTAAGAGCAATACTATCAGTAATTTATTATAGAATAGTTTCAAAGAAAGACATCTGAAAGTATGGAGATGAAAGTTTATTTTCATGTTTTGACCATCACCAGATCTTTTTAAAAATGAATTAAAGGCCAGGTGTGGTGGCTTACACCTGTAATCCCAGCCCTTAGGGAGGCTGAGATGGGTGGATCACGAGGTCAGGAGATCGAGACCATCCTGCCCGACATGGTGAAACCCCGTCTCTACTAAAAATACAAAAAATTAGCTGGGCGTGGTGGCACGCGCCTGTAGTCCCAGCTACTCAGGAGGCTGAGGCAGGAGAATCACTTGAACCCAGGAGGCGGAGGTTGCAGTGAGCCGAGATCGTGCCACTACACTCCACCCTGGCAACAGAGTGAGACTCTATCTCAAAAAAAAAAAAAAAGAACTAAAAATCAATATAGATTTTTCATATTTCAACATAATTATTTTATAGTGTGCTGTCTAGGTATTCCATAGTTTGTTATTCTTGTTTCATTGGCTTAGTTGTACTCAAAACTGCAACTGAAATACAGTATTCAGAAATTAATACATAAATACACATTAAGTTTATTAATAACATATCTATATATGTATGAATATCTACATATTAATCTATCTATTGGAGAGGGAAAAAGAGAGACACTACTTAACGTTCTTCATATTTGTTTAATCTAGATCATAATCAAGTTGGCTATTGTCCAATTTTTGCAAATGAGAATTAGAAATGCTATGGTAATCTAAATTATATAATGTAAATTATTGGCTTTGCCGAACAATTATACGAAGGAGCAAGGCTAAATATTATACCAGTAATATTGCTAAAACATCCAACTATATTGATTTCATCCAGAAGAAAAATAAATAAATAAATAAATAAATAAATGTGATATAATTGCTGTAAAACTATCTTGTCATGGGGATCAATAAGAAATGTTGGATAAATAATCAGTATAATTTATGCTTATTGATCTATTAAGTTTTATTTATGTTCTTGCATCACTTGTAACTTATATATTGATTTGAAAATTTTTATTTTATTCTAGATTTGAACAATTATTACCATGTGTAAAATATTTTCTTAGAGATTAATATTAAAAATATTAACATAGTAAAGTCAAATAACCAAATCATAAATTTTAATTGACATAATAAAAGAAAATATTAATATCCTAAATTTTATTTTCTAATAATTTAATCCTTTCTATGTCTGTGGTTATATATACTTTTTGTTTTTAATCCTGAGAATTTTATTTTTCTCCCTTAAATTTGCCAATGGTTTGACTTTATACCATTAGAATTTTGAGTTCTATATCATTATTTTCAAAGTAGTTGATGGTGTAATATCTAGTTATTACATGTTTGTGTTTTTATTTTGTTTTGCTTAACTATATTCAAAATTGCAACATATAACATCATAATTATATTAATGCAAACATTAAAGTTAATATATCTGCATATGTATCTGTACATTCATGTAATTATTTTATGTTTTGAAGAGTTTTTGTTTTGTTAGCCATCTTTTTTCTGCATTTAAATGTTAAATGCTTAGTATCTTATTTACAGTTTTTAATTTAATGAATTATGTTTAAAAATTTTTAATAGTTTTCAGTGTAATTTATTTTAATTTTTATTATTGTATATATAACATTTTGTTATATATACATTTCACCTATGGATTATTTAGTTAAGGTTTCTTATTTCAATATAGTTGTTTTATTTAGACAATAACTTTTTATTGTTGATTTTCCATTTTATTATCTTAAGTTTAGAGAATTTAAACTCAAAAAACCTATTTGGTGAAATTTACAGTTATAATGCTTGCTTGACAAGATATTATGGTTTGTAAATATTCCATGAATTTAAGCAAAGGATGCCTATTCGCTTACATATTATCAAATTGAAACTTACAATGTATTAGATATAATAAAAGTTGATCACTATGGGTAAGTTGTTATACCAGATAGACATTAATGGTTGAATATTGAAAATGCAGAGTCACATTCATTTTATTAACTAAAAGATTTTTAAAAATTTTCTCAGAAGCTGTGGAAAGAGCATTTGACAAATTTTAACATTATCAAAATCTTAGTAACCTCAGAAAATAACTAAGCTTCATTAACCTGATAAACTTGGTGTATACAAACAGAATAAACACATATTTAAAATGGGAAAATAATAGAAGTATTTTCTTTAAAATTAGGAAAAAGACGGCCAGGCGCGGTGGCTCACGCCTGTAATCCCAGCACTTTGGGAGGCCGAAATGGGTGGATCACGAGGTCAGGAGATCGAGACCATCCTGGCTAACACGGTGAAACCCCGCCTCTACTAAAAACACAAAAAAAATTAGCCGGGCGTGCTGGCGGGCGCCTGTAGTCCCAGCTACTCGGGAGGCTGAGGCAGGAGAATGGCGTGAACCCGGGAGGCGGAGCTTGCAGTGAGCCGAGATCGCGCCACTGCACTCCAGCCTGGGCGACTGAGCGAGACTCTGTCTCAAAAAAAAAAAATTAGGAAAAAGACAAGATGTCTATTATTTTTGATGCAGTTCAGCATTCTATCAGAAGTCTAGCCAGTGCAATGTGATAATAATAAAAATTAAAAGTATAAGGGATCAAATGTGAGATTAAACTGTCATTTACATGATAATTTAAAGAAGAGTTTATACTTTGGGTACACATAGACACAAAGAAGGAAAAATAGACAACGGGGCTACTTGAGGGTGAAGCGGGGAGGAGGGTTAGGATTGCAAAACTACCTATTGGGTACCATGCTTATTACCTGGGCGACTAGATAACCTGTACACCAAATCCCCATGATGTGTAATTTACCTATACAACAAACCTGCACATATGCTCCTGAAACTAAAATAAAAACTAGTAAAAAAGATAAAGAAGAGTTTATAAAGATGTTTTGGTTAATGTGCAAAAATCAGTTGCATATGTTTACACAATAGCAGTAAACAAGTACGATGTTTAATTTCAAAGATTATACCATTTACATGTGTATCAGAGATTATCAACTTTTTAGGGATAATTTAGTAAAAGATGTATAAGACGTCTACGTGGAAAATTACAAAATTCTTTACATCATGCAATAATTTCTTTTATTTTGGAGATGGAGTTTTGTTCTGTTCTCTAGGCTGGAGTACAATGGCATGATCTTGGCTCACTGCAACCTCCGCCTCCCAGGTTCAAGCAATTCTCCTGCCTCAGCCTCCCGAGTAGCTGGAATTACAGGCACGTGCCACCAGGCCCAGTTAATTTTTGTATTTTTAGTAGAGGTGGGGTTTCACTATGTGGGCCAGGCTTGTCTTGAACTCCTGACCTCAAGTGACCTGCTGGCCTAGGTAGGCCTCTCAAAGTGTTGAGATTACAGGCATGAGCCACCACACCCGGCCTATATCATGCAACACTTTTATTGTTGAAAAATTACAAAGTGCATCAACCACGCAAGAAAAGATAGGTACATGTAAATACAGTAGAATTAAGTATTGTTTCCTCCAGAAGGATGTTTTGTAAAAAGTAAAAGTACAAAATACAAGCCAAAAGAATCGAACAAGATTATATACTAAGTGCCTACAGAGTTATAATAATGTCTAATCAATTATATGAAATGGGTAAAATTGATTAACACACATTTTATAGAAAAGCAAACAATAAAATTTTTTGGGTTGTTTTTAATAAAAGAAATGGAAATTAAGATTGTAATAACATTCCATTTTATACCCATTCAATTTGAAATAAATAAAAAAGTCTGATGATGCCAATGTTGGAGAGTATATGGTCTATAGCATGAATTCTTAACAGGGGCACTATTGCCTCTAAGGGTGAAAAATTGCTTCTTGTATGTGGTAGAAAAATCTTACTCTCTTTATAATTTCTTAGAAATCATATCTTTTAAAAATGTATACATACAAAGAAATATAAAAATTCTACATACAATAGATGAACAGTTATACAGTGGTCTATGGTATTAACATTATATAATGATGACTAAAAATGTACAAAAAAGGCATTTTTTCATAATTTCTCATTGTCATTGGGATGACAATGAAAAAATAAGACTGTACCTACAGGTGGTCTACAGACTCTAGTTCACATTGCATTTGTAAATAAATGTAAACAAACATGTTGGTCATTATCTCCTGTAGTGGGACATACATGTCTTATGACCCAGAAATTCCTCTCCTGAGCAGATATCCAAGAGACTATCTTACACATATACTGGAGAAGATATATATATAAGAATGTCTATAAAAGCATAGTGAACAAAATAAAAATTCCAGAAATAAATCAAATGCTTATCAATGGGATTGTTCATTGATTAAAAAATGGTGTATTTACACAATAGAATTTATGAGACAAGTAAATTAGAGATACACTCCAAGCAATTAATGTAAGCAATAATATATTAGCGAGAAAAAGTAAGTCCCAAAAGATCACTTACAGAATCCTTCTTTTAAAAACACTGAAGTCTATACTTTATTTGAATTTTATTAGTTTTTTCCTTAAAGTTCTTTTTCTGTCCCAGGAACTCTTCCCAGGATATCACATTGCATTTCATTGTCATGTGTCTTAGCCTCCACTGGACTGTGACAGTTTCTCAGACGTCTTTGTTTTTAATGATCTTGACAGTTTTGAGGAGTAATGGTCAGGTATTACAGAATGCCACTCTGTTGGGGTTTATCTGATGGTTTCTCATGATTAGACTGTGGTTATGACTTTTTGGATGACTACTGAGATGAAATGTCATTATCAACACATCGTATCAAGGATACACACTATCAAATATAACTTATCCTTAATGATGTTAACCTTGATTACCGGCTGAGATAGTGTTTATCAGGTTTCTCTTCTATAGAATTGCGTTCTTTCCATTTCTATACCATCCTCTTTACAAGCAAACTACTAAGTGTAGCTCACACTTAGAGGGGGGGTAATTAAGCTCTCCATATTAAGGAGGAAATACTTAAATATATTGTATGAAATTCTGTATGTGATACAAATAAGATAAACATATCTAAAATAAAAAGAATTAGCAATGTATACATATGCAAACTATATTAAATTATAACAACTGAATGATTCACGTGGGAATCAGAATGTTATCTTGGTTGGGAGGATATAGGTGTATGGAAAGAGAGGGAACCACAGGGTTAGATATCAGTTATGGTTAATGTTCATATGTGGTCCAAAGATGATAGTGTAACATGAAACAAGAATAATTATTATTTTTTCTACACATTAGAAAGCCAAATATATTAAAACTGTAATGTAGTATCCTTCTGTGTATGCCTTATTATTTTCCCAGAATCTTACCTAATATATTATTAATATTTTTGCTTCTACTTTTTTGTTTGAATTTGGTTTTCCTTTTAGCTCTTGTAACCATTTTTACTTTTGATATTTGTTTAGTTATTTTTCTTCCTGCTTGGCTCATTTTTGCTAATATTAGTTTCTTCCAGAGGTTTTTTTTTTTTCTTTTGGTTTGTGGATTTTTTTATAGATGTTTCTTCAGTTAGTACTTCATTAACATTTGAGAATAAAGCAATGCAATTCTAATTAATTTGCATTTCCTTAACTTTGATATTGAATATATGTGTATATTGAAAATTATATATTCACTTTGATGACATGTATGTTCAAATTGTTTATGTCAAATTTCATTGTCTTGTTCATTTTTATTTGTTGAGATTTAAAAATTCTAAATGATGTTTTTAATAAGGCATGTGATTTGCAAGTATTTTATCTGAATATGTTGTTTTTTGCTTATCATAGCAAAGTATTTCAAAGATAAGTTCTTAATTTTAATGAAGTTCAATTTATCATGTTTTTATTTATTGATTGTTCTGTGGTGAGTTATCTAAGAAATCCTTGTCTAACTCAAGGTCGTAAACATTTTCTTTTGTTTCTGATATGGTGTGGGTGTGTCCCCACCCAAATCTCATCTTGAATTGTAGCTCCCACAATTTCCACGTGTCGTGGTAGGGACCCAATGGAAGGTAATTGAATCATGGGGGCGGGTCTTTCCTGTGCTGTTCTCCTGATAGTGAATAAGTCTCATGAGATCTGATGGTTTTACAAAGAAGAGTTCCCCTGTACAAGCTCTGTCTCTGTGCCTGCCACCATCCATGTCAGACATGACTTGCTCCTCTTTGCCTTCCACCATGATTGTGAGGCCTCCCCAGCCATGTGGAACTGTGAGTCCATTAAACCTCTATCCTTTATAAATTACCCAGCCTCAGGTATGTCTTTATTAACAGTGTGAGCACAGACTAATACTGTAAGTTGGTACCAGAAGTAGGGCACTGCTATAAAGACATCCAAAAATGTGAAAGTGACTTTGGAACTGTGTAACAGGCAGAGTTTGGAACAATTTGGAGGGCTCAGAAGAAGATAGGAAAATGTGGAAAAGTTGGAACTTCCTAGAGATTTGTTGAATGGCTTTTACCAAAATGCTGATAATGATATGGATGATGAAATCTAGGCTGAGGTGGTCTCAGATGGAGAGGAGGAACTTGTTGGGAACTGGAGTAAAGGCTACTCTTGCTACTCTTGCTATGTTTTATGTAGTGAAAGTATGAATACATTTCTGTTTTTTTGCAAATGGATATTCAATTGGTTCAGCACTATTGGTTGAAAGGTTATCTTTTTTTTTTTTTTTTTTTTTTTAGTAAATTGCTTTTTTAGTGGACTGTCTTTTCCTTTGGTCTATTTGTGTCTCTTGATGTAAATTTCACACTATCTTCATTATTGTAGCTATTTAAGTTCTCTTAAAATCAAGAGGTTTGATGCCTTCAATTTTGTTCTTTTTGAAATCATTTTGGCTATCTTGGTTGTTTGCATATGTATATAATATTTTGGATAAATTTTTAAATTTCTACCAAAAAGATCTACCAAAAAGAGGGTCCCCTTATCTTCCTTGAATCTCCGACACACCCCATAAGTGTTTATATCAGATGCTTTTGTGCAGATGAGGGAACCTGCCCAGGGTCTTGTCTGGGCATGCCTGCCATAAACTGAGGGCCTGCCTGGGCACTGGGAGAATGGGTGGAGCCACTGGGAATTCATGCCTTATGTAGTGAGGAGGAGGCTGGCCTCTTCAGCTTGAGTGTGGTGGCCTGGTATTCAATGAGGTGTGAGCCTGTTGGCAGGACCCCCTTTTTCTTGGCTGAGAGTTTTCTTTTTGCCTAATAAATCTGCCCTCCTCACCCTTCAAAGTGTCCATGTGCCTAATTTTTCCTGGTTGTGAGGCAAGAACGTGGATTTTAGCTAAACTAAGGAGCAAAATATCCCACATCATTTTGGTGGCTTGTATGGGGACAGGAGGAAGAGTGAATCAAATGCAGAATCCCCCATGAAACCTCTTTCCCTTTTGTTTCTCAGCTTTTTCTTGCCCTCAGACCTCTTCTGAAGGTAGAGAAAACTGTGACCCTCCACTTCCGTTGCCTTGGGGATTGGGAATGTCAACCTCAGTCCAACCCAGTCTTTTCTATGGCATTTTCCTTCTTTTGGGGGGGATTGTAATGGCACCTATCTTTTCTTTTACAATATTGGGGGTGTTCCACCGCCACCCCAGTGGTCACAGGCATGCATGCAAGACAGATAGGTGAGTGGTGACTTCCTGCCCCCCTCCCCACACAGCTGGGGCTGGGGCACCTGGCCCAAGGGCTCCACACAGCAGGCTGGCCAGCATTCCCAGCAGCATTGAAAAGTTTCTCTCCAGTCCAACAGCAAGTAAAATTTCTCTCCCTGTTGGAGGAACACATTTGCATAAGAATAGGAGATTCTTCCCCCAGGCATCTTTCCAGCTCTGTACTTAAGATGTCTCATTTTCTTTTCTTCACCCCATCAGCACTTAACACATCCCTGCACTTTAAGCTGTATTTTTTCTTTTCTCCACCAGGTCAGGAGTTGGTGGGTTGGTGCAAAAGTAGTTGTGTTATTTGACATTACTTAGCATGATGGGGACCATGAATGCATTTGCACCAACCTAATAACATGCTCCTGCAAGCAGAAGGGGCTTCTCTATGCCAGAGGGAGAAGACATTATACTAGGCCAGGACCCAGTTCACAAGACACCCTTTTCTCTCCCTTGTTGGAGGAGGACTCAGTTCCACAGCTTCACCTTAGCATTTGGCTTGTAAAGTGTCCACACAACCTGCCGAAGCAGTTGTTTTGTCCCAAACTCAATTCCAAGCTTTGAGTCAAAGCCCTAGGAAAGAAAACTCAATCTGGGGTATAGTGTTGAATAATATTCTGTTGTCTAAATGTGCTACGCTTTCTTTATCCATTCACCTACTGAAGAACATCTTGATTGCTTCTGTTTTGGTAATTATGAAAAAGGTGTTACAGATATCAGGGCATAGGTTTTTGTGTGGTTATAAGTTTTCAACTCTTTTGGGTGAATACCACACAGTGTGGTGGCTGGGTCATATTGTAATAGTGAATTTAGTTTTGTAAGACAAGGCTAACCTGTCTTTCAAAGTGGCCGTGCCATTTTGCGTTTCCATAAAAAATAAATGAACATGCTTGTTGCCCTATATCCTCACCAGTATTTTGCATTGCCAATGCTCTGGATTTTGGCCATTCTAATAGATGTGTAGTAGTATCGTGTTGTTTTAGTTTGCATTGCCCTGATGACATTTGATGCAGAGCATCTTTTCATATGCTTATTTAACATTTGGCTATTTTTTGTGTGTCTGTTAAGCTATGTGGCCTATTTTTAATACTGAGTTATTTGCTTTCATATTGTTGAGTTTTAAGAGTTGTTTGTATATTTTGGTAACAGTCGTTTATCAGATATGACTTTGCAAAAATTTCCTTTCAGCCTGTGGCTTGTCTTTTTATTTTGCTGACTTTTTTTTTTTAACTGTATAAAGCTTACACATTAGTCAGATTTATTACTAAATTTTTAATGTTTTGAATCTATTAAGTGGTGTATTTTTAGAAGAACCCAGTTATACTCTAACTCTCCCAGAGTTATATTAGAAATAATATATAACACTCCCAGAGATATATTAGAAGTAATATATCTAAACTCATCATGAGGCCAGCATTACTTTGAAAACATATCCATCTCTCATGAATATAGACACAACAATTCTTAATAAAATTTCAGAAAATCAAATCTGCAAATATAAAAAGAGGAAACATTAATGTTACCACATTATAAGAAATCAATGTAATTCACAAGGTTATACTAGATTCAAAATATGGAGAAGTATATGTAAATTCTACCTCTTTGTAAGGATGAGCTGGCAAATATCAGAGTGATATTTGCAATTAATCACAAGATAGTATCCCCCTGTTGAAGGATGTGAAGTAACACACTAGAAGGGGCAGGTTGATGAATACAGAGCTATTGCATAATCTCCACCCTTTTTCCTTAATACTTCAATTTTTTGAAAGAGAAGTAAACTTACAGCTTATTCAGGTTGCATTTATTTTGTGATTTATGATCCTCATAATTTTCAAGAAAAATCCTTATAAATATGCTGTTTCTGTGTGGATCCTTCCTCCACTCCTTGATACTGGATACTTCTCCCACACCGCAGAAGATTTGAGGTTTACTTCCCAGAAAGTGTAGAGCAGAGGGTTTCTAGACTTGGAGACATAATGTACAGAAGATGAGTGATTTTATACCAAAACTATGTGATTAAATTCCATATTCTGAACATATGTGAAATGTCCCAGGACTCCTCCCTCATTTGTCAATTTTTGCTTCACACATTTTAATGGTCTGTGATTAAATGTGTGAATGTTTATAATTGTTTTATCTTCTTGTGGTATTAAAACTTTTATTGATATGTCCTCCTTTTTTCTTGTTATTTTTAAAAATTTAAAGTCTATTTTTCTGATGTTAGTGGAGCCACTCCTGCCTTCTTTTAATTACTTTTCTATCATTTCACTTTAAATCTAATTCTCTCTTTAGATCTAAAATGAGTTCCTTGTAGGAAAGTATATAGTTGTGAACCATGCCTCAAGGGGTTAAAAAAATTAATAAATTCTTGGGCTTACCGCAGAGCAGATAAGAAAAGAAACAACTTACTAAAACTGTGCCCTAAAAGTAAGAAACTAGTAATTGATAGAAATTATTGAGTTTTCAGGATAGCAGATAAGAAAATAAACAACTTGATGAAATGCTGAAACTCTCTGTGCTGTAAGATAAAGAAAAAACTTGCTGAAGTCAGTTGGAACCAAGATGGCTGTATTAGTCCATTTTCACGCTGCTCATAAAAACATACTTGAGATGGGGTAATTTATAAAGAAAAAGAGGTTTGATGGACTCACATTCTCAGTCTCACAGTTCCACATGGCTGGGGTGGCATCGCAATCATGGTGGAAGGTGAAAGGCACAAGCAAGCAAAAGTAGTTTCTCCATTATAAAACCATCAGATCTCATGAGACTTATTCACTACCACAAGAATACTATGGGGGAACCGCCCCCACAATTCAATTATCTCCCACCGGGTCCCTCCCACAACATGTGAGAATTATGGGAGCTACAATTCGAGATGAGATTTGGGTAGGGACACAGCCAAACCATATCAGTGGCCAACTAGAGTTTGCACATAATGAGCTTGCTGATGTCACCACAGCCTTAATTTCCACTGCATGTTTTATAATAACTCCCCCTGAATTTGCATATGCAATGCATGAGGTAGTATGAAGAGATAACTGCACATACCAAAGGACTTTCCAGACCTCCTCTTTCCTTTCATCAATCACCTGCTAATTTCAGAATTAACACCCTAAACCTTTTCTAATGAGATTACTGCCTTAAAGCCAGCACAGGGAGGAAGACTTGAGCTCAACTCCTATCTCCTTATGAGTCAACTTGGCAATAAAAAGCTTTACTTTTCTCAAAAACCTGGTGTCATAGTATTGGCTTTTAGTGCATCAAGCAGCAAACCATTTTTGTTTCATAAAAATGGAATCTTTTTTTGTTTTTTTTTTTCCATTCCATCAGTATCTATTTTTTTGATTGGAGAGTTTAATCATTTACATTTAAAGTATTTACCAATAAGAATGGACTTATTTCTGTTACTTTATTATTTCTATATGCCTTATAGTTTTTAAAAATCCTGTTATTTCCTGCAGTACTTCTTTTTGGTGTTTAGTTTTTTTTTTTCTACTGAAACATTTACATTCTTTTCCTGTTTAACTTTTTCATGTATATTCTTTAGCTATATTCTTTGTGGTTACCATGGGAATTACCTCTAATATTCTAAACTTTTAATATTTATACCAGCTAATTTAAATTTATACTAGCTTCAATAACACACAAATTCAATAACATACAAAAGCTCAGCTTGTTTAACAGATCCATCTCCACACCTTTCAGCTGCTGACATCATAAAATTACATTTTTATACATTGTGTTTCCAAAAAATAAACTAATGATTTTCTAATGCATTGACCTCTTGAACACTTTTTAATATATTATTCTCTTGAATCATGTAGAAAACAAAAAGTAGAGTTACACATCATTGTTACAATAATACTAGCTTTTATAATTTCCCATGTATTTACTTTTATTGAGATTTTTACCTTTTCATATGGCTCTGAATTACTCTCAAGTGTCCTTTTATTTCAGCACTTTAGCATTTCTTGCAGAGGCAGGTCTAGTGGTTACAAACTTCATTGATTTTTATTGTCTGGAAATATATTTATTTCACTCTCATTTTTGAAAGATAATTTTACCAGATATACGATTCTTGATTGACAATAGTTTTAAAAAAATCTTTTAGCACTTTGAATATATCAACCCACCATTTTCTGACTTCCAAAGATTCTGATAAAAAGTCTTATAATCTTATTAAGTATAACTTTTAAGTGACTAGCCCCTTCTCTCTTGTTGATTTCAAAATTCTTCTTTGGCTTTGTCTTTCAATGGTTTGATTATAACATTCCTCAGCTGAGTCTCTGAGTTCATTCTTCTTGGAGTTTGTTGAGCGTCTTGCATGTTTATATTCATGTTCTTCACCAAAGTTGGGGTTTTTGGCCATTATTTGTTTGCATATTCTCTGTGCCTCTTTCTATCTTCGCCTTCTGGAACTCCCATAATGTATATGTTTGTCTGCTTACTAGTGTCCCACAGATTGTTTAGGATTTTTTCACTTTCCTTCAGTCTATTTTCCTCTTTCTCAGATTGAATAATTTTTATGGCTCTATCTTTAAATTTGTTGATTCTTTCTTCTGCCTGCTCAAATATACCTTTGAATCCCTCTAGTGAATTTTTCATTTTAATTTTACTTTTTAGCCCCAGAATTTCTTTTTGATCTCTTTTGGTTTTCCATTTCTTTATTGACATTTTAATTTTGTTCATCTATTATTTTCTTGACTTTCTCCATTTCTTCTTTAGCTTGATGAATATCTTTAAGACAGTTGTTTTACAGTCTTTATCTATTAGATCTGCTATCATGCTGTTTTCAAGAAGGTTTCTGTTGCTTTATTTTTTTCCCCTTTGAATACACCATACTTTCCTGTCTCTTTTATGCCTTGTAATTTTTTTTAGTGTTGAAAACTAAACATTTGAATCTAATGTTCTAAGTCTAGAAATCAGATTCTCCCCTTTACCCAGATTTTGTTGTTGTTGTATATGTTTTATTTTGTTTTTGCTTTTTTGATTGTTTTATGTTGTCTTGGTGCCAAGGATTAGCCTGAGGTGTAAAATTAAGGTTTTCTCAGGTTTTCATTGAGACTGCACCTCACCCTGAACATCTGTGGTGACTTTTTAATTTCCCTCATGTATACTTTTGCTTTCGAATGTCATAGTCATCCTGATCTGGCCCCCCAAAAGAGAAAAAACAGAAAATCGACTACAGAATGAAAAGAGAAAGGATGCTGGTTCTTCAACTCTTCTGGGAGTCACTTTATGCAGAAAGGAGGAGCTTGCCACAAGTAAGGGAAGTGCAAAAACAATGGCCATGTTTCTTTGTCTGTGCCTGTGATCAGAAGCAGCTTTTAGTAATTAGGGCACAGATCTTGGCTATTTGGAGCAGAGTTCTTTTTGCCTACTCTGGCTCCTGCAAACTGTGTGTACGTTGCTCCAGGAACACATGCATGGCTGCCTGCCCTGGGACTAAGGGAATAGGAGATAGGTAGCTAGTTACTACTGTGCTAAGAGCTGAAAGTGACCAGAAATAACCGTAATTCACCATCCAAGCCTTATCCCTGGAAGTTGCAAGGCTTTAATAGACTCCAGTGTTTCAAAATGCTTAAAATCAGATAGAGTGTGACAATGCAATGATTGTCTAGGTAGGAAGACAGATCGATTTTGGATGCTTCCTGATCCACTATCTTCCTAGAATTTATTCCTTTTTGAGTAAATTGGGAGGATTTTATCTTCTAAGGGATTATTTTATTTTACTTCATTTATGTCACTGAACTTTTTTGGCACTATTTTTAGTAGTCCCTAATAACCTCTTAATATCTGTGGATCTGTAGTGATGCCATCTTGTTCTTGATACTGGTTAATTTGTGGTCTCTTTATTTCATCTTCAATTGGTTTAGATTTTTGTCAATTTTTACTGATGTTTTCATATAGCTTTTTGTATGTAATAATTTTCTCTACTTTTTAAAAATTTCAGTGATATCTACTCTTATCTTTCATCTGCTCTTATTTTGCTCTCTTCCTTCTGCTTATTTTGAGTTTTCTTTCTTCTTATTTTTTCTAGTTTCTTAATATAGAAGCTCAATTATACTCGATTTGTCTTTTTATTTTATTTATTCAGTAATTGCTATAAATTTCTTTTTAAGCCCTGCTTTAGCTTCATCTAAGTAATGCTGATGTAATTTTTTCAATATTATTTAATTTATTTTAATTACTTTTTAAAGTTCTTGTTTTGACCTATCCTTTTAAAAAAGTTTCTAATTAAATGTTGTGTGATAGAAAAACATACCCTGAAAGATTTAATTATTTTAAAATGTATTAAAATTTGTATATGGCTTAGGATATTGTCTGTTTTATTCAGCATTCTATGTGTAATTTAAAATAGTGCTGCTGTTGAAAGAATTCAGTTGTTGAATGCAGTATTCTACAAATATCAGTTAGACTAAAGTAGTTGATACTATCATTTGGCTCTTCTATATTAGTACTGATTTTTTTTTCTATTTGTTTTATATTTTACTAAGAAAGGCATGTTATAGTCCCTATCTATTACTGTGATTTTAATTATTTTCCTCTTTTCACCTGTCAGGTTTTGCTTCACACATTTTATGTTCAGTTACTAGAGACATTTATATTTACAGCTGTTGAATTTTACTGCACAATTGACCCAATGCTAGGTGGGATAGATGCCCCTAAATTCTTGAGTCTGGACACCAGCTTGAGTCATTTGGGTATAATGTTCTACTTCTAATGCCCAGGCAGCAACCTTTACTGTGTTGTTCTAATTACAGGCAGATATCTGAATTAATCACATTGAGAAATTGGGAGGAGCTGTAGAACTGGATACAGTGGCAAGGGTGGCTGAGCTCTGCTTCTGGTATAAAAGTTAAATATATTCAAAATGGATGCTGAGATAAAATAAAATTATAATAATTCACTGCATCGTCATCCCCCAAAATTTCAATGATTATTTTTAGAATATATTCTCATACATAATCCTTAATACAACCATCAAAATCAGGAGACCAATGTTATTACATTATTATCATCTAAACCTTGGACTCTATTCAAGTTGCCTCAAGTTTCCCAGTAATACATTTTTATATCAAAAGGATCTGTATTAGAAGCAGATACTGCATCCACTTGTCATTTCTCTTTATTCTCTTTCAGTATGGAACAGTCTGTTTGTCTTTCTAACTTTTATGACATTGAAAATTTTTAAGATCATTGATCAGGTACTTTATAAAATATTCATTAATTTGGATTTGTCTGCAGTGACCTTATGATTAGATTCACTTTACACATCTTTTGCAGGAGTATCACAGAAGCGATACTGTCTTCTCACTGTAGGTGGCACATGAATTCATTTTGTCATGTCCTTGAAAATTCTCATTTAACTCCTTTATGCAGATGTTTCTGCTAGAATTGTCATATACAAAGTGAAACATTATTTATTTTGAAATTAAATAAACAAATACAGATGAAGTAATAAAGTAGATCAGTGTAAAATGACATCCTATATTATTCAAGTGGTTACACTATTTTACTGTCAATCTTGATGCTCAAATTTTCCTAAGTTTGGCCTTTGGGATCCCCTCTAGCTGGTTTCTATGTATAAGTGACAAGTGCATAATGAAATAAATAATTGAATAAAGAAATGCATTCATACATTTATAAATAAATAGAAAATTTTTATGAGGAATTAGGTATTTTCAAGATGTAAAATACAATCTTTGTTAACTGTATGAAATTATTATTTAAAAACAACAATAAAAAATATAAAAATCCTTGCTTTTGTTGCAATTACTACTGGCGATTTTGTCATAAAATTTTTGTCTGTGCCTATGTCCTGAATGGTATTGCCTAGATTTTCTTCTAGGATTTGAATAGTTTTGGGATTTATATTTAAGTCTTAATGTGTCTTGAGTTAAATTTTGCATAAGGTGTGAGGCAGGGGTCCAATTTCAATTTTCTGCATATGACTAGCCAGTGCTCCCAGCAACATTTATTAAATAGGGGACCCTTTCCTTATTGCTTGTTTTTGTCAGGTTTCTCAAAGACCAGATGGTTGTAGACATGTGTTCTTATTTCTGAGTTGTCTATTCTGTTCCATTGTTCTATGTGTCTGTTTTCGTACCAGTACCATGCTGTTTTGGTTACCATAGGCTTGTAGTATAGTTTGAAGTCTGGTAGCATGATGTTTCTAGCTTTGTTCTTTCTGTTTAGGATTGTTGTGGCTATACAAGCTCTTTTTTGGTTCCAAATGAATTTTAAAATAGCTTCTTCTAATTCTGTGAAGAATGTCAATGGTGGTTTAATGGGAAGAGCATTGAATGTGTAAATTGCTTTGGGCAGTATGGCCATATTCACGATATTGATTCTTCCTATCCATGAGCATGGAATGTTTTTCCATATGTTTGTGTCCTCTCTGATTTCCTTGAGCACTGGTTTGTAGTTCTCCTTGAAGAGGTTCTTCACTTCCCTTGTTAGCTGTATTCCTAGGTATTTTATTCCCTTTGTAGCAATTGTGAATGGGAGTTCATTCATGATTTGACTACTAAGAGCTTCTGCACACCAAAAGAGACTATCATCAGAGCAAACGGGCAACCTACAGAGTAGGAGAAAATTTTTGTGATTTGTCCATCTGACAAAGGTCTCATATTCAGAATCTACAAGGAACTTAAACAAATTTATAAGAAAAATAAAAACAACCCAATCAAAAAATGGGCAAATGACATAAACAGACTCTTCTCAAAAGAAGACATTCATTCAGCCAACAAACATGAAATAAAGCTCAACATCACTGACCATTAGAGAAATGCAAATCAAAACCACGATGAGATACCATCTCACACCAGTCAGAATAGCAATTATTAAAAAGTCAAGAAACAACAGATGCTGGTGAGGTTGCAGAGAAATAGGAACATTTTTACACTGTTGGTGGGAATGTAAATTAGTTCAACTATTGTGGAAGATGGTGTGGTGATTCCTCAAAGATCTAGAAGCAGAAATACCATTTGACCTAGCAATCCCATTACTGGGTTTATACCCAAAGGAATAGAAATCATTCTATTACAAAGATACATGCGCATGTATGTTCACTGCTGCACTATTCACAATAGCAAAGACATGGAATCAACCCAAATGCCCATCAATGATAGACCAGACAAAGAAAATGTGGTCCATACATACCATGTAATACTATGCAACCATAAAAAGGAATGAGATCATGTTCTTTGCAGGAGCGTGGGTGGAGCTGGAAGCTGTCATCCTCAGCAAACTAATGCAGAAACAGAAAACCAAACACCCCATGTTCTCACCTATAAGTGGGAGCTGAAAAATGAGAACACATGGGCACAGGGAGGGGAACAACACATGCTAGGGCCTGCCAGTGTCCTGGGGCAGGGTCGGGGGAGGGAGAGTATTAGGAAAAATAGCTAATGCATGCTGGGCTTAATACCTAGGTGATGGGTTGATAGGTACAGCAAATCACTATGGCACGTGTTTACCTGTATAACAAACCTGCACATCCTGCACATGTACCCCGGAACATAAAATAAAAATAAACATTAAAAAAGTATATATATAAATCTTATTTCAGCTTCTGCAATATTGTTGTTATACCATACCACTAGGACGTATACTGTCTTGTTCACTATACCTTTCAACTTTGGTACTTTGCCTTCCATCTGCAGCATAAGATAATTGGACTCGGGACAATATGAGGGTATATATAATTATAAGAAATAAATGGTTCATTAATAGGGAAAGCAACGCTATTCCCTATTCTTGCTTTTATTATTTTTTTCCTGAATTCAATATTTAGCTTATTTTAATTTTGTAAAATAAAAGCATTTAAAATGTATAATATTTTCAATATTGGCATATCTTCTTTTCATAATTTTATACGTTACTATATAACATTATTTCATAATTATACAAAATTGCAGATTTTATTTGCTATTGGATTCAAGAGCTTTTTATAAGGTTTTGTTTGTTTTTGTTTTTAAATTTGTTAGTTCCTTTTTCCTTTTTCTCCTTTTGTAATTATTTTTGTTTTATTATAATTTTTTCAGAAAATTCAATCTTTACCACATAGTTTTATCTCATCAGTGTTACTTTTTAATAATGTGACTAAATTAATAATTTTAATTGAGATTTGGGGGAAGTTTTTTTTGTATGGTAAATTGTTTAATATTCAAGTAACAAAAACTTTTTGAATTTTCCTATTTTCTATATTTCCTTATTAATTTTTTCCACTTGTTCTGTTGCCAATGAGAAGCATATGTAGATATTTTCTAATACAATTTTTATTATAGTTAATTTCTCCTTTTATTTAATAAAGTTAACACATCTTTTGCCATGCTGTTTATAATGATACATTTTCATTACTATTTTTTTAATTGTATATTGCACCAAGAAGAAGAAAAATACGGCTATTTTTGAAGACTTATTTAACAATGATCATTTATTTTGACAGCCAGGATTGTGAGACTAGAATGAGAAATTTAAAGGAATTGACAAATCTTTTGTTTTGGATTTTTTTTCCCACTCTAAAATAAGATAGGATGTTCTCACTCATAAGTGGGTCTTAAACTATGAGGATGCAAAGGCACAAGAATGATATAATGGACTTTGGGGACTTGGGGAAGAGGGTGCGAAGGGGGTGAGGGATAAAAGACTACAAATTGGGCTCAATGTATACTGCTTAGTAAATGGGTGCACCAAAATCTCACAAATCACCACTGAAGAATTTACTCATGTAACCAAATACTACCTGTTCCCCAAAAACATATGGAAATAAAAAATTAAAAAATAGATAAATAAAATTAAAAACTACCTAGCAGGGACTACTCTTATCATCTAGGTGACAAAATAATCTGTATACCAAACTCCTCTGACACAATTTACCTATATAACAAACCTTCACGTGTACCCCTCAATTTATGATAGTTTTGTTTGTTTGTTTGTTTGAGATGGAGTCTCGCTCAGCCGCCCAGGCTGGAGTGCAGTGGCGCGATTTCGGCTCACTGCAACCTTAGTCTCCTGGATTCAAGCGATTCTGCCGGCTCAGCCTCCTGAGTAGCTGGGATTACAGGCACTCGCAATCATGCCCGGAGACGGGGTTTCACCATGTTGGCCAGGCTGGTCTTGAACTCCTGACCTCAGGTGATCAGCCGACCTTGGCCTCCCAAAGTGCTGGGATTACAGGTGTGAGCCACTGCACCTGGCCGATAGTTTTATTTCTACTAAAATGTCTAGTTCTATCAAATTTTTATTACTGAACAATGTTATAGGCTAATAAAATGCGACTTGCTTGCTTCAAAAAAATGAATGAATAAATAAAATAAGATAGGTACATGGTCATTTGAGTTGATTATGGTGCAACCTGGGGAATGGAATAGGAAATGAAGTTGCATTAGTTAGAATTCTTTAACTTAGTTTTTAAAAGATTCTGCAATATAAGGCTGGAATGTTTAAGACTTTTAAAACAAGATCTCCACAAAATGTAAAATGATTAGTCCATGTCACTACTTCTTATTTGTATAAATTCGCCAGTATAATCCCAACTCTCTGTATTCCAAATTCCATGCGTTTTTTTCAATAACACTTTGCCCATGTTTAGATTAGATAAGAGAAAAATATTTCTTAATAACTAGTTTTTTGCCCTCCAATCCTGAGAATTTATGAAATTGATGAGGAAACTTTCTGATTAACATTTTTTTAAAAGTCTCATCTTAATTATGGAAGAGAAGAAAATCTTTCTAATATATGTTTTTCATGTAAATTATCTAGGGTGCCTTCTGGAATCTACCGTTAACAGAAATTTACATCTTGATTGTAACAAACCCTGGAGACTAATCAGAAACTTACATAGAACTCCTTTATTGTTGTCATTAATCATCTTTGTCCTGGGAGAATATTTATACAAATATGTTAAATTAAAGATGAAGTCATTCTTAGAGTAGCATGTTTGGAACCAGCTCTACTCTGATGGTTTCCACATAGTGTGAGTCCCTCTGGGTGTGTAAACGGATACTTTATTTTCACAGTTTAGTGTGTCAGTTGGGGGAGACCTAAGAGAGATTTGTGCCTCTGAGAAGGTTAATGTGAAGATGAGAACCGCTGGTCTCAAGTATAATTGGGTATAGGGAAGCTAATTTCTCAAGTCTACAAATTAATCTGGCTTTGCCATAATTAGCTATAGGTTGCTCCAGAGTAATCAGATGATTCTCACTGGTGGAATGAAACTTTTGTATCCTGCTATGAATTACCTAAAATAAAGCCTGCATAAATTAACTCATAATTTTAATCAGTCTCATTGGGCCTTATTAAAAAGTGAATATAGTAAGGAACAAAATTAAAAATAACCTTAAGAAATTCCTTAGATAAATGATTACAGTGCAGCTCAAGCTTGAAACAGCTTTAAGTGATACATTAAATGTTAAAAAATATAGGGTAAGATACTAGCATTTCCTTTATATTTTCATACTTGACACACACACACACATACACACACACACCCCATAAGAATCTGTTGGGTGGATGTCAACATTATTAGGTTAATTCCCAAAGAGTCCATATGTTAAAATAACTAATATATCTGCAAACACAATTTTCTTATTCCTTCTATAGAGAATTACATCTGCCCTTAACCACAAGTCTCTCTCTCTCTTTTTTTCTAAATCTTTTTGAAGGTGTAATTTATAGCTTCTAGTTTACCACATTTGATATTCTTGAATACCTAGAAGTTAGTTTTAAATTGATTTACATTTATTATTCCTTCAGTGAAAGTGCTGTTCTTTAATTATTTGTTAGGTTTAATAGACATAACATAGAATAAATGGGGAAAAATATCTTCCTAAAACTGTTCCCCTTCTCTATGGACAAATTTGTCTTACAGGTTCTCTTACTTCTAGAAAAATTAATTATAAAATGTAAATGATAATTTACCCAATTCCTTGGCATTTTAAATATTTTTTTAACTCAGTTTGAATTGCAGAATACAATTTAAACAATTTCTCTTAGGATACTACCAAGATTTTATTGAAGAATTCAAAGAAGATATTAGGCAAATAAACATGTTACAATCTTCACTTCGCCCGTTTCAAATACTCTTATTTTTATTTCCTTCAGCTCACATCAGATGTATAGATATTGTATGCATTTATTGCCTCATGGCTATTGTTTAGTTGATCAGACTGAATAGTTCTGGTTTGAATTATATTAGACACTGTGTGGTATAATGCATTATTATTTAACCAGAGCAGCCACACAACAGAATAATGAAATAATGTTACCATTAATGCCCATTGAATTTTATATGAAATAAATATCAAATTACATCACAAGCAACTTATCATAGTAATTGAGTATACACAGGATTTGAGGAATAGCTGCCAAAAAATATCCTTGTCCAAGTTTTCCCAAAGACATCTATTATACTCAGCATCTTTTAAAAAAGTTTTCCTCTTGTCATGCTAGGGATAACTCTAGGAAAATAATTATGGGAAGGAATTCCCTGACTATGATGAATAAAATTGGTAAATATGAAAAAAAGATTAAAATGGTGAGAATGCTGAACCTGCAACCTACCGAAAACAGTGCAATATTGTCTTTCTACTTATCTATTCAGAATAATTAGAAGGAAAACAAGACAGTAGCTAACTGTTGATTTAAAAATAAAATATTTTATACTTCCTAATTGAGGCTAATTTTAGACACCCAATAATTAAGTCATGATTGAAATTATTTATTTTACATTTCCCAGAATCTCGTATCTCACAGAGGTGGGGGTAGTTTTATTAAGTGAGAAATAGTGTTTTAAATTTTAAAGGTATCTCTTAAAGTGGGTAGATATTCTTGGTGTCATTTTTAGTTAAATAAAATAATTTTAGTCTTGATAATAAGTATCAGATGATTATGGGACAGAAATTAATTATTCTTAAAGAAGTGTTTAATTATAATTGTCTGAATTATAGAATTCATGCATATAAATAATACCCCAAAAGACTGGAAACCATATTCTACCTAAAGATAGGAAATGACAACCAGGTGAGAATAAAAAACCCTGAGATTTAAATTTTAGGTGCTCTCTTAAGTACCTTAAGTGCTTAATACCTTCAAATGCAAAAGATTCTGTGTTATGTCATAGATGTGTCTTAAATAATCTAACAAATAATTCAAAATGAATACTATCTGTATGCATTCTAAATCAATAACCAATTAGAATTCACTTGAATAGCTTCATCAGTAGAGAGTCTTATATTTTTGAAGGCAGTTTATTTCATTTTCAAAAAACTCTGCTTCTTAGAAAATTTTCCTCACATTGAGCAGCAAGGTACTTTCATGTTGCTTCCTCCCATTGTTTTTAACTATAGTCTATGTATCCTTGAGAATAAATCAAACCTCTTGATACATCTGTTAACCGTGTAATGGCAATGACTTCAGTCTTCTTGTATAACATTCAACTTTCATAATGACTTCAGTTACATCTTATCTGTCATGGCTGAATATGACAATACTGGCCACCCCTGTGAATGTACTCTACCATATTATCTGGGCCTTTCAAATGAAGCAATACCTAGAATTTAACACAATATTCATTTATTCATTTATTTTACAAGTACTTATTTAGTATGGTTTAGGTCCTTCTTTAAGGATGGATATATAACCAGTAGATCTCTTGGACTGAACACTGCGGAAATCACTGATGGACAGGACAAAAACTGATTCTCCTCTCAAGCAGTTTGTGTTATTGGGGAGAGAGATGCCAAGGAGTTATAAATTCTATGGACAATAATAGAGTTAGATGACAAAAAATGAGTCATATTTGACATGTTCTTCATCTGGTATACACACACAACTGAGCAAAGGAGGGAATAATTCTATTTCTTTGTATAAATTTTAAATTGCTTAAACAAATGTAATACTGTTAATAAAATTGCATTTGTCATATTATACTGAAAGTTAAAATGTCATGAAGGGTCAGGTTTTTTTTAAAGTTTAAAAATGTTCAGACATGAGATCATATGGATACATGGTGGGGAACAACACACACTGGGGTCTGTTGGGAGGGCGTGAGGAGGGAGAGCGTCAGGAAGAATAGCTAATGGATGCTGGGCTTAATACCTAGGTGATGGGTTGATCTGTGCAGCAAACCACCATGGAACACGTTTACCTGTTTTTAATCAGTAACTAAAAATTCTGCCAAACAAATGGGTGACTTGTTTATCTTGTAATATATGAATACTATTTTTTGAATTAATTTGTATTATTTTTAAATTATTCTTAAAAGATGTATGTATTAATGTATTAGATATGTTTGATTAAATAATAAAATTAATAAAATTTATTTTCATTCATGAAATTTGTAGGGGAAATCACAGAACAATGTAGTCATATGAAGATATGTCAAACTAGAAGAATAATCTATAGTAATAATTAATCTTTTCTAGAATAATAGAAAGATGGAGTAAAAAAACTGTCTCTAGAACTTTAGTTAAAATGTCCTTTGAATTATTATATAGCCATTTTTAGTTACTTATTAAAAGCTAACAAACCTGCATATCCTGCACATGTACCCTGGGACTTAAAATAAAAGTTGATACCAAAAAAATAAGTTCAGACATGACATATATTCATATACAATCACTATACGTTCTATCCAGCAGATGGCACTGTTAGGTAGCTTTTCATGGGCATGTCACTGCTACACCTGTGGGGATATAAGCTGCCTCTGAATTTCTTTGAAGAGTAGGGTGTATCATTATATAGCAATTTCCTTCTTATAAGGCATTTATTTGGCAATTAGTAACTTAAATTGATTGTATTTTAAAAATTGAAAACGTATAATTTGGTGAAAATTTGTGAGTGTACAAAATTCTATTTTGGGTAATCATTATTGTTACTAATCAATATTGCCAGATCAATCAATAAATAATAACAGATATTTGACACCTACTTTTAGGCTATGAAAACTGTATGCAGAAACTGAGAAGACATTATTTTTTGAATCTTTTTAAAGCAGTATTTTAAATTTTCAAAAATTAAAACATAATTACACTGCATGTATTACCACCCTAAAAATGGTATGGATGCTGATCATATGATTTGATTTGTGTATTTGGAAAATTTTTCTTCAGTTCAGGGAATCATATCACAAAGATAACTTTTACATTATATTATTTTTCCAGCCCTTTCCTTCTGTGGAAAATAGAAAAACCTCATAAAATAAAGTTAAAATCAGTAGGAATTCTGCCAAATGAATGACTTGTTTATCTTGTAATATATGAATACTATTTGTTGAACTAATTTGCATTATTTTTGAATTATTCTTAAAGGATGTATGTATTAATATATTAGATATGTTTGATTAAATAATGAAATCAATAAAATTTATTTTATTCATGAAATTTGTAGGGGAAACCACAGAACAATATAATCATATGAATATATATCAAACTAGAAGAATAATCTATAGTAATAATTATTTTCTAGAATAATAGATGGAGTAAAAAAACTAATTCTCTCAAACTTTAGTTAAAATGGCTTTTGAATTATTATATAGCCATTGTTTAGTTACTGATTAAAAAATCCTTAACTCAGAGTGATGTAAGCAAATGATAAAACAGAAGGAGGAAGTTATTATCTCACGTCACAGAAAATTCCAGTGCATAACTAAAGCTGGGTTCACAGGCTTCTATGACATCATGACTCAAAACTTACACAGTTCTAGGTAGTATTTTCTTCCTGTTGATATTACTGCAGAGTTACTCTCTTTGGTTGTGCTACAGCCTCAGAAGATCCAAAGTTATATCCTCTCAGGTTCAAATCTAATGGAAAAGACAGCACTTCTATTTTCTTAAATGAAAATTCAACTTCGTTTAAGTGGACCTGAGTCATGTATCAGACTTTGAGCCAATCTCTTCTGTGAGGCCTTGGTCACATGTCTACCCCCATGTTCTCTGCTGCTAACATGTAGTTGGAGAATTGGCAAGGTGTGTTTCTTTAGTGAGAAACAAAGGCAAGAATGACTGCTAAGGAGTCAAAGATTTAAAAAGTGCCTCTCACATTAGGAGTAATAAGAATGTAGAAACAAAAGCAGAGTAAAACATAAATAGAATACATTTCTTCCTTCTCCTTCTCCTTCTCCTTCTCCTTCTCCTTCTCCTTCTTCTTTTCGAGACAGAGTCTCACTCTGTTACCCAGGCTAAGGTACAGTAGCGTGACCATAGCTCACTGCAACCTGGAACCTCCTGGGCTCAAGTCAAGCAATCCTCCAACCTCAGGCTCCCAAAGTGCTGGAATTACAAGCATGAGCCACCATGACTGGGTGAATAAATTTCTTTATTATAAATCAGGTTAGATGGGTGTCAAGCAGATGTACTGATTTAGTATTTTATATATTTCTAATTTTCTATCAAATTTCTGAAACTCAAAATGCATATCGATTAGTTGATTTTAGGATTGTGGTGGGGTTAGGTACAATAATACCACGTGACTGAATTAATATTCCATGTCTGTGTTTTTTTAAATACATTTATTTTAAGTTCAGGGGTACATGTGCAGGTTTGTTACATAAGTAAACGAGTGTCATGGGGGTTTGTTGTACAGACTTTTTATTGCCCAGGTATTAAGCCTAGTATCCATTAGTTATTTTGTCTGATCCTCTCCCTCCTCCTACCCTCCACCCTCAGATAGATCCTAGTGTATGTTTTTCCCCTCTATGTGTCCATTTGTTCTCATTATTTAGCTCCCACATATAAGTGAGAAGATGTGGTTTTTGGTTTTCTGTTTCTGCATTAGTTTGCTAAGGATAATGGCATCCAGCTCCATCCATGTCACTGCAGAGGACATGATGTCGTTCTTTTTTATGGTTGTATAGTATTCCAAGGCATATATGTACCATATTTTCTTTATCCAGTCTATCACTGATGGGTATTTAGGTCGATTCCATGTCTTTGCTATTGTGAATAGTGCTGCAATGAACATACACGTGCATGTGTCATTATAATAGAATGATTTATATTCCTTTGGGTATATACCCAGTAATGGAATTGCGGGATTGAGTGGTATTTCTGTCTTTAGGTCTTTGAGGAATCACCACAATGTCTTCCACAATGGTTGAACTAATTTGCACTCTCACCAGCATTGAGAGTGTAAAAGCATTCCTTTTTCTCCACAACCTCCCCAGCAACTGTTATTTTTTAACTCTTTAATAATCGCCATTCTGAGTGGTATGAGATGATATTTCATTGTGGTTTTGATTTGCATTTCTCTAGTGAGCAGTGTTGTTTAGCTTTTCTTCTATGATTATTGGCTGCATGTACGTCTTCTTTTGAGAAGTGTCTGTTCATGTCCTTTGCCCACTTTTTAATAGGGTTGTTCGTTTTTTTTTCTTATAAATTTGTTTAAGTTCTCACAGATGCTGGATATTAGACCTTTTTCAGATACATATTTTGCAAAGTTTTCTCCAATTCTGTAGGTTGTCTGTTTACTCTGTTGAGTTTCTTTTACTGTGCAAAAGCTCTTTAGTTTATTTAGATCCCATTTGTCAATTTTTTCTTTTGTTGCAATTGCTTTTGTCATCTTTGTCATGAAATGTTTGCCCATGCTTAAGTCCTGAATGGTATTGCCTAGGTTGTCTTCCAAGGTCTTTATAGTTTTGGGTTTTACATTTAAGTCTTTAATCCATCTTGAGTTAATTTTTGTATATGGCGTAAGGAAGGGGTCCGGTTTCAATCTTCTGCATATGGCTAGCCAGTTATCCCTGCACCATTTATTGAATAGGGAATCCTTTCCCCATTGTTTCTTTTTGTTCATTTTGTGAAAGATCAGATGATTGTAGGTGTAATATTGCTCTTTTAATTCCCCCTTTTTATGCTTTGTCTCTGTCAATTTTGTAACCTTCAGATATCTATTAGTTATTAAAATTGAGAGAATTTAAAAATTTTCAATCTTATTTAATTCAAAACTCAGGCAATGCCAAATGTTTTTAGACCTTATATTCTCCTGTGAATTGATATGTCATGAATGAGGGAGAGAAAAGGGCACATTTCTTTACTGAGTGAGTCCCAGGCAGTGATAATATGTAGTTAACAATGCAGTTCTGTCAATATGATTGCATGTTATTCCAAAAAAGCTATTAGGTTTCCCAATGATAATATGCATCATTTTCTTGCAGCACTGTTAAGTCTACCTTACTTCAGTGTTGAGAACCTCTTCAGAAAGGGGCCAGCTATATTGCCATTGTTCCCCTGGTAGTCTATACCCAAAACCTCTTCTCCCTGTTGACTTTCTTATCTCTTGTTGCTAACTTCATACTCTTTCAGATACAGATGTAAGAAGTAAAAGGGTGCTGTTCTATATCTTTCAGACATTGCAGAAAGCTGTTAAGTTTTTAGCAGTTTTGGTCATCTTTTGTTAAAATGTTATCATTTGACTGAAGTTTTAGGTTTACAGCAAAATTGAGAGGAAGGTACAGAGACACCCATATACCCCTTGCCCTCACATAGGCATAGCCTCCCTCCTTATCAACACCCCCCCATCAGGGTGGTACATGTGTTATAGTTGATGAACCCACACTAACAAATCATGATTATCCAAAGCCAATGGTTTACATTAGGGTTTACTCTTGGTATTGTACATTATACGAGTTTTGAAAAACATATAGTATCATACAGAGTAGTTTCACTTCCAGAAAAACTCTCGGTTTATCCCCTAAACATCTGGTAACCTCTGCTCTTTTTATTATCTATAGTTTGTCCTTTTCCAGAATGTCAAGTAGTTGTAATCATAGAGTACGTAGCCTTTTTAGGTTGGCTTCCTTCACTTAATAATATAGATTTATGTTTTCTCCATGTATTTTCACGGCTTGACACCTCATTTCCTTTTTATCATTAAATAATATCCCATTGCCTGTATGTATTACAGTTAATTTATCCATTCACCCACTGAAAGGCAGCTTGGTTGTGCCCAAGTTTGGGCAATTATAAATAAAGCTGCTAAAGACACCTGTGTGCAGTCTTTTGTATAAACAAAAGTTTCAATTCCCCTGGGTAAATAACAAGGAGAATGATTGCTGGTTCATACAGTAAGGGTATTTTTAGTTTTGTAAGACACTGCTAAATGGCCTTCCAAAGTGGCTGCACCCTTTTGTATTCTTATCAGCAAAGAATGAGAGTTGCTGTTGCTCCACATCCTTGTCAGCATTTGGTATTGTCACCATTCTAAATTTTGGTCATTCTAATAGGTGTGTAGTGTTATTTCATTGTTGATTTACGTGAATTTCCCTAATGACATGTGATGTGGGACATCTTTTCATATATCTATTTGCTATTTGGATATCTTCTTTAGTGAGGTATCTGTTAGGATCTTTGGTTCATTTTTCAGCAGGGTTGTTTGTTTCTTATTGTTGAGTTTTAAGAGTTCTTTGCCTATTTTGGATAAAAGTCTCTTGTAAGTTGTGTCTTCTGCAAATATTTTCTTCCAGTCTGTTGCTTGTTTCCTTGTTCCCTTAACACTCTCTTTTACTGGGCAGACTTATTAATTTTAACAAACTCCAGCTTATCAATTATCTTTTTCATGGATCGTGACTTTGGTGTTATGTCTAAAAAGTCATCACCATACCCAAGGTCATATGAGTTTAAGGTCATATGAGTTTTTATCTATGTTATTTTTCAAGATTTCTATAGTTTTGCATTTTACATTTAGGTCCATGATCCATTTTGAGTTATTTATTTATTTTGTTTTTTGCAAAAAGTGTAATGTTCTGTCCAAATTTCTCTTTTACTTTTTTTATGGGGGTGGTGGTGGGGACTGGGTATATCTTGTTGTTCCAGCATCATTTGTTAAAAAGGCTAACTTTTCTCCATTGCATTACCTCCATATTTATGTGAGTCTCTTTTGGAACTCTCTATTCTGTTCTATTGATGTATTAGTCTGTTTTTTCTTCAATACCACACTGTCTTGAACTATAACTTTGTAATAAGTATTGATGTAGGGTGACGTGAGTCCTCTAACTTTGTTGTTCTCCTTCGATATTGTGCTGCCTATTCTGGGTCTTTTGTGTCTTTACACACATTTTAGAATAAATTTATTAATATCAAGAAAATAACTTGATTTGATTTTGTTTGGGATTGTGTAGAATCCATAGGTATATTTGAGGAGAACTAATATCTCAACAAATATTGAGTTTTCCTATCCATGAACATGGAATGTCTCTTCATTTATTAAGTTTTTCTTGGATTTTGTTCATCAGAGCTTTAAGTACTCTCTATATTGCTTTCAAATCCTGCTTTCAGAGACTCATCCTGTGAACCTCAAACTTACAGTAGTAATTGGATGTGAAATGGCTCTAGACTTTATGTTGGCAAATCTTCCCAAACTTCAGGTTATTCAAGTCAAGCTCTGCCTTAAATGTTTGGTCATTTGAAGCTTCACTCAGGTGGAAGTACCTAAGTTGGTCACAGGGACTACATCTCAGCATCAGCTGGAGAACTGTAGTTGAGTTTTACCTCTTTACAGAAATCCATATTTTTAAGAAATGATTCTCTTTGATGCACCCCCCCCTATATAATTTGGTGTATTTACGTGCTGTCTTCTCATCTCCTTGGGAATCTTGCAATTCTATAACAGTTCTAATTGCATCATATTCTCCCTAGTCTTCCTCATGTACAAATGGGTACATATCAGTGTCCGGGGTGATTTTTCTACCTTTTTAGTAAACCCAATTATTAGTGGCTCATTTGTAGTTTTCTTTAGAATTTAAAATGTCTATTTCCTTTTGCTTTGTTGTTATCTGAAATTGCTAAACAAGTGAAAAATATTCACTCCACACCTGTCACATATTTAAAACAATAGCCCAGTGAATATAACATTGACTTTATTAGATAATTTTAAATGCTTTAACATTTAAAAACATGGAATAAAAATTGTAATAGCAGGTTTTATCATTTTGGAGGTTTATGGAAGTCCTGACTACTGGAAATTTCTAGTACCTAAAGTAAGTTTGGTTGTGGAAATGGTTATGTCAAATATTCTTAACATGAACGAGTTGAATGCTAGGCAATTCTGAGAAGTACATATTTATTAGGAAAACATCTCTTTGGTGTCCATAATTTTTTATTATTTAAATTCCAAATCTACGCGTTATCTGTTTCCTTTTATACATTTTACAACAGGATATTTTTTGAAGTTGCTTTTTGGAACCTCTCCACATTATTCTAAATCAACAGCCTCTCATTATATGTGTAGCAATTATTCCTTAAACTTTTAACTTAGGGAGAAACTGCTTTAAGTACAAGCAATATAATATAACACAAGTTTGGTAAAGAGATTTTTTTTTTCATTTTTTCCCCTGGGAATTCAGTACCATTCTGGAATCTCAGGTGATTGAAGTTTGAGAATATTCTGAAATATTACTTCTGGCCAAAGCATTGATTTTGTAATAGTCTACTAAGTAAACAGAAACAGCAGAGCTTTTCTAAGTGGCTTTGCAAAGCAGCCAGGGTTTAAAAGTGATAGCAAAATTATATAAGAGATCAGGCAGTCCATGATGAATGGCCGCTCTTGGACTTGTGTGTGTGTGCATGTGTGTGTGTGTGTGTTTGTCTATACATGTAAGGTACTTTTTATGTATCTCAGAGGCAATCAAGAGACCACTGTGGAGGAATGAGGTTTGCTATTACACAGGCAGTGCATGTGGAGACTTCAGTCATTCCACTGTTCTGAAGTTTCCCTCATCCAAGGCACAATACACTCCCAAATGTAATTGCAAATACTCACTTTGATCCACCAGGAGAGAGCATACATTCATGTTGTTCAGTCACAGGAAATAGTGTATTCGTTTAGCTTCCACTTGCAGTGATGCTTGGTGTATCCTTTCTAGTTGTAATTGTATTGACAAACACTCCACGTTGTGATTTTCACTATCCTGAAACTTAGGACCTGGGTGATAATTTGATTGAAATGATAATTTTAACAGAGCAATATAGTATGCATTCAATGTGGAAGAATACAGAAATACTGGGAAAAAACTACCACAATTAGATAAACAGGAAAAGACCTGTGTAACACTGTCATATTTTTATTATAGGCCTAGCAAATATTTGTGTATGTGTATACACACACACACACACACACAAACAAAATTATGTAATTTTTTCCCAAAACTAGTGAATATAAGGTAACTGAGAGAACCAATGATTGATGATATGGATATTGGTTTGATCATATCCTGGAATGTAGAGTCAATATCTGGTTATCAAATTTCACTTTCTGTCCACTTGAAGTATTTCATTCTTGGCTATTTTTGGACATTTATAATAAGAATATTGAACATTTCCCACTGGAGAACAGTATAATTAAATAATCATTAAAAACAACATCAAAGTATTTCTCAGGACTTGAAAGCCAAAACAATGTATTATATTTATGTCCACAGGTCTTAACTTCTCAATATTATTATTATTATTATTATTATGTTTGAGACAGGGTCTCGCTCAGTTGCCCAGGCTGGAGTGCAGTGGTACGATCTTGGCTCACTGCAACCTCTGCCTCCCAGGTTCAAGCGATTATCCCACCTCAGCCTCCCGAGTAGCTGGGATTACAGGGGCACACCACCATGGCCTGGCTACATTTTGTATTTTTAGTAGAGACGGTGTTTCACCACATTCGCCAGGGTGGTCTTGAACTTCCGACCTCAGGTGATCCGCCCCCCTTGGCCTCTGAAGGTGTTGGGGTTACAGGTATGAGGCACTGTGCCTGTCCTTCTCAATAATATTTTGATTAATTGATTTTACTTGAGAATACAAAGTCAGAGCATGTGAAACACTGGACTGTGGCTGGAAGTAGACTTATGATTGCTAGAAATACGACGAACTCCTTTGAAGAAAAAAATCAGTATTTGAATATAGATGAATGTCTCAAAATAATTTAAAACACACCGACTTTTATAAATGCTTATTAATATTAATAATTTTAATAACAACTCACTGTTATTATGTGTCTACTCAGTCTCAAGGCATGTACTAGGATATTTTTAACAATGCTTGAAATATCTGATCGCCACAATGTATAAGCATTACCATAAAAAAAATTGGTTCTTCTGTTATAGGGTAATGTCAAAACATTAAAAGATGAAGTGTATTTTGAACAGAATTCCATAGATAAAACCTAAAAATCTCATTAATGTTTATTATAATGTGAGTGTTTCACATTGGAAAGCACATAAAAGACTTTTCTAAGTTTTTCTAGCAAATGAAATTAAACAGTTAAAACAATTGCAGCAGTAAAAAACAAACAAAAGGAGCCTAGAAATATTGTTTATTGTGCAAAAACGTATACATTTTTTAACACAATTCAGGCTTTTAATCCTAAAATCAAATGGTGTCACACTATCTTGTATAAAACATAAAAATATTTATAATTCTTATGATTTTCTGATGAATGAATTCATAAAAAGTTGAGTGCGTACTTCATTTTTCAGTCATAACACTAAACAAAATTGACAAATTATGTTCAGTTTAAGTAGTGGTTCATGAAAAATTCTTCACTCATAGTTCTGAAAAAAATCATATTTAAACACGTTGTATGTGAATACATTCTTGGGACTTGTACCTATATTCTTCCATCCACTGACTAATTTAAAATGTTAAAGTTTTATTTGTAAAAGCTATTCTAAAAATAATTTTAGCCACCTGAAAATAAATCAGTGATTTAAGGAAAAGTCCAGCTATCATGAAAGGAATAGATATGAAATGATTTATACTGTTCACCTATAAAATGTCTGTCTGCATGATACACAGCTCCAGCCCTGGCATTTGGAAATTAAACTTCTGCTCCTAAACCAGAGTTAGAAAATGAAAGAGAAAAAAAATTGTGAAGATATAAATCCCTATCCTATATTCAAACCAATTCTTTATCATATGTACATACACTTCACTCTCTTTTAATATCACAAATACAAGTACACCAAATACTTCTCTAGAGTAAACTTGTAGCATTTATTGACAATGTCACCTCCTATATCCCTCTAACCTAACTTACCACTTCAAGATTTAATGCTGGATGCTTTCCAGCTGCCAGATATCTGAAACACTGTACCACTGTACCTAAGGGCACTTCTAGAAGTCAGCTACAATCAGCAGCAGAGCTGTAACGTCCAGGTTAACACGCTGTAGTATCAACCTTTGAGTAATGCTTCATGAAAACAGATGCCTATATTCTCCAACTTCTAGACCTAGAGGACAATAAGATCTCACACTGTGTTTTTAATTTCTTTTTTATTTTTAATTTTTGTAGGTACATAGAAGGTGTATGGTACATGAAATGTTTTGATACAGGTATGCAATGTGTAGTAATCACATCATGGAGAATGTGGCATTCATCCCCCCAAGCATTCTTCCTTTGTGTTACAAACAATCCAATTATACTCTTTTAGTCATTTTAAAACATAAGTTAAGTTATTATTAACTTATTAATTACTGAGTTATTATGGACTATAGTTCTCCTGTTGTGCTATCAAATAGTAGGTCTTATTCATTCTTTCTAATTTTCTTGGAGGATCATGTTTTATACTATTTCCTTCACAAGATTAAATTTTAGTGGTTATTTATGGAACCTGACATAATAATGGACAACTTACTGTTTTCTTAACTCATGTGTATCATTTTCCCACTTCTGAGCTTCTTTCAAATAAATTAATTGCACTTGTATTAGAGTTTGACTCTAGAGTATCAATACTAAGATAAAATCAAACTTAACTTTCAGGTTGACAAAATGTCCCTGAACATTTACGTTTTTGTCAACTTCTCTAAAGTTGCCATAAGAAACCAACAGTTTTTTAAAGTTCTTTATTTTAGTGTCTTATAGAAGACTTGCTTTTTATTATTCAAAGAGACAAAAACAATATATATTAGCTAGAATATATAGACAGTGACAAAATAAAATTATATTTAAATCAATACATTTAAACAAGGTTTACAATAGGTGTAATAAGATTGTATGTCACAAAGGGAGACATTTCCCTAAGTCTTTACTCACATGAAAAACAAATAAACAAACCAACAAAAAGCAGGTGGATAAGAGCAAAGAAAAACTCTGGTTTCAGATAAAGAATTAAGGTCTCTCACTAGATTTACAAACTAAATATTTAAAGTTCTTTCATAGCGTACACCACTCATTAGTATTTATTAACAGTTGGTTATTTAATATGTATGACCTTAAGATGTATAGCGAGCACAGTAATTAAAGGAGCATACTCCACTTAAGAACTTAAATTCTAATAGACTATATTTGATACTGAAATAGTATTACTTCCTGTTTATTTCATTTTTTGTTTTATACTCATAAAGCATATTTCATTTTTCTCAAGAAAATGGTGTGAAACATACTGACCTTAATGCTATTACCACCGGAGAAGCAGAAAATGGTAGCTTGACACACAAGATGCCCAGTAAATACTGTTGAATGAATGAATGATTAAACAATTGAATGAATCTACTGTGTAGTTTCCTTTTACTTACAGACATTGAAAAATGTGCAACAAATCGAAATGTTTTTTGGTAGCTAGGCTATAAATGCTTTAATAAAAGAATATGTTGGTAGAAGAATCATAAAATCGGGTAACCGCTCTATACAATAGCATAGGTTTCAGCTACTTTGACTGGCTTAGGCCATTTGTCTAAGAGAGTTCCTGTGGGTTAACCTTTGAAAGGCTTCCTTTACTTCCTTGTTCCTCAAGGTAGAGATAACAGGATTCAAAGCAGGTGTGACCATTGTGTACATGAGTGCAGTTGCTTTGTCTGTTTCTGGAGTGTGTGCAGTCTTAGGTTGCAGATAAGTGAACAAGGCAGTGCCATAGAACAGAGAAACAACCAGGATATGAGAAGAACAAGTGGAGAAAACTTTGTGTCTTCCAGTTGCTGAAGGGATTCTCAAGATGGTTGCAAGGATGCGCATGTGGGAGCACAGAATGAGGAAACAAGGACTTACAATAAGTAGCACTGAGACAGCAAACATCACAATTTCAATTTGGGAGGTATCAATACAAGCCAGTTTCAGTACAGGCATTATATCACAAAAAAAATGTTGAATCTTTCCTGTTCCACAGAAGGGCAAAGGGAAGATCAGGGTGATCTGGGCTGACTACACCACCACTCCAGTGAACCAAGATGCTGCAGCCAATTTCAAACAAATACGAGGGGCCATGAAGAGAGTGTAATGCAGTGGGTAATAAATAGCTACAAAGCGATCGTAAGCCATGGCTGCTAGCGAGCAGCATTCTGTCAGTCCCAAGATGGCAAATATGTACATCTGGGTTGCACAGCCACCCACACTTATGGTTTTGGTCTCCATCAGCAGGTGCACCAGCATCTGAGGCACCACACTGGTGATATAGCACATCTCCAGAAATGAGAGGTTCACCAGGAAGAAATACATTGGAGTGTGCAGGGCAGGGGTGATCCAGATCAGGGAGATGATGATGAGATTTCCTCCTATAGTGCATAAGTAGATGATTAAGAACACAATGAAGAGTACAACCTGTACTTCTTCTAGAGAAGAAAAAGCCACAAATGTGAATTTGGCACACAGGGACTGATTTCCATCTATGGTGGGCTCAGAGCTAAACATCTGTGAAGACAACAAAGAAGGCAGATTAATGGGAATGCAGTCACCTAACAAATCTCTCTACTGAACCACAGCAAAGGAGCTTTCCTAGAATCAGTAGTCTGAGATGAGAATCTAGACACCTGGATTTCTTCTGTTAAATTTTTCTGAATAACTACACAATTACATTGAATACATATTTCTTCCTGATTTTGAGTTATGGATTATATGCTATTTTCACAAACATTTAGAGAAAACAATAGTTTTTAAGCTGCATATTCTGAATTTTTTGTTTTCATCTTGTCACTAATTATATACAGAAGCTATTATGCAAGCAATATATGAAGACATTATAATTTTAAAGGAGTCACATAAAAATTAATAGATTCAGATGTAAAGGTGTTATACTCTGGTCTTCCAAATTCTATAACCTTCCTTAAAGCTACACTTAAGGGCTTAAAAGGGGATATATTTCCAGCTGTTTATCTACATATTTATATACATATTTTACTTGATCTGAACAGAATAAGCAAATAATTACAAAGCTAAGATCCAAGAAAGCCAAAATCAACAGAATCTCCTTTCTATAACCTCAATGTAAATTTGCAAGAAATTACAAATAGGAGAACATACCTAGGACCACAAGGTAAACTTTCTTTTCCTTTTTGGGCTCCTAGACTTCCTATGGCTCTAAATTATAGCATGGTGATAGAATAGGCAGTATTTTAATTTCTACTAGAGACCACAGGGAATACATCCACTGTGCAGCTTAATTATATTTGTCTCAAGAGGAGTATATTAAAAACAATGAGTGTTTAATGTGCAAGTTGGTTTTCAGTTGTTAAAGACATTTCCAGAGATATCTATTGCTGTCAGTTATATCACCTGTTCCAATGCATAAAACTAAGCTTCTAATTGGAACCCATCATACAATTGAAATTATTATTAAACTCTATGGATGTTTGCCATAGTAATCTTTTTTAAGCTCCTCAAATGGACAGTGACTAATTAGGTCTTTGTAATATTGGTAGGCACAGTGCAGGGAACATAGTAGCCTCCACAAACCCCCAAAATAGCATTCACTTTATTCATTATTTATGATTCAATTGCTAGCAGCATTAAAAAAATAGGCATGGGAAGAAAAGCCCAAATTTCCAATAGAATTAATTAAAATAATTTGTCAAAAACATTAAAAAATGTATTTTTCTTCTACTGTCTTCAAGAAATGAAAATATTGTTTATTCTGAATGATCCCCATTGCTTCATTCCGAACACATTTTCTTTTCACTGTCAGGTCAATATGGTAAATTCATTGGGACAGACAGTAAGGCAAGTAAAAGTAGAGGTTACAAGATCAGTTTTGAAACTAATGCGTTAGATGGGACTGCTATTCTCGCCTCCCACGATTCCCATGCCAAACCAAAAGACGGGAGTTTTAGACATTGTCTCTCCCTCCTAACAAAATATGTGTGCTTTTTTTGTGCCACTCATGCTGCCTTAGAGATGAAAGCCATGTGTTTTGCGGAGTGCTCTTCCATCAGTGTGGAGGTACTGCCACAATGAATGTACCACATTGAGAATGTTTAGGTTGGTGCAAAATTAATTGCGGGTTTTTGCCATTACTTTGCACCAACCTAATAACTAAGAAAACACATTCTATCTGATGGTATAGCATCCCTGCAATACTGCAGCAAAAGATCACATCATGCATAATCAGTGATATTTTGCCAAATCTCCCCACCAGGGTCTGGGAGTAGGAGTAAGTACATAGCTGTATTTCTTTGATATGCTTTTGCCACAAAATACTTACAAAACAAAAACAGCTGCTAATTTCTCCACATTAATTCCCACCTGGACTCTGTGTTGTGTTTATTTCTCAATCTGATTCTGAAATTAGAGGAATTTTTTTTAAATATGGATACATGATTGGATGTGGGGTATTTAAGTGAGAAAAGTAAGAAGTCCTCTCCTGCTGCCTCAGATCTGCTTTTGTCCTGAGTTAAGTGGGTAAGAGGAAACAATGTTTGGTGAGATAATGGCCAGATTAGTATATGCACTACTGATAATAACAACAACATATAGACTCCAGATTCCATCATGCTATCTATCGCACATCCTCCTAGAGTCCAGGAGTTTTTCAATGATCCTGGAAAAAGTACTTGAGATGATAGGGTGGATCTTATTTGTGTGGTATTTTTGAGGGTAAGAAAAGAGAGTATTTAGGAAGAGAGTGATCAACTGCACCAAATATTTCTGAGACGGTGTGAAAAAATAGCTTTTAATTATCTATTGACTTTTAGCTCCACATAGGCTATTGATGACTTCAGAAAAGAATAATTTGGAAAGAGAAGTAAGAACATGAACCAGAGTGAAGTTGTTTTTGGGGAAATAGAATTTTAAAAATGAAAAAAACAGTAGGAGCAACACACTCTAGAAATTTGCCCATGAAGGGCAGGAGGAAGACAGGGTAATAACTGGAGAAAATGAAAGGACAGGACACAATGACTTATTACTGTGATTCACTATGTTTTTAAGATGGGAGAACCGTGAGCTTTTTTATTTTTATTTTTATTTATTTATTTTTTTGAGACAGAGTCTCGCTCTGATGCCCAGGCTGGAGTACAATGGCATGATCTTGACTCACTATAAACTCCACCTCCAGGGTTCAAGCGATTCTCTCGCCTCAGCCTCCCGAGTACCTGGGATTACAGGTGCCCACCACCATGCCTGGCTAATTTTTGTATTTTTAGTAGAGACGGGGTTTTGCCATGTTGGCCAGGCTAGGTTTCAACTCCTGACCTCAGGTGATCCGCCCACCTTGGCCTCTCAAAGTGCTGGGATTACAAGTGTGAGCCACCACACCTGGCCTTAATAGCTGGTGTGAAGGAGCCATCTAACACACAGCTTTTCTTTCCCACATTTTGAAAATAAAACAGTACAACTTTAATCTCAATTTTTGATTTTTGAATTAAAAGTGTAATTTAAAACTATGAGCATCTCATGGTAGAACAATTACAAATAAACATGTTTATAATATTAAGTCCTTGGGCTTACACCATTTGATGTGAGATAAGGATTCATTGTAATGTCATTCCAAAACACTTTTTATGAGAGTTAATTTATCCATCACTTGTAACAGTATGAAGGTCATCTTTGTCAATAGTAATAATATGATCAACATAGCAGCTAATAGTTTTTTAGTGTTGACCATCTGTTAGATACGTTTCACTATATAGATATATGTATATGTATGTCCTCATTTAATTTTTATAACAATTTTCTGAAAGAGTTATTGTTATCCCCATTATAAAGACCAGGAAACTTAAATATAGTCATTATGTAATTTCCCAAAGTATTATAGGTACAAAAGAGTAGAGTTGGATTCTGAAGTCAAGCTATCTCAGTTAATACCAGCATATATATTCTTCCTTTTATTTTATTGTCCTCTGCTCTTTCTTCTAGATTAATTTAAGTATAATGAATGATAAAAATTGTTTTATGAAGCACTGTGAGAATACCTAAATCTCTGTGATCAGATTACTAATAGAGATATATATGTTAAAGGCACTTCTGGTAAGAGTTTAGAAGGAAATAAATGGTGTGTTATTAGAATGTGAAGGAAAAGGCATCCTTGTTCTATAGTGGCAGAAAGTTTACCAGAATTGTATCCTGCAGTTGTGTGGAAAGGAATCCTTAAAAATGATGGACTTGTGTATTTAACTGAGGAAGTTTCCAAGTTTTGAAATCTCTTTCTATTTATACTAAATGTGAGAGGAGAAAGGGTAAGTTGAGGTAAGACATGTTAAACAAAAAAGAATCAGGAGTTGATTTTGAAAAATGTTTATAGTGTTATCAAATTAGAGTCAATGTAATTTAGCAGTTAAGAGAATGGCCTTTGGGGTCAGAATGCTTAAATATTTACCTTCATTCTCAACCTTATAACTGTGACTTAGGACAATAAAAAAATCTTTGTGTGTTCATGTATTGACTTATAATGTGGCAATATAAATATTTTATGCTTAATTAAATTTTTGTAAAAATTAAAAGCATAGTGATATCAGGAACATGGAATACGAAGCTCCTAACTCCCCCTCCACCCATGGATGCACCAAGTAAACATCTGTTCACACATCAGTTCCCTTTGAGTGAAAGTCTGAGACCAGTTGAGAGACTCCTATCCACTGGGAAACTGAGAAAACATTTACATTGAAGAGGTAGGAAAAACCAAGGCATACATGGATACAGACCCAGCTCTAAGCACTGCACCATAAAACTGGGAATGAAATACCCAACATTCAGCTTCTCCCTGTGGAGAAGAGGGTCTGGACCCCAGCAGAGGGTCTTAATCCTAAGTTTCCCCTTGGTTTAACTTTAACTCATCAACTATGGGAATGGAGGATATCAGACACAAATGTGTCTCTCTAAACACTAAGGAATAAAGTGGCAGTTTTATGTGGGTGCACAGGCACTTCTAGATACTGCATCTACCTGGGAGCATTGCAGGAAATAACCTTAAAAAAACAGTCCTTTGTTTATCCCTGGAAACATCTCCAAAGGCTGCCTGGCTGTTGGATTTCTGACTAACTTGCATTGGGGAATTAAAGGGATAGTCAATTCTTAGCCCATTTTCCAACCCTGGAGAAATTTGCACTAACACTTGATATGGTTTGTCTTTGTGTCCCCACCCAAATCTCGTGTTGAATTGTAATCCCCAGTGTTGGAGAAGGGACCTGGTGGGAGGTGACTGGATCATGGGAGCAGATTTTCCCCTTGCTGTTCTCATGATAGTGAGTGCGTTCTCATGAGATCTGGTTGTTTAAAAGTCTGTAGCACCTCCCACTTCTTGCTTCCTCCCTCTTCAGCCATGGAAGATGTGTCTGCTTCCCCTTTGCCTTCCACCATGATTGTAAGTTTCCTGAGGCCTCCCCAGCCATGCTTTCTGTACAGCCTGTGGAACTGTGAGTGAATTAAACCTCTTTTCTTTATAAATTACCCAGTCAGGTAGTTCTTGATAGCAATGCAAGAATGGACTAATACATACTGAAATGTCAAACTATCACTTCACTTAGGGACTGCATCCTAAGTCTCCTGGTTCTGAGAACAGAAAGGACTGGCATACACATGTCTCTTTACAATGCAGAAAAAAGTGGTATTTCAGATACATACCAGATTTAGATTCTCTGTATTGCTCCAGATAAAATCCCTTGAGGTTTATGCAAGCAACTTCAGGGATTTTATCCCCCTGGAGCAATGCAGAGAATCTAAATCACCTGGCTCTGGGAGCAGAAAGGACTGGCAAACATATGTCTGTCTACACTGAAAAAAAAAGTGGCATTTCAGACAGGCATTCAAGCACCTCCAGGAAGTTTGTCTCACTGGAGCAATACAGAGAAGGGGCTTTAAAAGATGCCCTCTCTTGTGTTTTCCCAGAAGAAATACAGGTCATACATACAGAACAACAAGTTCTAAAGCTAACTCCCAAGAACTCCACCCTAAACCTAGTAGCTCTGGAAGCAGAAGAGATTAGGCATACACAAGTCTCCCTTGATCACAGAACAGAGAGCTGATACTAAATGGGTGTCCAAACACCTCCAGATGCTCCATTCCCTCGATGCAGTGCAGAAAGGGGGCAGGAATGTGCCACTCTCACATTCTTTCAATAAGGAACGTATAACACACACTCCCAGTGGCTACCTGATGGCCTGGTTTCTAATGAGCTTGTATTGAGAAGCTAACAGGACAAAGAAACAATAAGCTTTCAGTTGCCAAAGCAAGAGCGAGGTACTTTCTGAGACCTCTTCTCAGCTTACTCCAGATAGAAATCCAGGTCTATTCATTCTTTCTGGAAGAAATTTAGCTATGTATCAAGTGCCACAACTTCCATAGCTCCCACCTAAGAAACTATCTCCTTAGAGACCTAGCTTTGAAATCAAGGGGGCTTTGTGAATCTGAATGACCCAAGACCACAGAAAACAAACATGTAGCCATATAGTAGGACCATTTCCAGAAGCTATCTGTCTAGGATAAGAAGATGTAGCCTGCATGTGAGAACAGGAATTTGCTGCAGATCCCCTTCCTAGTTTAGTGCAGAGAGACTACAAAATAAATGCCTACCATCATCTTCACCATGAAAATAATGAAAATAGAAAGAACTAGAACACATATCCAAAACCTCAACCTTTTCAGCTTCATCCTAAGAGCTTAGCTCTTATACTGATAACAGAGTACTGACAAAATGTGACATGCCCTAAGCTCCAGAGGGCCACCAAAAACAGAGATAGCAATCTAGACAAACACACAGATTTTGGAAGTACCTTAAAATCTTTGGCCAGTTGAATTGATCAAAACCTTCTCATACACAAGACCAGTCTAACAAGATGAAGAGAGGTAATCTTATCTAATTTGCAGAAACCAATAGAGGGAATCAAGGAAAATAAAGAAAAAGGGGATTATATTCCAGACAAAAGTACAAGTAACAAAACAAATATATCCAGAAACAAAAACAAATACAAAGAACTAGAAAAGCAAGAGCAAACCAAACTAAAAATAAGGCAAAGAAAAGAAATAATAAAGATCAGATCATAAATAAATAAAATTGAAACAGAAAATAATACTAAATGTCAACAAAACAAAACGTTTTTTGAAAAGTTAAACAAACTTGACAAACCTTTAGGCAGACTAAGAAAAAAAGAGAGAAGACACAAATAAATATAAACAGAGATGAAAAAGTAGCGATTACAACTGAAAGCACAGAAATTCAAGGGCTCATTAGTGGCTACTCTGAGGAACTATATGCCAATATGTTGGAACATCTAGTAGAAATGGATAAAGCCCTAGATACATACAACCTACCAATACTGAGCCATGAAGAAATCCAAAACCTAAACAGATCAATAACAAGTAACAGGATTGAAGCTGTAACAAAAAGTCTCCCAGCAAAGAAAAGCCTGATGCCTGATGACTTCACTGCTGAATTCTGCCAAACATTTAAAGAAGCACTATTACCAACCCTATTCAAACTATTCTGAAAAATAGAGGAGGAGGGAATACTTCCAAACTCTTTCTATGAAACCAGTACGATCCAGACAAAGCCAGATGGCTGAATGGATTAAAACCTTTCAACTGCCAAAACCAGACAAAGACACAGCAAAAAATAAAACTACAGGCCAATATCTCTGACAAAAATTGATGCAAATATCCTCAACAAAATACTAGCAAACCAAATTCAACTATACATTAAAAATATTATTCATTATAAACAAGTGGGATTTATCCCAGGGATGCAAGGATGATTCAGCATACGCAAATCAGTCAATGTTATACATTATATCAACAGAATGAAGAACAAAAAGCATATGATCATTTCAATTGATGCTGAATAAGCATATGATAAAATTTAACATCTCTGCATGACAAAAACCCTAAAAAATGGGTATAGAAGGAACGTCCCTCGATATAATAAAAGCCATATACGACAGACCCATAATTAGTATCATACTGAATGGAGAAAAGCTGAAAGTCTTTCCTCCAAGATCTGGAGCATGACAAGGATGCCCACTGTGTCCACCATTATTTGACACAGCACTAGAAGTCCTAGCTAGAGCAATCAGTCAAGAAAAGATATAAACAGCATCCAAATTGAAAAGGAAAAAGTCAAATTATCATTGTTTACAGATGATGTGATCTTACATTTGAAAAAACTTGAAGACTTTCAAAAAATATTACAAACAATAAAGAAGTTTGGTGAAGTTACAAGATACAAAAATCAACATATAAAAATCAGTTAGCATTTTAATATACCAACAACAAATAGTCTGAAAAAGAAATCAAGAAAGTAATCCCACTTATAGTAGCTACAATTAAAATATAATACCTAAGAATTAACCAATAGGTGAAAGATCTCTACAATGAAATAATGAAACATTGATGCAAGAAACTGAAGAGGACACAAAAAAATGGAAAGATATTCTACATTCAGAAATTGAAAGATTTAATATTGTTAAAATTTCCATACTACCCAAAGCAATCTACAGATTGGATGCAATCCCTATAATTCCAATGACATTCTTGAAAAAAATTTAAAAAATCCTAAAATTTTTATGGAATCACAAAAGGCTCAGTGTGGACAAACCTATCCTAATCAAAAAGAACAAAACTGAAGGAATCACATTACCCGACCTTAATTTATACTACAAAGCTATAGTAACCAAAAGAGCATGGTTCTGGCATAATAACAGACACATAGACCAATGGAACAGAATAGAGCACCCAGAAATAAATCTATACATCTCAGTGAACTCACTTTAAACAAAGATACCAAGAGCATACATTGGGAAAAGGACAGCCTCTTCAATAAATGATGCTGGGAAAACTAGATATCCACATGTAGAAGAATGAAATAGACCCCTATCTCACATCACATACAAAAATCAAATCAAAATGGCAGAAAAGCTTTAATCTAAGACCTCAAACTATGAAACTACTACAAGAAAACATTAGGGAAACTCTCCAGGACATTGGAGTGGGCAACCAAAACAAAAAAGGACAAACGGGGTCAATCACATTAAATAGTTTATGCCAGCAAAGGATGCAATCAAAAAATTGAAGATACAACCCACAGAATGGGGAAATATTTGCAAACCGTCCATCTGACAAGAGGTTAATAACCAGAATACATAAGGGGCTCAAACAACTCTATAGAAAGAAAAATCTAATAATTTGATTAAAAAAGCAGCAGAAGATCTGAATAGATATTTCTGAAAAGAAAACATACAAATGACCAACAGGTACGTGAAAAGGTACTCAACATCTCTGATCACCAGAAAAATGCAAATTAAATCTGCAATGAGATATTTAATCTCACTCCACTTAAAGTGGTTCACATTCAAAAGATAGGCAATAACAAATGCTGATGAGGATATGGAGAAAAGGTGACCCTCCTACACTGTTGGTGGGAATATAAATTAGTACAATCGCTATGGAGAACATTTTGGGGGTCCCTCAAACTACTAAAAATAGATCTACCATATGATTCAACAATTTTTCTCCTAGGTATATACCCAAAAGAAAGGAAATCAGTATATCAAAAAGATATTTGCACTTCCACGTTTATTGCAGCACTATACACAGTAGCAAAGATTTTGAAGCCACCTAAGTGTCCATCAATAGATAAATGAATAAAGAAAATGTGGTACATACACACAGTGGAGTACTAGTCAGTCATAGAAAAGAATGAGATCCTGTCATTTGCAACAACATGGATGGAACTGGAGGTCAGTTGGTTAAATGAAATAAGCCATTCACAAGAAGACAAACCTTGCATGTTCCCACTTATTTGTGGGAGCTAAAAATGAATACAACCGAACTCGTAGAGATAGAGAGTAGAAGGATGGCTACCAGGGGCTGGGAAGCATAGTGGACTGGAAGAGAAGTGGAGATGGTTTATGAGTTCAAAAAATAGTTTAAAATAAGGAATGAGAACTAGTATTTGCTAGCACAGCAGGGTGACTAAACTAAGAAATAATTTAATTTTATGTTTAAAAATAACTAAAGGAGTATAATTGGATTGTCTGTAATACAAAGAATAAATGTTGGAGATGATGGTTACTCCATTTACCCTGGCATGATTATTACACATTGCATGCCTGTATCAAAATATCTCATATATTCCATAAATATATATACCTACTACTTACCCACAAAAATTAAAAATGGAGAAAAAATAGTAAGGTAATTCAGCACCTCACTTTCAATAATGGAGAGACCACCTAGACATAAAATCAAAAAGAATCATGGAGTTAAACTACACCCTAGAACAAATGGCCCTCACTGACACTTACAGAGCATTACATCCAACAGCCACACAATAAATATTCTTCTCATCAGCACATGAAACATTCTCCAGCATAGACCACAGGAAAGTTTGGAACAAATTTTTAAAAATCTCAATCATGGCCGGGCACGGTGGCTCATGCCTGTAATCCCAGCACTTTGGGAGGCCAAGGCAAGTGGATCACAAGGTCAGGAGTTCAAGACCAGCCTGGCCAAGATGGTGAAACCCCATCTCTACTGAAAATACAAAAAATTAGCCAGGCATGGTGGCAGGTGCCTGTAATTCCAGCTACTCAGGAGGCTGAGGCAGAGAATTGCTTGAACCTGGGAGGCGGAGGTTGCAGTCAGCTGAGATGGCGCCAGTGCACTCCAGCCTGGGCTACAGAGAGAGACTCCATCTCAAAAAAAAAAAAAACAAAAACTCAGTCATATGAAGTATGTTTTATGACCACGATGGAATAGAACTAGAATTCAATAACAAGAGAAACTTTGGAAACTTACATGAAAATTAAACAACCTGCCCCCTAACAACCAAAGGACAATGAAGAAATTTAACAGAAAGTTTAAAAATGTGTTGAAACAAATAAAAATGGAAACACAACAAAACTAAAACCTATGACATACAGCAAAAGCAGTACTAAGAGAGGAGTTTACACTAATAAATGCCTACATCAAAAAAGTAAAATGATTACAAATAATAAACCTAATGATGCACCTCAAGGATTAAGAAAAGCAAGAACAAACCAATTCCAAATTTAGTATAAGAAAAGCAAGAAAAAAAAATTCCCAAATTTATTATAAGAAAAGAAATAAAAAAAATCAGCATAGAAGTAAATAAAATTGAAACTAAAAACAGAATTCAAGAGATCGACAAAACAAAAATTTGTTTTTTGGAAAAGATAAATGAAATTGACAAACCTTTAGCCACAGTAACAAAGAAAAAGAGAGATGATCCAATTAAATATATTCAAACAGGAGAGATTACAACTGATATCACAGAATTATAAAGTATCATTAGAGATTACTGTGAACAACCATATGTCAATAAATTCAAAATCTTAGAAGAAATAGGTAAATCTCTGGACATACACAATCCACCAAAATTGAACTATAAATAAATAGAAATCCTCAAAAGAAAAATAAGAAGCAATGATATTGAATCAGTAATAAAACCTCTCCTAACAAAGAAAAGTCCAGGGCCAGATGGTCTCACTGCTGAAATGTATCAAATTTTTATGAAGAACTAATACCCATTATTTTCCAAATATTCAAAAAATGGAAGGGGAGTGAATTCTTTCAATTCTACAGGGCCATCATTACCTTGATACCAAAAACAGATAAGGACACAACACAAAAAGAAAACTGTAGGACAATATCCCTGATGAATATAGATGCAAAAATCCTGAATAAAATACTAGTAAGAAAAATTCAGCAGCACATCATAGAGATTATACACCATGATCAAGTGGAATTTATCGCAGGCATGCAAAGATGGTTCAATATATGTAGATCAATAAATGTGATACATCGCATCAACAGAATGAAAGTCAAAAACCATAAGATCGTCTCAATAAATACAAAAAGCATTTGATAAAGTCAACATCCCTTTATGATAAAAACTCTCAGTAAATTAAGTAAAAAGAAATTCACCTCAATACAATAAAGGCTATATACATCAAACCCATAGCTACCATCATACTGAAAAAGTTGAAAGTTTTTTTCTAAGATCTGGAAAAAGGGAAGGATGCCCACTTTTGCCACTTTTATTTAGCATAGCATGGGAACTAGCCAGAATAATTAGGCAAGAGAAAGAAATAAAAGAATCTAAATTGGAAAAGAATAAGTCAAATTGTTCCCATTTGCACATGACATGACCATGTAGTTAGAAAAACCTAAGGACTGTACTAAAAAAAAATAACTGTTTGAACTGACAAATGAATTTGGTAAAGTTGCAGAATACAAAATCAATGTTCAAAAATCAGTAGCACATATATACAAATGGTGAGCATTCTGAAAAAAAAATCAAGAAAGCAATTTAATTTATAAGAGCTCAGATAAAATAAAATACCTAGAAATAAATTCAACCAAAGAGGTAAAAGATATCTACAATAAAAACGATAAAATGCAGATGAAAAAATTGAAGAGGACACAAAAATTAGAAAGATATCTCATGTACATGGATTGGAAAAATTAATATTGTTAAAATGGTCACACTATCCAAAATGACCTACAGATTCAATAAAACCCTTATAGAAATATCAATGGCATTCTACACAGAAATAGAAAAAACAATGCTAAAATTTGTATGGCAAAGATCCTGAAGAGCTAAAGTGATTCTGAGCAAAATGAACACAGCCAACTGGAAGCAACATGCCACCTGATTTTAAAATATACCACAAAGCTGTAGTAACCAAAACAGTATTGTACCAACAGACACACAGACCAATAGAACAGAATAGAGAACTGAGAAATAAATCCGCATATTTACAGGCAACCAACATTCAGCAAAGCCACTTAGAACATACACTGGAGAAAGGATAGTCTCTTCAATAAGTGGTGCTGGGAAAACCATATGTAGAAGAATAAAACTAGACCCTTATCTCTCAATATATACAAACATCAACTCTAGACAGATTTAAGAGTTAAATGAAAAACCTGAAACTACAAAACTACTAGGAAAACACATAGGGGAAATGTTTATGAACATTAATCTAGGCAAAGATTTTCTAGATAAAACTACAAAAGGCACAGGCAATAAAAGCAAAACATAGGCAACAAAAGCAAAAACTGGATTATATCAAACTAAATATTTTCTGCATAGCAAAGGAAACAATCAATGGAATGAAGCAACAACCTACAGAATGAGACAATATTTGCAAATTATATATCCAACAAGGGATTAATATCCAGGATATGTAAGGAACTCAACTCAATAGAAAAAAATAATATGATTAAAAATGTGCAAGAATTCTGAATAGACACATCTCAAAAGGAGACATCCAAATAACCAGCAAGTATATGAAAAAATAATCAGTATCACTAATCATTAGGGGAACATAAATCAAAACCATAAGATATCATCTCACCCCAGTTAAATTGGTTATAAACAAAAAAACCAAAAGATAAAACATGCTGATGAGGATGCAGAGAAAGAGGAACTCTTACATACTGTTGGTAAAAATGTATATTAGTACAGACATTATGGGAAATAATATGGAGGTTTCTCAAGTAACTAAAAATATAAATACCACATGGTCCAGCAATCCTACTACTGGGTATGTATCCTAAGGAAAGATCAGTATGTCAATGAAATATTTGCACTCCCAAGTTTATCACAGTACTATTATAATAGCCCTAATGTGGAATCAAACCTGTCCATGAGCAGATAAATGGATAAAATGTGGTATATATACACAACGAAATATTTAGCCATAAAATAATAAAATTCTGTCCTTTGTGGCAATGTGGATGAGCCTGGAGGACATTATTATTATTATTATTATTATTATTATTATTATTATTATTATTATTTTTGAGATGGAGTCTCACCCTGTTGCCCAGGCTGGAATGCAATGGCGCAATCTCAGCTCACTCCAACCCTGGAGGACGTTATTTTAAGTGAAATAAGCCAGGCATGGAAAGACAAATACTGCATCCTTTCATTCATATGTGGGAGCTAAAGCAGTTGATCTCATAGAAGCAGAAAATAGAAAAGTTCTTACCAAAGCCTTGGAAGGGTAGGGGTAGAGGGGAATAGGGAGAGGTTGGTTAACAAGCACAGAATTAGCTAGTTAGAAGAAGTAAGTTCTAGTGTTCTATAGCACAGCAGGTGACTGTAGTTTTCAAGAATTTATTGTATATTTCAAAACAGCTAGATAAGAGGATTTTAAATTTTCTCAACACAAAGAAATAATAAATGTTTGAGGGGATACATATGCCAATTACTCTGATTTGATTATTATACATTATATCCATGTATCATAGTGTCACATGCACCCATTAAATATAATTGCTTTCTGTCAAATAAAAAAGAGTAAACAAATAAAAATATTTAGAATGCTACTTGAATCTATACATTTAATGTTTATTATCAAATAAATATTATCAAGAATGTCTTTATTATCAAGAGTTTTGAAGAACTGGTGCTTCTCTGCTATATTCATCTATTTTAGAAGGTATAGTGTTCTTTTCCATGAGACCAGAACTGGATTACTAGGGGATAATAAAACTAATGTTTAATATCTGCAGTATGCTTGAACACTATAGTTGATGCTTTACAATAATTATTTTAATCCTCAAGTTTTTCTTGTGAGATAAGAATATTCACCATTTTGCTAAAAGGAAATGATATGGTAATTATCTTGCTTAAGATCATATATCTAGAGAATGAATCAATGGACATTCAAGGCATTTTATTGGCAGTTTCTCCTATATCCATTGTTCATGATTTTAATGTATTGCTTATAATAAATTATTAAAAGAGAAATTATATTGTAATTATGTGTTGAATTACTTATTTAATGCTGTCTGAGAGACAGAAATACTATAGCAAGAAGCTAAGAATATTCTGATATTTTAAAAGGCATGTACACAATTCTCATAAAATCACTGTTCAACATAGATTTTCAAAGCCTATATGAAAACATCTCAAAAGTTCAGGCATTTAAAATAAATATTGTTTTTAAAGTAATATTTTAGCTACTATTTTAATTACTCAAGTGATTTGACTTATAAACAGTAACTTCCAGATTAGTTGAAAAGCATAGTCTGGTTGCTAAAAAGATATATAACCTGCTTTAAAGCGTACAAATGCTATTTTACACATCTTTAGTGTCTACATAGCTTTAGTGCATACACACCACCTTTGGATAGATTTAATTTGTTTTTGCCATTCCTGAAGGGTTGATGTCTGCTGGATTAATTCATACTTAAGTTCTGAAACTGAAATCTGTGAACCAAGCCCTAGACCAATGTGAGATCACATGTGACTTTGTTCATGAGCCACTAAATGGCCTCTCTTACTGACATTTCTTTATTCTTTATTTCCTTAAAATGAGCTTCATCAAATGAGACTTATGAACAATATAATCTTTTTATAGATGGGGGTTTATGTCTATTTTACTCATCAAATCCACCACCTCACATAGTGTCTACCACTTCGTTGGTGAACCAAAAAAACTATAGAAAAATAATTATTGACCTTTTTTAATGAGGTAAATCCAAAATTATAACAACATGAAAAGTTTTCAGCTAAAGTAATTATGATGAACTACCTACAGGATGGCAGTGATATATAGTCAGTTAATGAATTGTACAATTCAATTTTAGGAATTGCATGATAAGGAATTGGAATACTCTAGAGTGGTAATTGGGCACATATATAGTAGGTTGCATTTTACGTTTTTAAAACATGTTTTTGCATGGTGGGATTAGGGTAATAGTCATTTAGGAACAGATAATGCAGAAATAGCTCCATTGAAATTTCACCTTATCTTCGGATAATGGGATTTGCATGGTCCTCTAAGGTCTTATAAATATTTTTTAAAAATATAATTTCAACTTTTATTTTAGATATATGGGTACATGTACAGGTTTGTTACATGGATATATTGTACGACCAAACTTATAAATCTTTCATTAAAAATTTTTAAAAACGAAATAAAAGCTCGATGTGTAATTCAGTAATGCACCATTTTTCACTTGATTGTTTTTGCCTAATATTACAAATGTTTTCTTCAGTATGGTGCATAGTTAATTATTTGGTATAAGTATGAATGAAGATAGGCCAAATATATTTTATAACATAGTTTTTTATTGGAAATGATTAGAGATTTATTTTACTTGTTTTAAATGTAGGTGTACCCTATGGAAGATTTTTTTAAAGAATAGATTTTGGCCTGGTGCGGTGGTTCACACCTGTAATCCCAGCAGTTTGGGAGGCCGAGGCAGGTGGATCACCTGAGGCCAGGAGTTCGAGACCAGGCTGACCAATATGGTGAAACCCCGTCTCTACTAAAAATACAAAAATTAGCCTTAGTGGCGGGTGCCTGTAATCCCAGCTACTCGGGAGTTTGAGATAGGAGAATTGCTTGAACTCAGGAGGTGGAGGGTGCAGTGAGCCGAGATTGTTCCACTGCACTCCAGCCTGGGCGACAGAGGGAGACTCCATCTCAAAACAAAACAAAGCAAAAACAAACAAACAAAAATTAGATTTTAACCTATTATACTATTATTTAGTTTCCTGGGAAAATAAGGATTAAGGAATTTTCCTTCAACTTCTACAAATATAGGAAGCTTTTCTTTTTCTTTTCTAGAAAGAAGTAAAATTAGGAAATGATGAACCTTCCTATCTAGCTATTTGTTAAGGCTCCTGTGCATGCATAGGTTGACCTGAAACTCCAAGGGCCTTTTCAAGGTTTTTTTTCCCCCCAAAGACTTATTAGAATTTTTTGAATTACTCCCTCTGTGCTAATTTGTAATTGTTTTAAAGTTTATATTTATTTATAAAAGTTGCTCCTGCAACAAATACAGTGTAAGGAAATAAAGGGAGTTATTTACACAGTTCTGTTTGCTCATTACAAAACACTTCAAAGTATAATGTTATTTCTTGATATTAAAATTACCTCAAAAATTCCAAGAATAAACAATTCCAAGGACTAAAAAAATTGCTTACTTCTTCCTGACAGTAACCATGTTAGACATTATAAGATACCACTGACTGAAATAATACATGAATCATGGCATTGCTTACAATGTTCTCATAGTAAAACGAACCAATAGCCAAACGACTTAGGGTATAAGACAACAATAAAATACAAGCCAATTATCAGCTGAATTTGATGTATTTAATTATTTAAAAAATAGGCCGGGCACGGTGGTTCATGTCTGTAATCCCAGCACTTTGAGAGGCCGAGGCGGGCAGATCACGAGGTCAGGAGATCGACACCACGGAGAAACCCCGTCTCTACTAAAAATACAAAAAAAATTATCTGGGCGCGGTGGCGGATGCCTGTAGTCTCAGCTACTCGGGAGGCTGAGGCCAGACAATGGCACGAACCTGGCAGGCGGAGCTTGCAGTGAACCGAGATCGCGCCACAGAGCTAGACTCTGTCTCAAAAAAAAAAAAAAAAAATGATGGAAATAAGTTTAAAATATTAACATTTTAAAAATCAGTTAAAAATAAAATTTAAAAATCATGTAAGTTTCATGAGCATGGTAAATTTCTCTCACCAATACTGAACCAAAATCTATCCCACAAAATACAAAAATCTTATAGGGAAAATTAAAATCTGTGTTCTTCACATAGCCTGGCATGTTAAAAGTTGCAATTCCAAGAGACTTGACCAGTGTGTCCAGTAGCCACACCACAAAATATCTATTATTGAGAAATGCATATTCAATTGCAAATATGACTTACAGGAAATATAGATAATTGTATGAACATTCTGTATTTCCCCCTGTGAGATAAGAGCAGTTGTTTAATTAAACATAGTCCTTTCTAGTGATCCAGGGATCATTTCCCCAAGGCCAGTCACACTTTTAAATGCTATTACTAAAATATAGCAACCATGTAGTGCCAGTGCAAGGCATGTTAGACTGTCTAAGGTATTAACTTCATTGTGAAGATTTGAGCTATCAATAGATTTCAAGATCAGTTAACATTTCTCCGAAAATATTGCATATCTTTAAAAAAATCATTAAATTTCTAATTACAGAAGAAATATGAGGTTTTATTTGGTAAGATACATCCAGATATTTCTTTATGATTTGTTATATTTCTCAATTTTGTTAAACATCTAAATGTATCTGTACATCTGTGTATTACAAAAGCATTCTAAGAAAAATAAATAATGAAATATTAATTATCAGAAAAGGAATAACTTTATACTTCTCTAAAATAAAAGAAAACAAAAAATAATGAGGCCTTCATTCTGTCTGGAAAGCAACAAAATGCTAAAGAAGAGAGTATTAATAAAACAGTAGCTATGTAATAAAGAAATGCTGTGGATTATAACTACACAAAGTACTTTTAATTCAGATACTGTAGCAATTTATTCATTTACATGTAGGGTTGTTAGAAGTACTGCTCCATTTAGATAAATTTAATAACAATCTCAGATTCATGTTGTATTCCAAATACTGAAGATACAATTGCATTCATCCATAATAATTTTATGAGAAAACATATACTTATAAAAAAGTTAGCTAAAATAAGAGGTAAAGTCTATTTTCTAAAACCAAGGTCAAAGTTGGCTGCTTAATGGGACATGAAAAAAACTATTTGGCCTCATTAAGATATTACCACCTAAATTAGTGAACTTAATTAAATGACATCAAGTTATCAAAATGCCATGCAACAAGTAAAACAGTACATTCTCTAGAGCAATGTAGTAATCATGGCAACTCAACAACAGTTTACAAGTTTTTTTAAAAAAATCAGTATAAATTTGTGGTAGTGATTGCAACATCACTCTGATTAATCTCTTTATTTAGTGAATATATTGAAAGTAATCTTTAGGCTTTTTAGGATATAGAAAGACTGAGAGGAGTATTTAGAGGTACACCCTGTGACATTACAAGCCTCTAATTGTCTAAACTTTTATTAAAATTTAAATGTCTTCAGAAAAGGTGAAAAATGTGCAATGGTAATTATTAAAAATTCAAGAAACTGACCTTTTTGGATATCCTTATTCATATTTCACATGGATTGTACACTATAGAACTTATTACTCAATGAAAAGCCATTCGTCCTAGTGTTGCTTTCTGCCGCTGTTAATATCAGAATTCTGAGAGGCAGTTGGTTGAGGCATTTTAGGATGCACTAAATATTGTAACTACTATAAAATCTTGATGCCTTCATCAAATCCCATATTTTTTCAAAACAAAAGATGGCATAATTTTAGACTCATAACAAATTTAGAATTGCTCCAAAATGTAGGTAAGCATGATAATGCATATGAAGTTTTTCATAAGTTTTTATGAATATACCAGGAACATGATGTTGTTGTTTCTATTCCTGATGACAAGGATGATAGTGAAGCTGGTTTTGCAATAGTAGTGAGAGAGTAATGGTTGTAATCACTGTCACATGTTGCCTATTATTTTGGGACTTACAAGGGCATGGGAAACCTGAAATCACCAGAGTTGTTCCTTTCCTTTTGCTACTGAGGACATTCCTTTGAGAACTTACAATATGGAAAATACACAGGTAAGATGTTACATGTCTTAAGAGTAGAATGAAAACATAGAATTATTTAAATGAGCCACAGTTTCAGAATGATTCCATACACTGTAAATTTTTACCTACTCACTTCAGGAGCGGATATCTATTTTAAATTATTTTGACTATAAAATGAAATATGCATGTTTTTCTGAATTAAATTTAAAAAGTATGTAAAATAATTGATACAATATTTACCCAGTTCTAATATTTGGAAAAAATTATTTTTCTAACACATCCTCCTGTAATTGCTAAATTTTGGTACTAAGAATGACCTCCTGTAAAGAAAAAAATTGCACAATTTAATGTTGGCCAAAATATTTTGCTCTAAGTAAGATACAGTAATTGAGTTTGTAATAGTTGAATTAGTGCTTTTGGGACTGGATCAGCTGACATACAAAAGTAAGTATATGTACCCTACTTCTGATCATGAAGTTTTGAAGAAGATGGACAGTCATGAGAGGAACTATTTTGGTGGAGAAAAGTTAAGATGAGTGTTGACAGGATATTTCTCTATTGTAAGTCATATTTGTTTGGAAGTTTTTAAAAAATATAGCTTAAACAAAATAACTATAACTCTATGTATAATAAGAAGTGGGGGCCCAGTGAAGTTGAATTATGGTTCAAAAGACAATATAAAAATGTCATAAACTATTAGGCTCATGGAGACTACAGAGAAGCAACAAAATCATAAGCATATATTATGTTTATTTATTAAGTTTCTTGTGTGTGTGTGTGTGTGTACTGGGCATGTTGGTATATGTATATATTTATAGTGGATGAATGGTATAAAATGCACTATATTCAGTAGAAATATGATTAATATAATTAAATATCAGAATGTCAAACTAGCCCATTATTTATTTTTATTGCATCCTGAAATCATTTAAAAATTAGTACACTATTCTATTTTAACTATCTATCTACACTCTTTCCACTTTATCCTACAAAATAGCATGCCTATGTTGAAGAATATGAGCACAGACTATGACTACTCATGAGAGAAAAATTACATCTAGGTGGTAAACAATGAGTGAGATTTATACAAAATGTTGATTTTTCCTTAATTTTATCTTATCATAAGCATCATTTCTGCTTCAGAGAAACAGAATGGTAAGACAACTGAGAATAAAGATGTTTTATGGATGTTATTATTATTTTTGAGATTACCTCTATATTGATTTAATACCCTTTGATGCACATACTTTGATTTTTAGAGAGAAACTCATCTAAGATATGATCTGTGAAAATCACACCAGAGTCACTGAATTTATTCTTCTTGGTTTTACAAACAACCCCGAGATGCAAGTTTCCCTCTTTATTTTGTTCCTGGCCATTTATACAGTCACTTTGTTGGGCAACTTTCTTATTGTCACAGTTACCAGTGTGGATCCCGCACTTCAAACACCCGTGTACTTCTTTCTTCGAAATCTATCACTTCTTGAAGTATGTTTCACCTTGGTTATGGTGCAAAAAATGCTTGTAGATCTAGTGTCCCCAAGGAAAATCATCTCTTTTGTGGGCTGTGGTACCCAAATGTACTTCTTCTTCTTATTTGGCAGTTCTGAATGTTTCCTTCTTTCCATGATGGCTTATGATCGCTTTGTGGCCATCTATAACCCTCTCCATTATTCAGTCATAATGAACAGGTCCCTATGCTTGTGGTTGGCCATAGGCTCTTGGATGTCCGGTGTTCCTGTGTCTATGCTACAGACAGCTTGGATGATGGCCCTTCCTTTCTGTGGACCAAATGCCGTGGACCACTTTTTCTGTGATGGTCCCCCAGTGTTAAAACTAGTCACAGTGGATACAACCATATATGAAATGCAAGCACTTGCCTCCACACTCCTGTTTATCATGTTTCCCTTTTCTCTCATTTTGGTTTCCTACACCTGCATTATCATAACATTTCTGAGGATGTCCTCTGCCACTGGCCGCCAGAAGGCATTTTCTACTTGTTCCTCACACCTCATGGTGTCCCTCTTCTATGGAACAGCCAGTCTGACCTACCTGCGGCCCAAATCAAACCAGTCCCCTGAGAGCAAGAAGCTAGTGTCATTGTCCTACACTGTCATCACACCTATGCTAAACCCCATCATCTACAGCCTGAGGAACAATGAAGTGAAAGGGGCTGTCAAGAGGACAATCACTCAAAAAGTCTTACAGAAGTTAGATGTGTTTTGGCTTCTATTGTGTAAGAATGCTTCCAAAGTAGGGACAGCAGAACCTACTAACTAAAGCTTAAAACAGAGTGGAAGAGTTGCTCTTATTTCATCACTAACTGGTAGGTGCATTTCTGTGATCATTCAGGGTCCTAGCAGGAAAGAGATGGTACTCCTGAATTGGGATAAGTGAGAAAAAGCTTTATGAGAGGGCTATTTAGAAATTGTGAACAACGTTAGGTAATAGCCACACAGATCATACAACAGAACTTTTACACTTCTTGGCCTGAAGGGGCAAGTAGAAGGAGTATTAACTGAAACCAACAGAATGCTACAACTATTTAAAAAAAAAAAAAAAAGTCACCTGATAGGATCTCTGTTCTTTAGTACAGCAAGGCAGCCATCCCAACCTTATTTTGATCTGACTCTCTCAAATCTGTTGCTGGCTTCTGTTCTAAGCCAAACCAAATACAACATGGGGACAAGAATGTCTGTTGATGCAATGTATAAATGCCAGCCTCCTGGGGCACAGAGCAGGATGAAAAAGGGTAAGAAAAGTTATGAAAGACAAGTAAGAACAGCCACCACAAACCACTGTATATTCTGCAGCTATTGCAATGTAACAACGAATCATGGCATCTAACCTTACAAAAATTATAAAAGGTAAAGTTTTGCAGATGCCAAGAGTCCATAATATGCATTCTTTGTATGGGTTGTATGTTTAAATAAAGTTATTTAATAAAATTACCTTAGTATTAGTATTTGGTGACATGATTTTGGACTTTTTTAGTCATTGGCTAAATTATCCATTAATTATTTAACAGTAAGCTCTTCTTAGAGTTTAAACAACAAATATTTGCTTGATGCCGGAGTAAAGCAAAAGAGTAATAGTAATAGCAAACATGGTTTATTGAGGCACTGTCTTTGACACATGCCCTTGCAACAACTCGAGATAATTATTATATCTATATTTTTCATAAAAGATAAATTAAAATCAGAAAATGTAAGTAACTTGGTAAGGCAAAAGCTATTGAGATGTGGCCACAATAGTTTGAATCAGACCCTTCTGAATTTGAAATTCAATATATTAACCTCTTAAAAATATCTAGTCACATTTTTATGAAGGTAAAGTTGCCACCTACATGGGAATTTGGTTTTCAAAACAATGGAGAAGACAAGATTGTCAAATTTAATTATGCAAAATTTATATTTCCAGTAGAATAAGTACATATTAGCTTTGAATATGCAACTTGAACAATAATATATGTTCCTGTAAATTTTCCTTAGCCAAAGTTTCTTTTAATTGTACAGTTTCTTCTTCAAGCAGTAACTCACCTCCATGTTTCTTTGTCAATTTTCAGAAAAATTTAAAAGCCACCACAAATTTGCAACTTGTGTTGACTATTTTAGTTTAATTTTGATTTGCTGCAGTACATATTTATTGCATGTAATGGGAGTTTGAGGTAGAAAAAAAACTATTCCTTTAAATCTTTCTCCTTCAATAATCTCTTAATTTTTAAGCCTAACTCAGATATTCTTGAATTAATGTAACTAAGTTCAATAACCATCTCATAAGACTCCATTATGATGGTTTTCTACCAGCTGCATGTGACTTACAAGTAGATTGTGAGGTTACAAAATAAATTTAGTAGTGCATATTAATGCATCCAACAAACTAGCACAGTAAAAAGAAGTATATTCTTGACAATTAAAACTTGTATATCTTTACAGTGTACAACATGATGTTATATATAACAATTATGAGAACAAAAAATATATTTAAGATATATATGCATATGTATATACACATACACACATTGTGTAATGGCTAAATCAAGCTATTTTAACATATGCATTACTTCACATACTTACCAACTTTTTGTGGTGAGAAAACCTACAGGCTATTTCCAGTTCTTTCATTCAGTATCTTATCGTTCTTGGTTGAAACAGAAACTATTTGAAAATCACTCTAATAAACTGTAAAGAAGGTTCTAGAACTGTAAGAAACTAAAATTTGACAACAATAAATAATAAGGAATGCTTTGTGATTGACATGGGAACACTCATAGAGGAGGTCTAGTAGAACTTAGTCACTTTGCAAGTTAATTGGTATTTCCTTTTTTTCTTACCTGCTTTCTTAGAGATTCAGCTTTTACATCTTTCATAAATTTACAGGCTATGTTTGTAGCCTGTGTTATTTATGGTATTTTGTTTCTCTTAAGCATTTTTTACAAAATATACGTAGTCACTGTAGTGGACTGGTTTGTTTTCCCCAAAAAAAATGTTGATGTTCTCATCCTTGATACCTGTGAATGTCATCTTACTTAGAAACAAGGCCTTGCAATGTAATCAATTTAAGATGAGGTTACACACAAGACAGGGATGCCCTCTCTCACCACTCCTATTCAACATAGTGTTGGAAGTTCTGGCCAGGGCAATTAGGCAGGAGAAGGAAATCAAGGGTATTCAATTAGGAAAAGAGGAAATCAAATTGTCCTTGTTTGCAGACGACATGATTGTATATCTAGAAAACCCCATTGTCTCAGCCCAAAATCTCCTTAAGCTGATAAGCAACTTCAGCAAAGTCTCAGGATACAAAATCAATGTATAAACATCACAAGCATTCTTATACACCAATAACAGACAAACAGAGAGCCAAATCATGAGTGAACTCCCATTCACAATTGCTTCAAAGAGAATAAAATACTTAGGAATCCAACTTACAAGGGACGTGAAGGACCTCTTCAAGGAGAACTACAAACCACTGCTCAATTCAATAAAAGAGGATACAAACAAATGGAAGAACATTCCATGCTCATGGGTAGGAAGAATCAATATCGTGAAAATGGCCTTACTGCCTAAGGTAATTTATAGATTCAATGCCATCCCCATCAAGCTACCAATGACTTTCTTCACAGAATTGGAAAAAACGACTTTAAAGTTCATATGGAACCAAAAAAGAGCCTACATCACCAAGTCAATCCTAAGCCAAAAGAACAAAGCTGGAGGCATCACGCTGCCTGACTTCAAACTATACTACAAGGCTACAGTAACCAAAACAGCATGGTACTGGTACCAAAACAGCATGGTACTGGTACCAAAACAGCATGGTACTGGTACCAAAACAGAGATATAGATCAATGGAACAGAACAGAGCCCTCAGAAATAACACCGCATATCTACAACTATCTGATCTTTGACAAACCTGAGAAAAACAAGCAATGGGGAAAGGATTCCCTATTTAATAAATGGTGCTGGGAAAACTGGCTAGCTATATGTAGAAAGCTGAAACTGGATCCCTTCCTTACACCTTCGACAAAAATTAACTCAAGATGGATTAAAGACTTAAACGTTAGACCTAAAACCATAAAAACCCTAGAAGAAAACCTAGGCATTACCATTCAGGACATAGGCATGGGCAAGGACTTCATGTCTAAAACACCAAAAGCAGTGGCAACAAAAGCCAAAATTGACAAATGGGATCTAATTAAACTAAAGAGCTTCTGCACAGCAAAAGAAACTGCCATCAGAGTGAACAGGCAACCTACAGAATGGGAGAAAATTTTCGCAACCTACTCATCTGACAAAGGGCTAATATCCAGAATCTACAATGAGCTCCAACAAATTTACAAGAAAAAAACAAACAACCCCATCAAAAAGTGGGCGAAGGACATGAACAGACACTTCTCAAAAGAAGACATTTATGCAGCCAAAAAACACATGAAAAAATGCTCACCATCACTGGCCATCAGAGAAATGCAAATCAAAACCACAATGAGATACCATCTCACACCAGTTAGAATGGCAATCATTAAAAAGTCAGGAAACAACAGGTGCTGGAGAGGATGTGGAGGAATAGGAACACTTTTACACTGTTGGTGGGACTGTAAACTAGTTCAACCATTGTGGAAGTCAGTGTGGCAATTCCTCAGGGATCTAGAACTAGAAATACCATTTGACCCAGCCATCCCATTACTGGGTATATACCCAAAGGATTATAAATCATGCTGCTATAAAGACACATGCACACGTATGTTTCTTGCGGCACTATTCACAATAGCAAAGACTCGGAACCAACCCAAATGTCCAACAATGATAGACTGGATTAAGAAAATGTGGCACATATACACCATGGAATACTATGCAGCCATAAAAAATGATGAGTTCATGTCCTTTGTAGGGACATGGATGAAATTGGAAATCATCATTCTCAGTAAACTATTGCAAGGACAAAAAACCAAACACTGCATATTCTCACTCATAGGTGGGAATTGAACAGTGAGAACACGTGGACACAGGAAGAGGAACATCACACTCTGGGGACTGTTGTGGGGTGGAGGGAGGGGGGAGGGATAGCATTAGGAGATATACCTAATGCTAAATGACAAGTTAATGGGTGCAGCACACCAGCATGGCACATGTATACATATGTAACTAACCTGCACATTGTGCACATGTACCCTAAAACTTAAAGTATTTAAAAAAAAAAAAAAGATGAGGTTAAACTAGACTAGGGTGTATCCTAAATCCAATGGCTAGTGCCGTCATATAACGAGAGAGAGAGAGAGAGAGATGAAGACACAGAGTCGTACACACAGGGAAGACAGTCATGTGAAGATGGATGTAGAAATTGGAGTGATGACTGTGCAATCCAAGGAACACCAGGGATTGTTGACCACCACATCAAAGGAGAGGAGCATGGAACAGATTTTCCCTTAGAGACTTCAGAAGAAACAGACATGCTGACATCTTAATTCCAGACTTCTGGTTTCCTGAACTGTAAGAGGATAAATTACTGCTGTTTTAAACCACCCAGTTAGGTGATTAGTAATTCGGTGATTTTTCATGAGCTGTGTGGTAGATAGATTAAAAAAGCAGAAAACAGCCATGCCCTTTATGTTGTGACTCAGGAGTGCCTCTCATCAGGATTGCATCAATTTCCTTATCTCTTGAATTTAGTCTAGATGTGTGACTTGTTTTGCAAAATGAATGCGACAGAAGGAATACTGCACCATTCAAAGTATAAGGGTCAAGAAACCATGCATGCAACTACTCTCTCTCTCTCTGACATACACGTGATTCTCATGAGAACAAGCCAAAGCCAGCATGCTGGAAAAAGAGAGATGTTTGGAAGCAAGGTTGAATTATCCTAAAAGAGTCAATTCTAGATCAGCTTACAGCTAGCTGATTCCCAAAAATGTGGAGGAACCTAGTTCAGAACCCAGCATATCTGCCTAGGCAAACTATAACTCAAGAACAATTACAAATAATTATTGCTTGAATACACTGTTTAGTGGAGATCTGTTACATAGAAATGGCTAAGTGGTAAAAGATGCACTCCAAATAATAAGTTAAGAATCACATCTGTCAGACTCATCCTTGACTCAATAACTGAAATTGTTCCCACTATGAAGTCTGGTGCAGAGAAGCCATAACAGATCTGGTACTTGCCTTTCTTTTTTTTTCCTGCATGAAATGAATAATATCTTGCTGTATTTATTGGTTCAAATTTATGATCAATTCAGTTCAAACGATTTCCATTTAAATTTAAAGTGAAGTATTTTAAATTTTCTTTTCCATTAGAAATACATAAGCTCTCTGGTGCCACAATTCTATATGGATGCCAGACATTTCAGTAGCTATTCTGAGCATTAAAAATCTTATCAGAGCTGTAACTGGTCTCAGTTAAAGAAATTATTTCAAGGGTCATCAGGTTCAGAGAAGTGGTTCCTCCTGAGGAGTTCAAGGAATAAAAGTGCTAAAATCTGCAGTATCTCTAAGTTTTCAGTCCTGTGCATTTTTCATCAGCCTCTCAAAGCACAGAACAATTTTTTCTTTTTAACATTTTTTTAAATTGACAAATAAACATTGTATATATTTCTGGTGTTTTGAGATATGTATACAATGTGTAATGACTAAGCTAATTAACATATACATTACCTCACATACTTTTTTGTGAGAACACAATATCTACTCTCTTAGCAATTTTCAAATGTACAATACATTTTTATTAACAGCAGTCATCGTGTTGTGCAGTAGATTTCTTGAACTTATGTCTCCTTTCTAACTGAAATTTTGGGTGCTTGCCGTAGTGAAATCTTCTTGCCTTAATCTGTCTATCTCTGAAAATTAACTTTGTCCTCAACTTTCCAATATTTTTCTAGCTTTTACTTGAACTCCTTTATATGGCTTATCAACTGACATTTCCACTTACCTTCTGGATCCAAATACTACATTGATCTCCAAATCAATGATTGCCTCAGCTAGGCAATACTTCTAACTCTATTGGCTCTTATATATCACTACTCTCAGTAGTGATTTATAGTCCTTATAAATTTTCTTTTAGAAAAGAAAACACTTCCTTACTTAGTGAGGTTTATGATTAAAAAATGAGTAAAATAACTATAAATAATATTTACTCTGTACTATATTTTAAAACTGTAGAAAAAGAAAAAATGATAATTTCCCAACACTGGCTGTTTGTGAGAAATATGCAATGGAGACAGACTATCTGAATATCTGTCTTTATTGCTCATAATGCTTCATTGGGGAAATTGGCAATTGCTAAAAATAGGCTTTATATCCATTCTTTTGACTTATACTTACTTACCAGCACAGCTGAAAGGCTAATAAATCCTCCACTAGTGAATTCATCCAGCATGTGAAAGCAAGCTCAGGGGAGAATAATATGAAAAATTAATATATGTACATTACTGACTATATGGCAATCTCTGTTCTAAAGCTATTTACCATGGTAAACTTTGAGGTTAGTGCTAATATGATCTACACTTTACAGATGAGGAAATTGAAGACAGGAATATTAAAGTTTTATTGTCAGTTTCTGATTCATTTCCTACTGTAGATACATTCGTCAATCACTTTTTAAACCCGTATTGTCGGGACTTAATCTTCTGTTAAGAATCACGATATTTTTTCTTATTAAACAAGTTTAGTTCATTTGCTGAAAAGAAACCTGACTCTAGCCGGTGAAAAATAATTCATATATATAGTTTTTGTTCTTGTCCTGCTACAGTTAATGCGGTGTGGAAGGTATCCTGAAAAAATACCTTGAATTGAGAATGCATACATTATGTTCAGAGGACTAGAGGTTCACCATGTGTAGATGCCAAAATGTTCAAAGTTAACTGTTGGCAAAAAAGACTTGACAGGTATATTTATGCCATAACATAGAAGGGGCTGGAGGCAGTCAATGAATTTGAAATAGTATGTAGGTAAAGAAGTCATTTTCAAGCAGAGTAATGACATCATTAAAATTGGAGGAACAAGAATGATGGGAGGTACAAAGTACAGGTTTGATTCAGAGAGATCAGCTAGGATATTAGTGTAATACAGCTAGTGTGAGGAGTTAAGCCCATATTCCAGTGCTAGGGGAGAGATGGAACATGTAGGGAAGAATGAAAGAGAAACCACAAGGGAGATATTTGCTAATTCATTGGCTTTGTGAGACAAGAGAGAAAGAACATCAAATATATTTCAGATGCTAGAGAAGTAGTGGAGTCAGTCATAGACGACAGGCTTCTATACATGAAATGAGAGTATGGAGAATGGGAAGCAGTTGAAATGACAGCATATACGATGATGCTCCTAATGACGTTTGAAATAGTATTGAATGAAACATCATTGAATCCATCTGTAGAATTTTACATTGATTTTGCTTACACATGTCACCCTAACTGAAATTTTTTGTATGAAGGAGAAGTAAAGATAAAGCAGAACATAGAAGTGTTTTTTTCTTTTTTTAAATTTCAATCTCACATCTCTGTTTACACGTATCCTCACTGCCCCAGGCTAAAGTATCTAATGAGAATTGGCATGTTACTTTTATTGACTCAAAGTTCCAGTTGCCGTTACTATGATTCTCTACGGAAAGTATCTTTTTTCCTTCTCTTTAAAAAATTACTATGCAATATCTTGTATGCTCAGAGTGATTGATTCCCTTGATAAACTCTAATAAATTTCATTCTTATCCTGTAAAACATAAGATAGGAGATATTTTGTGCTATGTTTCATGCACAAAATTATTAGAAGTATTGCATAAAATTAACTTTAGGCTATGTTACGTGTATATGACATAGATGAATTTCATGTTCAGACTTGGGTCCTGTCCCCAGGATACCTCACTATATATACGCAAGCATTCCAAAATCTGAAAAAAAATCTAAAATTTAAAATACTTCTGGCCCCAAGCATTTTGTATAAGAGATATTCAATCCATAATGATAATAACAATAATAATTAATTTTAGTTAGTATAGCTACCACAATTTTTGTCTCTCATCCTCCCTTTGCTCCAGTAACAACTTCACTGTGTAAAGAAATTTATTTTACACTCTGTCTTTCCTTCTTTCCTTTTTTAGAGTTTCTTAGGAATTGATAGAAAAATAATTAGGGCGAGTCAAACCCAGACATTTTTTTTCTCCTCTGAAAATGCTACTTCAAATGAAATAAAAGCAATAAAAGTTATAAATCAGTAAGAAAAAAGAGTGGTAGAAGAGATAACAAAATAAAAACTTGGAAGCTGAAAGATGGGTAGGTGATAATGGAATTATCAGAGAAACAAAAGGAGAAACTAAACTGGTAGAGAAATCCTAGAAGTAAGCAGATTTCCAAGGTCAAACACACATGAGAAGGCCACAAGGAAAATGATTTCTAAGGAAGGCTTGAAAGTTTGTATATAAATGAATTAGTTAGAATTTTTTCCATCTGAGAAATAACTTTTACTCTTGCCAGCAACAGTTCCTTCCTCATTCCAGCATAACGCTGGAGGGACTCTGGAATCAGACAAAAATGTCACAGTTTAGAGACGGTGTGGAGGAAGAGGTGCTTTACTAAAAGCTGGAGAATTAAGTGGAAGGATATGTACTGAGTGCTGAGAATCCCAGATTCTTCTGCCATTCAGATCCAGAACATTAGCAGGCAATAGGCTGTTACTTTAAAGGCTGAAATCTAGAAGATTTATTTCTGGAGAAACTTAGCAATCTGAAACAAAATACTATAGAAAAGCTGGATAACCCTGAAGTACAGCACTCTACCTAATGAGCATTTTCAGTATACACAGAGCTTCAGAGAGTATTTCCCCCCTCACACTTAAATATAAACCAGAATTTGAGAAAATTTATAACACAAAAATAGATACCAAAATACATAAATGAAAAAGGAAACTTAAGAAATATCAATAGAAGACAGAGAGTAGAAGGAAGGGCTCTTCAAAAACCAGTAATAGTTTCAGAAATATAAGAAACTACCTCACCTTTATGAAATAAGAATAAAGGGGCATAAAAATAACATACAGAAGTATTAAGAGAACTTTTGAAAATTCTGTATTTATTAGTTAAAAGTTAAATAAATAGTTATGAGTGGTAATAGTACCAGCATGGTACTGGTACCAAAACAGAGATATAGATCAATGGAACAGAACAGAGCCCTCAGAAATAACACCGCATATCTACAAATATCTGATCTTTGACAAACCTGAGAAAAACAAGCAATGGGGAAAGGATTCCCTATTTAATAAATGGTTCTGGGAAAACTGGCTAGCCATATGTAGAAAGCTGAAACTGGATCCCTTCCTTACACCTTCGACAAAAATTAACTCAAGATGGATTAAAGACTTAAATGTTAGACCTAAAACCATAAAAACCCTAGAAGAAAACCTAGGCATTACCATTCAGGACATAGGCATGGGCAAGGACTTCGTGTCTAAAACACAAAAAGCAGTGGCAACAAAAGCCAAAATTGACAAATGGGATCTAATTAAACTCAAGAGCTTCTGCACAGCAAAAGAAACTACCATCAGAGTGAACAGGCAACCTACAAAATGGGAGAAAATTTTCGCAACCTACTCATCTGACAAAGGGCTAATATCCAGAATCTACAATGAACTCCAACAAATTTACAAGAAAAAAACAAACAACCCCATCAAAAAGTGGGTGAAAGACATAAACAGACACTTCTCAAAAGAAGACATTTATGCAGCCAAAAAACACATGAAAAAATGCTCACCATCACTGGCCATCAGAGAAATGCAAATCAAAACCACAATGAGATACCATCTCACACCAGTTAGAATGGCAATCATTAAAAAGTCAGGAAATGGGGGAGGAGCCAAGATGGCCGAATAGGAACAGCTCTGGTCTACAGCTCCCAGCGCGAGCAATGCAGAAGACGGGTGATTTCTGGATTTCCATCTGAGGTACCGTGTTCATCTCACTAGGGAGTGCCAGACAGTGGGCGCAGGTCAGTGGGTGAGCGCACCGTGCACCAGCCGAAGCAGGGGCAAGGCATTGCCTCACTCGGGAAGCGCAAGGGGTCAGGGAGTTCCCCTTCCAGGGGTGACAGACGGCACCTGGAAAATCGGGCCACTCCCACCCGAATACTGTGCTTTTCCGACGGGCTTAGGAAACGGTGCCCCAGGAGAGTATAGCCCACACCTGGCTCAGAGGGTCCTACGCCCACAGAGTCTCACTGATTGCTAGCACAGCAGTCTGAGATCAAACAGCAAGTCGGCAGCAAGGCTGGGGGAGGGGCGCCCACCATTGCCCAGGCTCACTTAGGTAAACAAAGCAGCCTGGAAGCTTGAACTGGATGGAGCCCACCACAGCTCAAGGAGGCCTGCCTGCCTCTGTAGGCTCCACCTCTGGGGGCAGGGCACAGACAAACAAAAAGACAGCAGTAACCTCTGCAGACTTAAATGTCCCTGTCTGACAGCTGTGAGGAGAGCAGTGGTTCTCCCAGCACGCAGCTGGAGATCTGAGAACGGGCTGACGGCCTCCTCAAGTGGGTCCCTGACCCCTGACACCTGAGCAGCCTAACTGGGAGGCACCCCCCAGCAGGGGCAGACTGACACCTCACACGGCCAGCCAGGTACTCAAACAGACCTGCAGCTGAGGGTTCTGTCTGTTAGAAGGAAAACTAACAGAAAGGACATCCACACCAAAAACCCATCTGTACATCACCATCATCAAAGACCAAAAGTAGATAAAACCACAAAGATGGGGAAAAAACAGAGCAGAAAAACTGGAAACTCTAAAAAGCAGAGTACCTCTCCTCCTCCAAAGGAACGCAGTTCCTCACCAGCAACGGAACAAAGCTGGACGGAGAATGACTTTGACGAGCTGAGAGAAGAAGGCTTCAGACGATCAAATTACTCCGAGCTACGGGAGGATATTCAAACCAAAGGCAAAGAAGTTGAAAACTTTGAAAAAAATTTAGAAGAATGTATAACTAGAATAACCAATACAGAGAAGTGCTTAAAGAAGCTGATGGAGCTCAAAACCAAGGCTCGAGAACTACGTGAAGAATGCAGAAGCCTCAGGAGCCGATGCGATCAAATGGAAGAAAGGGTATCAGCCCTGGAAGATGAAATGAATGAAATGAAGCGAGAAGGGAAGTTTAGAGAAAAAAGAATAAAAAGAAACGAGCAAAGCCTCCAAGAAATGTGGGACTATGTGAAAAGACCAAATCTACGTCTGATTGGTGTACCTGAAAGTGACGGGGAGAATGGAAACAAGTTGGAAAACACTCTGCAGGATATTATCCAGGAGAACTTCCCCAATCTAGCAAGGCAGGCCAACATTCAGATTCAGGAAATACAGAGAACGCCACAAAGATACTCCTCGAGAAGAGCAACTCCAAGACACATAATTGTCAGATTCACCAAAGTTGAAATGAAGGAAAAAATGTTAAGGGCAGCCAGAGAGAAAGGTCGGGTTACCATCAAAGGGAAGCCCATCAGACTAACAGCGGATGTCTCGGCAGAAACCCTACAAGCCAGAAGAGAGTGGGGGCCAATATTCAACATTCTTAAAGAAAAGAATTTTCAACCCAAATTTCATATCCTGCCAAACTAAGCTTCATAAGTGAAGGAGAAATAAAATACTTTACAGACAAGCAAATGCTGAGAGATTTTGTCACCACCAGGCCTGCCCTAAAAGAGCTCCTGAAGGAAGCGCTAAACATGGAAAGGCACAACCGGTACCAGCCACTGAAAAATCATACCGAAATGTAAAGACCATCGAGACTAGGAAGAGACTGCATCAACTAACGAGCAAAATATCCAGCTAACTTCATAATGACAGGATCAAATTCACACATAACAATATTAACTTTAAATGTAAATGGACTAAATGCTCCAATTAAAAGACACAGACTGGCAAATTGGATAAAGACTCAAGACCCATCAGTGTGCTGTATTCAGGAAACCCATCTCACATGCAGAGACACACATAGGCTCAAAATAAAAGGATGGAGGAAGATCTACCAAGCAAATGGAAAACAAAAAAAGGCAGGGGTTGCAATCCTAGTCTCTGATAAAACAGACTTTAAACCAACAAAGATTAAAAGAGACAAAGAAGGCCATTACATAATGGTAAAGGGATTAATTCAACAAGAAGAGCTAACTATCCTAAATATATATGCACCCAATACAGGAGCACCCAGATTCATAAAGCAAGTCCTGAGTGACCTACAAAGAGACTTAGACTCCCACACATCAATAATGGGAGACTTTAACACCCCACTGTCAACATTAGACAGATCAACGAGACAGAAAGTCAACAAGGATACCCAGGAATTGAACTCAGCTCTGCACCAAGCGGACCTAATAGACATCTACAGAACTCTCCACCCCAAATCAACAGAATATACATTTTTTTCAGCACCACACCACACCTATTCCAAAATTGACCATATACTTGGAAGTAAAGCTCTCCTCAATAAATGTAAAAGAACAGAAATTGTAACAAACTGTCTCTCAGATCACAGTGCAATCAAGCTAGAACTCAGGATTAAGAATCTCACTCAAAACCACTCAACTACATGGAAACTGAACAACCTGCTCCTGAATGACTACTGGGTACATAACAAAATGAAGGCAGAAATAAAGATGTTCTTTGAAACCAACGAGAACCAAGACACAACATACCAGAATCTCTGGGATGCATTCAAAGCAGTGTGTAGAGGGAAATTTATAGCACTAAATGCCCACAAGAGAAAGCAGGAAAGATCCAAAATTGACACCCTAACATCACAATTAAAAGAACTAGAAAAGCAAGAGCAAACACATTCAAAAGCTAGCAGAAGGCAAGAAATAACTAAAATCAGAGCAGAACTGAAGGAAATAGAGACACAAAAAGCCCTTCAAAAAATAAATGAATCCAGGAGCTGGTTTTTTGAAAGGATCAACAAAATTGATAGACCGCTAGCAAGATTAATAAAGAAAAAAAGAGAGAAGAATCAAATAAATGCAATAAAAAATGATAAAGGGGATATCACCACCAATCCCACAGAAATACAAACTACCATCAGAGAATATCACAAACACCTCTACGCAAATAAACTAGAAAATCTAGAAGAAATGGATAAATTCCTCAACACATACACCCTCCCAAGACTAAACCAGGAAGAAGTTGAATCTCTGAATAGACCAATAACAGGAGCTGAAATTGTGGCAATAATCAATAGCTTACCAACCAAAAAAAGTCCAGGACCAGATGGGTTCACAGCCGAATTCTACCAGAGGTACAAGGAGGAGCTGGTACCATTCCTTCTGAAACTATTCCAATCAATAGAAAAAGAGGGAATCCTCCCTAACTCATTTTATGAGGCCAGCATCATCCTGATACCAAAGCCTGGCAGAGACACAACAAAAAAAGAGAATTTTAGACCAATATCCTTGATGAACATTGATGCAAAAATCCTCAATAAAATACTGGCTAACAGAATCCAGCAGCACATCAAAAAGCTTATCCACCATGATCAAGTGGGCTTCATCCCTGGGATGCAAGGCTGGTTCAATATATGCAAATCAATAAATGTAATCCAGCATATAAACAGAACCAAAGACAAAAACCACATGATTATCTCAATAGATGCAGAAAAGGCCTTTGACAAAATTCAACAACCCTTCATGCTAAAAAACTCTCAATAAATTAGGAATTGACGGGACATATCTCAAAATAATAAGAGCTATTTATGACAAACCCACAGCCAATATCATACTGAATGGGCAAAAACTGGAAGCATTCCCTTTGAAAACTGGCACAAGACAGGGATGCCCTCTCTCACCACTCCTATTCAACATAGTGTTGGAAGTTCTGGCCAGGGCAATTAGGCAGGAGAAGGAAATCAAGGGTATTCAATTAGGAAAAGAGGAAGTCAAATTGTCCCTGTTTGCAGATGACATGATAGTATATCTAGAAAACCCCATTGTCTCAGCCCAAAATCTCCTTAAGCTGATAAGCAACTTCAGCAAAGTCTCAGGATACAAAATCAATGTGCAAAAATCACAAGCATTCTTATACATCAATAACAGACAAACAGAGAGCCAAATCATGAGTGAACTCCCATTCACAATTGCTTCAAAGAGAATAAAACACCTAGGAATCCAACTTACAAGGGATGTGAAGGACCTCTTCAAGGAGAACTACAAACCACTGCTCAAGGAAATAAAAGAGGATACAAACAAATGGAAGAACATTCCATGCTCATGGGTAGGAAGAATCAATATCATGAAAATGGCCATCCTTCCCAAGGTAATTTACAGATTCAATGCCATCCCCATCAAGCTACCAATGACTTTCTTCACAGAATTGGAAAAAACTACTTTAAAGTTCATATGGAACCAAAAAAGAGCCCGCATCACCAAGTCAATCCTAAGCCAAAAGAACAAAGCTGGAGGCATCACACTACCTGAATTCAAACTATACTACAAGGCTACAGTAACCAAAACAGCATGGTACTGGTACCAAAACAGAGATATAGATCAATGGAACAGAACAGCGCCGTCAGAAATAATGCCACATATCTACAAGTATCTGATCTTTGACAAACCTGACAAAAACAAGAAATGGGGAAAGGATTCCCTATTTAATAAATGGTGCTGGGAAAACTGGCTAGCCATATGTAGAAAGCTGAAACTGGATCCCTTCCTTACACCTCATACAAAAATCAATTCAAGATGTATTAAAGACTTAAATGTTAGACCTAAAACCATAAAAACCCTAGAAGAAAACCTAGGCATTACCATTCAGGACATAGGCATGGGCAAAGACTTCATGTCTAAAACACCAAAAGCAATGGCAACAAAAGCCAAAATTGACAAATGGGATCTAATTAAACTCAAGAGCTTCTGCACAGCAAAAGAAACTACCATCAGAGTGAACAGGCAACCTACAAAATGGGAGAAAATTTTCGCAACCTACTCATCTGACAAAGGGCTAATATCCAGCATCTACAATGAACTCAAACAAATTTACAAGAGAAAAACAAACAACCCCATCAAAAAGTGGGCAAAGGACATGAACAGACACTTCTCAAAAGAAGACATTTATGCAGCCAAAAAACACATGAAAAAATGCTCACCATCACTGGCCATCAGAGAAATGCAAATCAAAACCACAATGAGATACCATCTCACACCAGTTAGAATGGCAATCATTAAAAAGTCAGGAAACAACAGGTGCTGGAGAGGATGTGGAGAAATAGGAACACTTTTACACTGTTGGTGGGACTGTAAACTAGTTCAATCCTTGTGGAAGTCAGTGTGGCGATTCCTCAGGGATCTAGAACTAGAAATTCCATTCGACCCAGCCATCCCATTACTGGGTATATACCCAAAGGACTATAAATCATGCTGCTATAAAGACACACGCACACATATGTTTATTGCGGCATTATTCACAATAGCAAAGACTTGGAACCAACCCAAATGTCCAACAATGATAGACTGGATTAAGAAAATGTGGCACATATACACCATGGAATACTATGCAGCCATAAAAAATGATGAGTTCATGTCCTTTGTAGGGACATGGATGAAATTGGAAATCATCATTCTCAGTAAACTATCGCAAGGACAAAAAACCAAACACCGCATGTTCTCACTCATAGGTGGGAATTGAACAATGAGAACACGTGGACACAGGAAGGGGAACATCACACTCTGGGGACTGTTGTGGGGTGGGGGGAGGGGGGAGGGATAGCATTAGGAGATATACCTAATGCTAAATGACGAGTTAATGGGTGCAGCACACCAGCATGGCACATGTATACACATGTAACTAACCTGCACATTGTGCACAGGTACCCTAAAACTTAAAGTATAATAATAATAAAATAAAATTTAAAAAAAAAGACTAAAAAAAGGGGAAGAAAAATAGAGTTATCCAGGGAGTTCAGCACCTGAAAACTAAAAATTTCAGCATCTGTGAACAGAGAAAGCAGAAGGTTAACACTCTCAAAATAATATAAGAAAATTTAAATTAGGATTATCTAAAATAAAGGAAAAAAAAGAAATCCCATTTTAGCTAATACAATAATAGAAAATAAAATAAAAGCTATAGTGATTGGAAAGGAAGCTATGTAACTGTATATTTTCTCTGATGACATGATTACCCATGTAGACAAAAGAATCAACAAAAAATCTCTTTGAACTAAGTGATTACAGCAAGTTTACAAGCTACAAGGTTAATACACAAAAGTCAGTCATTTTACTATATACCAGCAATGAACACGTAGAATTTGAAGTTAAAAACACAAAACCCACTTACATTAGTACTCCCTAAAATGAAATAGTTAAGTATAAATGTAACAAAATATGCCCAAGAAGTATATGAGAGAAATTATAAAACTCCACTGAAAGAAATCAAAGAACTAAATAAAGCGAGAGAACTTCCATGTTAATGGATTGAAAGACTCACTAGTGTCAAGATGTCAGTTTTTCCCAACTTTATCTATAGATTCAATGCATTTACCATCAAAATTCCAGCAAGTTATCTTGTAGATAATGACAAACTAACTTTAAAGTTTATATGGAGTGGCAGCAGACCCAGAATAATCAACAAAAAAATTGAAGGATAAGTACAAAGTTTGAGGATTGACACCACCTGACTTCAAGACTTGCTACAAAGCTACAGTAATGAAGACAGCTTAATACTAGTGAAGGAACAGACAAATAGATCAATGGGATACGATATAGAAATAGATCCACATAAATATAGTTAACTGATCCTTGGCAAAGGAGAAAAGGCAATACATAAAGAAATAGCCTTTTCAACAAATTATGCTGTGTCTTAGTCTTTTTGGGCTATTATAACAAAATACCATAAACTGGGTGGTTTATAAACAACAGAGTTTATTTCTCACAGTTCTGGAATCTTGGAGGTCCAAGATCAAGATGCCAGCAGATTTGATGTCTGGTAAGGGCTCACTTCCTCATGAAGAGCCACTTTCTCACTGTTACCTTACACGGTGGAAGAGGCAGACCATGGAGCTCTCTGGAGTCTGTTTTATAAGGGCACTAACCTCATTAACGAGAGTGCTGCCCTTACTCATGACCTAGTCACCTTTCAGAAGGCCCCACATCCCAATATCATCACCTTAGGGATTACCATTTTACAATATGAATTTGGGGTAAGACAAACGTTCAGATTATAGCATTCTAAAGAAGAAACTGGGCTCACATGCACATTACATTCTTCACAAAAAATAACTCAAAATGTATCACAGACCTATATGTAAATGCAAAATGACAAAACACTTTGACGATAACATAGGAGAAAATCTAGATGACCTTGGGTATGGCAATCAAAGACATCATTAGATATGACATCAAAGACACATTCATGAAAGAAAGAAGTGATAAGCTGGACTGTATTAAATTTAAAGTTTCTTCTCTGTGAGAGACACGGTCAAGAGAGTGAAAGAGAAGTTTCAGACTGGGAGAAAATAATTCCAAAATATATTTCCAATAAAAGACTGTTATCCAAAATATGCAAAGAACACTTAAAAACAGAAATAAAGAAATCAACAACCCAATTACACAATGAGCTAAAGGCCTGAACAGACTTCTCACCAAAGAAGATATACAGATGGTAAAAAAGCATATGAAAAGATGCTCAAAATTGTATGTAATAAGGGATACGCAAATTAAAACAACAATGAAATGTCACTACACACATATTAGAATGACCAAATTTCAAAATACTGATAACACCAAATGTTGAAAAGAATAAAAAGCAACTGAAACTTTCATTTATTGCCAATGGGAATGCAAAATGGTATAGTCACTTTGGAAGACAGTATGGTGGTTTTCTACAAAACTAAACATTCTCTTGTTATTATATGATTCAGCAGCAATCATGTTGCTTGATGTTTATACAAAAAAAGTTGAGAACTTATGTCCACACCAAACCTGCACACAATAGTTATATAAATTGTTTTATAATTGCCAAAACTTTGAAACAACCAAGATGTCTTTCAGTAGGTTTATGGATAAAGAAACTGTAATACATCTAGACCACAAAATACTATTCATCACTGAAAAGAGGTAAGCTATCAAGCCATGAAAAGATATAGAGAAAACTTAAATGCATATAACTAAGAAAGAAATCAATCCAAAAGAGCCATATCCTATATGATTCCAGTGATATGACATTCTGGAAAAGACAAAATTGTGGACATAATAAAAAGAGTGGTGCAGGGAGGGAAATATGAATGGGTGGAAGACAGAGGATTTTAGAACAGTGAAACTACTCCATATAATACTATTATATGGAATACATGTCATGTGAATACATGTCATACATTTGTCCAGACCAATAGAATGTACAACACCAAGAGTGAACCCTAGTATAACTATGGACTTTTGGGTAGTAACAATGCGTCAAGAAGGTTCATCGATTGTAATAAATGTTCCACTTTGGTGGGGATAATGATAATGAGGGAGGTTATAAATGTGTGGGGGCAGAATATATGTGAGATAGCTCTATTCCATCCTCTAAATTTTGCTGTGCACTTAAAACAGCTCTAAAAATAAAGACTTTATAGATACAAAAAAATAAACATTTTCCTCTCAATTTTCGGTATGATGAAATACATTTTGGCACATCATTGCATATTCCATTACACTAAATTGATAGAAAAATCCTTTGGTAGTGAGCAGAGAACATCATGATTGGGAGTACTTATAGTTTGGGAGAGTTGTTTTTATTTTACATTATGTATTTTATTTTAAAAAATTTTATTCAAGTTATCCATGTAAATAATGCAAAATATTTAATAATATTTATTATGAAAAACAGCTGTGATTCTTTTACCTTTTCTTAACCAATTAAAATTTTGACTGCTTCTTTTGGCATATATCTCTATAGTTTTAGTTAATGTTCAGGTATTACTAATTCCTAAGTTTTTAGTGCAGATATAATTTCTTGCCTTCACGCTACAGAGGTTGAGGATGTGGCTCTCATTAACCTATTTCTCACCTCGCAACATATGTGCACCATTCTTATCTGCCCCATCATAGGTTGCTTTTTTAAATATAGATTTATGCAGTTTGCCATCATGTTTATTTATAAGTCCCTCTAGCCATCTCAGTGAAGAAACTGCTTTCAAGAAGAATTTTACTGCTTTCTTGAAAGATTACCTAAAATTGTGATACAATTCTAGTCAGAGGCAGAAAGGACGTTTCAAAAAATAATGCCCCCAAACTTTCTTTCTAATTTGATAAAATACATGAAATGACACATTCCAAAAGCTCAACAAACTACAAAGATAAATCTGAGATCCGCAGAGACACATGATAATCAAACTGTCAAAAGCCAAAGACAAAAAGAGAATCTTGAAAGCAGCAAGAGAGAAGTAAGCCATACGGAAGACATCCTCAATAAGATTAATAGCTGATTTATCATCAGAAGCCATGGAAGCCAGAAGTTAGTGGGATGATATATTCAAAGAGCTAAAATAAAAAACAAGCAAATCTATCAGCCAAAAATTCTATAGCTGGCAAAAAATCTTCCAAAAATCAATGAAAAATAATATATTCCCAGATAAACAAAAACTGAGAGAGTTTTTTGCTAGTGGACATGCCTTACAAAAAATGCTAAAGGTAGTGTTTTGGGCTGAAATAAAAGGATACTCATAAGCAACTCAAAGCCAGATGAAGAAATAAAGAACACTGATAAAGTTAACTACATTGGTAAATACAAAAGTCAGTATTATTGTATTTTTGGTTTTAAACTCTACTTTTCTCCTACATGCTTAAAAGACAAATGTACAAAACAATAGTTACAAATCTGTGTTATTGGGTTTCCAATATATAAAGTTGTGATTTGTAACAACAATATAAGAGAAAGAAATTGGAGCTGTATAGAAGTATATTTTTGTATACAATTGAAACTAACATTGTATAAATGCAAAATATATTGTCATAAATTTAAGATATTAATCATAATCCCCAGGGTCACCATTAAGTAAATAAAAAAAATAATAGGATAGGAAATGAGAAAGAAATAAAAATATAATACAGAAAATCAATTGAACACAAAGATAGCAGTAATGAAAGAATAGAGAAACAAAAAAATTAAAACTCATGGAAAAACAATAACAAAATGTCAGAGATTATCCCTTTCTTATCAGTATTTACTTTTAAAGTAAATGGAATAAACTTTCCAGTGAAAATGCAAAGATAGGCAGAATGTATTTAAAATATGATTTAATTTTATACTCAAAGAGTGGCTCAATTTAGATTCAAAGTCATGGATAGATGGAAAGTGAAAGGATAGAAAAAATTATTCTATGAAAATAATAACCAAATTAGAGCTAGGATAGATATCCTAATAGTATAAAAATTAACTTTAAGTAAAAATGTTTTATAAGGGTCTAAGTATTAACCAATTAGGAAGATATCGCAATTATACACATATACTAACCTAAGAGAAGGGCCCCAAATATGTAAATAAAACCTTTACAATACTAAAGGTAGAAATAGATATACAATAATAGTTGAAAACTTCAAAACATCACTTTCAATGAATAGTCAGAACAAATTAGATCTAGTAAGGAAATAGGGAATTTGAAAAACACTATAAACTAACTAGATCTAGAACATAGAGAATTGTCCACCCCAAAACAGCAGAATGTACATTTTTCTCAGGTGTATGTACAATGTACTCTAGAAGAGACCATATGTTAGGCCACAAAACAAATTTCAATAGGAACTTAAAAATTCAAATCATATGACATATTTTATTAAACCACAATGGAATGAAACTAGAAATTAATGAGAGAAAAATTTAAAAATTAACAAATTTGTAGAAATTAAATAACACACTATCAATGTGTTAAGGATGAAGTTACAAGGGAAATTAGGAACTTGGGGACAAATAAAAACAAACACATATCAACTCTTATGGAATACAGTGAAAGCAGTCCTCATATCTATATTTTTCTGAATATAGATATAAAAATCCTCAACAGAAAGCTAGCAAAACAAACCCAGCAGCATATTAGAAGTGTTATGTATTATGACAAAATGGAATGACTCTTAAGAATGCAATGATGGCTTAACATGGGGAAAGGGGATGCTTATTCATGGTTAATGGGTGTGTAAATTAGTTTGGCCACTGTGGAAAGGAATATGGCAATTCCTGAAAGAACTAAAAACAGAATTATCCTTTGATCCAGCAGTCCTATTACTGGGTATGTACTCAAAGGAATATAAATCATTCCACCATAAAGACACATGCATGCATATGTTCACTGCAGCTATTCACAATAGCAAAGACATGGAATCAACCCATCAGTGGTAGACTGGATAAAGCAAATGTGGTACATATACACCATGGAATACTATGCAGCCATAAAAAGGAATGAGATCATGTCCTTTGCAGCAACACCGATGAAGCTGGAGGCCATTGTCCTAAGCAAACTAATGCAGGAACAGAAAACCAAATACTGCATGTTCTCACTTATAAGTCTTAGCTAAATGATAACACTTGGACACAAAGAGGGGAAAAGATACTGGGGCCTACTTAAAGGTGGACAGCTGGAGGAGGGAGAGGATCAGAAAAAAATACCTATTAAATACTATGCTTATTTACCTGGCTGATGAAATAATCTGTACAACAAACCCCCGTGAAGCAAGCTTACCTATGAAACAAACCTGCACATGTACCACTGAGCCTTAAATAAAAGTTAAAGGAAAAAAAAAGAAAATCAATCAATATAATATGCCACATTGCAGAATGAAAGGGTGAAACAAGTGATCATATCAATTAATGTGGGTAAAGTATTTGCAAAATTCAAACACTTTCATGATACAAAGCATGACAAACTAGGAATAGGAAGTAATTTCCTCAACCTGACAAAGAGCATTCATGACAAACCCACAACAAAAATCATATTCAATTGTGAAAGACTGAGAGACTTTCCCCAAAGACCAGGAATAAGAAAGGATGCACCCTTTCACCACTGTTATTCATCATTGTGCTGGAACTTCTGGCTAGGACAATTGGGGGAAAATAAAAGAAAAAAAAGACATTTGTATTAGAAAAGAAATAAAGCTATCCCTATTCTCAGAACACATAATATTATAGATAGAAAATCCTAAAGAATCCACTGAAAAATATTAAAGCTGAAAAAAATCCAGCAACATTGTAGAATACAAAATCAGTCCATAAAAATGTGTATTTCTATACATAAATGTGAATAATATGAAAAGGAAATGAAGAAAACAATTAAAATTAACAGTACCATCAAAAACAACCAAATGCCTAGGCATAAATTTAACCAAGAAGGTGAAATACTTGTGTACTCTAAACTAAAAGCATTGCTGAACGAAGTTAAAGGTCTAAATAAGTAGACCGACATCCCATGTTTATGGGTTGTTAAGATGCCAATGCTGTACAAACGATTTACAGATTCAGTGCATTCTCTATCCAATTCCAAGGGCATTGTTTTCAGAAATGGAAAAGCCAACCTTTAAATTTGTGTGGAAGTGCAATGAATCCTGAGTAGTCGAAACAACCATTAAAAAGTAGAAGCAGGTGGGAGGACACACTTTTCACTTTCTAAACTTACTACAAATCTTCATTAATAACTTAAAAAATGTGATACTGGCATAAGAATAGGTATAACAAAAAATGGAATAGACTTTTTCTGGGATGGAATCCAGAAATAAGCCCATACATCTATGGCTAAAATTAATTGTTTACAAGAATATGAAGACCATTGAATGAGGAGAGAATAGTCTCTTCAAGAAAAAATGCTGGGACAATTGGGAAGCTACGTGCAAAAGAATGAAGATAGATTCCTATTTCACACTGTATACAAAAAGTAACCCAACATGTATCAATGACCTAACCCAACATGTATCAATGACCTAAATGTAAGAGTCAAAACTATAAAACACTTAGAAAAAAATACAGGGTAAATCTTCATGACCTTGAAGTTATGAAGAGTGAAAAGGCAACTGACAGAATGGGAACAATAGGTTCTAGTATATGGAATATTTAAACAACGATTACAATTCAGCAACAAAGAATCAACAGCATATTTTTTTTAATCTGCAAAGAATTTGTAGAGACATTTCTCCAAATGACCAGGAAAGACATTTTTGTTTTACATTTACAGTTTATTAGGTAGTCAACATGCAAAAATAAGTGCTAACGACAAATCTACAATATGGTTCCGTGTAAACTACAATGGTTCATTTGTTTTGAAAAATCATCAGTACTTCTTTCAACTGAAGTATTAATTTCTGTAATGAATAGTATTTAGACTCTACAATTATGGAACCATCTGGCAAGGCCCCTGCAGAATCTTGGTCCACTGGATTTCCACGTGAATACATTTTCGAAGCAGGAAATAAAGCAGCACACGGAAGACGTGATATTGAACCTACGCACCACGAACACAGTCCCGCGGACACTGCCCGCAAGGCAGGCGGGGCAATCCTCGAAGACAGTCCCCCATGGGCTGTGGCACCAGGTATTTTGGCAGCAGCTCTGGAATGAAGTCGTGAATGTCCCTCATGGTCAGGCATCACAGGTCACTACAGGTCAGTCCAGAACCACTACCACCTTTCCCAGGCCATGCCAGAAAGACATGCAAAGATGCTCATCGTCTAAGTCATTATGGCAATACAAATCAAAACCATTTCAAACCCACTAGGATGAGTATACCAAAAAAAAAAAAAAAAAAAAAGCCTGGGGTGGGGCAGGGGGGAATAAGTGTTGGGGAGGATGTGAGAAATTGAAATGCTTGTACACTGTTGGTGGGAATGAAAAATGGTATAGCCACTGGAGAAAACAGTTGTGCAATTCCTTAAAAGGTTAGAATTACCATATAATATAGCAATTTAACTCCTAGGTATATACCTGGATAATTGAAATCAGATAGATACCTGATTGCATATATGTAAAATATCCAAAATAGGTTAATACATAGTGACAGAAAGCAGACAGATATGACCCAGGGGCTGAGGGGAGAAGAGATGGAGAATGGCTGCTTAATGCATACCCTTCTTCTTTACGGATGGTCAGAATGTTTTAGAACTTAAAATAGATAGTGTTGGCAGAACATCGTAAATGTACTAAATGTCACTGAATTTAACATTTAAAATAATTAGTTAACAAAAACCCAGAACTGTGGAGTATCATCAAGTAATATAGTCAAAAATGTAAGGGAAAAAGTATCAGAGAAATATAACTGGCATTTAATATTTTTTTCTGGATTTTATTATCTTAATAGCTTAATTTAATTTGTGACTTGTTATGATTCTCATTCTAAACAAAATTTATTTTTGTTCCTAATTCAGTGCTTCTAAATTTATCACTGATAATTTGTAATTGCTTTCTTCAAAGAGAGAATCCTAATATGAGGAAGCTTAAAGACTCCATTTGTGTCAACACATGGAAACAGGAGAAAGGTGAATATAGTTTCCATGATTACAGAAACATCCATTTCAGTACAAAAGTTGTGCATCAGCCCCAGAAATCAACTAGCTGTAACGGGTTGGCAGAGAAAGAACTCCAGGACTGATACTGATGAGGAAAAAAAAAAAAGTGAGGGTTTGCTTAATGTATTTGAATCTATCGAGGGTATATCTGTTCTTCTGTTGGCTAGCCTGGAAAAGGAATACTGAAGAGCACATAAATAACGATGCAATTATTTTAATTAGACCCAATGGAAACAAAACATTGATGAATAAAGAAGCAGAATAAGGGTAAGGTGTGGCTCAACTAGAAAAAAAATTACATTGTCAAAATAACAAATTAGAATATAATTTTACTGGTAATTGTAATAAAATTATTATGAAAAATAAAATGAAAAGATAGAGAGAAAAGAAATGTGTATAGGAGGGCTAAGTGTAAGAAATCAAATGTTCGTCTTTCATGCTTAAAAGCCAATAACTAAACTACAACTGAAAATATCATTTAAGAAATAGTATTGGACAGAAAAGGAAAATAAAAGCTAACAGTGGAAGTCTCTGGGAGTAGGAGTTACGGAGGATGAGGGCTGGAGCAGACGGCTACTAATTTTCATTAACAGAGTTATAAAATGTTTGACTTTTTGAACTCGGTATTAATAACAACAAAATAATAAACCTACTGAAATAATATTTAGGGAGGAGAAATAACACAGTTATTAAGTTACTTTGCTCACACAAAATTCCTTTGTCATAATGAGCAGTTTTCTTGGCAGTGTATTCAATTTTTCTAAGACAAGAAAGGAAACTAAAGAGAAATTGAAGATTATTTCATTCAATCATGAGTGACTGCTGCTCAGTGCATAAAAATTGGATGCATTTTTCATATTTTAAAACATTTTAATATTATTTTCAAATGCTTTCAGAGTTGCACAAATTTGAATTACTGTCTTTTTTTTAGTGTTGGTTATTTTATTTGAAATTTGAGAAGAGTTATATCAGAGGATTTGTATACAGATGAATTCCTGAATTGAATGTTTAAAAATTAGCTTCTCATTACTGTCCGACTCCTTCAATTTTCCTCCATGCTTACTGCCAAGACTTCCTCTTCCTATGCTCTCTTAGTCAGTGACAGTGCCTTATATCTTATTTCTTCTTGTTCAGAATCTCAGAATAACCTGCAACTATTTTCATATCCAAATAATTCAACCTTTTTATTTCTAAACACATATTTATTCAATTCTTGTTTAGTGTCAGGGATATTCCATATCTTAAGTATTAAAGATGAATAATACAATGAACATATTCTCAGCTCTGATGCACTTATAATTTGGTAGAGCTAGGAAATAAAAGGATTATGAAGAAATGATATTTAAAAACAAATATTGACTGTATTCAGAAGAACCAAAGTCTGAAATGAAGATTTTAAAGATGGGACATTTCTCCTCACATATGCTCTTCTTCTTAAATTGATATTTTTATGGAGATGATATTTAATCTTAGGCCTAGAATTTGGAGGTGGAGCAGGGGTGAAGGTAGAAGGAGAGGTGACAAAGAGCTTGAGGAATGGAAAGAAAGTCCATGTTCTAATGAATAACATAGCACAGGGAAAGAGTGGAAGGACATGAAGTTAAATGGGGTAGTGAAGAGCTATGCCATGGGATGTTTTGCTTGCCAGTCATAATCTGCATTTCAAATATATTTCATGACCTAATTTTAGTACAAAAGTGGCTTAATCCGAATTAAATTTTAGGAAACATAATTTTAGATTCTCCATAGAAAATCGATTCAATAATGGAAGAAAGCAAAATATTTATAAGGCTACTAGAGGTTATTAAGTACAGGTGGGAGGTAGTAGTGATAGGAAAGGGGAGCAGGAAAGTGCTGGGAAGGGAAGGGCGTGGTCCCTGGCTAAGGCTCCACCCCCAGGCCTGTACCCATGGACCTAAGTGAAGACAGGCATTTCTGTTTTCCTGCCCAAATGTGCATTTCCCAAGACCACCCTGGTCCACCACACCCCTATCTTGTGCCTATAAAACCCCGGAGACTCTAGGGGGCAGGCACACAATTGACTGGACATCAAGAGGAACACATCAGTGGAAAAAGACACAGCAGCTGGATATCCAGAGAATGTCAAAGGGAGCATGTCAGTGGAAGAGCACACTAACCGAGGCCCGCAGACTGGCAGACCATCGACCAGTGGAACGACATGGAGTTTGGCTGGGGTGGTTGGAGGAGAGCCCTGGCCAATGAGCAGCCCGACTCCAAGGGACAACCACTTTCCCACTTCATCACCCTTCTGGCTCCCCCATCTGCTGAGAGCTATTTCCAATCAATAAAACCTTGCACTCATTCTCCAAGCCAACATGTCCTCTGATTCTTCCAGTACACCAAGGCAAGAAACCCCAGGATACAGAAAGCCCGTCTGCATGCTCCCCCTGGAGGTTTGAGTAGTGGGGCATCCAAGAAGCGAGGAGGAACACATCAGTGGAAGAAGACACAGGTGGCTAGACATCAAGAGAGGACATCAAGAGGAGCACGCTGGTGGAAGAGCACACTGACAGAGGCCAGCAGACCGCCAGACCCTCTACCAGTGGAACGACATGGAGTTTGGCCGGGGTGACTGGAGCTAAAGCCCAGGCCGATGAGCGGCTCTACTCCAGAGGAAAACTCCTTTCCCACTTCATCACCTTCTGGCTCCCCACTGCTGAGAGCTACTTCCACTCAATAAAACCTTGCACTCATTCTCCAAGCCGACATGTCCTCTGATTCTTCCAGTACACCAAGGCGAGAAACCCCAGGATACAGAATGCCCTCTGTCCTTGTGATAAGGCAGAGGTTGTAACTGAGCTGACTAACACAAGTTGCCTACAGACAGCTAAACTAAAAGAGCACTTTGTAATACTCACCCATTGGGACTTCAGCTGTAAGCATTCACCCCTAGAAATTGCCATGGAGTTGGAGCCCCACAACTTGCCCGTCTGCATGCTTCCCCTGGAGTTTTCAGCAGTGGGACACCCAAGAAGTGAGCCACTCCCCCATCGCATGCCCTGTGAGGGGGAAGAGGGAACTTTTTCTGTTTTAATAGTAGGTTGATCCTACCACTTTGGGAGGCCGAGTCGGGTGGATCACGAGGTCAGGAGATCGAGAGAGACCATCCTGGCTAACACGGTGAAACCCTGTCTCTACTAAAAATACAAAAAAAAATTAGCCAGGCATGGTGGTGGGTGCCTGTAGTCCCAGCTACTCGGGAGGCTGAGGCAGGAGAATGGAGTGAACCCGGGAGGCGGGGCTTGCAGTGAGCCGAGGTCGCGCCACTGCACTCCAGCCTGGGCGACTGAGCAAGACTCCGTCTCAAAAAAAATAAAAATAAAAAAAATAGCAGGTTGGATTAGAATGATGGAAATTGTAGCAGACACTGCTCATCTAATCACAAAACTTTTCTTGCTGGACCCATCTAGACTAGATATCCCAACATTTTAGTATTCAGGTTTGGCTACGTAACTGAATTCATTGCATGCCAATGGAAGGTGAATGGACGTTATGAAAATCACTTCCATGCCTCACAATAAAAACCTCCTAAGTGATTTATTGCTCTGTCTTTTTCTTATCCTGCCCTGCTGGCTGTAGATCTACATTCAAGATGTCAGTGTTAATTAGGTAGACTCTGAATGACTGCATAGGGTTAAACATCACCATCTCATCTCTCCTAACAAACGCACACAATCCCTGCCCTACATGCTGCATATTTGACCTTAAAGTTTCAAGAAATGCTTTCTATTTTGTTAAAAGTGGCAAAACAAATCTGTTCTGTTGGAATTCAAGATAGTGATAGACTTGAAGGGTGAATGACCAGAAGGCAGGAAGAGCAAGAATTCTGGAATACTGCTAACTTTCTGTTTTTTCATCTGAATGCTGCTCACGTGGATATATTCACATGAAAAGTGACCAAACTGTACAATTAGGATAATTGCATTTTATACATCATTAAAATGTTTAAAAATGTGTGATGTTCAAGCCTTAATAATTTTAAAATTTATCTGCTATGACAGCTAGTATTTAAGTACTTAGCAGTGGAAATGTTAAAAAGTACATGCATTTGAAATAAAATTTTTATGTAGAACCAATAAAATTTTCCTACAGAAAGGATATGGACACTTAGCGGTGCAAACACGTTTGACTTGCATGTATCTGTCCTGAGAAACTCAACACTGGACTTATTTCTCTTCAATCCAATTTTTTGTACTTTTGACCCTGACATACTAATGTCACCTCACACACTATTTTCTTTGCTAATGATGACATAGCCTAGCTTTCTAGATTCTAAAGCTGATTGTCTCTAAATCTGCCACATAAAAAGATAGCATTGAGAGTGAACCTAAGGAATGTAAGTCTTTATAAGTCTTATATATGTCTTTATTGAATTAATCTGAATCCAAAATTTTAGTAATGCTCTGAAGTTGTTTCACACTATAGATCAGTGAGTTTATTCTTTTTTGAAATGTGTGTTTTTTATGAACATGTAAGCCAACTTAAGTATTTTTAAACTGCCTTATATTTTATAACATATAGCAACCTCAAAATGTAGTTCTTTTCTGGTTTTTAAACTTCAGCTTATGAATTATAGAGTTTTTGCCACTCAATAAAATGATTTTAATACATCTTCAGCGTCCTAGTCCAATAGTCTTCAGGGAAATGTTTCCTTCTTTTATAAAATTACTAAATCAGTTAATCCTCTTGAGACAAATGGCACAGTGTATAAAAAGGATTATAGTTCTTCCAGTCTTAAAAACTATAAGCTATCGTATTCCTCGTATAGACTAGAAACACCTCAGATTGAACAACAAGCTAGAAACCTTCTCTTTGTTCTTCTTCTCTCTAGATTATATATACACATATATGTATATATAGAAGAGAGATGATAAACATAGAGAGAGAGAGATATGCTCCAAATTTAATTTAATACAACATAAATCAGAGAACAACTTATTAATAAAAATCATGAGAAGAAAAGAACCTAGGTAAGATTAATGTCATAATAAAATCTTCAAGCCTAAACATCCTGAGTGTTTCTGGCATTAACATATTTTTTGGATGAGAAATATGGACGAAAGCAACATAAAAATATGAGAAGACGCAATATTCAAAAATTACCTCTGTGCTGGGACTTACCTAAAAAAAGACAATTGGGAATGAAATTGCTACTAAATATATTAAAGTTTGGAAAAAATTATGTCTTTATTTATCATACTAACTTTGTTGCATGAAGCTAGAGGAAGAAAATAATTTCTTTGTAAAGCTATTGAAACAGTATGGCATGAAATTATAACTAGTTTGTTTTTGCTTTTGTTTTTTACAAAGCAAATATTAAGCTAACCATTTGAGAAGTTATACTGAAAAAATTAAGTGTGTTATAAGAAAGCTTTGAACCTTTCACCTTGCAGATACCTAGTTTTGATGAAATATTCATTGCAACATACAATCGAATCTCAGGAATGCATTTTATTAAATGAATGCATTTTCCTTTCTATAATTATAATTGCATATGCCTCTAGTATTCATAGTCTTTGTAAACATTGTGAAATGTAATACTGAAAAAATAATTTTTTTCCTGAATTTGAAAAAATTTTTCCCTGTATGTAGTCATGTTGCATTCAATGTTATTTAAACATTTCATGTAAAATCTACTTTTCATATCCCAAAGAATCTATCTTACCTGTAACTTGCCAAAACAGCTGCAGTTGCCTTTGGGACTATACTGGTGGTTGGAAACATATGAATATTTTACTATCACCCAGCAAGCATTTTATTGTGGGATTCAGTAGAAAATTAATGCTGTCAAGTAGGTTATAATAGTTTTTTCATTGCTGTTTGGTTCGTTATTTTTATATTTTATAATTTAAATTTAGGCTGGACAGTGTCCATATAAATTGTTTTCTGACTGCATTCTCTGGCTTATAACTCATCTTTTGTTGATTGAGGTTTTCCTGTGTTTTTTGAGCTTTAATATAAACTATGATTTTTAATTTTAAAAAACTTCCTAATGAATATGGACTACATTTAAATGATCATACATTTTTAGAAAAATGATCAACCAAAAATAATGGGAAAGGAAGGGGAAAAGTACAAAAGAAAATGAAGAGAGATTAGGACAAAATTTTAGTTATTTTGTAATCATTTATAATCACTGGAAATGCTTGTGTATGTGTTTCACCCCAGAACTGGAATATACACAATGTAATAATGTTCACATACAGTTTAACATATGGCACAATATTCTTCTTAGGGAAAGTGTTGTCATTATTAAGAAAAACTTGGTGATGATAGACTTTTCAGGTGATAAACATGAAGACCTAAGCACGGTCCGGAAAAAGATAGAAAAACAAGAAAAATAAAAAAGTTAACATAATTTTGAATTGCTATGTGCTGAACTAGAAAAAAGAGAGAGGATGTGAATAAGATACAGAAGAAAAGAGATGGCCATGGCAACAGGGGGAAACATGCAGAGCAGTGACACTAATGACAATTACGAGGGAAGTCCAGCTAACATTTGATTTTCATTGATTTATTTATAGGCATGGTCTTGCTCTGTCATCCAGGCTGGAGTGCATGATCATAGTTCACTGAAGCCTTGAATTCCTGGTCTCAAAGCAATCTTCCTGCTTCATTCTTCCAAGTAGCTGGGATTACACGCACAAGCCACATTTTATTTTTAAATAGTTTGTTTTGTAGGACCCTCCTCTGTCACTGCAAATATTCTGCAAATGTACTACATAAACAACACAAGCATCATGTATGAGGATAGGGTTTATATCTGCTTGGGTAAATACAGAAAAGAGAACAACCAGAGTGAGTGAGACAAATGTAAATTCAAGTTTTCAGGAAAATTGGGAAAGCAGAGATAAAAACGGTCATGAGGATGGAGACCTTGGAGAGTTTTTAGAAGTTTGGTGAGGGTATTGAATTCCCACTGTGGAAGCCAAGAGATGTTTAAATCAACTTTGCTTTGATTTTAAAAGACAGAGTTCTCAGCTGAAATCTGAATTAATGAATAGCAAAGTCTAGAGAAAAGACTAACAAACACAGAAAAAAACTTCATTGAGCAAAGAATGGAATCACCAGATGGTATAAAATAAATACTTAAGAAAAAATTCAAATACAGAATATAAAAGTTGAAATATTATGATAGTTCTTGTGTTTGTTTTTATATTGACATGACTTTTATCGATGCAACATATTATCCCTTCGGAATGCTTAAATTTATGGCCATTGAGAAAACAGAACAAACTCAAAAAGTTGCATGTATTTAGCAACATTTTGAGTAAAAATCACATAAGCTAATTTTTATAGGCTGCTGTTAAAGGAGGTTGGGTGTGGGTAGCAATGTCTTTATGGTGGATTTCAAGAAAAATGGGTATCTCATGCAGACCTTTCCTCTTCTGTTTTAATTTTTCTTCTTATTTTTAAAAATAGAAATCAACTATGAGAAACCGTACAGCAGTAGCAAATTTTATTCTTCTTGGACTGACAGATGATCCACAATTACAGGTGATTATTTTTCTTCTCCTTTTTTTCACCTACATGTTGAGCATCACTGGGAATCTAACCATCATCACTCTCACCCTACTGGATTTGCATCTCAAGACACCCATGTATTTCTTCCTCCGAAATTTCTCATTTTTAGAAGTCTCATTCACAACTGTCTGCATTCCCAAATTTCTTGTTAGTATGGCAACAGGTGATAAGACCATTTCTTACAACAATTGTGCAGCACAGCTGTTTTTCACTATTCTCCTGGGGGCAACTGAATTTTTTCTTCTGGCTGCCATGTCATATGACCGCTATGTGGCCATCTGCAAACCCCTGCATTACACCACCATCATGAGCAGCAGAGTTTGCAGCTTGCTGGTCTTTTCTTCATGGATGGCTGGCTTCCTAATAATTTTTCCGCCACTCCTGATGGGTCTTCAGCTTGATTTCTGTGCAGCCAACACTGTAGATCATTTCTTCTGTGATGTTTCTCCTATACTGCAGCTCTCTTGCACAGACACTGACATAATAGAATTAATGATGCTTCTCTCAGCCATTTTGACGCTCCCGGTTACACTGGTATTAGTGATTCTCTCCTACACAAATATTATCAGGACTATTCTGAAAATACCTTCTTCTCAACAGAGAAGAAAAGCATTTTCTACATGTTCTTCCCACATGGTGGTCGTGTCCATTTCTTATGGCAGCTGCATCTTCATGTATGTGAAACCCTCAGCAAAAGAAAGAGTGTCATTAAATAAAGGGATAGCTCTGCTCAGCACTTCTGTTGCCCCCATGTTGAATCCCTTTATTTATACACTGAGAAACAAACAAGTAAAAGATGTTTTTAAGCACATAGTCAAAAAGATTGAACTTTTCTCAATGAAATGAATCACTTTAATGATATTATTAAGGTTATTTGTAAAATAAAACAAGAAGAATGGAGTATGTACAAAGTATTTCAATGTTTGTATTCAATAATATTACCTCTTTTTTGACATAATTTTCATTATGGCCTTTCTAATCTCCAAAGCCTAACCTTCACTGCCATTTCTCCCTCATGCTGAGAGCACATAGAAAAGATATTTCTTGGTTTTGGTCAAAATCATTTGCCTGTTATTTAGTGCCTCTTTGATTTCCTTTCAAAATTCTCTCAGAGGAAGACAAAGTGAGACTTCAGTTTTTCCATGCTCTTTTCCACTCTTCTGGAATTCAGGGACCCCATTTGTCATATATTCTACATAGAGTTCAGTAGACTACCTAGGTTTGATCACTTAACGAGTGTATTATTGGTGGATACAAAAGTGAAATCTGCTTTCTTACTTAGTGTTTAGTAGAATCTCAAAGCAAATCAATTTAATGGCATTTCTTTAATTGCACAGTTTAATAGCTTCAATTTTTTTAACCAGGCTTAGAGATATAGTATATTCTCAGAAATAAATGAAAGAAACTTCAGAGAGGTTAAAGCATTACTGCTATTGCAGCTATCATATAGAAATTACAGCTAGCATTTATTGATTGCTTACAATGTGCCAGATTTTATTAAATTTATTAGTTCTATCTTCAAAACTCTATAAGACAGGTATAGAGTCTTTAATCCATATGCTCCACTTATGGATTAAAAATGTAAGTCATAAGGATTAAAGAATTTGTTGATGACAACAAAAATAAAAACCCAAGGATAACAAAAATAAAAACCCAAGGATGACAAAAATGATGCTTTCATGTCCACTCACCGCTTACACATTTTTAGCAAAACAAAGTGAAAATCTCTCTCTGCTCTTAAGTCACTTAGAATGCAAAAGAACAGTAAGAACTTTGTAGAACATTCTATAGATTTATGGATGTCATAGATAAAATTAAGATCTTACAGCTCCACAGAGTAACTTATTTTTCAAATTAAGTGACATGAACATTAAAATTAGATGTAATGACTGATCATGTGCAGAGTATTTAAAAACTTTTCCTTTCAATAGTATCATATCTCAGTGTTACAAAACAAGAAAACTTTTTCTGAAAGACTAATGTCAGTTTCCTCAAGAAATATTTGTCTATGATTTAGCTTCCACATAAGGTAACTGATAACCTTATGAATAATTCTGACTGGTAGGATTTATTTTTTTGACTTATAAAATTATTATATACATTTTATCTTAATGTATTTCCAAAGGTATATAACTTTGTCATATCCCCAGGATAGCAAGAAATTTTATATTAATTTTACAAGCATTAGTGAGAAGCTTTAAGTATATATATCTAAATAAATATTAACGGGGCATTGAGAAGCTGAGAAGATTCAAATAGACATTTTAAATAGTGGTATGTATGTGTAAATGGTTTTTATAATGCTGCAATACTTTAAGAACATTTTATTTGAAAATAGAAAATAAAATATCTAGGGAGTATTCTTTAACTTTCACTATTTGGCTTTCTTTGCATCAGGAAATTAAGGTTTTTTTTTAATTATACTTTAAGTTCTAGGGTACATGTGCACAACGTGCAGGTTTGTTACATATGTATGCATGTGCCATGTTGGTGTGCTGCACCCATTAACTCATCATTTACATTAGGTATGTCTCCTAATGCTATCCCTCCCTCCTACCCCCACCTCAGGGCAGGCCCTGGTGTGTGATGTTCCCTTTCCTGTGTCCGAGTGTTGTCATTGTTTATTTCCCACCTATGAGTGACAACATGCGGTGTTTGTTTTTTTGTCCTTGCCATAGTTTGCTGAGAATGATGGTTTATACACAAATAATTATACTTTATAGATAATAACGACACTCAAGAAAAGTTGACTCAAAATGTTTGGAATCTGACAAAAAGTCTGATCTGGAATATCTCAGATTTTCTTCTGAACACTCTTCTCCACAATTTAAGTTGTTGCCAAATGCAAATATGTAACATATTTGTTTTATATTTCTAAGTATTACATTGCTTACTTTTAAAACTTATTCTTTATACATGAACTCTAAGCTCAGCTCTTTTTAAAGTCTAATATATAGGTAAATCCATAAATCATTTAATGTATATTAAAAACTGTAACTTCTCCCCTTTTTCTTTATCCAAAAATGAATTATTGACAACTTTGTGAAATTCAGAAATATACTTAGTAGACTTAACTACTTACAATAGATGGATTATTTTTCTATTTCTAGGTTGTTTGTAAGTAGATAATGGAAAATGCAGAAGGAAAGAAACCCTAGGTGTAAGTTACGATGGGAAAAGATTAGTGAAGATCATTTTTTACTTAATTTGAAATAAATCACTAGCAATCTGACTTATTGTGTAAATACCAGATATCAGGGTCCATTATAGGCACTTAAAATTTTTAAATTGTGCTAGGATTTAAAAAAATATTAAAATCTCATTTGTTCACCTGTTTAACTCATTTCTAATATTCATTTTTCTGGAACTGAAAAGGAAAAAAATAACCAACTGTTTTTCACCAGTATTAGGTTGATGCAAAAGGAATTGCAGTTTCAGCATTAAAACTAATTAAAATTTCACCATTAAAATTTAATTTCACCACTAAAAGTAATGGTGAAATCACAATTCCTTTTGCACCAACCTAATATATACTGAATAAGTATTAAGACAAGCTAGACTCAAGGTATGTCAATTGTCTATTACATAGCCTTCCTGCCTTTGATCTCTAACTCATCCTCCACATTGCTGGTAGGATACTTTCTAAAATACAAATCAGTCATGCCACCACTCTACTAATACATTATTGATGGTTCTCCATTGCCTGCAAAATAATGACAAAATTCCCCAAATATTTGCATAACCTGGAGTGTCCAGTTTGGTTTCTTATCTCTTCCAACTAGTACTTCTATGATGTAACCACACTAAACAACTAAGTATATTGCAAAACTTGTGTGCTGTCACATATATTGAATGCCTGCCCATTGCCCAAATCTCTGTTAGCTTGCAAAACTTCAATCAGTTAAAGTTAATTAACATGGAGACTTCTGTGGAAGGCTGGTCGACAAGTATATGTTAGTCACTTCGTACTCAAATTTTGTAGTGTTTGTAGTCAACTCTAGATGGTGCTTATCATAGCACATGTAATTAACTATATTTGTTTCTTGCAATGAACTCTAAATCTCATAGTTTTCTACATTCTCTTCATCCAACCCAGTGCCTAGTAAGGAATAAATGAAATAAATACGGAAACAAATGACAGGAGATGAGTGAAGTTAATATGTTCACCTATGAAATAAGATTAAAATGTGGCATTTGATAGGGCTTAATATAAAAATGTAAGCCTAGATTAAGGATGTCTATTATAAAATAATTAATAGATTGGACTTGATGACAGGCAATATGAAAAAAAATTTAGGTGTTAGAAAACTACAAGTTTACTATAAATATGGAGTGTTTATGAGCATTGAAGAGATAATTCAATTGTATGATACAATAAAATCCCATTGTATCATACATATCTCAAAAATTCTTTTTAGTTTTATCCTTTAAAAATCTTTTGAAGTAAAAGAATAATCAATATTATCATAAATTTAGAAATTATGTCATATGAGAAAAGATTTAGGGTACTAATGATATGGAGCATGAGAAAAAATTGCTTATAAGAAAAATAAATGCTACCTTCAAATATTAAGATTACTGTGTTCTCAAAAATTACGGACTTGCTTTTCTTTTTATAAATATAGGTGTGCAACTGGTGTTTATCAAACATTCAATTAGTAAATATACATATATTTTTCATGGTACATGCACATTTATCAGTTTATAATTTATATATAAGCAACAGTATAAAATATTTTGAAATTTTAATAGAAAAAGGAATTAATAAAGGAAATTATACAAAATGATCAATATATTTTAATAATATAACTTTACAGTATAACTTAATTTTACTTATGGTACAAATATTAGTTTCATTTTAATTAAATATACTTTATTATACTTGCAAATACTTATTTAATTCTTGTGTGAAATGAACTGCAAGTCTTATTACAGTTTATTTTACCTAGTACTTAGTTATGTGGGTTGTCATAGTGCAAAGTTAATGCTTCACAATAATGTGGATCCATTTTAAATGAACTGGAAATCACAACAATTGTTCTTCAATCCCATTCAAATTTTTTTTTTTTTTTTTGAAATTGACTACATTATTGTTAATCAGCTGTCTTGATTTTGCATTTTTATATAATTTTTTAAAAGCACACAAATGTTTTATTAAGAAAATGTTTTAAAAGATTAAAATGATTATGTTTTCAAGTTTTCTAATGAGTAGATGAGTATTTTTATATTTAATGAGTTTAAATAATTTCCAGTAACAAAAATCATGGAACGAATTTCAAACAGTCAATTTACAAATTTCTCTTTTAATTCAACTTTCTTTTGATAATGGGTTACTTTTTCCCATATTTTTAAAACACCATCTGTTTTGGAACAGAGTAAGGGGGTAATATCTTCAAGAAAACATATTATTGATGGAGATCTGTTATTATAGGGAAGGGAAAACTAGGCTATGTCTACTTATAAAATAAAATTCCATAATTCTCTTCAATGTGTCTTTTAAAATACTTTACATAAGAAATTGTGATTCTGTATCTGATACAAGTTTTTAAATTATTACTTAGCATATCATCATACATTTCTGATTTGCTTTTCTTCCTTTTTTTTCTTGTCCACCTCCCCTTCCTTCTCCTTTCTCTTCTAACAACCCTTTAAAAATGTAAAATACATCTCAGGATCTCAGGTGGAAGTCTGTACCAAAACAGTCCTTGGCCTGTGGGCTATGGTTTGCTGGCCTGTGGAATAAATGATGGCAAAGGGCTAGAGTACAAAAGTATACCATTTTATTTGCAGGTTATGCAAATAAATTCTGATATTATCTATTAATCCATAAACATTCATTCCCAAAATCAATAACTGGATATTTAGTGCCAGAATTATTTTTGATTTATTCCAATAAATGGGCCATAACTGAAAAGACAGTTGCAATTGAATTTACTACCTAATTCAACTTATGGGTTCATTATCATCTGCTAAAATTTATCTGTGTTAGGAGAGGCAGACAATTGAGTTCAATGGGTATGTGGATTAAGTCACCACTCCTGCATCTTTCTTTTTTAAGTCTTTGATGGTGGCACTAGCTTTGAAGCTTTTCCAAGGATATAATGATGCTGTCTGTTTATTATCGTTAGTGAGGGAGACCTTATGGTTTTCCACTTGGCCCTGAATATATGTGTTTTGACTATATGCACAGAACAACTTTGCACATGCACTAGGATCACTGTAAAACAGACTAGCACATAATCATAACTTATCAGGAAAATGTCTTCTGACTCCAATATCTTCCACTCTTATAAGTAAACACACTGGCATTTTATAGTCATTGCAATTAAGATTAGCTCAGAAATGAGGTGGAATAACCTCTGAAAAATCCATGTTTCATTGATTTCACTGTACAGTTTTCTTGGGAAAGGACCACATATCTATTGAAGGACACTAGCAGAAGATTTAGATATTAATATGCATGACAGTTTTGCAAAGACAACTTTCTTCATGGGTTCTGGTTCTATGAAATGATTGAAGTCTGTAATTGAATAAGGAGCTTTAACTCCATTATGATGGCTAATTCATTCTTCCTTTCACTTATCCTAGAGTTCTTTCAATTATATGGAACAGTTAGAAACGTAATGGGCTGCCTATTTATTTTAGTCCTAGGAATTTCATAATCTGTTGTTCACTACTAAAGTGCATCATGCAATTTTGATAACTACTTTGGCCATACTGACCAATAAGTAACCACACTGAATATGCTCATATCAGTTAAGTGCTATTACATAGCCTCTGACTTCCCATGATCCATTATGTCCACTGAAATCAGGGAGATCATTTTAACAAAAGCATCTTCTATCTTCATTTCAAACCAGTGGTTACAATACTTTTTAAAGCTGCTAGCAAATACCCTTGTGAATATTTTAATATCTTGCCAAAAGATTTTCCTCTGGGTATTCTCCAGTTACATAGCTAAGGGGTATGTAAGTAAATTGCATACAATAAAGCTGTTCCATATTGCAATTGCTCTACATTTTAGATGTATATTTACATATATGAAATACATACACACATACACACATATATGTAATTCCCAACTGGGATCCTTTCAGACTTCCAATCAATTAACTTTCACAAAGATATCTGGGAAGGATGTAAATTTAACCAATATTGCTGTATAATAAACTGCGAGATCAGAACCTACCTTTGTTTTCAGCACCAAGTGACATGAGGATTTAAGAGATAATAAATTTATTTAGGACAGTCATGGGAACTTCATGGTTTGCTGATTATTGTATAATTCAAGATAATAATTAAAGGCTACAACCTTGTAATTTCCTTTAAGATCCTCAATATGGATAGAAATAGCCTTCCCATGTTATAGCATGTGCAGTACTTGTATTTCACATGCTTATCACAGTGCTCTTTATCTTATACATCTACTTTGAGAGAGCTCAGCCTTAAATATAAGCTTCTTTCCAAGTGATAATATTTGATGCCATAGACTTGTAATATTCCATTTTCTTATGGTTGCAGCACTTCTCAGACCTTTCAAGATGATATTAACTAATTCTAAATTACCCTTCTCAAGGATCTATTTCATGCAACCACTTGTAGTACCAAATATATCAGTTATCACTGTTAGGTTGCAATTCTCCATGGCATTTCTACACATTTAATATTATGCTTGGTCTGGATTTTTTTTTACAAAGGTGTTTTTATATCATTCAGCCTTGAAAGATTGAAATAATACCTCCCTCCAGGGCAGAAGGGAGATTTGCTTCCTGACTAGGATTATAAAATAGATGTCTCCCAGGATGACCAGGTTGGGCAGGTTTTCTAGCTATCTCTTTAAAATAGCGGGGGTTCCCTAAGTTCAGGATTTCACAGTTGTGTTACAGACTGATTGCGTCTGCTGTACCCATGGAGCCCCCTCTGCATTGCACTCCCCTGGGGACTGGGAGGCCAAGGGAACGAGGAAACAATCGATGTTGGTGAGGATGTGGAGAAATAGGAACACTTTTACACTGTTGGTGGGAGTATAAATTAGTTCAACCATTGTGGAAGACAGTGTGGTGATTCCTCAAGGATCTAGAACTAGAAATACCATTTGACCCAGCAATCCCATTACTGGGTATATACCCAAAGGATTATAAATCATTCTACTATAAAGACACATGCACACGTATGTTTATTGTGGCACTATTCACAATAGCAAAGACTTGGAACCAACCCAAATGCCCATCAATGATGGGTTGGATAAAGAAAATGTGGTACATATACACCATGAAATACTATAAAATATACATCCATAAAAAACGATGAGTTCATGTCCTTTGCAGGGACATGGATGATGCTGGAAACTATCATTCTCAGCAAACTAACACAGGAACAGAAAACCAAACACCGCATGTTGTCACTCATAAGTGGGAGTTGAACAATGACAGAGAAGAATTTTAAATGCATATTTCTCAGTGAAACTAGGCAGACTTAAAAGGCTATAAATTATTTAATTTCATTTATATAATATTCTGGTAGAGATAAATTTATAGAGAAAGTAACATATCAGTGGTTGCCAGGACTTTGTTGGAGTAAGGGTTAAACGAGGAAGCATAGGAAATCTTTGGTTAGGGTAGTAAAATTATTCTATATAGTAATGTAAAGATGAATACATAATGTAGGGAGACCCCCTGAAACTATTGCTATGGAATAAAAGATGAAATGCTCCTGATTGTTATAAATACAAAATTGCATGCAGGATTGTGTAAAGACAATGCCAGGTTGGACTGCCAGAATGAGCCAACAGCACATGATGTGCTTCCCCCTGCAGAGAGCCTATGAACGGATGTGCAGTCAGGGAGGTTTCACATCACCAAGACTCCTGTCCCAGAAAAGCAGATGTTCATAGCTCTGGGAATGGAATGCGACCCTTGTGGAGAGCCTATAAATGGACACATTGTGGGGGCGCCTGTTCATATGGATAAGATAGGGCTATAAACGCCCTCATCTTGCCACGGCTCTTCTAGGCCTCTTTAGGGGTAAGGCATACTACCTTCTGATATTTTCTGGTCTAACCAGTTGTCTAGCTTCACCTCCTGTTTCTATGGATTGTTTGTAACCAGCTTTTGCTGCAACTGTTACTGCTGATTAATAACTTGCTAATCATAGGTTATGGAAAGACTGTGTTTCTGTTTTAAGGCTCTGTTAGAAATTACTGATGCACACACTATATTGTAAATTCTTATCTCTGTATACTGTACTTCTGCATACAGATGTTACATTAAAGAATTACTTCATCCCCATGTGACCATCTCACCTCATAATCTTCCTAACCTACCCCCACTCTCACTAAACTTAATAATAAATGCTGGTATATCCAGTGCATTGGCGGCATCGTGGGACCTGAAGGCAGTGATCCTCCTGGACCCAGCTTTCACTGTCTTGTGTGTGTCTATTATTTCTTGGCCTGCCAATCTGCCTGGTAATAAAGAAGGAGCCCCCCATTGCATTGCAGGCTGTTGGCCAGATCCTGCAATAACATAACACTGTGCAGTTGTCAAAACCAGTAGAACTTTACAATACAAAGAATGCTTCTAATGTGTGAAAACTAAAAAAAAAAAAAGTCTGGGATATCACAATAGAATGTGGAAGAATTTAGCTATATTACAAATGTGTGACACAACCTCACTGAAGGCATAGTGTAAAAAGTTGCTGACCTAAGAGAAATGAGTGGAGTCAGTAAGATTAAAGTCAAAAGGAACTATACATAACCAATATAGTCAAGTTAATAAAATTTTCTCCCAATACACATACATACTGGAACTGAATGATTGAGCAAGTGGATGGCAGATAATGGAAGCCAGTATCTCAGTGTTGCATTGGGAGATTACAGATAAGGAATGACTCATGTGATGGCATTTTAAACATGGTGACAGTATAAACTAAGTTTAATATATATACAGATTGATACTATAAAATATTTATCATTGTGTGTCTAGGCGTGGGTTAGTATAAACACCTATATTTCCTTGCTCTGTCACCTGAGAGGGTCTAGAAGCAAAAACAGCCCAGTAGCAATAAGCACACCCAGTGCCCAGATCTTGGTTTTTAACACCATTTTCTCATAAGAAAAATAAGTAGAATCAGGCTGCTGATTGAGTTTGGCTGTATGTTTCTAATGCAGATGTTATCATTGCATGGCGTATTTGCAACTCCTGTCAAAAGTTGACTTGCTTTTGTCATGCTGGGGTAGGCCATATTGCAAGGAATGTTGCCTCTTCCTGCTTTTGGCCTCTTGACTACCTTGGGTCTATTAGTAGTGCCTCACCAGGTAGATGCTGCTTTAGGTTACTGATAAGTTGACTATGGCACACAACTGTGATCTTTGACATTATCTGTGTCATGTCTTTAGATCCTCAGAGCATCTACAGTTTGACAACTTTTATTGTCCAAGCTATTCAGCAAAGGACTAATAGTCTCCGCCTCCTCATCTCTTCCTGATCCATGCACCTAGGTAAAGCTGTATGGTCATTGGATGCAGCTGTTCCCAGACTTGACTACTCATCTTCCTCCAGGGTAATGATCAAGATAAAAGTGGTTGGGAATTATATAGACTTACTTCAAAAATTCAAAATTCCATCTCAGTCATTCAAAGAATGATGTACCTTTCTTTTCCCTAAGATCAAATCTAGATAAGCCTGGTGCCATACCTTCCAGGTGGTAATTTGGACACAAGGGGGCCTAAGAAATTAGAGTTTGATACTTGTTGAAATCTAAGAAAATTTTGTTTTTCTTCATTTATCTGACTCTTCTAGATGAAAGATCTGAATATGAGTCAGTTATGATTGGGACAAAAAAACAGTGAAGCTATAGCTACAGGAATGGAGAACTCAGATTTGAAGGAAGTATAGGTAGATAAAAAGCTGGCATATGAGGAGAAAACACCTTGTATACTCAGGGGCCATGGAGAGAGGTATTAGTAATCTTTGCCTTTTTTAAAAAATTTAATTCAATTTAATTATTATTATACTTTAAGTTTTAGGGTACATGTGCACAACGTGCAGGTTTGTTACATATGTATACATGCGCCATGTTGGTGTGCTGCACCCATTAACTCATCATTTAACATTAGGTATATCTCCTAATGCTATCTCTCCTCCCTCCCCCCACCCCATAACTGTCCCCAGTGTGTGATGTTCCCCTTCCTGTGTCCATGTGTTCTTATTGTTCAATTCCCACCTATGAGTGAGAACATGCGGTATTTGGTTTTTTGTGCTTGTGATAGTTTGCTGAGAATGATGGTTTCCAGCTTCATCCATGTCACTACAAAGGACATGAACTCATCCTTTTTTATGGCTGCATAGCATTCCATGGTGTATATGTGCCACATTTTCTTAATCCAGTCTATCATTGTTGGACATTTGCGTTGGTTCCAAGTCTTTGCTATTGTGAATAGTGCCGCAATAAACATACGTGTGCATGTGTCTTTATAGCAGCATGATTTATAGTCCTTTGGGTATATACCCAGTAATGGGATTGCTGGGTCAAATGGTATTTCTAGTTCTAGATCCTTGAGGAATCACCACACTGTCTTCCACAATGGTTGAACTAATTTATACTCCCACCAACAGTGTAAAAGTGTTCCTATTTCTCCACATCCTCACCAACATCGATTGTTTCCTCGTTCCCTTGGCCTCCCAGTCCCCATCCAGGGAAGTTCTCCTGGATAATATCTTGCAGAGTGTTTTCCAACTTGGTTCCATTCTCCCCGTCACTTTCAGGTATACCAATCAGAAGTAGATTTGGTCTTTTCACATAGTCCCATATTTCTTGGAGGCTTTGTTCATTTCTGTTTATTCTTTTTTCTCTAAACTTCTCTTCATGCTTCATTTCATTCATTTCATCTTCCATCGCTGATCCCCTTTCTTCCAGTTGATTGCATCGGTTACTGAGGCTTGTGCATTCATCAGGTAGTTCTCATGCCATGGTTTTCAGCTCCATCAGGTCCTTTAAGGACTTCTCTGCATTGGTTATTCTAGTTATCCAATTGTCTAATTTTTTTTCAAAGTTTTTAACTTCTTTGCCATTGGTTCAAACTTCCTCCTTCAGCTCGGAGTAGTTTGGTCTCCTGAAGCCTTCTTTTCTCAACTCGTCAAAGTCATTTTCCATCCAGCTTTGTTCCATTGCTGGTGAGGAGCTGTGTTCCTTTGGAGGAGGAGAGACGCTCTGATTTTTAGAGTTTCTGGTTTTTCTGCTCTGTTTTTTCCCCATCTTTGTGGTTTTATCTACCTTTGGTCTTTGATGATGGTGATGTACAGATGGTTTTTTGGTGTGGATGTCCTTTCTGTTTGTTAGTTTTCCTTCTTACAGTCAGGACCCTCAGCTGCAGGTCTGTTGGAGTTTGCTGGAGGTCCACTCCAGACCCTGTTTGCCTGGGTACCAGCAGTGGTGGCTGCAGAACAGCAGATATTGGTGAACAGCAAATGCTGCTGCCTGATCATTCCTCTGGAAGTTTTGTCTCAGAGGAGTACCCGGCTGTGTGAGGTGTCAGTCTGCTCCTACTGGGGGGTGCCTCCCAGTTAGGCTACTCAGGGTTCAGAGACCCACTTGAGGAGGAAGTCTGCCCATTCTCAGATCTCAAGCTGCATGCTGGGAGAACCACTACTCTCTTCAAAGCTGTCAGACATGGACATTTAAGTCTGCGGAAGTTATTGCTGTCTTTTGTTTGTCTGTGCCCTGCCCCCCAGAGGTGGAGCCTACAGAGGAAGGCAGGCCTCCTTGAGCTGTGGTGGGCTCCACCCAGTTCGAGTTTCCCAGCTGCTTTGTTTACCTACTCAAACCTGGGCATTGGCAGGTGCCCCACCCCAGCCTCGCTGCCACCTTGCAGCTTGATCTCAGACTGCTGTGCTAGCAATCAGCGAGGCTCCGTGGGTGTAAGACCCTCTGAGCCAGGCACGGGATATAATTTGCTGGTGTGCCGTTTGTTAAGCCCATTGGAAAAGTGCAGTATTAGGGTGGGAGTGACCCGATTTTCAAGGTGCCGTCTGTCACCCATTTCTTTGACTAGAAAATGGAATTCCCTGACCCCTTGCACTTCCTGGGTGAGGCAATGCCTCGCCCTGCTTCGGCTCATGCACGGTGCACTGCACCCACTGTCCTGCACCCACTGTCCGGCACTCCCCAGTGAGACGAATCCGGTACCTCAGTTGGAAATGCAGAAATCACCCGTCTTCTGCATCGTTCAGACTGGGAGCTGTAGACTGGAGCTGTTCCTATTCGGCCATCTTGGCTCTACCACCTTTGCCTTTAAGAAGTATCCTGGGCTCTTTCCTCCAGAAGAAAATTTCCACTCTATGTCTCCCCAAGTGCTGCAAGAGCCTTAATTTTGATTGACTGCTGCATCTTCCATCCTTTACCAGACAGAGATGGCTCTGTGAGGATAACAGAGACAATAAGGTACTATTACACCACCTGCATGTCACTTGATAGTGACAGGAGACAGTCAAATGCCTAGGGAGATAGGGGCACATCCCCAGTGAAACCTCACCTCCAAGCTGAAGACAGTTTAATGCCTGAAGGCCAAGCTGCAAGTTAAATCCTTGAACTGAATTGAGAACCTAACTTCCCATTGGGCCCACTTTTCTCTTACTGATCCTCACCCTTCACCTATTTTACATAAAGTTACCCTTTCCGAATTGGTTTTCTACACTGCTGTGCTGACCTTTGAGTGGTGTCTTTCTTTTTTACTGACCAGAGTATTGTCTTCTAGTGGGAAAAAGTTAGGCAGGTTTGCAAGTAGTCTCTAAAAAGACTGGGAATTTAATATACTTGGAGTACCCCATTTGTGATTTGGGTGCATTGTGTGCACATTAAGGCCTCCTCTACATTGTCCTCCACCTTTAGGGGAAAAGAGATGCTGAGAAGAACATGAAGGATGATTCCAGGAAATTGCACAAACTATCTATATTTCCATCCTTTGGCTAGAATTTAGCCACAAGTTTACCATAAATTGTACCAAAGGCAAGGACATGTAAACTTCTATTAATATGGAAGAAGTGGAAAATTGTTATCTATTATGAAATGTGTTTCAGACCTCTAGACAAAATCCCAAAGACTGCAGAAAGTATAACTTGCAGAAAAGAAAGTCAAGTTTATATAGGACATAAAATGTTCAGCTGTACCTGATGAATTAATGATGTGCATTTAGCTTGAGGTAGAATTTTGTCTATGACAGGCTACATTCTCCATTTTATATTCCCACCTTTTAGTCTCACATAAAATAATAGTTTTCTTTTTTATGTCTGTCAATGTTTAATGTAATATTTCAATTAAGGTAAAGAATGTTTATAAGCACTAAGGATACTTAGCTTCAAGCTTCACCTTTTAAACAAGAAAAACAAGGCACGGTACATTTTGTATTCTTTGTGGTTAATGCACAAAATATCCCCACTTCCCTTGAGAAAGAGTATCATATTTAAAAATACACTTTGATGAATATTGAACATTATTAAACATTAAACGTTAAACATTAAAACATTATATGATACTATATAATGCTTCCAAATCCTCATCTATATATCTGGGATTTCAAAACATAGAGATGGGAGGACAAACACATATTGGGGAAATCTACACTGATTTCTCTGGAGACACAGTTTTTTTGATGTAGTTTTTTTTAAGTAGGTATTTTGTTTTTAAAGTTATTTAGTGCCTTAAGAGAACATTTGAATAACATATAAAGTAGTCATCCTTTGGGAAATGGTGTTCTTGGATCTGATATTTTCCTGAGAATCCTTCATAATCTTTATTTTTTTTCAGGGCACAGAAAGCATAAAAACTCCAAGGGATCAAGAGTTGATTAATTTTATGTGGCACTGTGTGTAATACTGCTTAGGAAAACATTCAACACATAAATAATTAACATATAGTTAAGAGGAATTTTAATGCACTAGTCTAACTGCAATAAAATAGCTAAACAAGCCATTTCCAAGATTGCTCTTTATAGGTGAGAAATAATAATCATAGATTATGGGATAGAGAGATTCATTCAGAGAGAAATGCAGTATCAATATGCTTGATTCAGCATAATGATAAAAGAGTTAAATGTTAAAGCAGAGATGCTTTTGTCTAAATAAATCTGTCTATATCTTTAATAATTTTTTGCATGTTTCATATAAATGTTTTTATTTTAAAATTTTGAAGACATAAAACTCAAAGAGATAAAAATGATTAATATTTCTAAAAGCTAAAGGAAATATTTCCTTTCAGATAAGTTGTGAGTAAGGTTTGTTCTAATTTTACCATTAAAGTTTAATCTTTCCTTTTTTTAACCTTTAAATTGCATTCATAGGCCTGACTTCTCTTAGTTTTATAAAGTGAATTTCATTATTTTTACAGTGTTGCTGGGGAATAGTTGATATGTATGATTGTTGAAGTTGGTCAAAGGAATGGTCTACATGATAAAACTCTGATTTAGGTGTTTTAGATATATGGATTCCTACAATGATGGCCACTATGGTGATTTGTATACACAAGAAAAATTTTGTGACACATTGGTTCATAATTATCCGAAAGTGAAAGCAATGTCCAGGGTAAAATAACAGTCAATTAATTTCTCTCATATATGCCTGCATTATTAACATGCACAGTTTTAATAGCAGAATGCTACTCATTGTTTCTAATGAAGTCATGCATGTGCCCTTCCCTTTGTTTCTGTTCAGGCTTTCCCTTTCCTAGGAATAACTCATCTTATTTCCTTATCTCCCTCTAAGACCTATCTTAGAATCTAAATTATCTCCTGTAAACTTCTCTAGATATTATTGGAAACAGCTTTGACTAATTTTCATATGTTTATTTTTACTCAAGTGTCTGCCTTCTTAATAATGTATGTTTCTGTGATTGGAAGTAATTAAATTGATATTTTCACAACAGAAAACTTAGTCCTATATAATGTCATGCACATCACAAAGACTTATTTCATGTGTTTGGTGATTAAAATGCCCAGGAAGAAAATTTTCCCTAGATATATCATTAATTGCTTTGTTTTAAGAAATGCACTATAGTCTGGTGTATATACAATTGCTTGTGTACCAGAAGACATTTTGGAAAATAAACTCAATCTTAATACCGGATCTCAAATTTACTAGCTGTGTAAACCTGAACGATTTTGTTTCTTGATCTCACTGTCTCACTTATCACATATACCGGATGTAGAAAAATGTTAACTATTATGATTATCTCATTAATTCCATATTAGCTGGATATTTGAATATCACTATATGCCTCCTAAAATTTTGTGTCAACACTCTTCAATGATTTATTATGCATTTGTAATTTATCAAATATTTTTAAGGCCATGCTGAACTCAAAATTGTTCATGTTTTCAATCTCTATTTTACACAAAGAAGAAATGTGAGTATGTAAAATAAAAACACAGAGAAATTTCATTATTAAAAATTTCACCCTTATAATTTTTACTATCTTACCTATTTTAATCTTCTTTTAATTATTTCCTCTATCTGATTATCCTATCTCTAAAATCTTTCTTGTCTCCCTAGGTTTTCATACAGCTTCGTCTTTACTTCTTTCACAACATACAATTTCCTAAACCCATATTTATGTATTTCTCTCTGCTTCTGTTTTCCTATATCCCACTTTTCACTTTACCTGGTCCATTCTCAAGAGCAAAACCTCAGAGGAAAACTGCAGTGGCTTGCTAACATTATTCGACTCTTCCTGCTGATTTGGTATTGAGGTTCAGTATGGGAAAGCTTGGGTGGGTACAAATAGAGATTAAGGTGATGGAAACACTAAAAAGAATAGTGAATGAAATCATTCCCTGTGCCTCATTTTCACTGATCTGAAACTGGATCTTACTAGAAATGAAAGTAAATGAGACAGGAATTAAGCATTTGAGTTTGATTAGTTGAGTAAAATGATAAAGGTGTACTAGCATTGGTTATCAGTGATGGTTAGATTTGTGTGTGTTTGTGTGTGTGTGTATGTGTGTGTGCATGTTAAATGCAAAATATGGTCACATGTACTTCTAATGACAGGTATCATTTGGAGTTTTATATGCAAAATTTAAAAATTTTTCTTCAATTAAACTTCTTTGAGCAAAAAGTGGTGTGCCATCCAAATTCTTGCATATCATCAAGAAAGAAAAAGCATTTTCTATCCTTTCAGTTCGTTTAATTTCTCTGTAATTAATTCACATAAAATAAATGAACAATTACTATCAGTATGTAGATTATTCTTGGGTAGCAAAGTTTTAATTCTCTATCCAAATCCTCTGGAGACACAAACTATTATTCTTCCTGTCATAAGCATCTTGAAAATATTAATGAACATTGTATTGCTGTATCTGAAACCTCACTTTGCTAACTTTAGCTTAAACACTGTGATCACTGTTATTTTTCTGTAGAGATAATTATTACTTTTTTCTATACAGAGCTGATAAAATTCAGAGGATGGTAATAAGAAACCATACCAGAGTGACGGTGTTCATCCTAGCAGGTTTGACTGATAACCCAGAATTGAAAGTTGTGTTGTTTATCTTCCTGCTTCTCACCTATGTGCTAAGCATCACTGGCAATCTGATTATCATCACACTCACCCTGGTGGATATTCACCTTAAGACTCCCATGTATTTTTTCTTCGGAATTTTTCCTTCTTAGGAATTTCCTATACTACTACATGCATCCCTAAATTGCTAGTTACTATGGCAACTGGGGACAAAAGCATTTCCTATAACAGTTGTGTCACTCAAGTGTTTTTTGCCTTCCTACTTGGAGCATCAGAATTTTACTTGCTGGCAGCCATGTCCTATGACTGCTATGTGGCCAGCTGTAAGCCCCTGCATTACATCACCATCACGAGCAGCAAAATCTGCATGCAGCTTGTGCTTGGGTGTTGGCTTGCTGGTTTTCTCATCATCTTTCCACCACTCCTCTTAGGCCTAAATCTTGACTTCTGTGCCTCCAACGTCGTTGATCATTTCTACTGTGACACTACTCCACTCCTGCAGATTTCTTGCACAGACACGCAGCTCCTGGAGAGGATGGGATTCATTTCAGCGTTGGTGACACTCTTGGTCACACTGGTAATGGTGATAATATCATATACTTACATTGCCCTGACAATTCTAAAAATCCCTTCAACCAGTGAGAAGAAAAAGCCTTTTTCTGCATGTTCTTCTCACATGATTGTGATATCCTTTCTTATGGCAGCTGCATCTTCATGTATGTTAAGCCATCGGTCAAACAAAAGGTATCTTTTTCAAAGGGAATTTCGGTGCTCAATACCTCTGTTGCTCCACTTTTGAACCCTTTCATCTATACCTTAAGAAACCAACAAGTGAAAAAAGCCTTCATGAATGTGATATACAGAATGTCTCTTTCTCAAGGAAATGAACATTACATTGTATTATATAAAGGAAATGAAGAAAGGAGTCTCAAATAATGTCATTGTATACAGTAGTAGCTTCTGTGACACAGTTCTCCCTTTTTCCTTCTATTGCTTTGATATTTATCGTTATGTCTTTTCAAACCTTTTCATAAATTTTTTTGTTTTAGAGAAGCTAATTTTCTTTCACTTTTTTATGATAGATAGTTTTTATTTCTATCTAACTTTATTTAGACATTTAAAGGAAATTGAGCTAAATTTTTCAATATATCTCATTTGACTTTTAAGCATTCCAATTAATCAAGACTATAAAGTATTATTTTATTTAAATTTCATTTGATGTATCATACAATGCAAAGGTTATTATATTTTCTTTTACCTGTGATTAATTATAACCAAATTAAAACTAATATTTATTTATATTTTGTCATACTACCAACTTTTTGGTATATATTCTATTTAAGGAAATTAAAAGACAGTTATAACATTTGATCATGTGTTGAGAATAGTTTAAAAATGTATATTAATGTATATAATTTTTATTTTAAAATGTATTTTACAGAATCTAGTTATTTTGTTTCTATGAGAAACTATATTTACAAACAGTTTAAGTTATGGTTGAGTATTGGTTTATTTTTAAAATAGAATATTTAATTCATATTTTCATACCTCTCAAAACTCCCTTTGCCTCACTTGGGATGCTCTGAAGCTAACTGCAAATGATTTGTGAGTGATTATTAAATAAGATCAATGTGAACTCAATGTAGTTATTTTTTCAGAATGTGTTTTCTAATATATATATCAAATATATGTATATGTGAATGATATACATAGATATAGACATATGCATACATAGATATAGTTCCAAGCAGTGAGACGAGGATAACAGAAGAATTAAAACTGTCTCTTAAGGAGATGTTCTAGCTATAGGTCAGATTTGATTAGAAATTAATTTCTATGTAATGACCAGAATATTTTTAAATAAAAAAATAGAAAACATTTTCACAGATACACATCCTATTTCATGATTTTTTTCATAAATGTTTGCATATTAGGCCACATTATTTTTTTCATTTCATATTTTAAAAATTGTGGCTCTTGATTGGAAGAAAATATGTTTGAAAAATAACATCTAAAGGGGCAGAACAAAATATAGTCAGGGAGAAAAATACATATAGTATGTAATTAACTGGACAATTACACAAATGTTTGTAGAATTTATAAAATGAATTAGACTTTGAAAGATATTTGGATTATAAACATGATTTAGGAAAAGGAGTTATTTAAACATTGATTAATTTTCTTCTGTCATTTAAGTATACTTACTTTTCCATTTCCATTTCCTATAGTGTTAGTTAACTTTTAGATTTTTTTTTTTTTTTTTAAGATGGAGTCTCACTCTATCACCCAGGCTGGAGTATAACGGCATGATCTCCCTGCAGGATCCTCCTTTGGGGCCCAAGCTATTCCTTGCCTCAGCCTACCTAGTAGCTAGGACTGCAGGTGCGCGCCACTACGCCTGGCTAATGTTTGTATTTTTAGTAGAGATGGGGTTTCACCATGTTGGCCAGGCTGGTCTTGAACTCCTGACCTCAAGTGATCTGCCTACCTCAGCCTCCCAAAGGGCTGGGATTACAGGCGTGATCTGCCATGCCCGGCCAAACTTTTAGAAATTTTTTTATTATTATTATTATTATTATTATACTTTAAGTTTTAGGGTACATGTGCACAATGTGCAGGTTAGTTACATATGTATACATGTGCCATGCTGGTGTGCTGCACCCATTAACTCGTTATTTAGCATTAGGTATATCTCCTAATGCTATCCCTCCTCCCTTCCCCCACCCCACAACAGTCCCCAGAGTGAGATGTTCACCTTCCTGTGTCCATGTGTTCTCATTGTTCAATTCCCATCTATGAGTGAGAACATGCGGTGTTTGGTTTTTTGTCCTTGCAATAGTTTGCTGAGAATGATGATTTCCAATTTCATCCATGTCCCTACAAAGGATATGAACTCATCATTTTTCATGGCTGCATAGTATTCCATGGTGTATATATGCCACACTTTCTTAATCCAGTCTATCATTGTTGGACATTTGGGTTCATTCCAAGTCTTTGCTATTGTGAATAGTGCCACAATAAACATACGTGTGCATGTGCCTTTATAGCAGCATGATTTATAGTCCTTTGGGTATATACCCAGTAATGGGATGGCTGGGTCAAATGGTATTTCTAGTTCTAGATCCCTGAGGAATCGCCACACTGACTTCCACAAGGGTTGAACTAGTTTACAGTCCCACCAACAGTGTCAAAGTGTTCCTATTTCTCCACATCCTCTCCAGCACCTGTTGTTTCCTGACTTTTTAGTGATCGCCATTCTAACTGGTGTGAGATGGTATCTCATTGTGGTTTTGATTTGCATTTCTCTGATGGCCAGTGATGGTGAGCATTTTTTCATGTGTTTTTTGGCTGCATAAATGTCTTCTTTTGAGAAGTGTCTGTTCATATCCTTCACCCACTTTTTGATGGGGTTGTTTGTTTTTTTCTTGTAAATTTGTTTGTGTTCATTGTAGATTCTGGATATTAGCCCTTTGTCAGATGAGTAGGTTGTGAAAATTTTCTCCCATTTTGTAGGTTGCCTGTTCACTCTGATGGTAGTTTCTTTTGCTGTGCAGAAGCTCTTTAGTTTAATTAGATCCCATTTGTCAATTTTGGCTTTTGTTGCCATTGCTTTTGGTGTTTTAGACATGAAGTCCTTGCCCATGCCTATGTCCTGAATGGTATTGCCTAGGTTTTCTTCTAGGGTTTTTATGGTTTTAGGTCTAACATTTAAGTCTTTACTCCATCTTGAATTAATTTTTGTCTAAGGTGTAAGGAAGGGATCCAGTTTCAGCTTTCTACATATGGCTAGCCAGTTTTCCCAGCACCATTTATTAAATAGGGAATCCTTTCCCCATTGCTTGTTTTTCTCAGGTTTGTCAAAGATCAGATAGTTGTAGATGTGCGGCGTTATTTCTGAGGGCTCTGTTCTGTTCCATTGATCTATATCTCTGTTTTGGTACCAGTACCATGCTGTTTCGGTTACTGTAGCCTTGTAGTATAGTTTGAAGTCAGGTAGTGTGATGCCTCCAGCTTTGTTCTTTTGGCTTAGGATTGACTTGGCTATGTGGCCACTTTTTTGGTTCCATATGAACTTTAAAGTAGTTTTTTCCAATTCTGTGAAGAAAGTCATTGGTAGCTTGATGGGGATGGCATTGAATCTATAAATTACCATGGGCAGTATGGCCATTTTCACGATATTGATTCTTCCTACCCATGAGCATGGAATGTTCTTCTATTTGTTTGTATCCTCTTTTATTTCATTGAGCAGTGGTTTGTAGTTCTCCTTGAAGAGGTCCTTCATGTCCCTTGTAAGTTGGATTCCTAAGTATTTTATTCTCTGAAGCAATTGTGAATGGGAGTTCACTCATGATTTGGCTCTCTGTTTGTCTGTTATTGGTGCATAAGAATGCTTGTGATTTTTGTACATTGATTTAAGAGCACAGGAAATGAAAAATACACATATAACATTTTGACACAATCTAATAAAAGCAAATCCTAAGTCTCTCTCAATCTTCTGATTACTTTTTATTGTTATGTGCCAAGGAGGATCAGTTTGCTTAAAATATCTTGCCCAAGTTGAATCACTAATTTGTTACTGAGTTATTCTGAAATAGTTTATATATCTTAAATTTTCTGTCATCTACTTTAGAAAGTGAATGCTCTATAACTCTCAATAAAGATCTAGTACACTTAAAGCAAAACTTTCCCATTCTTCCTGACTTCTTCCCTTTCCAGGTGGATTAGTTATATCATCTGCCATCTCTGGTGCTTCAGTTGGTTTATGACATATCACTTACATTATACCTATTAGAATCACTACCACTGGCCTCTGAATTATTAATCTCCAGGTAGTTTATTAATACTGTCTCTTTGTTTTTGTTTTATGTTGTTTTAAATTATTGGTCTTCAGCTTGTAACACAGCTTTTTAAATATAGGTACTTCTTATTTCTTGAGAGAGCTTCTACCTGAAATGTTGAAATGCTTTATCCTAAAATGCTTTCAGCTTTTCTTCTCAGGTGATGCGCAAACTGTGGTATTAAAAATAAGACCTTTATCTTGTGTACTACTCACTAAATGACAGGCACTGCTTGATATTCTATGTGATTGACCAATTCTGGAAATAACAGTGTGATTTAAAAATTATTATTAGCATTAGGCATAGGATCAAAATATATCTCAGTGAGGTTAAGATGGCCTTGAAAGATGTGGAGCTAAAAAGAATGGTCAAAATTTAAGCTCAGCAAGGCTTAGTTTTCATTATGCAGTTGAAGACTTTGATGTCTTTTAAACTTTTGTCTTCTGTTCTTTCTGAGCTATGTGTTAGAGGACATTTATTTTCTTTGCATACTGAGCACTCCAGGATAAAGACTAAAAGGATAATTAGTGGTATTACTTTTCCCTGGTTGGTAAGGATCCTTACATAAAGCTTCCACACTCTTTTGCTTCCTAATACCTTGTGTTACCTTTCTTAAGAACATTAACTGTCTTTACAAGGCAGAGTTAATCATTCAATTGTCTGTGCAACTTTATCGTACCATTTAATTTTTGTTTAGCGACTCAATAGCAACTATCCTACAAAGGTCATTCTAGTCTGCCAGTTGACTTAGCCATCAAATTACTTACTTTACTTAGTTCGTTTCACAATAAATTATATTAGATATGTGCTTCTCCAACTAACTATATATGCAGGCATGTTTGGTTGATCCATCACGTTAATATTTCCAAATTAAAATACATATACTTAAAAGACATTCATTTGCTATTCAAAGGAAAACTGTCAAAACTTTCATGTTTTGTCTCAAGAAATAGCTCAAAATTTGATCAATTAAACAGTAATATAAAATCCTTTCCTCTCCAGAATAAATTTTATTTGCAAATTTCTTAATGAGTAAATTTCTTAGTAAGTTAAAAATAATTTAAGGCTAAGTCACATTAGCTGTAATCTATGATTAGAATCTTTTAACATTTTAGGACATTTCTCATAAAAAGTTCTCAGCAGAGCCTGAACTCTGTTACTGAATATTTCAAAATGTACTTTTTTATATTTTAGAATATATTGCCTATCCTTCATGTCTCTTTTCCTCAACTATGTTAGAATACCTATAGTCAGATATTGTAACTTGTAACAATAGATACTAATTTTTATTAGTTGGTAACAATTTAAAAAGTTTAGTTACAGATGCTTTCTTTTCTTTTTTTTTACTGTTTTTTTTTTTTTGCTTTATATTTATGGTATTATTTACTCAAAGCTGAATCAAGGTTTCTATTGTAATCAAATACTTGAAATATTCTACTCCTAAAAGATACTTCTTGCTTGTTTTGTAATATTGATTTGGAAAGCACTATTTCCTACCTATGGCTACCTATGGCTATTATTGTTATCCTTACTTTTCAAATTCACATTCTCTTCTCAATCTCAATCTCAATCTCTTCTCAATTTTTAGCCTGTAATTCACCAATCCTTCTTTTTCCAAATTCATGAATCATCTATTTAGTGATGATAATGAATCTCAGTTGATCACTGCCTTCTATTTGATGTAATTTCTTTGCCTATTTTTAATGAAATATTATCTGGTTTTCTACATAACCTTGTTAGTGGTTCTTTCTCATTTCCTTTGCTGGATTCTCCTCTGAATAATTCCTAAATATTAAATTTATCAATCAACACTTGATATGGTTTGGCTGTGTCTCCACTGGAATCTCATCTTTAATTCCCACGTATTTAGCAAGGTACCTGGTGGGAGGTAATTGAATCATGGGGGCAGGTCTTTTCTGTGCTGTTCTCATGATAGTGAATAAGTCACGAGATCTGATGGTTTTATAAGGAGTTTCCCTGCACAAGCTCTCCCTCTCTCTATTTGCCTGCTGCCATCCATGTAAGGTGTGACTTGCTCCTCCTTGCCTTCTGCCATGATTGTGAGGCCTCCCCAACCACATAGAACTGTGAGTCCGTTAAACCTCTTTCTTTTGTAAATTGCCCAGTCTTGGACATGTCTTTATCAGCAGCATGAAAACAGACTAATGCAGTAAATCGGTACCAGTAGAGTGGGGCACTGCTGAAAAAGATACTTGAAAATGTGGAAGAGACTTTGGAACTAGGTAACAGGCAGGGGTTGGAACAGTTTGGTGGGCTCAAAAGAAGATAGGAAAATGTGGGAAAGCTTGGAACTTCCTAGAGATTTGTTCAACAGCTTTGCCCAAAATGCTGACAGTGATACAGACAATAAAGTCCAGGCTGAGGTGGTCTCAGATGGAGATGAGGAACTTGTTGGGAACTGGAGCAAAGGTGAGTCTTGTTATGTTTTAGCAAAGAGAGATCATTTATGGTATCTGGCAGAAGAAATTTCTAAGCAGCAAAGCATTCAAGATGTGACTTGGGTGCTTTTAAAGGCATTCAGCTTTATAAGGGAAAGAGATCACAAAAGTTTGGAAAATTTGCAGCCTGACAATGCAATAGAAAAGAAAATTCCATTTTCTGGGGAGAAATTCAAGCTGGCAGAAATTTGCATAAGTAATGAGGAGCTGAATTTTAATCCCCAAAACAATGGGGAAAATGTTTCCAGGGCATGTCGGGGGTCTTCATGGCAGTCCCTCACATCAAAGGCCTGGAGGCCTAGGAGGAAAAAGTGGTTTTGTGGGCTGGGCCCAGGGTCCCCATGTTGTGTGCAGCCTAGGGACTTGGTGCCCTGTGTCCCAGCTGCTTCAGCCCTGGCTGAAAGGGGCAAATGTAGAGCTCGGGCTGTAGCTTCAGAGGGTGGAAACCCCAAGCCTTGGCAGCTTCCATGTGATGTTGAGCCTACAAGTCACCAATATCAAGAATTAGGGTTTGGGAACCTCTGCCTAGATTTCAGAGGATGTATGGAAATGCCTGGATGTCCAGGCAGAAGTTTGCTACAGGGGTGAGGCCCTCATGAAGAACTTCTGTATGGCAGTGTGGAAGGGAAATGTTTTGTGGGAGCACCCCCACAGCGTCCTTATTGGGGCACTGCCTAGTGGAGCTGTGAGAAGTGGGCCAGCATCCTCCAGACTCCAGAATGGTAGATCCACCAACAGCTTGCACCATTCACCTGGAAAAACCACAGACACTCAATGCCAGCCTGTGAAATCAGCTGTGAGAGAGGCTGTACCCTGTAAAGCCACAGGGGTGGAGCTGCCCAAGACCATGGGAACCACCTCTTGCATCAGCATGACCCACATTTGAGATATGGAGTCAAAGAAAATCATTTTGGAGCTTTAAGATTTGACTCCCTTGCTGGATTTCAAACTTGCATGGGTGCTGTATCCCCTTTGTTTTGGACAATTTCTCCCATTTGGAGCAGCTGTATTTACCCAATGCCTGTACCCCCATTGTATCTAGGAAGTCACTATTTTGCTTTGGTTTTACAGGCTCATAGTTTGAAGGGACTTTCTTTGTCTCAGATAAGACTTTGGACTGTGGACTTTTGAGTTAATGCTGAAATGAGTTAGGACTTTGGGGGACTGTTGAGAAGGCATGATTTGTTTTGAAATGGGAGGACATGAGATTCGGGAGGGGCCAGGGGCAGAATGATATTGTTTGGCTGTGTCCCCAACCAAATCTCATCTTGAATTCCCACTTATTGTGGGAGAGACCTAGTGGGAGGTAATTGAATTGTGGAGGCAGGTCTTTCCCATGCTGTTCTCATGATAGTGAATAAGTCTCATGAGATCTGATGATTTTATAAGGAGGAGTTTCCCTGCACAACCTCTCTCTCTCTCTTTCTGCCTGCTGCCATTTAAGACTTGACTTTCTCCTTCTTGCCTTACACCATGATTGTGAGGCCTTCCCAGTCATGTGGAACTGTAAGTCCATTAAACCTTTTTCTTTTGTAAATTGCCCAGTCTTGCATATGTCTTTATCAGCAGTGTGAAAACAGACTAATACAACACTACACCTAAAAAGAATATAGTGAAACTGCTTTTAACATAACATACACAGAGATCTTTGTCAGAAAAATTCTCATTAAGAACAGTAAGATTGACAGCCAAATTTTCAACAGAAAAGTGAATAATACAGTTCAAGAGAAGTTTGAAATATACTTAGAACACACAACAATGCAAAATAAAAGTATTAAATGAATAAAGGCAAGAATGATAGCTCAAGAACATTAAAACTGACCCAAAGTAGCTTTTTGAAAAATGGATTGTGTATATTATTTATTTGTAAACTGACAAAGACAGTGCAAGAACAACAAAAAAACCTAGAGATCAATATATAACATAGATATGCCTGCAAAAATTCTAAATAAAATTTTAGTAAAAACATTCAAAAACAAAATAAATAAACCAAAGAGAACTTATTACTAGACATAAACTAAAACTCATATTATTATTCCCACAGAGGCTTAAAAGGGTCTCAACAGTTTGAAAAATTATTTCTGATGAATAGAAAACAATAAAGTGTAAATTGGTTATATTTTTATAACAAGTGTACACTCACACACACACACACACACACACACACGCCCTTATACTACAACTAGATTTTTACAGATTGTGCAAATAGTTGATACATTTTCACTAAAATGGCAAACAAGGAAAGAATATCTTCTATATCCACTTCTATTTATCATGGAGTAAAAAGATAAAATTATAACAAATTTAGTTCAAAGATCTCAATTGGCTTTACTGCAATTCTAGAATCTGGCAACACTTCATTTCATAAAACAGAATACATATTCCAATGAGTCCAGTGGAGAAGATTGGCTTTCTAAACAGAAAAAGGGCTGAAAAAAAACAGAAACAAAGAACAGAAAGCAGATTGGTCATTTCAAAGCCTTTCCTTGTAAGTTGGGGACAGGCAGACAGAACAATAGAAAGACTACTGACTGACTAACATCAGGTTACTTCAGGTTACTTTTGGTTGTAAAGATTAAAACAGAGGGAACTTAATTATCATGCCAATTGAAGACTAAACCTGGGCTATTTTGAAAATGCTGTTACTCTCTCTCCTGATTTCATAAAGTCAAGTAACAACTTAGTTTCCCTTTGCTGATTTGGATCTTTAGCATGAATGACTGCAGTTTGATTTGTAGTGTGGTCTGGAGGGGCCTAGTGCAAAGCTTAATCTAAAAAAGTAATTTCCTATAAGTTTTAGTTAACAATTGTAACAGTGGCTAATTAGCTGTAATTAGCCACTGCTATTAGAGAAGTGAAATTAATCAGAGGTAGTATTATTAAATAAGAAGTATTTTTAAAAATTTATTTTTATTGTATATATTAAAGATATACAACATGATGTTTTTATACATATACATAGTTAAGTGATTGCTAAAGGTAAGAAAATTAAAATATACATCACCTTTCACAGTTATCTCTTGTTTGTGGTAAGACCACCTAAAATCTACTGTCTTCACAAATTTTCAATATATATTACAATATTATTAACCATAGTCCTGCTGTCCATTAGACCTCTAGACTTATTCATTCTACATAACTGCAAGTTTGTACCCTTTGACCTACATTTCTCCATTTCCTTACCCTCACCATCCCTTGTAACCACTGTTCTATTCCATAGTAAGTATTAATAATATCATGCAGTATTTTTCTTTCTGTGTCTGGCTAATTTCACTTGGCATAATGTCCTCTAGGTTTCTCCATGTCATCACAAATGACAGTATTATTTCTGTGTGAGAGAGAGGTGTGTGTGTGTGTGTAACAAATTTCCTTATCCATTCACCCATCCATATTCACTTAGGCTGCTTCCATATCTTACCTATTGTGAATAGTGTGGCAATGAACATGAGAGTGTAGATATTTATATGAGGTGTTTATTTTAGCTCCTTTGGTTATATACCCAGAAGACAATGCTGGATCATGTGGTAATTCTACTTTTAAATTGTTGAATACCCTCCCTACAGGTTTTTATAATGGTTGCACCAGTGTACATTCCCACAAACAATGTACAAGGGTTCTCTTTTCTCCGAACCTTCACTGACACTTTATGTCTCTTGTCTTTTTGATAGTAGGCATCTTAACAGGTGTGAGGTAATGTATCATTGGTGTTTGGTTTACATTTACCTGATGATTAGTGATGCTGAATACCTTTTCATATACATATTGGTCATGTTTATGTCTTATGAGAAATGTCTATTCAAGTCTTTTGCTCCTTTTTAAATTATTTGTTTTCTTGCTATCGTTACATTTCTTTATAGATTTTTTATATTAACCCCTTATCAATATGTAGTTTCAAATATTTTTCCCATTCTGTAGGTTGTCTTTTCATTTTGTAAATTGTTTCTTTTGTGGTACAGAAGTTGTTTAGTTTAATTAGATCCCTCTTGTCTAGTTTTGCTTTTGTTGGCTGTGCTTTTGGTGTCATATCTAAAAATATTATTGCCAAGGCCAATATAAAAGTGCTTTTCTCCTATGTTTTCTTCTAGAAATTTAAGATTTAAGATTTTTCATTTAGGTCTTTATCCATTTTGAGTCGGTTTTTGTGTGTGTTGCAGGATGAGGGTCGAGATTTTTGAATGATCTGTACACTGAATACTATAAAATGTTGATAATAGAAACTAAAGAGGAGACAAATAAATAAAAAGATATCTCCTGTTCATGGATTGAAAGAATTCATATTATAAAAATGTCCACAATACTCAAAGCAACAAACAGATTCAATGATGTCTTTATCAAAATTCTAAAGGTATTTTTCATGGAAGTAGAAAAACTATTCTAAAATTCTTATGGAATCACATAAGAAACTTTGTACATTCTCATGAAGAAGGACTATGCAGCTATAAAATATTTTGGGATCTCTCCATAAATTGATATGGAGTGTTTGATTGGATATATTATTAAGTGAATAAACAAAAAGGAAATAGGTATTTATAATATAGCACATTCAGCTTTAGGTCAATTGGTCTTCAAGAGGCTGTGTTTTCTATCTCACATTCACTTTTCATACTCAGTTAAAATATCCCTCCTTAACTACGTATCTGGGATTTCAAAAGAAGGGTGTGTGGTGGGCAATCAATGTATATTGAATTCTCTGGAGGCATAGTTACAAGAGGTAAAAGTGTGTGTGTTTATGTGTGTGTTCATGTGTGTGTGTGTGTGTATGTCTATAGAGACCATTTTTGTAAGATCCAATCTGGTAATTCCCTAGGAGATGATGTTCTTGGATCTCAGTTATTCTGAGAATTATTTGTTCGTATTTCATATTTTCCTGTAATGCACAGAAGGCATAAGTTTTTTATGGCTTAAAGAGATGATTAATTTCCATATTGCAGTGTGTGTCATATTTAGGAAAGTATACAATATTTAATATAAGTAAATTGCATAAAATGTTATTTGATAAGCTTTCCTAACATGCAATAAATTATTTAAAAATAATATTTCTAAGACAATCATTTAAGCTGATCATATTTTGGGGTAGAATAAAGTCCTTGGGGAAAGAATGAAATATCAATTTTTCTTGTTCACCAGGATTTTTAGTTTAAGTATTGAAGTACAGAAGAGTTGCCTGAATCTGTGTATATAACTTATTAAAGAAAGCAGTTAACCTGTTAAGGAGTTAGTCTTTTTACCTCCTTTTATATTTAACCTGTAGATAATGGTGAAAGATTATAAATAAAAAACAATAATTACTTAGATTTGAAAGTTTTAAAATTATTGATATTTGTGTTATAATATTTAACAAAAGTAAATATAATTGCATTTATTTGTCTGTGTTATCTTGATTTTATAATGTGATTTTTGTGTGTGTGTTCTTTCACAGTGCATGTTGGATGGATAGATGGTATGTATGATTGTTGAAATGGAACAAATCTATGGTTTGATATGATAAAATTCTAGTTTATGTAGCATATCAGTGTGCATTGTATTAATGTTGCCACTAGCAAGATTTGTATAAATGAAAAACATTTTATAATCTATTCCTTCACAATTACCTGAATGTGCTAGATTAGAAAACTCTAGGAGGTGAGGCCACTTTTCTTTTTACTGGTTTAGGGGTTTATAAGAGATTACTAAATAGAACTCTATTTTTTCTAACTAAATCATGATTGAGCCATTCTTTTTACTTTTGCTTATGCTACTTTGTCTGCCTTAAATATTTTGTCTCATCTCTGTCTTTTTGTGGGACTTATGAGATCATTGCATAGAGCAGGGTCATATGACGAGATAGAGTCATGATAGCTAAGTGGTATACAGTTACTTTTGAGGTGATGAAAATGTTCTAAGATTGACTGTTCATATATCTGTGAACATACTAAATGCCTTTGGATTGTACACTTTAAATGTATGGATTGTATGGTATATGTACAGTACCTCAATAAGCCTGTTTTAAGTTTTATATAGTTGTTCATTGGGCAGTGCACTTTTGTTTTCAGCACTAGTGAAAATGTTATATGGATCTGTATCCAATACATCAAAGTATGGTCTTTGTAAGTAGTTTCCCTTTTTAATAAAAGGCATGACTAAAGAATATAGCATAGGGTTTAAATGGTTGCCTAAATTAAAGGGTGGAAGTGGGCAGTGTTTTTTCATAGGGATAAAAATAAAATAATTTTCAATTATTTCAAGTTATATAATTTTGTACCCCTATCAATTAAATTTCCTCAAATATATAGATATCCCTCATCAGCACATACTTTTAATAACAAAAACACCAGAGATCACTCCATATTTTTAAAAGTGCACAATTTCATTATTAATTAAATACATTACAAATGAGGACACAAATAACACTTACCAGTAAACAGATTGAACTCTCACTTAAGACAATTTATTGCAAAATCATTTTTATTAATCACTTCCTAAAACGCTGAATAATGTGGGGAGGTAGAGGAGTGAATAGAGAAAATTGCCTGCCTGGGCTACAGCCCAGCTAGTGAATTCACAAAATGCCCAGAATTTCAGACAGCTGATGTTTTTGTTACCTCATTTGTGATTTTTAATCATTTACAATGCTCTTTTGAGAAAGTTGTGACTTCTCAGCCTTCATTAAAAGCAGTGTACAGAATGGTAATTATTTTTTCTCAATGCTAGTCTCAAGAAAATATTATTTTCCTTTATTCTTTGTATTTTGGTTGATTCCTTTAAGTTTTAGTGTGAAAAAATGAGAAAGTGTATTGGCACCATGACATTTCTTTATATGTCCCAAAACATTCTTCTCTTACATCTTTACTATAATATCAAATTGCATGGAAATTATAATATAGTTTCTAAGTTTTAGGTAATATTAATCTCAGATTGAGTTTCTCTGTATTTTTTGGTTTTTATTTTTACAAAAGAAAAGATTAGAAGATATAATAATTATTGCATAAGTTAGACTTTTCCAATAGATTTTTTTAAACACCTGCATCCTGAATTTTTTAGGTGACTGAACTTGTATGGGGGTAGAAAATATTTACAGAGTTACAAGTTTCATTTATAAACTTTTGGTTGTAATCCTTTCCACTAAAATCATGAGGATTCAGTACTTTCCTCTAAAAATTGAATAAAGTGAGTAAAATTATAAATGTTTGTTATAATTATTTTGATATTATCTCAATCATGTTTTCATAAATTAAACAGAATAGCCTCAGATACTTCATGAAAAGTACATTTAATGTATAAAATTTGATGAGTTTGGACATAGACAACTGTAATACCATCCCCAAAATCAAGTAATAAATATAATCATCACATCCAAAAGTTTTGTTGTGTCTTTTTGCATTATTCATGTGTGGTTGTGTATATGTGGTAATAACACAACACAAACTCTACATTTTTAATGAACTTTAAAGGCACCATACCATGTTAACTATAGTCACTATGTACAGAAGATCTTTAGAACTTTATTCATCTGGCATAGCTGTTTAATTTATGAAAATTGAACAACTCCTCATTTTCTCCTACTCTTAATTTTTATCAACCACCATTCTATTATCTATTTCAGTGAGTTTAGCTATTGTAGATAACTCATATATGTGGAATCATGTAGTAATTGTCTTTCCATGACTAGATTATTTTACTTAGCATGATATCTTCCAGGTGTATCCATATTGTTGCAAAGGGCGGAATTTTCTTCTTTTTAAATAATAATATTACATTGTATGTATAAACCACCTTTTCTGTACCCATTTGTCTGTCAGTGAGCATTTGGGTCAACTTCACATCTTGGCTATTGTAAATAATGCTGCAAATAACATGGGAGTGCAGACATCACTTTGAGATCCTAATTTTAATTCTTACGTATATATGACCAGAAATGGGATTGCTAGATTATGCAGTAGTCCTATTTTTAATTTTTTGAAGAACCTCCATTGCTATTTACCATAGATGTTGTACCATTTTATATTCCCACCAACTGTGTGTAAGGGTTCTGATTTCTCCACAAAGTTGCCAACACATGTTATCTTTTTAAATTTTTTATGACAACCATCCTAAGAGGTGTAAGGTGATATCTCAAATAGTACGGGGAAAACAGAATAGTCACATGCAAAGAATAAAATTAGACCTCTATCTTACACCATACACTCGAGTCAACTCAAGATGGGTTAAAGATGTAAATCTAAGACCTGAAACCATAAAACTTCCAAAAGAAACCATATGATTGAAAAAACTTTATGACATTGGTCTTGTTAATGTTTTCATAGACATGACATCAAAATCATAAGCAACAAAAGCAAAAGTAGGCAAATGGTACTACATTAAATTAAAAGCATCTGTACAGAAAAGGAAACAATCAACACAGTGAAAGGCAATCTACAGAAATAGATACAATATTTTCAAACCTTATATCTGATATGGGATTTATTTCCAAAATGTATAAGAAACTCCTACAACTCAACAGCCAAAAACAAAAAACAAAAAAGAGCAAAGGACTTAAATAGATATTTCTGCAGGGAAGACATAAAGATGAATAAAAGGTAATGTAAAAGTGCTCAACATCACTAAATGTAAATCAAAATCACAATGAGATTTCACCTCACAACAGGATGGCTTTAATTATGTGGTTTTGATAAGGTTCACTAAAGGGTAATAATAACCAATTAATGAAGATGAAATTCATTGGGCTTAGACTGACAAATGATCTTTGATAATATACTGTGATTTTTTCTGTTTGAATTTCTCAAGTGCATGTTGAGTATGATGCAGAACTTATTGTCTTCTTGTCTTCTTCACCCAGCTGAACCCTGCCTCAAAATGCCAATGTATTTCTTCTTTCAAATCTTCGTCTTGAAAATCTGAATGACACTGATTTATATTCCTAAATTTCTTGTGTGTGTCCATTTTTACAGTGCTAATAAAGACATACATGAGACTGATAATTTATAAGGAAAAAGGATTAATGGACTCACATTTCCTCATGGCTGGGGAGGCCTCACAATCTTGGTGGAAGGCAAGGAGGAGCAAGTCACGTCTTACATGGATGGCAGCAGGCAAAGAGAGAGCTTGTGTGGGGAAACTCTCCCTTATAAAATCATCAGACTTTATGAGACAAAGAGGCTGCTGCTCAAACAGTCACTGGGGCAACTACAAAGAGGCACTGTGGAAGCACTTTGGCCTACATCACAGCAACTAACGTGACAGACAGAATAATTAGATTTATCACACAGGAAAAAAATTCTTAAGTTGTCCCACATCAGAGGAGATGTGAAAAGGTGCCATCTGAATCAGAAAGAAGGGAGAGGGCACTCAGGAAAGCCGGTTAGGTATCTGAGGGATAGCATTTTTATTTTCTTTCTCAAGTAGCCAATTACACCTTCACAACTTATGAAAAAGCATCCTGTGTTCACCTATTTGAAATGCTAACTTTATCAAATATTAGTTTTGTAAGTTTTTTGTGGTATATGAATAACAATCAATGTATCTATTGATATATTCATCATATATAATCTAGCTCTACCATCTATTTGTAAAAATTTCAAAAACTTTTACTTTATTCGTCTTCATTTCTCATTCTTTTTCAATATCTTCTTTTCTTTCATGACATCACCTATTTTTAGTGCAATCTTTATGAAAATAAAATTGGTTATTTATTTCATTATTCAACTCCTTTAAATTATTTTTCTTTTTTTATAATGAAGTATGAATTCTCTTAGAATAAACCAAAATCCTTTAATGGTTATTTTGGGTCATATGACTATCCACTTATTTCAGCACTGTTAGCTGATATAAAAACTAAAAATTTATTTAAACAGTCATAGATAATAATATCCTATATCCACTGAATCAGCAGAATAGAATTCCATAAGACAAAAAGCAAACAAATAAAACAAATTAAAAAAAAAACCAACAATAATAAAGAACAATGGAGGCAAAAAGCAATTCTTTGAGGCAGTAAATATAATTGATACAGCTCTAGTTAGAATGATCAGGGAAAAATGAAAAATTACTAATTTTAGAATTGAGAAAGGTGGCATTACTACATATCCTACAGTCATTAAAAGAATGTTGAGGCTGGCATGGTGGCTCATGCCTGCAATCCCAGCACTTTGGGAGGCCGAGACAGGCGGATAACGAGGTCAGGAGATCGAGACTGTCCTGGCTAACACAGTGAAACCCTGTCTCTACTGAAAAATACGAAAAATTAGCCGGGCATGGTGGCGGGCGCCTGTAATCCCAGCTACTTGGGAGGCTGAGGCAGGAGAATGGTGTGAACCCAAGAGGCAGAGCTTGCAGTGAACCGAGATCATGCCACTGCACTATGGCCTGGGCAACAGAGCGAGATTCCATCTCGAGAAAAAAAAAAAAGAATGTTGAGATACTATGAACAACTTTATGCTAAATAATAGACAATTTAGATGAAATGGACAAAATCATTGAAAAACACTAAATGCCAAAGGTCACCCAAAAAGAAATGCATAAGTTGAATAGTCTTATATCTGTTAAAGTAATTGATTTGTATTTTAAAAGCTTCACATAGGAAAAAAAAAGATCTAGAACTGGATAGTTTTCCTGGTAAGTTATGCAACAAATTTTTAAAAATATCAATTATATACAAATTCTTCTAAAAACTTGAAGAGGAGCAAATATTTTCCAATTTATCTTCAGGCACCATTACTCTGACACCAAAAATGGACACATTAAACACATTAAAAAAAATACAACCACAGTTAATATTCCTCATAAGTATACATAGAAAAATTCTGAAAAACAATAAAACTGTATTTAATAATATTAATATATAAATATGATAATGTATAATGACCAAAGTGAGGCTTATCTCAAGAATGCACTCTTTAGTTTAACATTAGGAAAAAACTAATGCAATTTACTGCGTGTTTAAAAAAACTAAAAATTTATTTAAAGAGTCATAGATAAATAATTTGATAAGATTCAATATTTATTGCTAAGAAAAACTCCAAGCAAGCTAGGCATAGAAGGGAACTGCCTCAATTTGATGAAGGGCATCCAAATAATCTACAGCTGACATTGAAGCAAAAAAACTGAATGCGGCCAGGCATGGTGCCTCACGCCTACAATTCCAGCACTTTGGAAAGCTGAGGCAGGAGGACTGCTTGAGCCCAGGAGTTCGAGACCAGCCTGGGAACATGGAGAGACTCCCATCTCTACAAATAATAAAAACAAAATTAATCTGGCATGGTGGCATACTCCTGTGGTCTCAGCTACTTGGGAGGCTGAGGTAGGTGGATCACTTTAGTCCAGGAAGTCCAGGCTGCAGTGAGCCAAGCCATGATCACACTACTGCACTCCACTGTGGGTGACAGAGAGAACGAATCTCAAAATACAAAACAAAACGAAAAACCTGATAGCTTTCCCACTAAGATCAGGAAAAAGACAAGGATATTCACTCTCCTCATTTCTATTCAACAAGATACTGGGAGTTCTAGCCACTGAAATAAGTCTAGAAAAATAAATAAAAGATAGCCAGATTGAAAAATAAGAAATAAAACTATCTTTATTTGCAGACAGCATCATCATGAAAGTAGAAAATCCAATTAAATCTACTTAAATTGTACTAGATTTAGTAAATGAGTATAGAGAGTTTGTAGGATATAGTATCAATCCAAAAATTAATCATATTCCTGCCTACTCTAAATTTTAAAAAAGTCAAATACTGTCTTAAATTTTAAAGCCCAACATATTTAGAGACAAATTTGACAAAAGATGTGTATGATGTGTACACTGAAAACTACACAACATTGTCAAAATAAATTAAGAAGACCTTAAAAAAATGAAGCAATAGAGTGTGCTAATGGGTCAAAATGCTGAATATTTTTCAATTGTCTATTCTTCCGAAATTGATCTATAGGTTCAATGCAATATCAATCAAAACTCCTACAGCTTTTTTTTTGTAGAAGTTGACAAACTGATTCTTAAATTCATATGGAAATGTGCAAAAGACCTGAAATTGTCAAGCATCTTTGGAAGAAAATAATAAAGTTGGAACATTAAAACTATCTGATTTTAATACTTGGAATAATGGTACAATGTAGCATTGCCCTAATTTAAACAAGTAGATTAATGGAACAGAATAGAGTACAGAAATACAGCACACCTATTATATATAGATAACTGATTTTTTGACAAATGTTCAAAGACTAGTTAAGAAAGAACAAATTTGTTTTTATTTTTGTTTTCCCAAGGAATTGTTCTGATGTATTTCATGTATAAGAGTAGTAGGTCTGGACTGTTTTTCAGCTCTGAATTTCTATAGTAGAGCTGATGCTTTCTTAAGAATGGATGACAGTGAGCATTTTTTTTCATATCTAAATATTAGTAACTAGTCATTTGGATTTGTTTTTGATGACATTTGTTTTGAGTCATGTTTTGTGGTCCTTAGAGAGGGCTTTGTTTAATACCTTTTAGAGCTTGGTTACAAAGACAATATACACGACCAATCCTTTTTACTCATTTTGAGTATAGTCTTTATATTAATACTATTCACGGGCTTCAGATATTCAAATTATCCTGCACCTGCATGTCACAAACCAAATGCAATACTATTGATTTTTTCCAAATTTATAAAAAGGACACTTTTAAAAATAATCAAACCCATTACCCTTGCATATCCAGTGTCCTGCCAGTACACAATTGAAACCTCATTTTAAGTTTGAATTTGTTTGCAATATTCAAGCCTGCTGTACACTTGTTTTGAATTTCTTCTTTTTTTTTAGTGAAAGTAACAGAAAGATTTTTTTGTTTGCTTGAAAAAACTAGCCCAGTAGATTTTCTCACGTTGTCTCATGACAGTGAGAACAATTGATGTTTTGTTGCATATTGCCTAGATTTTAAAAACAGACAGTATAGATTGTTATATGTATAAATAAATTTTTTGAAAAGCAGTCTCTAAGGAATTTTTTCTCTATTTTCTTTTGTTTTGTAGTTTCAATAGATTCCCTTGTGTCTTTATTGAGCAAAAAGATAAAACTGTAACTCTAGCTTAATTAGAATAATGGGATACGTGACATTTCTCTACTTAAAGTCTGTTCTTTTTCCTAGGCTTTCATCTTTGGTGTAACAAGTCTAGTTAAGTATTAATGAAAACTTTTAGAAATTTAATCAGACTGTAGAGAATGATAGAGATACATTAGAATTTTGTGTGTGTGTGTCTGAATCCTGAGATGTGTAGTGAATATGAACTTAAGTGAAAGTGGAAAATATTTAAACAAAATATTATCTCATTTTATTTTTACATGGATCCTTCTGAAGAAAACTAGGTATTTCATATCTCTTTAATAATGGGACATTGTGTTGAAATGATTATAAATATCCTTAATTTTGTTAGCCTTTGCATTCTACCATGTACCATAATATAAAAACAAATTCAATATACCCTGTGTAAGGTAACATCATTTTTAACTTATCTTTTTGTGCAACAAAAGTTAGGGCACAACTTTGGAAATCCAAGTCAGGGAATTAAATTTGCCCTTAAATTGTTCTATTTGCTTTATTCCTTCTGATGAAGAAGTAAAACTTTCTAATATATACATTAAATATATATTATTATATATATTTATAGATATATTAAAAATTCCTAATGTATATTTCTATTTTATATATAAGAAATTTTTACTTCATCAGCTATATTTTCATATTTTTACCTCATATATATCTTATATATAATGTAATAGAATGCATTTTTTTAATATACAAATGAGTCTAATTTTTTTCTTCAGCTTTTATTTTAAGTTTTGGGGTACATGTGCAGAATGTGCAGGTTTGTTACTCTAATTCATTTTTTAATCTATCTCTATGAGCTTGTAGTTGCATTGAATGAATCATAGAGGAAATTAGAAAGCAGCTATTTACATGTTGAGAACATCTACAAACACATTTACATCCAGCTTAAGATTAAAGATAGCTATTGTGTTTAACAAAGCCCAGATTTTGATCAGCAGAACAATGATGAAATTTTTAAAAAACTTCACTAATTATATTTAGTCTACCACATCATAAAAATTTCACAGATAATATATGAAAAAAGTAAATTTATATTTATTACATTACATGTAATAATATGTAGTTATATGTAAAATATGTGTTATAATACATATACACATAAACTACATGTAAATTTTGTTATACTAGAAAAGGAGTGACTAATGAAAAACCCAAGAGATAACAAAAATAGAAATATTTTTATGTTGCAAGTACTATTATGCATGCATTAACTTATTATTTATGAAAGACACACAAATTAAGATTACTAGAGAGCAATCATTGTTTTAAACAAAGATTCTAGGGATTCATTAATTAAAAACAAATGTTTTATAGGGATTCAGTAATTTTAAAATGAATATATGTAAATAAAAGAATATTAAGCTATGTAAAAAAGCAGAGAAATACTTAAATATTTTAATCAAAAAGAAAAATAACTTACATGATGTTTGTTTTTTTATTATAGCTTCTTTGTTATAAAAGGAAGCCAGAAAATGGAAAAAACGCCCTTTTGAATATTGCCTGGGAATTCTGAAAATTGGCTAAGACGAAGCAGCCTTTCTTTAGCAAAAATAATTAACCAAAAATAAATTATAATCAGTTACTATGGAATATAACTGCAATACTAGTCAGTAAGAAGACCTGCAACTAGTACTTAAAATCATTTTACATTGAAAATAAAACAATATATAGCTTCTTACTGTATTTTCAAAAGAAAGAAATATGAAACCATTATAAATAAAGAAAAATGGAAGATAAAATATAGAAGGACTAGTTTTAGTTTTTCTGTTGGACATATCTGTCATACAGAATTGAGGCACTGTTAATGACTTACTGGAAAAGTGGTGAATCTAAAGGCAATTGATAAAGTATGAATAGGCAGGTAAGTGGAGCTAGAAAAACTGTAGGAATGTAACCACAAAAACTAAGTAAATAAAATGTAAAATTGAACTTGATGATGGATTAATATATATCAATGAATAAATATAAAATAGAACTTGATGAATAAATGAATCTCTTAAGTAACAAGTTACTTGAGATGTTAGCTAAATTCAGAAATTTCAAACTACTAAATATTTAAACTGCCTTTTGGGATAAAGTGCTTGAAAGATGAATCAAAAGTTAACACTAACCAAAGTATGAACCTTATTTCAAATGACTGAAAAGGCTTCAGTAACGTGGCAAGTAGGACTTATTTAACTCTGGACAAGAGAAGACTCTCTCAACATTCTTATAAACATGACTGATGAATTGGAGGATATGTTCATTTTTATGAACTCTAAGTTGATTTGTGAAAATATCTGCACATGGGTAATTTTCTAAATACGAAACTTTCTATGGCTGAGAATGAAGTAATATATTTTCTTACTTGTGCTATTAGTTTTTATTTTCTGCAGATTTCACAGGACAGAAGAAAAATGAAGAACCAATCAATGGAGATAGTGTTCACTCTGCTTGGGCTGACAAACGACCCTCTACTACAGATTGTGATTTTTTTGTTTCTATTTTTTAATTATGTCCTGAGCCTGATGGGGAACTTAACCATTATCCTCCTCAGCCTGCTGGATCCACGGCTCAAGACTCCAATGTATTTCTTCCTCCAAAATTTCTCCTTCTTAGAAATTTCATTCACAACTGTTTGCATTCCACGATTCTTGAAAAGCATTTTGACTGGAGACAAGACAATTTCCGACAATGCTTGTGCAATTCAATTATTCTTCTTTCTTTCATTAGGAGTTATTGAGTTTTATACCTCCTGGCTGCCATGTCCTATGACCGCTACATTGCCATCTGCAAACCACTGCATTATCCAATCATTATGAGCAGCAAAGTGTGCTACCAACTTGTAATCATCTCTTGGGTAACTGGATTCCTAATCATCTTTCCCCTTTTGGTCTTGGGACTCAAGCTGGATTTCTGTGCTTCCAAAACTATTGATCACTTCTTATGTGACACTTCTCCTATTCTACAGATTTCTTGCACAGATACAAGTTTTATAGAATTAATGGCTTTTATTTTAGCTGTGCTGACACTCATCACCACGTTGTTGTTAGTGATCCTCCCCTACACATACATCATCAAAACCATTCTAAAATTCCCTTCTGTTCAACAACAAACCAAGGCTTTTTCCACTTGTTCTTCACACATGATTGTTGTCTCTATTACATATGGGAGTTGTATCTTTATGTATATGAAACCATCAGCAAAAGAAAGGGTGACTTTAACTAAAGGAGTATCTGTACTCAATACCTCTGTTGCCCCTTTACTCAACCCCTTCATTTACACTCTAAGGAACTAGAAGGTGAAAGAAGCTCTCAAGGACAGGCTTCAAAGATTTTGTTATTTTTGAAACAAGACAACATTTGAATATAAATAATATACTGTTGGAACATGGATGGGAAAATTGAATGCAGTCTTCAATAAATTACCTTCGTTCAGAGTCATTCCATTTCTCCGCTTGAATAATATCATATTAGGTTTACTACATCTCTGTGTTCTCTGCAGCCCTCTGTGTTGTTTTTTCTGAGTAGATCTTCCTACTGTCTAGTGATAAACTACCTTCTTCAATCCAGAATATTAAATTTCCTCTGTGCCTAGAAATAGCTCTTCCATAAATAATAGTTTTATATACTGAATGTTTTGTACCAGTGAATATTGCTAGATATACTGAGACAATTACTTCAATATGTGTGTTAATTGCTAAGTATTGTATCTGCTCTTAAGTATTTTGCATTCCTAAAACAGTCAAAAACACAGAATCTGATAAGTATTATATTATGTAATTGATGCTGTGATAAAAACGAGGTGGAAAATCTGATTAATTTTAAAGATCAAAGTAGCCCCCCAAGAGATCATTGCTTATGATGGACCTTGAAAGATGAAGAAAAAAAATTAAAGGTTCTAGGATGCTGTAATCAGAGTATAAAATATGCAAATAAATTAGTCTACTGTAGAAGGTTCACCTGGAGAGTTACGATGATTAAGAATATTAAGAATTTTTTTATATATGTATTTTGTTATACTTTAAGTTCTAGGGTACATGTGCACAACGTGCAGGTTTGTTGCATATGTGTACATGTGCCATGTGAAAAAAAAAGAGTATTAAGAATATGATATTTGCAAACATTTTCAGTTGTTTGGGGGGATAAAAATAATTTAACTTGGCCAGGCACAGTGGTTCATGCCTGTAATCCCAGCACTTTGGGAGGCTGAGGCAGGTGGATCATCTGAAGTCAGGAGTTTGAGACCAGCCTGATATGGTGAAACCCCATCTCTACTAAAAAAGACAAAACTTAGCCAGGCGTGGTGGCATACGCCTGTAATCCCAGCTACTCGGGAGGCTGAGGCAGGAGAATCGCTTGAACGCGGAAGGCGTAGGTTGCAGTGAGCCAAGATCGTGCCATTGCACTCCAGTCTGGGTGACAGAGAGAGACTCCATCTCAAACATAAATAAATAAATAAATAATTTAACTTAAGGCCCTGGTTTGAATTGTTTATATTGTCTTATAATCTCTGAAGCCTACATGTGATAGTAACCCATGAAATAAATTCAAGGTATAATTTACTTATATTTGAGTTTGGGAAACTTTTCATGTATTTTAAATAATTCATAAACTAAAAGCTTCTAATCAATTCTGCTTGTGTGAATTTTTACCAAATTGATTAAGTATATCTTTTATACAATAACATACATAAAACAATGCATTTGGACAAATATTCATATTCATGTAAAAATATAGAAAACATTTACAACATATTAAATAGTTTCCTTTGCCTCTTTCCAGTCATTCTCCATCTCCCACATCTAACCCCATCTGTCACTGGATTGAGGTATTCGCTGGTGTTCTTTCAGTCACTATAGATGTGTTTTGTCTTTTCTGAAATTTCTTTATAAAAATATAAATATATATTTCAAGGCAGTGTCTCAGAGGCTGGAGTGGAGTGGCATAATTATGGCTCACTACAGCCTCAAACTCCGGAGCTCAAGCAATCCTCCCACCTCAACCTCCCAAGTAGCTGGGACTGCAGGTGCACACCATCACACCCAGCTAATTTTTTAATTTTTGTAGAGATGAGGTCTTGCTGTGTTGCCCAGGTTGGTCTTAAATTCCTGAGCTCAAGCAATCCTCCTGCCTCTGCCTCTCAAAGTGTTGGCGTTACAAGCATGAAACATGGTACCCAGCCTGGAATTTCTTATAAAAGAGGGCATATTGTGTGAACTTTATATATGGCTGCTTTTGCTTAGGATAATATTTTTTGAGTTTCACTCATGCTATTGCATGCATTCATAGTTAATTCCTTTTTGTTGATAGAATTTAGCAGAATATCTAGTGTCCTTTTGTGACAGCCAGCATTCTCTCCTTTATCCCATACTTTGGTATTTTTATTCTCTGAGGAATAGCTTCATATAACTGAACCATTTAGTTTGATCACTTTGAAACCTGATTACATTCCATATTCTGAATTGCCAATCCCTGAAGGCCTCTATCTTCCTATGATGTCTTTTAGAAATAAGCTGATCCAACAAATGGGAGTTAATTGGAAGGAATTTTTGCCCTATGTCTTGGTGACTCTACTTCTCAGTCCTATTCTCCAAGGCAGTGGAGCTTCAAAAATTGTCTCTAAAGGAAAAGAAAAAGGATATACATGGAGGATCTCAATTCCTCATTTGGTTGCTCATTTTAGTGACCCATTTCAACCCCAAATTAACTTATACTGTTTTGTATGCAGTAGGCTCCAAGACTCAACCTTCTTTTGAAGAGTGGAAGGGAAGCAAAAGTCTGAGAACCAGAGATGAAGTTTGAGGAAACTAGAACTAGTGATTTCAGCTCAAAGCCCTACAGAGAATGATTCAGGAAAGCTCAGTAGGAAATGGCAGTGACTTTCAGTAATTTCTGAGAAAGTTCTAACCAATAGTCTTAGCAGTAACGTATATAGTTCTCAAACACTTAATGAGAAGTTACTATGGATCTCACCTTGCTCTCCGGTTTGACTATAAATACCTCTGGAAAATAACGGCCTTTGCTTCTCTTACAACTTCCAAATTTTGAGCAAAGTACTCTCACTGAAAAACTTTCTAAGATAGAACTATACTGATAAGGGGATTCTGGAAAATGGCCTCCTAGTATCTCCTCTGCATTTACAGAACAATTAGAAAGGTCAAATACAGGAATACTGCACAATCATAAAAAAAGAATTAAATCATGTCTTTTGCAGCCACATGGATGTAGCTGCAGGCCATTATCCTAAATAAATTAATGCAGAAACTGAAAACCAAATACTGCATATTCTCACTTATAAATGGGAGGTAAACATTGGGTACACATGGACATAAAGATGGGAACAATAGCTACTGGGGACTACTAGAGAGGGAAAGGGAAGTGATAGCTAAAAAATGACCTATCAAATATGCGCACTACCTGGGTGATGGGATCATTTGTACCCCAAACCTCAGCAACATGCAATTCACTCATGTGACAGACCTGCACATATACCCCTTAAACCTAAAATAAAAGTTGAAAAAAAAAAGTCATATGTGGTATTCAGTTGGCAACATAGAATTCAAAGTAGCTTCTTTGAATCATCATTCTCAGTAAACTATCGCAAGAACAAAAAACCAAACACCACATATTCTCACTCATAGGTGGGAATTGAACAATGAGAACACATGGACACAGGAAGGGGAACATCACACTCTGGGGACTGTTGTGGGGTGGGGGGAGGGGGGAGGGATAGCATTAGGAGATATACCTAATGCTAAATGACGAGTTAATGGGTGCAGCACACCAGCATGGCACATGTATACATATGTAACTAACCTGCACATTGTGCACATGTACCGTAAAACTTAAAAGTATAATAATAATAAAAAAAAACTATTTGTGACACACTTCTGTTCTCAATTAAAAATGGCTTTCAAGGTTATAAATGTGATTGCCAGAGCCTTAAAAGTACATATGGATCTAATGAAGAATTTCGAATAAAGAGCACTCCAAAACTTAAAAAAAAAAAAAAAGAAAAGAAACAACCAAAGCCATGGTTTCAGAAATTCCAAATCATTGCTTCTATCACTGGCTCTACCCAAAGAGTGATATCAGCGTTGGAGACATGCTAAGAGAAATTGAAGTGGTCTAGGGTCAATGGTCTCGTTGCCTGAAGTGTTATCTGAGCTCATTGTCTCACAACCAAGAAAATTAGTAAGTGTGGCCACAAGGGTGAGGTTGGAGCAAAAGCTTAATAAGCAAAAGAAAGTTCTCCACAGTAAAAAGGAGGCCAAAATGGGTTGCCATTTTCACAGTTGAATCTAAATTTGGATTCAATTTATCCCCAATTAAGTGTTTCTAGTTTCATTGACTACAGACTATGGGCAGACTTCTTTTTTTCTTTTTTCTTGTTTTTTGTTTTGTTTTGTTTTGTTTTTGTTTTTGTTTTTTTTTAAGATGGAGTCTCACCCTGTTGCCCAGGCTGGAGTGTAGTGGTGCTATCTCGGCTAGCTGCAACCTCCACCTCCCTGGTTCAAGCAATTCCCCTGCCTCAGCTTCTTGAGTAGCTGGGATTACAGGCGCATGCCACCATGCCCAGCTATTTTTTGTGTATATTTTTAGTAGAGACGGGGTTTCACCATGTTGGCCAGACTGGTCTCAAACTCCTGACCTCAGGCAATCCGCCTGCCTCAGACTCCCAAAGTGCTGGGATTACAGGCGTGAGCCACGGGGCCCAGCCAGGCAGACTTGTTTAACATTCTCTGTAGTTATACTTTAACTAATTTTAATAGTGAGACCCTTATAAATGAATACAGTGGTTCAATGCAGGATTACTCTTTTAATCATCAAAACAATAATGTTGTTTTCAGGGGTAGTGGGGTGTGAAATACCTAAAGATGAAGCTTTCAGAAGAAATGGAAAATAGGACTCTAGGAGTAGAACATGGGAAAAAAACATTTTTAATAATTTAAGAGTCTCGGAATCATTCAGTGATAATACTAGTAATCGCACTTTTGGTAATACATAAAAGTAGCTTGCAAATTTGGATATCAAATGAGAATTTTGTATTGCTCATGAATTGCTATAAAGGTTCAAAATATAAGGCATTGTATGCCAGTCTAAAGATTGTCACCACCAACTGGAAGTAGATGCATTTATATCATGCTTACAAAGAGCTGGAAGCATTGATCTTAAAACCAGAAACAAGAGGAGTGGGATAGAGAAAAGAAAAAATGTGGTTTGATTACCTTCCTGAAGCCAAGTTGAAATACCTACACAAAGAAATTGTTCTTTTCCTGGCTGGAAGCTTGCTGAATGATTGAATGTGCTGACCCACACTAGTGCTGCTCAAGGAGAAGACTGTGCATTATTTCCCATGATCAGAATTACTTAACATAAATTTGCTATGTAGAAAAGGAACTAGAATTGAGAAAAAGACTTTGAGATAAACCTTATATTAACCAATGGTTTTAATGACATTATGTTGATAAGGAACAACTCTAGATTTGTTTTCATAACAATTTTATAAAACCATTGGGTCTTATATACAAAAAGCACGTATTTATTATATGCAGTATTTATTCAGCATAATGATTCATTTTGAGTCAATAAACATTTTAAAAGCTTTATTGAGGTGGTATGGAAGAAACTGCATAGATTTAAAGTATATAATATAAGCTTTGACATGTGTAAAATATTTTATATTTTCTTTTTCCTTTTTCTTTCTTTCTTTTTTTTTTTGAGACAGAATCTCACTCTGTTGCCCAGGCTAGAGTGCAGTCACATGATCTTAACATGCATGAACTGCAACCTCCGCCTCCCAGGTTCAAGTGATTCTCCTGCCTCAGCCCCTGAAGTAGCTAGGATTACAGGTGTGCACTACCACACCCGGCTAATTTTTCTATTTTTAGTAGAGACTGGGTTCGCCATGTTGTCCAGGCTGGTCTCAAACCCCTGGCCTCAAATGATCTACCCACCTCGGCCTCCCAAAATGCTGGGATTACAGGTGTGAGCCACGGTGCCCAGCCTTATTTTATATTTTCTAAGAATTATATAAAGCTGAAATCATCACTGCAAGTACAACATTGAACATTCCAGCACTACCAAAGTTTCCTAATGCAACATTGTATCCCTGCTTACTATACCTCTGTCACCATCCTTCAGGAATCACTTACGTGCTTTATGTCACTGTAGATTACATTTCTATTTACTATCACATTTTCTAGAATGTTATAGGAATGGAATAATGCAGTATTCTTTTTGACTAGGCTTCTTTCACCCAGCCTAATTATTTTGAGATTCGTCCATACTATTGCCTATATTAACACCTATATTAACAGTTTCTTTCGTTTTTTTTTTTTTTTTTTTTTTTTGAGAGAGGGTCTGGCTCTGTCACCCAGGCTGGAGTGTAGTGGTGCAACCTTGGCTTACTGCAGCCTCCACCTCCCAGATTCAAGTTATTCCCATGGCTCAGCCTCCCAAGCAGCTGGTTGTCTTTCAACTAGTAAATTCTATCTGAGCATTTGCAAGGTCTAATCTAAATCAAAACTACCTCATGCATCATCAAGGATAGAGTGAGAGAATTACAGATCTGCTATTAATGCTTTCATTCTCAGCAATTTTGATTTTGTACAATGACCATTCCCTTTCAAAACTGATAATTTGTCCTATGAAAAAAGTTATGTTTGGAATCATTAGAAACATTACAACTGAATAATTTTTTCTTAATTTTCAAGGTGCCTATTTGATTCTGTAATTGAAACAGAACCATAAAAATACTTTATTAAATGTCATCTACATGCTTAAGATGTTATCATAGCTATCACTTCATAATTTGCTGGCAATGCATTATTAAAACTGAGGGGTAAAATAAAGGAATTGAACATAAATTAAGATTTGATATAGTACTGTGGTAAACAAGAATAGCTTTTGCCTGCTTTTATCTACATACAGGAAACCAGAGAATGAATAAAGATGATAATAACATTCCTACATCAATAAGAAATATAAATTAGTTCTGTTCATACATTTGAATGTCTTAGATATGTGATCATGACACTGATGACAATGACAAAAAAAGATGAAGATGGTGATGAAAATGAAGATGCAATTATGGTCCTGGGGATGAAAGTCTTACACCATTAACCAATTACATTATCTGAGGAAAGTTATCTGAGATCATGGGGCCTGAGTTTCCTCAGAGATAAATGAATACATGGAAGGATATTTTCATACTGAAAATCAAATGATACTATAATTTTATATTATGAAGATATAGTCTAGATTTTCAGAAAGTGGAGATGAGATTTGTATACAGAATGAGAAAAATTAATGTCTAAGTATTAGGTTGTTTCAGAACTCCTGAAAAAATAAATCTTGTTTAGTTGGGATCAAATCTCTCTCTCTCTCTCCCTCTGTGTCTCTCTCACACTCTCTTCCTCTTTCTCTCTCTCCTTGTCTCTCCCCAGACTGTTTTTATCCAGATGCACGAATATAATAAGATTAAAACTTGTGGGCAAGTTGTTTATCTGGAGGACGTGAAAGGATTATCTTAATTCAAGACCAAAATGCAATAGTCAGAATTGCTATATACTGTGGAGTAAAATGACCTTCCTTATAATCATTTACTGTATATGTGGTTGGGAGTGAAAATGGAGAATTAAACCCAAACCCTCCCTTTCAATTATTCTCACAATCCAAAAGTTTATTAAAATCTCTAATTTCTTTCTTGTAAATATCTTTGACTCTTTACCTGTATTCTAGTCCCTCCGTCACATTTATACACTAAGATTTAAAATTTATAAATAGTTTAAAATAAAGGCCCCCTCACCTGCTCCCTAATCATAAGACAGCCCATATTCCATATCATTTCCAAGAGTAATCTCCCTAAAAACAAGAGGTTAACATTAAATTTTTCATCTTAAATACACTTTCAATGATTTCTCTCTAGTTGGAAATGACAATGAGATTGTAGCCTTTACTTGACATTTAACATGCAGGTTATCTACAATAACCTGGGGTGCTTTTTTTTTTTTTTTTTTGAGATGGAGTTTCGCTTTGTCACCCAGGTTGGAGTGCAGTGGTGTGATCTCAGCTCACTGCAACCTCCACCTCCCGGGTTCAAGCAATTATCTGCTTCAGCCTCTTGAGCAGCTGGGATTACAGGTGTCTGCCACCAAGCCCAGCTAATTTTTTAGTATTTTTAGTAGAGACAGGGTTTCACCATCTTGGCCAGGCTGGTCTTGAACTCCTGACCACGTGATCCACCCACCTCAGCCTCCCAAAGTACTGGATTACAGGTGTGAGCCACCACGCCCAGCCTCCTGGGGTGCATATTAAACATAGGCTACATTAACTCTACCCCAGAAATATTGACTCGGAAGCAGTAAAAATGATAACTCGAAATTACATTTACAAAATATCGAGGTCAAGCTTGTCCAACTCACGGCCCATGAGCCATATGCGGCACAGGACAGCTTTGAATGTGGCCCATCATCAATTTGTAAACTTTCTTAGAACATTGTGAGATGTTTTTGTGATTATTTTAAACTTCATCAGCTGTCATTAGTGTTAGTGTGTTTTATGTGTGGCCCAAGACAATTCTTCTTCTTCCACTGTGGCCCAGGAAAGCCAAAAGATTGGACACCCTTCATCTGGGTGATTCTTGAAAGTCAAACCTTTGAAAATTACTGATATGATAGATTTAAGTCCAAAATACTATCCTGGCAAACAGGGCCCTTTATGCTTTCACCCTTCAACCTCCTCAAACTTATTGTTGACTTTACTTTCATCAGCACACAAAAATATTAGTTGTACCACATTCTTGAATTGTTCAAAAATTTAAGTGCTATCTTTTATTGAGTGGTAAATTGTTCTAATAGCATATATTTACTGAGCAATGAGGTATGGGGTACATTTCTCCCACTTTACATATGGAGAAACTAACGCTTAAAAAGTGTGCATGATCTGCGCAGTGTTCCAGAGTGTGTAGAAAAGATTTTACTGAACCTAACTGAATATCTTGAAGCCATTTTCTAATAATGAGATATACTAATTCTCCAAATGCATGTGGTTATCTAATACCTCTGTGTTATTTGCATATATTTATATCTGAGTCATCTTTCCTTATGCATATTTTAGCATAATTATTACTTTCTCCTGAAAGGCTTCCCTTGTCTCCAAAATTCCATGGAAGCCATCCTCTCTGCCCCATGAATGTTTTTGTAGATCTTTATTACAACACTAATTAGATGCTGTATATCAATACAGTCATGTCCCACATAATAACGTTTTGGTCAATGACAGACTGCATGTACAATGATGGCCCCATAATATTATAATACCATATTTTTATTGTACCTTTTCTGTGTTTAGATATGCTTAGATGTATAAATACTTACCATTGTGTTACAATTGCCTACAGTATTTAGTACAGTAACATGCTGTACCAGTTTGCAGCCTAGAAACAAGAGCTATACTATATGGCATAGGTGTGTAGTAAGCTGTACCACCTAGGTTCCTGTAAGTACACTTGGATGTTTGTACAACAGAATCACCTAGTGATACATTTCTCAGAAGTATCCCCATTGTTAAGTAATGCATGATCCTATTTTGTTTATGTGTTTATGTCCTTTAAACAATGAAAGTTTCTTAAAGGTACCGATTGAACCCTTCACAATGTCTGCAATAACATAGATAACAATAAATATATGGTGAATTAGTTATCAAATTACATATGCCAAGTTACATTTATACAAGGCATATTTTATTCAAAGTCATGGTTTCTGAAAAGTGATATGCCATAAAGAGGTGTTATTTAAAAGTTGGATTAAAGAATCGAGGAAGTGATTGTAGTAGTGTGAAACATTTCATGAGAAAGAATATAATGTAAGAGTGGAACTGAGCTATAAAATTCTTCAAGACACTATCCTATGTGAGATAACTCTTAAGGTGGGAGAACATGATCAAAATAAATGTATAAAACATGTTTTCCAGTTTTTCTACCTTATCAGTTATCAGTTATAGGATAGTCTCTTGAAGAACTTTATGGCTCAGTTCCACTCTAACTTTCTTCAATTCCTTAATCCAACTTTTTTTATATTTATTTTTATTTATTTATTTATTTATTTTTTGAGACAGAGTCTCACTCTTGTCGCCCAAGCTGGAGTGCAGTGGCGCCATCTGGGCTCACTGCAACCTCCGCCTCCCAAGTTCAAGCTATTCTCTTGCCTCAGACTCCTGAGTAGCTGGGATTACAGGCACTCTCCACCACGACAGGCTAATTTTTGTACTTTTAAGGAAAGACGGGGGGGTTTCATCATGTTGGCCAGGCTGGTCTCGAACTCCTGACCTCAGGTAACCACCCGCCTCAGCCTCCCAAAGTGCTGTGATTATAGGCATGAGCCACCGTGCCAGGACGTTTTCCAGTTTTTATGGTAAAGTTGTAATTTGTAGCAGATTCTTAAAATGGTCTTTTAGAAAAACACAAATTCTTTTGTAATACATCCCAGAAGACTTCTTTCACCTGCTGGTTTCTGAGAGTATAAATGAAGGGATTTAGTAAAGGGGCAATTGAAGTATACAGCAAAGCTACACCTTTGGATACAGTCACTCTTTCTTTTGCAGATGGTTTAATATACATAAAGATACAGCTACCATATGTCATGGAGACAACAATCATGTGGCAAGTACAGGTGGAAAACGCTTTGCTCCTTTGCTGCACAGAAGAGAATTTCAGAATGGTCTTAATAATGCAAGTGTAAGAGAGAATCACTAATACCAGTGTGACCACAAGTGTCACCACAGCTAAGGTAAAAGACATCAATTCTGGGACATGGGTATCTGTGCAGGAGATCTGCAGAATAGGAGAAGTTTCACACATAAAGTGGTCAATAATTTTGGAAGCACAAAAATCCAGCTTGAGTCCCATGACCAATGGGGGAAATATGATTAAGAATCCAGTTACCCAAGAGCTAAGTACCAGTTGGTAGCAGACTTTGCTGCTCATAATGATTGGATAATGCAGTGGTTTGCAGATGGCAATGTAGCGGTCATAGGACATGGCAGCCAGGAGGTAAAACTCAGTAACTCCCAGTAAAAGGATAAAAAATAATTGAGTTGCACAATTATTATGAGAAATGGTTTTGTCTCTAGTCACAATGGTTATCAAGAATCTAGGAATACACACTGTTGTGAATATTATTTCCAAAAAGGAGAAATTACGGAGAAAGAAATACATTGGTGTCTTGAGCCGGGGATCCAACAGGGTGAGGATGATGATGATGAAGTTCCCCATCAGGCTCAAGGTGTAGTTGAGAAATAGAAACAGGAAAATCACAATTTGCAACTGTGGGTCATCTGTCAATCCTAGGAGAATGAACTCTATTTCCATTGATTGGTTCTTCATTTCTCTTTTGTGATCCTTATCAAATCTACATAGAAAGGGAAAAACAAAATTTATACATATGTATACATATATGTATTTCTAAAGCAGAAAAAATATCTTTTTAAATTTATCCATGTGCAAATGGTTTCTCCAGCCTGAAATTGCAGATGACACATAATTACATGCCATAGGTGAATTCAAAATTTGCTCTAATCTACTAGTTCTCTTTATAATATTCCTCACAAAGTTTCTTCCAGAACTTGAATAATACATATTTTTGGCAAATATGAATTTTAGCTTGTCACTGTCAGATGAACTCTACTCTGCATTTGTAATTTAAACAAAATCATATTAATATTTTAAATTTTTTTCTCTATTATTTCTAACATATCTGTACAAATTATACTGTTAGTTTGTCTTTTTATAACGAGTATGAGGATGATGTTTCAAAACCAGGATTTAGGGTTAAATTATAATTCCTGTGCTGATCAATGACTATGGCAGTATTGATCCAATAAATGAAGATCCTCATTTCAATAGTTTTGATATTTTCTTCGCATTGAGAATACACCATATTATTAACATTATTTTTATTGGCACTTTTCTATATTCAAACCAACAGTCATTTAAGAGCTTATGGGACAAATAAATGAAAACATGATAAAATAAAGAAGTTATATATTTTAATAAAAAATTGTGTCTTCAATTAACCTTTTTGAAATGTCATTTTATTAGTGTGGCTACATAATTTCGGCTATTTTTTACTTCCTCCATATTCTTTATAACACCATTAAAAATCCCTGAAGAAATACTACTTTCTATCCTTTCTACATATAAGAATTCTATTTAGTCTCAGTTCGTACTATTTTTATGTTATATTAAATGCATCAGTCTACTTCATTATATTGATGCAATGGTATATGAATAAAACAGATTACAACACTTATTAGTATGTAACTATAAAATTAATGTACTATTAAAACACATTTATAAAGCATGAAAATTCAGTAGCCAAATTTAACTCCATGAGTTGCACTTACTGTACATTTGCCTTAATTTCTGATTTTAGACTAAGTTAAAATTATAGTTGACTGACCTTTTTTGGATCTATTATTCATTTCTTTCTGTGTGCATGGAAGAGATGCATGCTAACATAATTAGTGACAATTCTACTCATTTTATGACCACATTTTATTATCCAATAGGCATATTTATTACCAATGATTTTTGTGGGGAGAGGCAATGTGTACATATTGTGTTTCTGTAGAGAATTTCCACATTTCCTCAACTTCATCCTCACTATAAAGATTGAGACTCAGGTATTAATAATTTTAATGGACATCTATCTTTCTTTCCAAGTAACTTAAACTTTGTGAAATTTTGTTATTACAATTGAGATTGCCATCACTCAAAGCCTCAAACAAGATAGATATATATTCTTTGAAATAAAATAAGATTGGGAAGTGAAAATTAAAATCAAGAAATTATTTGATGAAAGATAAACAATTATTGCAAGAAAGAGATATTGTATATTACCAATTGTGCATTTATAAAATGCTGGAATTTTATCGTTTTTACTTACTATAGACTCAAGGGAATCTATTGAAATAAAACAAAGACAAACTTTTCTCTAGGGGTCAGTGTTACAGAAGCACTAATTATCAGCAATAAAAGACACCACTCTAGGCTACTTTAGCTGAAGAAAAAGTATCCCAGAGGAGTATTGTAAGTGATTTAGAAAAATCAATGAGATATTTAAAAGTAACATCAGCAGTTCACTGTCCAGGGCAACATCGGACCATCTCAAACTGGTTTACACATATATCGGAATAAACTACTGATACATAAAAACAAGAATCTTAAAAATGGTATGCTAAGTGAAAGAAACAGATACAAATGATTTACAATCACATAAAAGTACTATATGGTTTCATTTATATGATTCTGGAAAAGATCAAAACTACAGGAACAGATATTTGATCAGTAGTTCCAGAGGCAGAAAATTAGCTACAGTAGAGATTAGCTACAGAAGTTCCCGAAGGGAACTTTTTAGGATAATGAAAATGTTTTATATCTTGATTGTGGGGGAATTGCATGACTATATATATTTGGCAAAGCACATCAAATGATGTACCCACAAAAGGTGAACTTTTTCATTAAATTCAACCTCATTCATTAACCATTAAAATTATTTCTATATTATTTGCCTCTTTTTAACAGGCTATTTAGAAGACTACTTAGGTCTACACTGGCCCATAAGATAGATATATATTAGATATGGATATAGATATAGATAGAAATATATGGAGAGAGAGAGAAGAGAGTTGATTTTATACATGCTATATCAACATTGAACATGGGAGTGCAGATATAAATTTGAGATCCTGGTTTCAATTCTTTTGGATGTGTACCTAGAAGTGGGATTCCTGGATCTTATGATAGCTCCATTTTAATGTTTTTCCCCATGACTGCACTGTTTTCCATTCCCAACAACAATGTACAATAGTTCTAATTTCTCCACATTCTCATGAACAATATCTTTTATTTTAAAAGGAAAACATTTATTTTAGGTTCACAGTTACATCTGCAGGTTTGTCATATAGGTAAATTGCATTTCATTGGAGTTTGGTGTACAGATTATTTTGTCACCCAGGTAATAAACATAATACCCAACAGGTAGTTTTCAATCCTCACCCTCCTCCTACCCTCTACCCTCCAGTAGGCATTGGTGTCTGTTGTTACCTTCTTTGCATCCATGGGTACTCAATGTTTAGCTCCCAGTTATAAGTGAGAACGCGAGGTATTTGGTTTTCTGTTCCTGCATTTGTTCACTTAGGATAATGACCTCCAGCTCCACCCATGTTGCTGCAAAGGACATGATCTTGCTCTGTTTTTATGGCTGTGTAGTGTTTCATGGTGTATATTACAACATTTTCTTCGTCCAGTCTATCATTGATGGGAATTTAGATTGATTCCATGTCTTTGCTATCATGAATAGTGCTACAATGAGCATATACATGCATATATCTTTGTGGTAAAACAATTTGTATTCCTTTGGGTATTTACCCAATAGTAGGATTGCTGCGTCGGTGCTGGGATAACTGGCTAGTCATATGCAGATTGAAACCACATCCCTTCCTTACACCATATACTAAAAACAACTCAAGATGGATTAAAGACTTAAATGTAAAACCTAAAACTATAAAAACCCTGGAGGATAACCTAGGAAATAATACTTTGGACATAGGCCCTGGCAAAGATTCAATGATGAAGACACCAAAAACAATTGGAACAAAAACAAAAATTGACAAGTGGGACCTAATTAAATTAAACAGCTTCTGCACAGCAAAATAAACTATCTTTTGCTTTTTGATAATAGCCATCCTAACAGATGTGAGGTGATATCTCATTGTTGCTTGGATATGCATTTCCTGATGATTGTTATGCTGAAGATATTTTCAAATACCTCTTTGTTATTTGTGTGTGGTTTTTTTTTTTTGGAGAAATGTATAGTCAAGACCTTTGCCTGTTTTCTAATTGAGTTATTGAGTTATTATTTAGGGTTGTTTACCTAAATTTAGGGTTGTTATTCAATTGTAGAAGTTTCATTTATATTTTGGAGATTAATCTTTCATCGGGGTTTTACAATTTACAAATACTTTCTCCAATTCCATAGGTTGCCTTTCCACCTTAAAGATTGTTTGCTTTGCTGTGTAGAAGATTTTCATTATATATATATATGTATATATATAGCCATTACAAATAGCATAGAATAAAATCAGAGTGAAGGGAAAGTAACAAAGTTATGTATTAATTTCATACACTATATGACTTTATGATAAATAATGTATATGTGCTTTTACATGTGTATATAAGAGATAGTGATGTTAAGTTTATTATATAGTGAATGGGCCAAATAAGTTTGAAATTGTAGACTATCAAGATTTCTTTGATTTTACATGTTATATTTTGAGTAAAGTTGGAACTCTTCATAAGGGCAAACAAATAAATTATCTTAGTCAATAATCCCTATGCAAAACAGCATAAGGGAATGGTCAAAAGATGAAAAATATTTTCTATTTTTTATAGACAGGCTACATATCCTAAATTTTTATGAGTTTTATAGTAAATAAATAATCAAGGATGAAATCTTCTATAATGAAATTGTAATGATACGAATAATGTGTCAGCTGCCCTTTTGTATTTTAATAAATTTTAGAAATTTAGTCACTGTGAATTTAGGAATATGATTCTACACAATACCATCATGAACATATAACCCTGTTTTGAACAATACAAAGAGCAGTGTACATCCTACCATTTCACCAAAATATTTGATTGTAATAAAAACAACCCCGGACTTTCAGTCAATGAACTTGGGTTAACATACTGATTCTACCTGATACTAGGGATAATGGCACTCACTTAAATACTAATATTCAATTTTAGTATATATAAAGTAAGCAAAATTACCTCCCATATTCTCTGCTCCTATGGATTATTGATTATATTTACATTATTATAGGCTCTCCAAGATTGATATTTTTGATGGTAACCCTTTCTCTATCTTCATGTCTCACTTTTGTAGTCAAGGAACTAATATTTTTCAAGGGAAGATGAAGCATTGACCAAAACAGGTCAAATTCTGGACCATAAAATGACAATTTACATTATCAGGCCATAATAAAATTAAGCTACAAATCAATAATGCAAATATATTAGAAAATCCACAAATATTTGGAATTAAACAATAAAATTCTAAATAACCTACACATAAAAAAGAAAGTCTCAAGGGAAAAATAAAACTATCTTAAGCTACATGAAAATAAAAAAATACCACACCAAAAATTTGGAGATAGAAGTAAAATAGTGCTTACAGAGAGAAATTTACTGCATTAAATGCACATTTGGGGGAAAATTAAACTATACAGTGACATATACATATATATACACACACACATATGTGTGTGTATACACATGATTAAATGCATACAGTTGAAATCAGAACATTATTTCCACCTCAGAAAATAAAAGAAGGAAGAGAAAATTAAATGTACAGCAGGTGGGGGGAGGAGCCAAGATGGCTGAATAGGACAGCTCCAGTCTACAGCTCCCAGCGTGAGTAACACAGAAGACGGGTGATTTCTGCATTTCCATCTGAGGTACCGGGTTCATCTCACTAGGGAGTGCCAGACAGTGGGCGCAGGTCAGTGGGTGCACGCACCCTGCACGAGCCAAAGAAGGGCGAGGCATTGCCTCACTCAGGAAGCGCAACGGGTCAGGGAGTTCCCTTTCCTGGTCAAAGAAAGGGGTGACAGGCAGCACCTGGAAAATCGGGTCACTCCCACCCGAATACTGTTCTTTTCCGACGGACTTAAAAAACGGCGCACCAGGAGATTATATCCCGCACCTGGCTCAGAGGGTCCTATGCCCACAGAGTCTCACTGATTGCTAGCACAGCAGTCTGAGATCAAACTGCAAGGTGGCAGCAAGCCTGGGGGAGGGGAGCCCGCCATTGCCCAGGCTTGCTTAGGTAAACAAAGCAGCCAGGAAGCTTGAACTGGGTGGAGCCCACCACAGCTCAAGGAGGCCTGCCTGCCTCTGTAGGTCCACCTCTGGGGGCAGGGCACAGACAAACAAAAAGACAGCAGTAACCTCTGCAGACTTAAATGTCCCTGTCTGACAGCTTTGAAGAGAGCAGTGGTTCTCCCAGCACGCAGCTGGCAATCTGAGAATGGGCAGACTGCCTCCTCAAGTGGGTCCCTGACCCCTGACCCCCGAGCAGCCTAACTGGGAGGCACACCCCAGCAGGGGCAGACTGACACGTCACACGGCCAGGTACTCCAACAGACCTGCAGCTGAGGGTCCCGTCTGTTAGAAGGAAAACTAACAAACAGAAAGGACATCCACACAAAAAACCCATCTATACATCATCATCATCAAAGACCAAAGGTAGATAAAACCACAAAGATGGGGAAAAAACAGAGCAGAAAAACTGGAAACTCTAAAAAGCAGAGTACCTCTCCTCCTCCAAAGGAACGCAGTTCCTCACCAGCAATGGAACAAAGCTGGACGGAGAACGACTTTGACGAGCTGAGAGAAGAAGGCTTCAGACGATCAAATTACTCCAAGCTACAGGAGGATATTCAAACCAAAGGCAAAGAAGTTGAAAACTTTGAAAAAAATTTAGAAGAATGTATAACTAGAATAGACAATACAGAGAAGTGCTTAAAAGAGCTGATGGAGCTGAAAACCAAGGCTCAAGAACTACGTGAAAAATGCAGAAGTCTCAGGAGCTGATGCGATCAAATGGAAGAAAGGGTATCAGTGATGGAAGATGAAATGAATGAAATGAAGCGAGAAGGGAAGTTTAGAGAAAAAAGAATAAAAAGAAATGAGCAAAGCCTCCAAGAAATATGGGACTACGTGAAAAGACCAAATCTACAACTGATTGGTGCACCTGAAAGTGACGGGGAGAAGGGAACCAAGTTGGAAAACACTCAGCAGGATATTATCCAGGAGAACTTCCCCAATCTAGCAAGGCAGGCCAACATTCAGATTCAGGAAATACAGAGAACACCACAAAGATACTCCTCGAGAAGAGCAACTCCAAGACACATAATTGTCGGATTCACCAAAGTTGAATTCAACCAAAGTTGAAATGAAGGAAAAAATGTTAAGGGCAGCCAGAGAGAAGGGTTGGGTTACCCTCAAAGGGAGGCCCATCAGACTAACAGCAGATCTCTCGGCAGAAACTCTACAAGCCAGAAGAGAGTGGGGGCCAATATTCAACACTCTTAAAGAAAAGAATTTTCAACCCAGAATTTCATATCCAGCCAAACTAAGCTTCATAAGTGAAGGAGAAATAAAATACTTTACAGACAAGCAAATGCTGAGAGATTTTGTCACCACCAGGACTGCCCTAAAAGAGCTCCTGAAGGAAGCACTAAACATGGAAAGGCACAACCGATACCAGCCACTGCAAAATCATGCCAAAATGTAAAGACCATCGAGACTACGAAGAGACTGCACCAACTAACAAGCAAAATAACCAGCTAACATCATAATGACAGGATCAAATTCACACATAACAATATGAACTTTAAATGTAAATGGACTAAATGCTCCAATTAAAAGACACAGACTGGCAAATTGGATAAAGAGTCAAGACCCATCAGTGTGCTGTATTCAGGAAACCCATCTCACATGCAGAGACACACATAGGCTCAAAATGAAAGGATGGAGGAAGATCTACCAAGCAAATGGAAAACAAAAAAAGGCAGGGGTTGCAATCCTAGTCTCTGATAAAACAGACTTTAAACCAACAAAGATCAAAAGAGACAAAGAAGACCATTACATAATGGTAAAGGGATCAATTCAACAAGAAAAACTAACTATCCTAAATATATATGCACCCAATACAGGAGCACCCAGATTCATAAAGCAAGTCCTGAGCGGCCTACAAAGAGACTTAGACTCCCACACAATAATAATGGGAGATTTTAACACCCCACTGTCAACATTAGATGGATCAATGAGACAGAAAGTCAACAACGATACCCAGGAATTGAACTCAGCTCTGCACCAAGCGGACCTAATAGACATCTACAGAACTCTCCACCCCAAATCAACAGAATATACATTTTTTTCAGCACCACACCACACCTATTCCAAAATTGACCATATACTTGGAAGTAAAGCTCTCCTCAGTAAATGTAAAAGAACAGAAATTATAACAAACTATCTCCCAGATCACAGTGCAATCAAGCTAGAACTCAGGAGTAAGAATCTCACTCAAAACCGCTCAACTACATGGAAACTGAACAACCTGCTCCTGAATGACTACTGGGTACATAATGAAATGAAGGCAGAAATAAAGATGTTCTTTGAAACCAACGAGAACCAAGACACAACATACCAGAATCTCTGGGATGCATTCAAGCAGTGTGTAGAGGGAAATTTATAGCACTAAATGCCCACAAGAGAAAGCAGGAAAGATCTAAAATTGACACCCTAACATCACAATTAAAAGAACTAGAGAAGCAAGAGCAAACACATTCAAAAGCTAGCAGAAGGCAAGAAATGACTAAGATCAGAGCAGAACTGAAGGAAATAGAGACACAAAAAACCCTTCAAAAAATTAATGAATCCAGGAGCTGGTTTTTTGAAAGGATCAACAAAATTGATAGACCGCTAGCAAGAGTAATAAAGAAAAAAAGAGAGAAGAATCAAATAGATGCAATAAAAAATGATAAAGGGGATATCACCACCGATCCCACAGAAATACAAACTACTATCAGAGAATACTACAAACACCTCTACACAAATAAACTAGAAAATCTAGAAGAAATGGATAAATTCCTCAACACATACACCCTCCCAAGACTAAACCAGGAAGAAGTTGAATCTCTGAATAGACCAATAACAGGAGCTGAAATTGTGGCAATAATCAATAGCTTACCAACCAAAAAGAGTCCAGGACCAGATGGATTCAAAGCCTAATTCTACCAGAGGTACAAGGAGGAACTGGTACCATTCCTTCTGAAACTATTCCAATCAATAGAAAAAGAAGGAATCCTCCCTAACTCATTTTATGAGGCCAGCATCATCCTGATACCAAAGCCAGGCAGAGACACCACCAAAAAAGAGAATTTTAGACCAATATCCTTGATGAACATTGATGCAAAAATCCTCAATAAAATACTGGCAAACAGAATCCAGCAGCACATCAAAAAGCTTATCCATCATGAGCAAGTGGGCTTCGTCCCTGGGATGCAAGGCTGGTTCAATATATGCAAATCAATAAATGTAATCCAGCATATAAACAGAACCAAAGTCGAAAACCACACGATTATCTCAATAGATGCAGAAAAGGCCTTTGACAAAATTCAACAACCCTTCATGCTAAAAACTCTCAATAAATTAGGTATTGATGGGTCGTATATCAAAATAATAAGAGCTATCTATGACAAACCCACAGCCAATATCATACTGAATGGGCAAAAACTGGAAGCATTCTCTTTGAAAACTCACACAAGACAGGGATTCTCTCTCTCACCACTCCTATTCAACATAGTGTTGGAAGTTCTGGCCAGGGCAATTAGGCAGGACAAGGAAATAAAGGGTATTCAATTAGGAAAAGAGGAAATCAAATTGTCCCTGTTTGCAGATGACATGATTGTATATCTAGAAAACCCCATTGTCTCAGCCCAAAATCTCCTTAAGCTGATAAGCAACTTCAGCAAAGTCTCAGGATACAAAATCAATGTACAAAAATCACAAGCATTCTTATACACCAACAACAGACAAACAGAGAGCCAAATCATGAGTGAACTCCCATTCACAATTGCTTCAAAGAGAATAAAATACCTCGGAATCCAACTTACAAGGGATATGAAGGACCTCTTCAAGGAGAACTACAAACCACTGCTAAAGGAAATAAAAGAGGAAACAAACAAATGGAAGAACATTCCATGCTCATGGGTAGGAAGAATCAATATCGTGAAAATGCCCATACAGCCCAAGGTAATTTACAGATTCAATGCCATCCCCATCAAGCTACCAATGACTTTCTTCACAGATTTGGAAAAAACTACTTTAAAGTTCATATGGAACCAAAAAAGAGCCCAGATCGCCAAGTCAATCCTGAGCCAAAAGAACAAAGCTGGAGGCATCACACTACCTGACTTCAAACTATACTACAAGGCTACAGTAACCAAAACAGCATAGTAATGGTACCAAAACAGAGATATAGATCAATGGAACAGAACAGAGCCCTCAGAAATAATGCCGCTTATCTACAACTATCTGATCTTTGACAAACCTGAGAAAAACAAGCAATGGGGAAAGCATTCCCTATTTAATAAATGGTGCTGGGAAAATGGGCTAGCCATATGTAGAAAGCTGAAACCGGATCCCTTCCTTACACCTTATACAAAAATCAATTCAAGATGGATTAAAGACTTAAACGTTAGACCTAAAACCATCAAAACCCTAGAAGAAAACCTAGGCATTACCATTCAGGACATAGGCATGGGCAAGGACTTCATGTCTAAAACACCAAAAGCAATGGCAACAAAAGCCAAAATTGACAAATGGGATCTAATTAAACTAAAGAGCTTCTGCACAGCAAAAGAAACTACCATCAGAGTGAACAGGCAACCTACAAAATGGGAGAAAATTTTCACAACCTACTCATCTGACAAAGGGCTAATATCCGGAATCTACAATGAACTCAAACAAATTTACAAGAAAAAAACAAACAACCCCATCAAAAAGTGGGCGAAGGACATGAACAGACACTTCTCAAAAGAAGACATTTATGCAGCCAAAAAACACATGAAAAAATGCTCATCATCACTGGCCATCAGAGAAATGCAAATCAAAACCACAATGAGATACCATCTCACACCAGTTAGAATGGCAATCATTAAAAAGTCAGGAAACAACAGGTGCTGGAGAGGATGTGGAGAAATAGGAACACTTTTACACTGTTGGTGGGACTGTAAACTAGTTCAACCATTGTGGAAGTCAGTGTGTGATTCCTCAGGGATCTAGAACTAGAAATTCAATTCAACCCAGCCATCCCATTACTGGGTATATACCCAAAGGACTATAAATCATGCTGTTATAAAGACACTTGCACACGTATGTTTATTGCGGCATTATTCACAATAGCAAAGACTTGGAACCAACCCAAATGTCCAACAATGATAGCCTGGATTAAGAAAATGTGGCACATATACACCATGGAATACTATGCAGCCATAAAAAATGATGAGTTCATGTCCTTTGTAAGGACATGGATGAAATTGGAAATCATCATTCTCAGTAAACTATCGCAAGAACAAAAAACCAAACACTGCATATTCTCACTCATAGGTGGGAATTGAACAATGAGAACACATGGACACAGGAAGGGGAACATCACACTCTGGGGACTGCTGTGGGGTGGGGGGAGGGGGGAGGGATAGCATTGGGAGATATACCTAATGCTAGATGACGAGTTAGTGGGTGCAGCGCACCAGCATGGCACATGTATACAAATGTAACTAACCTGCACATTGCGCACATGTACCCTAAAACCTAAAGTATAATAATAATAAATTAATTAATTATTAACAAAAATAAATAAATAAAAATGTACAGCAGGTAGAGGGGGAGAAATGACAAACATTGCAACAGAAATTAATAAAATAAACAGAAAAATAATGAAGAAAATAGTAAATCCAAAATCTGGCTTTTAAAAAATATTAAGGGAATCTATCAACATCTAGCAAGACTAGGTAAGAAAAACCTTAAAAAGACAAAAACACCAATATCAGGAAGGAGGGAGAAGGCATAGCTATGATCCCCCAGTGCATTACAAACAATGCATGCCCATGAATTTGATAATTTATGTGAAATGGACCAATTCCTAATAATATAGAGACTAAAACTCACTGCAGAATGCATAGTCACTTCAGCATCTCTGAGTCTATTAAAGAATTAGAATGTGTAGTTAAAAACCTTCCAAAAATAAAATATGAAGCTCAGATAATTTCCCTGATTAATGCTACCAAACTTTTAAGGAATAAATTAAAACATATGTACACACATTTTCCAAAAAACAGAACAGTAGAGAAATATACCAACTTATTCTGAGGCTAGCATTACTCTAATTTGAGAGTAGAAAAATAAATTACAAGAAAAAAACTACTACAGCCTTATATCTCTCACGAGCATAGATGACAAAGTTCTTGACAAAATTGGATCAATAATTCAAGTATAGTGATTTGTAAAAAGGATAATGCATCAAAGTGAAGTTTTGTATTGCAACATCTCTGTGTGAAACTACATATATAAATATGAATTAACTAAGGCCCTTGTCAGAGTTAGGTAGCTTTTTAATAGAAACGAAAATATGTAAATAATTGCAAATGAGTAAGGTGACAGTAGGAATTTAGAAGAGCAGAAAAGAGAGCGACTAATCCTGGTTTTGCAAACAGGGAATATTTCATAGATTACCTGATATTTAGATGAAACTTTAAAGAAAAGTGTGTGAGTATGGGTTGGAGTGTGTGTGTGTGTGTGTGTAGGTGTGTATGTGAGAGAGACAGAGAGAGAGACAGAGAAACAAAGAGAATGCCTCATATTCACAAGAAATGGAGAACAATCTGATGAGGTCAGAGCAAAGGCTGCACAGAGCCTGTGGTCTAGAAAATATATCATGCACATAGTTAACTCCCTAACAGTCATAAAAGGAGAAATAACTACTTCCCCGGTTCTCAGTTATATATTTCATTTGTATTAAATGTAAAAGAATATTCATACTCTGAAAACCTGTTGCAACGGATAAGACACACCAATAGTTTATATTCATAATACACAAGTATCTCCTGTTCATAAATAAGACAATAAATCCAATGGAAAGTGAAGACAGGTTATTAATAGGCAATTCCTGGGGAAGAAATACAAATATTAAAAATATTCAACGTCTATTAATTGGTGAATATGAAATGTAAAAAAATATAAAATTTACATGCCAAAAATTTACTGTACCATAACTACTCTGCTAAGCACTTTTATCCATTATCTCATTCAAACTCTATAATATTCCATGACCTTGGAGTATTGGTCTTCCCCTTTTATAGGCATGGAAATTGATGCTCAGAATGGTTAAATAAATTTTGCAACTTTAAAAGGAATTTGTTCTTTTTAACCTCAAAACCCAGGCACTATGATCTGGACTTTATGATACCATCTTTATCATTAAATGAATTGTGATATCATTTTTATGCCTCTGCTTATAAAACTTTCAAGTGATTTATAATATCCAGTGTTGGTTAGGATGCATTGAAAAGAATTTATTCTTGTCTATAGGAGGGAAATGTCGAAGTATCCATCAAAATTTAGCACTTATTTGTATGTTATACCAAAACTTGTACATATGCAAATGAATGCATAAGAATGCCCCGTAGGTCTGGAGTGGACCTCCAGCAAACTGCAGCAGACCTGCAGAAGAGGGGCCTGACTGTTAGAAGAAAAACTAACAAACAGAAAGCAACAACATCAACATCAACAAAAAAGACCCCCACACAGAAACCCCATCCAAAAATCATCAGCCTCAAAGATCAAAGGTAGATAAATCCATGAAGATGAGGAAAAACCAGTGCAAAAACACTGAAAATTCCAAAAACCAGAAAGTATCTTATCATCCAAATGATTGCAACTCCTCTCCAGCAAGGGCACAAAACTGGACGGAGAATGAGGTTGATGAATTGACAGAAGCAAGCTTCAGAAGGTGGGTAATAACAACCTCCTCTGAGCTAAAGGAGCATGTTCTAACCCAATGCAAGGAAGCCAAGAACCTTGACACAAAGTTACAGGAACTGCTAACCAGAACAACCAGTTTAGAGAAGAAGAGGAATGACCTGATAGAGCTGAAAACCATAGCACAAGAACTTCGTGAAGCATACACAAGTATCAATAGCTGAATCAATCAAGCAGAAGACAGGATAGCAGAGATTGAAGATGGCCTTACTAAAGTCAGGTGTGAAGACAAGATTAGAGAAAAAAGAATGAAAAGGAATGAACAAAGCCTCCCAGAAATATAAGACTATGTGTGAAGACCAAACCTACGATGGATTGGTGTATCTGAAAGTGATGGGGAGAATGGAACCAAGATGGAAAACACTCTTCAGGATATTATCCAGGAGAACTTCCCCAACCTAACAAGACAGGCCAACATTCAAATTCAGGAAATATAGAGAACACCAGTAAGATACTCCATGAGAAGAGCAACACCAAGACAAATGATTGTCAGATTCTCCAAGGTTGAAATGAAGGAAAAAATGTTAAGGCAGCCAGAGAGAAAGGTCAGGTTACCTACAAAGGGAAGCCCATCAGACTAACAGTGGATCTCTCTGCAGAAACCCTACAAGCCAGAAAAGAGTAGGGGCCAATATTCAACATTCCTACAGAAAATAATTTTCAACCCAGAATTTCATATCCAGTCAAACTAAGCTTCATAAGTGAAGGAGAAATAAAATCCTTTACAGACAAGCAAATGCAAAGGGATTTATGTCACCACCAGGCCTGCCTTACAAGATCTCCCAAAGGAAGAGCAAATATAGAAAGACCGGTACCAGCCACCACAAAAACACACCAAAATATAAAAACCAATGACACTATGAAGAAACTGCATCAGCTAATAGACAAAATAATCAGCTAGCATCATGATGATAGGATCAAATTTACACATAACAATATTAACCTTAAATGTAAATGGGCTAAATGCCCCAATTAAAAGACACATAATGGCAAATTGGAGTGAAGACCCATCAGTGTGCTGTATTCAGGAGACCCATCTCATGTGCAAAGACACACATAGGCTCAAAATAAAGGGATGGAGGAATATTTATCAAGCAAATGGAAAGCAAAAAAAAGCAGGGGTTGCAATCCTAGTCTCTGATAAAACAGAATTTAAACCAACAAAGATCAAAAAAGGCAAAGAAAGACATTACATAATGATAAAGGTATCAATGCAACAAGAAGAGCTAACTATCCCAACTACATATGCACCCAATACAGGAGCACCCAGATTCATAAAACCTTCTTAGAGACCCACAAAGAGACTTAGACTTACACACAATAATAGTGGGAGACTTTAACACCCCACTGTCAATTTTAGACAGATCAATGAGACAGAAAACTAACAAAGATATTCAGAACTTGAACTCAGCTCTGGAGACATCTACAGAACTCTCTACCCCAAAACAACAGAATATACATTTTTCTCAGGACCACATAGCACTTATTCTAAAATCAACCACATAATTAGAGGTAAAACACTCCTCAGCAAATCTAAAAGAACAGAAATCATAATAAACAGTCTCTCAGACCACAGTGAGTGCAATCAAATTAGAACTCAAGATTAAGAATCTCACTAAAAACTGCACAACTACATGGGAATTGAAAAACCTGCTCCTAAGTGACTACTGGGTAAATAACAAAATTAAGGCAGAAATAAATAAACAACGTTCTTTGAAACCAATGAGAACAAAGAGACAACCTACCAGAATCTCTGGGACACAGCTAAAGTAGTGTTAAGAGGGAAATTTATAGCACTAAATGCCCACATCAGAAAGCTGAAAATATCTGAAATTGATACCGTAAAATCACAATTAAAAGAACTAGAGAAGCAAGAGCAGACAAATTCAAAGGCTAGCAAAAGACAAGAAGTAATTAAGATCAGAGCAGAACTGAAGAAGACAGAGACACAAAAAACCCTTAAAAGAACTCAATGATTCCAGAAGCTGATTCTTTGAAAAGATTAACAAAATAGATAGACTTCAGCTAGCCTAATAAAGAAGAAAAGAGAGAAGAATCAAATAAATGCAATTTAAAAATCATAAAGGGGATATCACCACTGATAGCACAGAAATACAAACTACCATCAGAGAATACTATAAACACATCTATGAAAATAAACTAGAAAATCTGGAAGGAATGGATAAATTCCTGGACAAATACACCCTCCCAAGACTAAACCAGGAAGAAATTGAATCCCTGAATAGACCAATAACAAGTTCTAAAATTGAGGCAGTAATTAATAGCCTACCAACCAAAAAAAAGCCCAGGACCATACAGATTCACAGCCGAATTTTGCCGGAGGTATGAAGAGGAGCTGGTACCATTCCTTCCAAAACTATTCCAAATAACAGAAAAAGAGGGACTCCTCCCTAACTCATTTTGAGACCAGCATCATCCTGATACCAAAACCTGGCAGAGACACAACAAAAAGAGAAAAATTCAGGTCAATATCCCTGACGAACATCGATGCAAAAATCCTCAATAAAATACTGGCAAACTGAATCCAGCAGCACATCAAAAAGCTTATCCACCACAATCAAGTTGGCTTCATCCCTGGGATGCAAGGCTGGTTCAACATATGCAAATCAATAAATATAATCCATCATATAAACAGAACCAAAGACAAAAACCACATGATTATCTCAATAGATGCAGAAAAGGCCCTCTATAAAGTTCAACACCTCTTCATGCTAAAAACTCTCAATAAACTAGGTATTGATGGAACATATCTCAAAATAATAAGAGCTATTTATGACAAACCCATAGCCAGTATCATACCGAATGGGCAAAACTGGAAGCATTCCCTTATAAAACTGGCACAAGGCAAGGATGCCCTCTGTCACCACTCTTATTTAGTGTGTAAATTCTGCCCAGGGCAATCAGGCAAGAGAAAGACATAAAGTGTATTCAAATAGGAAAAGAAGAACTCAAATTGTCTCTGTTTGCAGATGACATGAATGTATATTTAGAAAACCTCATCATCTCAGCCCCAAAACTCCTTAAGCTGATAAGCATCTTCAGCAAAGTCTCAGGATACAAAAGCAATGCAAAAATCACAAGGATTCCTGTACAGCAGCAATAGACAAGCAGAGAGCCAAATCATGAATACACTCCCATTCACAATTGCTACAAAGAGAATAAAACACCTAGGAATACAACTTACAGGGCACGTGAAGGGCCTTTTCAAGGAGAACTACAAACCACTGCTCAAGGAAACCAGAGAGGACACAAACAAATGGAAAAAAGTTCCATGCTCATGGATAGGAAGAATCAATATAGTGAAAATGGCCATACTGTCCAAAGTAATTTATAGATTCAATGCTATCCCTATCAAACTACTATTGACTTTCATTGCACAATTAGAAAATACTTTAAATTTTATAAGGAACCAAAAAAGAGCCCACATAGCCAAGATAATCCTAAGCAAAAAGAACAAAGCTGGAGGCCTCATGCTACCTGACTTCAAACTATACTGCAAGTCTACAGTAACCAAAACAGCATGGTACTGGTACCAAAACAGATTTATAGACCAATGGAGCACAACAGAGACCTCAGAAATAACACCACACATCTACAACAATCTGATCTTTGACAAAGATGACAAAAACAAGCAATGGGGAAAGGATTCGCTATTTAATAAATGGTGCTGGGAAAACTGGCTAGCCATATGTGGAATAAGACTTAAATGTAAAACCCAAAATCATAAAAACCCTAGAAGAAAACCTAGGCAATACCATTCAGGAAAGACTTCATGACTAAAACACCAAAAACAATTGCAACAAAAGCCAACATTGATAAATGGGATCTAATCATCTAAAAAGCCTCTGATCAGCAAAAGAAACTATCTGAGTGAACTTAGGCAACCTAAAGGATGGGAGAAAATTTTTGCAGTCTACCCATCTGACAAAGGTCTAACATGCAGAATCTACAGGGAACTTAAACAAATTTACAAGAAAAAAACAACCCCATCAAAAAGTGGGCAAAGGACATAAACAGACATTTCTCAAAAGAAGACATTTATGCATCCAGGAAATATATGAAAAAATGCTCATCATCACTGGTCATTAGAGAAATGCAAATCAAAACTGCAATGAGATACCATCTCATGCCAGTTAGAATGGTAATTATTAAAAAGTCAGCAAACAACAGATGCTGGCAAGGGTTTGGAGAAATAGAAATGCTTTTACACTGTTGGTGGGAGTGTAAATTAGTTCAACCATTGTAAAAGACAGTGTGGGGATTCCTCAAGGATCTAGAACCAGAAACACCATTTGACCCAGCAATCCCATTACTGAGTATATACCCAAAGGATTATAAATCATTTTACTATAAAGACACATGGGCATGTATGTTTATTGCAGCCCTATTTACAATAGAAAAGACTTGGAACCAACCCAAATGCCCATCAATGATAGACTGCATAAAGAAAATGTGGCACATATACACCATGGAATACTATGCAGCCATAAAAAAGGATGAGTTCATGTCCTTTGCAGGAACATGGATGAAGCTGGAAGCCATCATTCTCAGCAAACTAACACAGAAACAGAAAACCAAACACTGCATGTTCTCACTCATAAGTGGGAGTTGAACAATGAGAACACATGGACACAGTGAGGGGAACATCACACACCAGAGCTGGGTCTGTCAGGGGGTGGTGGGAAAGGGGAGGGAGAGCATTAGAACAAATACCTAATGCGTGCAGGACTTAAAACATAGATGATGGGTCGATAGGTGCAGCAAACCACCATGAAACATCTATACCTATGTAACAAACCTGCACGTTCTGCACACGTATCCCAGGAAAAAAAGAATGCCCTGTAGCATTGTAACTAATGAAAACAGTAACAATAAAATTCCCTAAATTTTAATCAATAATATTATTCAATTACATACAAGTATTTCTCTGGTATTCTATGCAATTGATACAAAAGGATGACTTTGTTTAGATAACTTGAGAAGGAATGATATTCATTATTTCTGGTTAACTAAAAAAAAGAAAAAAATACAGAATATCTGCAATAAAAATTGCATAACTGTACAAAAAAAAACCTCTTCTCTCTGAACGTGTTACTGTGACTGTTTATTGATGAATATACAGAACAATACCTGGTAGAACATATTATAAATGTTTAATACTGGTTTATTTGAAAACTGGTTTATTTGAAAATAAAGGTTTGGTTGGAAACATAAGGGCCATTCCATGTATCATTACATACTCCTGTGACACTTGATTCTCATAAACTTAATCATAAATTAGTTTTAAAATTAAAAATGAAATGCTGAAGTTTTAAATAGTTTTATGATTTTTTATAATATTAAAATGCTTTATTTAGTCATTTATTCTGCTCAATGCATACAGAGATGTATGAATGAATAAAGCATTGTTGGTACTACCCTCAAAGAGTGGTCCACTGGAGTAGTTCAGCTCTGGAATTAACCAGCCCTGAAAGGAATGGAGAATAAATTATCCCCTGAGTGTAGACTCTGAGTGCCATGTGCCTATTAGGAAAATTAAGCATAGCCGAATGGAAAGCAGGTTGATTGTATAAGCTGATTGGTACATTTTTATCTTGTTACATTGCTTGGCTTTCCAGAATGGTATGTGATGACTCATTACTTCTCTTGAATGTATCTCTCCATGCATCCTTCCTTTCTTCACTCTAGTCTCTCAGAGATCTATACGGTGACCAGAGAAGGTAAAATTGTGATATCTTTGTTTACTATTCAATCTTTATCTTATTCAGAAACCTTTGAACGGTTTTATCTTCCAATTTCTTAAATAAATATTCCCTGAAAATTTACTTAAAGTCTCAGAATCACAATAGTAGCTTCTTGGAGTTCAGGCCAGAGCAACATTTACATTTGTATGCAAAGATAAAAGATAAATTTATTTTTACTAATAACAGAGGCGCTAAAAATCTTATATGTAATTCAGCCTATATTTTCTCAATGTGAGAGATTTTTATGTAATAGAGACAAGGGTAAACTAAATAACAAAAAAGTCTCCTGAAATGTATTATAAATGCATTATATTTCATATTTCAAATAAAACAAGAAAAATCTATAATTATATTTATGACCAGCATAATTAGACCTACAAAAAAGTATTTTTCTTACTTGTCAATAAATAGCCAAATTTTTATCTTTTTTATCCAAAAGTTTATTTTGTTGGAATAAATACCAGGGATTCCCAAATTATCCCTTTAACATCTTTACCACTATTAATTTTACATTTAATATGTTTCAGCATTGTTCAAATCACAGTAACAATCTCTGTCTTTTGATCTGCCAGTTTTGATGATATGCTAATGACCAAGTGTGTATTTTCTTGAAAGAAAAGAATGCAAATTGACAGAAAAATAGAACAAAAAGTAGGAAAAAATGCACAGTAACAGCTTGGGTACTTATCACCTCCTGAGTGGCTCAGTTCATGCTACAGAAAGAAGGTAATACAACAAATATTCAGCACTCATATCACAGACAGAATGCCATTTGCTAAGGATAAGGAGAGAACAAGACAGATAAAAGTCATATAGATTACATTTTAGAGATTTGTGGTTTCTATAAAGTAAATCCTACATAAAATTTATTCAATTATTTAGTCTTCGAAAAAGGAGGCCATGTGATTTTATGGCATCAAAAAAACTCCCTTGTGAGTTGCTTCTTGTCATCAGGCAAGTTTAAGATTAAAAAGATTAAGTTAATACAGTTTTTTTAAAAAGTCAATTTTTAATTTAAATAACAAACATGAAAATTATATACATGGATCATCAGTATGTTGTAGAACTGTATTATTGAACTCCATCTATGTGACAATCAATTTCTCTGGCTTGTGTTTTCTTTTCCATAAGTTAAAAACTTGTTTGCAACCACAGCAACTCTAGTCTTATATTTCTGTGACTGCAAACACATTTATTTTTTTTGATCATATTTAAAAGAATATAAGTTAAGGATAAAAATAATCATAGCTACTATTAAGCTCAGAAATTGTAATTAGGTAATAAATTTATACCAATAAAATTTCTGTTTGCAAGTAACATTGGAATTCAAACTAGAAATCAGATATTTCAGTCCTAAAAACACTGAAAACTGAAAAATCATATGTAAAAATAAAAATGACATATATAATTTTAAAATATTACTGTAGAGATCTGTAATTCAAAGATATACTGCACATGGAGAAGGTCTTATTAGATGAAGATGTTTTATATAAAGTCACCGATAAGAAGACTTTTCATATATGTGAATACATGTTTTCATTTTAATAGAGGCTATGTAGAATTTTTCTGCTTTAATAGGAATGAGTGGATATCGCAAAAATTACTACAAGGAAAAACATCCATTGCTTCATGTCGCTGAAGCCTATTACCAATATTTAAATTTTAATTCCTTTACATTTCACTTATTCTTTTTGTGTGTTTTATTTTTCACTAATGGATCTTCTTGAAAGAAAACAATCTCAGCATGAGAAACCACACAACAATTACAGTTTGTACTCTTAGGCATATCAGACAGCCCAGAGCTTCAGATTGTAATTTTTATCTTTTTATTTATAACTTATGTATTAAGTATAACTGGCAATTTAACCATCATCATCCTTACCTTGATATACTGTAGTCTAAAGACTCCTATGTATTACTTCCTCCGGAATTTCTCCTTCTTAGAAATTACATTCACCAGTGTTTCCATCCCCAGATTCTTGGGGGCAATTATTACTAAGGTCAAGACCATTTCCTATAACAACTGTTTAGCTCAATTATTTTTCTTCATCTTCATGGGTACATCTGAATTTTTTCTTCTAGCTGCAATGTCTTATGATCGTTATGTGGCCATCTGCAAGTTTCTCCACTACACCACCATCATGAACAAGAAAATTTGCACCCTGCTTGTCTTTAGTTCATGGCTGGGAGGATTTCTGACCATTTTTCCACCACTCACACTTATACTCAAATTAGATTTTTGTGCTTTCAATGTCATTGATCACTTCTCCTGTGAGTATTTCCCCATTTTACAACTCTCATGCTCAGACACATGGCTTTTAGAGATGATTGGTTTTTACTTTGCCTTTGTTACTCTGCTGATCACCTACATATGCATCATTTGCACTATTATGAGAATCCCTTCTGCCAGTCAGAGGAAAAAGTCTTTCTCCACTTGCTCCTCTCATATGATCATCATCTCCATCTCTTATGGAAGCTGCATATTCATATATGTCAAGGCTTCAGCAAAAGAAAGAGCATCATTGACCAAAGGTGTAGCTACTCTCAACACTTCAGTTGCCCTCATGCTGAACCCTTCTATTTACATCCTGAGAAACCGGCAAGTAAAACAAGCTTTTAAAGGTTTGGCTCACAGAGTAGTGTTTCATAGAAACAAATGAAAGTATGTACTAACACGAATGAATGTCATCGTAAAGATTCAATAGAGGAAAAATGAAGTTTTAACTTGTCCACTATCCTCCTATGCCCATCTCACAACCACCAGAAATGCTGAGTTCATTTGCTTCAGTTTTCTTTTTAACTTGAAAGTGACTGTGTTGTGTCTTCCTTTAAAACTATCTATAGGTTCCATGTAACCACCGTATCGGGGAATTGGCCCCGATATTCACATAGGTTCTTTTCTATTTTCCCCAAGCATCAGCTGGCTTAAGAAATAACAGGACAGAGTACAAAAGAGAGAAATTTTAAAGCTGGGCCTCCTGGGGAGACATCACACATCAGTAGGTTCCGTGATGCCCCACAAGCCGCAAAAACCAGGAAGTTTTTATTAGGGATTTTCAAAAGGGGAGGGAGTGTGCAAATAGGTGTGGGTCACAGACATCAAGTACTTTACAAGGTAATAGAATATCACAAGGCAAATGGAGGCAGGGCAAGATCACAGGACCACAGGACCAAGGTGAAATTAAAATTGCTAATGAAGTTTCAAGCACCATTGTCATTGATAACATCTTATCAGGAGACAGGGTTTTGAGATCAACCAGTCTGACCAAAATTTATTAGGCGGGAATTTCCTCTTCCTAATAAGCCTGGGAGTGCTATGGGAGACTGGGGTCTATTTCATCCCTACAGCCTCCACCATAAGAGATGGCCACTCCCAGGGGGGCCAGTTCAGAGACCCACCCCCAAGCGTGCATTCTCTTTCTCAGGGATGTTCCTTGCTGAGAAAAGGAATTCAGTGATATTTCTCCCATTTGCTTTTGAAAGAAGAGAAATATGGCTTGTTCCACCTAGCTCACTGGCGGTCAGTGTTTAAGGTTATCTCTCTTATTTCCCTGAACGATTGCTGTTATCCTGTTCTTTTTTCACAGTGCCCAGATTTCATATTGCTCAAACACACATGCTGTACAATTTGTGCAGTTAATGCAATTATTACAGGGTCCTGAGGCGACATACATCTTCCTCAGCTGACAGGATTAAGAGATTAAAGACAGGCATAGGAAATCACAAGGGTATTGATTGGGGAAGTGATAAGTGTCCATGAAATCTTTACAATTTATGTTTAGAGATTGCAGTAAAGACAGGCATAAGAAATTATAAAAGCATTAATTTGGGAAACTAATAAATGTCCATGAAATATTCACAATCCACGTTCTTCTGCCATGGCTTCAGCCAGTTCCTCCGTTTGGGGTCCCTGACTTCCCACAACACCATTGATTTCCAATTTTGGTTAAAAAACCAGTGACTATAAACATAAATCACCTTGTTGATTATTCTGAACAATAAAAATGGTTTATACCATAGTGACTTAGAGAAGTAAACACTCTTTTAATCAACTTACTCTTAAAATTTCTCTTCTTGGTTACTAATATAACAATTTTTTCAAATGTTCTATATATATGATATATGAAATAAATTACTATCTGCAACAAACTTTTTTTGCATGCAGTATCTATCCAATTCTTCCTACTCATCTGATAGACTTGAGTATTTATTTTCCTACTCACAAGTAATTTGAGGTCCATAATATACTCTATTTTCTAGTTATGCTGAAGGTACACACTATGTCTAATTTATATGTTCTTATTCATCATGATTTTGTTTTTGAAAAAGTATAAAAAGATAAATATTTAGGCAGCCATCATTGCTCTTAGGCACCCTGAAAGTCTGACAGAAACTTCCTAAATAATAATAGCTCCTCTATAGAGAGTACTTATTCTGTTCCATACACTGGGGTAGGTATGTTCTATCTCATATCTCATTTAATCTTTTTAGTTACATTCAAAATAGACATGGTTATCTGCTTTGTATAAATGTGTACATTGATGCTCAGAAAAGTTGTGTAATTTGCCTAAGGTAACTGAGTTATAGTACACAATATAATAGTCTATTTTAAAAAACAAACCAAAAACTAGTCTTTGCTCTATTTTTACACATAGTGGAAACTCTGCAAGGACTTGCAAATTTTGCATAGCTTTTACTAAGAAGCTGCACAATTTTATTGTTTTGTTCAGTTACATTATCTCATTTGGGCATAATTATACTATTATAGTCCAGACAGACACTAACTCCTAAAAATATATTTGGTATATAAATTGTAACATTAATCAATCAAAACAAGAAACTCTTCAACTGCCATTGCTGCTGAGCAATACAGTGAGCAGAGAAAAGCATGAGCATTATTACAGTAGTAAAAGTTACTAGAAGGCAGATTAAAAATAACGGGGTAGTAGTTTCCCAGTTTTACAAATGGCATAGAGTATTGAGTAGAGATCTGCATTAAGAATTAAGATATTTGATTGCTATCTCTATATGCCATATAATGTCAAGGGAAAAAAATCTTCACACTTAGTATTGTTTGTTTGCTGTTATTTTCTTTTCTGTCTCATTGGACACTGTGCCCCAAGCTTCCTTTTCCAATTTAAATACTAATGTGTATTATGTTTTATATTCCTTAGTGTTTTGTGTACATTTCTCTTCTGGCAATTTTGATTCACTGAATTAGTCCCCTTGAGCCAGTGGCAGAAAGACTAGATAAAACAATAAGTACCTCGTGGCATCTAATATCTATGTAGAAACCATGCCAGACAGTTCTAAAACACTTTCAGATACTTTCCCTATATTTTTGCTCCTTTCTCACTCTCTGCTATCAAAGAGACATATCCCCTCTGGATAAAATGGGAAAATTAAGACAAAACATTAAAAATAGGAAGAAAATTTGTTCAATGAGAAAGTGAATGTTTTCAGAAATCCTGGTTTTACTGGATAGCAATGGCATTTGCTAATATTTCTACTATTCCAGCCATTCTGAATGTTAGTGAAACTATATGAAAATCAGAGGTAAGTAAAACCTATGGAAGGCAATGGAAGTCTCTCAAATCATAGCATTGAATCATTACTTAAAAGCTCAACTTTTAATCAAAGTAAATAGGTATTATACTTTGAAACTTGACATATTAAAATGTATAAAAAGCATTAGCATGTCCTATTATACCAGTTTATTCGTTCTCTAATAATTAAAAGCAGGGAATTACTATCTCTGTCTCTGTGTTTTTAATCAAATATAGCTATATAGTACTGTGCTTAAGAGAACAGGCTAAGTAGTCTGAGATTATACTTAATGTTTGCTAGCTGTATGAATTAAGTTATATAATTTCTCTGAGCCTCAGCCCTTCTTTTGGGAATAAGGATAAAAACTTCAGTTATGTTATAAAGTCTAAATGAGATAAAGAAAAAAGTCCCTAGTTCAGAATAGATACTGCCTTTAATAAATCACAACTACAATGAATATTTTTCCCAAATTAATTTCCAGTAAAGGAAAAATAAATAATATAACTATTCCTAGAGCCTACTAAGTGCTGCATGATTTATGGAACACTTATTTATAGTATTTCAATTAATTCCCAAAAACATCCTTGAAATTTCAACTCTGTTTTAAACAGAGAAAACTGAAGTTTAAAGACATTAAATAACTCACCCAAAGTCACAAATCCATTAAATGTCTCATTCATATCTCTCTAACGTTAAAGCCTATATACTTTCTGTGATAATAAATTGGCCTTATAGGTCATAAATAAGAAATTAACAGTGTGTTAATTCCACAATTTTCTGTTAATTTATGTCCTTTTCCTATCTTGTTAAAATTATAAATGGCTAGTTAATGAACTGAAGGAATGAGGTTATGAGTGTTTATTTTCCAGAAACCTTTACAGAAATGAGTGTTACTATTTATGAAATTAAGTGTGATTTGGTGACATCCCTTTTCCCTTGATTTGTTTCTATACACACTTGTATGAAGGTTGAGAATTAAACCTGCCCATCATTATCGAAAGGAAGAAATATAAATTATTCCTATTTCTCTAGGGAAATAGTCATCTAAAATTATTATAAAAACAGTAAAAAACAAATTTAATAAAATACTTATTTCAAGCACTCAATGAATTTTCCTGAAGAGCCACTGTTTCATTCAGGCCTACAGAATTTCTCGAAGTAACCCTTGTGTCATGGCCCACAGCCTAGAATAACCAAGCAGTACCAAAGTGTATTTCAGCATAATTATAAAACTGAGCTATATATTGCCCACAACATTGAGCTAAATAATTTTCTTTTTCATTAGTGTATTAACCTAAGCTCTAAAGTTGAAAAAAAAAAACAGGGTGATACGAGTAATAGTTTTTGAAGATACGCTCTGCAAAATTTTTTCAGTGATCTCTATTAAGGTGAAGAAGAAAGAACTGAGTGAACACAGAAAAATTTAAAAACTAGATTTTCAAAGTATTTGCATTACTAAGGGAGGTCTCAACTCAGTGTAATTTAATACCTTATTAAAAAGTACACACACACACACACACACACACACACACACACACACACAGAGTAATAAAATAGAGCCAGTCAGTCCCTTATCTCAGTCTCTTAAAGCACATACCTAGATTCTTCAAACTGATTTAGTCTCTAATAGTCCCTTTCTTACTAGGCACATCAAATAATTGCCAATATTTTACCTACTTTATTTAAAGGCTCACCGTTAATATTTACTTGATGGCAGAGCAAGATATAGGGTTGTTTCTAGAAAGCTCCAAAGATGCTTTGTGACCATTTTATTTAGTAAATATTAAATATCACCCTTAATTTTCATTTTAAATGGCTCAAATAATTTGTTGCAGGAATCTTTAGAAAACAGGTAAGTAATTTTGTTGAAATGGTGGAAGGAAATGAAAACTTAACAACCTAAACCATATTCTTCCAGGAGAAAATATGGATTTGCATTCAGATATAAAAATCCAAGATAATTAATTAAATGCTTGGAGCTCTTCCTCATTATCTATATGAATACATTCTGAGATCTTTTAATTCTCTAGGAATTCATTGCAACTTGTTGAATATTGAGGTTCAATCCTCTCAAAGGACTATGGATGCTGATAATTTTTATCAAGCTTATTTTATATTGGCAAATGAACACAATTCATTAAACTTTCATAAACATTTATACATAAAAGCATGATATACCACACCCAGTTCTTGTTATTGGATCACATACTACTAGAGTTTCTTTAAGCCTGTTTCCATAGTCTTTGAAGACCAGCTATAGAAGTGTCCATTTTTTGTGTGAAGTCTCTCATGAACCCTTCAAATAACAACTTATATCTTCCCTCACAGTTTTTCCTATGCTCCCTCACAGCTGTCATCTGAAGCAAAAGAATGAGTCATGGTATTATTATTGAGTGAAGCGTTAAAAAAAATTAGCAGGGAATTTAAGAGGAAAACAGATATACAAAAACAGTTGAAATAAGGTGAATAATACAGTGCATTGATACATTATTCACTATAGACCAGTAATAATATATATTTTTAAAAAACTTGAGTCTGTCATGTCAGTAAGTTGTTGAATAAAATTGAATCTTCAGATTGAATCCAAATCTTGTATATTTGGTATGAATGTATTTTGTGACTTCAAAGTGTTATGAAAAGCTCATGCTTTTAATGAAAAATAAACCCTGATGAAATAAGAGTGATATTGCTGGAGCTGGAGTAAACTGAAATGAAAGGATGAATTGTAAAAAAAATTTAAACCCAGTAATTCAGAAATAATGTTTCATTAAGTTTTCTTTAAACTTATGTATCAATAAAATGTGGTTCCCTTTTCATATCTTTTGTTTTAAATTTAGCCAATACAGTGAACTTGATCCAAATATGTAAACACAGCTCACAAGGTAAAACATATAAGAAAATACATCTTGTAAAACAAAGATAAAAATCTAAGTAAGATCCAGGCTAGAATATCAGCATAAAATAGCAAACTGCACTGATGGCAGTGTGTGATTCAACAACAAACTAAACTTTAATTAATTAATTAATTAACTAGATGAGTGTTTCCTTTAAACCTATCACAACTATACTAAATACTGGATTATGCTGAAATAGCTTTGAAGATAAAATCCTGCTCTAAGTCTCAAGAATGCACAGAGTAACAGAGGAGTTAAGAGGAGATTTCAGCCTGTTGTAAGTGTGATGAGTTGGGAAGAATGAGCATAATATTCTCATGCAATGCACACGATGGGTATTAAACCTAGTGTTGTAGAAATAAGAAAAAAGGTAATTTGGGATGTCATTACAATGTATTACCCACAATGCTTATATATATACACACACACACATACACACACACACATACACATATATACACACAAATACATACACACACTCTCATATGTATATATAATATATATGCACATATAATTTACTGAGAGCTTCAATCACTTTTAGAAGGGTTATTACTCATGAAGAGCAGAGAAAATAACTGGCTGTGAGTAGCAATCTTGACAAGCTATGAACATCACAGTAATCAAATCCTGGTTGAAGATAAGAGAAGTGGAGTGTGTGTGTGTGTGTGTGTGTGTGTGTGTGTGTGTGTGTGTGTGTGTGGTGGTGGTTATGAGGTGAAAGAGGCAGCTATACCATGGTGGGAGAGGTCAGCACCATGTAGACAAGGAAGAGCAAAGTTTTACTTGTCTAGAATGTCTGACAGTTACTATGAAACCTGGTGACTTTTTTCCTATTGCTTTGTTGTTATTGTTCTCATGTGACTCTCTTGGTGCCAGATATAATTATTACTATTTATTTAAGACATAACCTTTTGGACAGGACACCATCCCATTTCCAGAGATTTTCAGCTCAATGGTTAGGAAATACATTCTCCATAGAACAAAGCCTCATACAACTTTTGCTAAATGCTAAACATTTTTCTAAATGCTTTATAAATATATATTATACAATATATAATAAATTCATTTATATAAATATATAAAAATATAAATATAAATTATACAAATACACATATTTATAAAGAATTTAGAAAAGTTATAAGTAGGCTAATATATGTTGCTATATGAAAGTTATTAAGTTAAATATATTAACTTAATGCTCACAAAAACTCTATGAGATAGACTTGTATACAGTGGAAGAAATTATAGGTGAGGATACTGAGACACAGAAGTGTTAAGTGATTTTCAGACATAGTAAATAGATTGGATTCAAAACTAGATAACCTCACTCGTTTCTGTGGAAATGTTTATGACAATATCATTTGAACTTTATTTTTAAAAAGAAAGAATTAAAAATTGCTATTTCAAAGTATGAATACCCAATTAAGCAAATCTTCTTGGAGAATACTTATCTATCATCTCTTTAGCTGATGGCATCCTTCTCAAATTAATAATATTTTATTATTTACCTATTTATTTCAATTAGAAAGCAAAATGGCTTCTACAGGAATAAAAGTCATAAAATGACACATAGGTAGGCTGAAATATCATCAAATATCATGAAATATTGATTCACATGCAATAAACTTCAGTTTTGGGCTCTTCCAGCTTACATTATTCTATACTTCTTGTTCTTCTGTATTCCAAACATCTGAAGTTGCTCATGGTAATGGCTTAAGTGTTTCTGATTTTCAATAAAGTGGACATAGGAGTTGGAAAATCTGAATATTCACAAAAGTTGATCGATGGCATTAAGGTTAAATAAAATATAGAGACAAATCTCTAAAATTTAAAACATCTTAGGTGGTAACCAAAAACTTCAATTCAAGGCATACACACAGACCAGGTGGTTTTTCAGTATGTCCAAAGAACGAAGAGAAGGTTAGAAGCTGTATAAAAAAGAGAAATGTTATGTATTGCTCTTCAAGAAAGTTCATTGACACTGGAAAGTTTTAGGGGAGCTGCCAAGTTTTGATTGGTAAGTTAAGGCAATGAGTAAAACTACCCATAGGATCACAGCAGGTGATTTCAGCAACTATTAGATAACACAGATTTCAGGTTACAGCAGGCAATTTCAGCAGTTAGGCTTACACAGAATTACATTCTTAAAGCAATGCCATGTGCCCTGTGTGCTTTTTCCCCCCAGCATCTTGACCCTGTGTTGGTTGGGTATGACAAAAATGACCCAACCCAATCCATACAATCAACTTTCACAATGGCTAAGGACAAAGCACTCACTTTTTAAAAACTAGGCTGGATGCAGTGGCTCATGCCTATAATCCTAGCACTTTGGGAGGCCAAGGTGGGTGGATCACTGGAGGTCAGGAGTTCGAGACCAACCTGGCCAACATAGCAAAACCCCGTCTCTACTAAAAATACAAAAATTAGCCAGGCGTGGTGGCACATGCCTGTAATCCCAGCTACTCAGGGGCCAAGGCAGGAGAATCACTTGAACCCAGGAGGCAGAGGTTACAGTGAGCCAAGATCGCGCCAGTGCACGCCAGCCTGGGTGACAGAGTGAGACTCCATCTCAAAAAAAAAAAAACCTTAAGTATCTTCTCCATATTGAGAATTATCAGAGTAATCAAACTTTTACATAAATAGGAAACTTGTATATGGATTTGTGCAAGGATACAAAGGTGGTTCTGATTAGGGAGGAACCTTGTAGGCATATCTTTGAAAGATAACAGGTATTATGTGGAGTCAGAAAAGTCTGGTTTCAAATTCCTCCCCTACCACTTCCAACTGTGATACCAAACTTTAATTTTTAACCTGTCTTATGTGAAGAGTTTTCACCTGTAAAAGAGTGGAAATTAAAGGACCACTGTTATTATCGGGTGGCGTTAAATTTCCCCTTGAAGTAGAAATGGCATACTATGTCAACCAAACTCCAGCTCTGTACTTGGATATTTGTTAATTGATAACTCTTCAAGTTTGTTCTTTGTATTTTCTCTTATAGGTCTAGCAGGGGAAAAAAGAAAGCAACTGAAGAATGAGAAACCATACAGAAATAACGGAGTTTATTCTTCTGGGATTAACAGATGACCCAAAGTTTCAGGTTGTAATCTTTGTCTTTCTGCTCATCACCTACATGCTCAGCATCACTGGGAACCTGACTATTATCACCCTCACCCTGCTGGATTCCCACCTGCAGACCCCCATGTATTTCTTCCTCAGAAATTTCTCCATATTAGAAATTTCATTCACAACCGTCAGTATACCCAAGTTTCTGGGTAACATTATTTCAGGAGATAAAACTATTTCCTTTAATAATTGCATAGTTCAGTTATTTTTTTTCATTCTCTTGGGAGTCACAGAGTTTTACCTTCTGGCTGCCATGTCCTATGACCGATATGTGGCCATCTGCAAGCCTCTGCATTACTTGAATATCATGAATCGAAGAGTCTGCACACTGCTTGTTTTTACTTCTTGGCTGGTTTCATTCTTAATCATATTCCCAGCACTCATGTTGCTCTTAAAGCTTGATTACTGTAGGTCTAATATTATTGACCATTTTACCTGTGATTATTTTCCCCTGCTGCAACTTGCTTGTTCAGACACAAAAGTCTTAGAGGTGATGGGGTTTTCTTTTGCTGTGTTTACTCTAATGTTCACTTTGGCATTAATATTTCTATCCTACATATAGATTATCAGAACAATTTTAAGAATTCCTTCTACTAGTCAAAGGACAAAGGCCTTTTCCACATGTTCTTCCCACATGGTTGTTATCTCCATCTCTTATGGCAGCTGCATTTTTATGTACATTAAACCCTCAGCAAAAGATAGAGTGTTCTTGAGCAAGGGAGTGGCAATACTAAACACCTCAGTAGCCCCCATGATGAACACCTTTATTTACAGCCTAAGAAATCAGCAAGTCAAGCAGGCTTTCATTAACATGGCAAGGAAGACTGTATTTTTCACAAGCACATGAAATGGTATGGTGTGATGAATTATAGGCACAGGAAAGGACAATATGAATTTTCAGTAGCTTCTTCAATCAAAATGGCCTCCTTGCAGTCTTCTGCATCATTTTCTTTTTCCTAAAAGTTTGCAAGCATATTTATTTAATATATTTCTCATTTGACTTAAAATAATTTTCTTGTGTCTTCCTGACACCCCCTCCTTTGAATGATTTTCTGTAAAATTACAAGCTCTTCAAGAATATTTTGAAAACTAAAATTATTCTTCAGTTTACTTCAAGAAATAATATTATACTTAGATACATTGGAATGGCTTTATAAATATCAATATGATATTCTACTTGTTATACACAGAACATATAGTTTTATAACTTTAATTTATTCTTAAAGAAATTCCCTCCACTATGCTACTGATGTTCTAGAAAATATGTGAAAGATACAATTAAAAAAATGTGAAAGATAACAATATAATTTAAAAAAAAAATTTTTTTTTAAGTGAATTCATTTTTTCTGAAAAGCAAAAAAATTTCATTACTCATTTTAATTAGGTATGTTTGTGAAATTAATCTATTAATAAAGGAGCCTAGACTATTATCAATATATACTTTTTTGTTATAAGTGCTAAGTAGATCTCCATATTTGCGAGTCCCATAATATTCTCTCTATAGAATGACAGATGATGGATAGACACATACACAAATACATATATAGGTTTTGTCAAACATAGAGAATATACAGTATATTCCTAAGATATGTTAATTTTCTGTGAGTGGAAAATAAGCTTCTTTCTATCATTATCTAAAAGTAGTACGTAAATCTTCTTAAATTTTAGACTAGTTTAAAACAGGATATGTATCCAAATTATTTTATACCTGAACAAAATTATTTAAAGTTTAGTTTTATAGAAAATAAAAGCTTCAGAACAAAGCAAAAGTTTTTTAGTATATCTAAAATTATGATTTTTATCTGTTAAAATTTTGCTTCCTTGTACTTAACATATTAATAAATGTCTAAAGTATACAAGCAAGATGAGTGTGTGTGTCTGCGCCCATGATTTCAAAAGCTGAAATAAGAATTAATGATACTAAAAAGTACTATAAATTTTATAGACAACATTTTTAAGTAATAGAAAAATTATAATTCTAATCAGTGATACAAAATTCTTTAAGATTTTTGTGCAATATATTCAACTGGGCGACTAAGAACAAGATTTGCTGAGAAAAAAAGTCAAAGAAAACTGAAATGAATTCAAAATGTTAAACAGAAGATAGAAATGGTTTCTTAATTTTATTACTTCCTATTAGAAATAACATTTTCATGTTAAACAAGAAAAATGATTGAAAGTCTGTGGTTTCTATGCCCTCTGAGCATATATTTTCTCATGTGTAAACCAGGCATAACATCTTAAGTAAGTTACTATAAGAATGGAATTCAATCTGTAAAGCATGTAACACAATGAGCTAACAATACATAGTAACAACTATTTCTATTGTTATTTTTACATATAGTACATCTACGATTATGTTCAGATTTAAATTTTAAAAAATTTTATTTCTTTAGGATTTCAGGTCAATAATAGCTGACAGCTGTCAGATGCATTTATAAAAATTAAAACTAAATGACATTATCATCAATGTTTAAAAAGATGCATAAATTCAGTAACAGATGAGGAGGAGAAAATTTTACTCAGAGTTATCTAGGGAAACCTGATAAAGATGATTGTATGTTTATAAAATATTGAGAAATTCATTATGCAGTAACATGATTGATATGAAAAATAATTACAGGATTTTGAAATTTTTAAAAGAGAGAGGTGAGAGAGTCCTTGGAATATTGATATTGGTGCATACTATATTATTACTGAGAAATAGGATATGTATATGTACTTAGCCAGAAACAAATTATAGAATTGCTTGAAGAACAGTCTGAAATATTTGTATTCTTTATGGTAATTGATTTAGAATTATTTTAGACTCTTTAGAAAGTAATCAATATCATTACCAGGAATAAGTGCTTAGATTCTAAAGAATAATAACTCAACCATTGTGTTTTTTATATGCAGATAGGTGATCCCACATTTGCAACACATACTCACACCGTTAGATTCTTATTGCTATAAACTTTGCTTGTCTATAATAGAGAGATTAGCATTCATTTGTCAGGCACTTTTTGAAGTGAGAGATAAAAAAAACATAACTCACATAACTAGAGTTCATTCACAGTATTATACAAGAAATCTAAAAGGTAACTATCATAGAGGCCCTGGATGATAATGCAGCCAGACTTCCATCAGAAACAACATTAAAATACCCACAAAAAGAAGTCTTTTTAGGCCAGGCGCAGTGGCTCATGCCTGTAATCCTAGTACTGTAGGATGCTGAGGCGGGAAGATCACCTGAGGTCAGGAGTTTGAGACCAGCCTGGGCAACACAGTGAAACCCCATTTCTACTAAAATACAAAAAAATCAGCCGGGTGTGGCAGCATGTGCCTGTAATCCCAACTACTCAGGAGGCTGAGACAGGAGAATCACTTGAACCTTGGGAGGTGGAGGTGGCAGTAAGCTGAGATTGCACCACTGAACCCAAGCACATGCCACCCAGCCTGGGTGACAGAGCATGGGTGACATTCATCCTAGGCTGACAGTTCTGAACTAACAGATTAACAGCTCAAAACAATTCAAATATATTATTGTCCTTAGAAACAAGTATAAGTTACATAGTTATAACCAACAGTGTAATTCCTCTAGTGTCTTCCAAATAAGTTTTCACTTTCTGGAAGTGCTTGTAGACACTCAACATTTAATTCATATTACAGGTTTCTACCCAATAGGTATCTACTGATATACAGACATTTTACAATGGTGTTGAATGGATAACTCTACCTTCAGATAGCTAGGTTTGGGTCATTTCTCAGGCTAAACTTCTATACTGATTTTACTTAACAAACAAACTTTATTTAAAGGAAGTCTGTAATAGGAAATTGGACAGAACCTATACATATGGACACTTTGGTTTTAACCATAAATTATTAGAGCAGTTTAGAAAGAATACAGTTGTGGGAAGTGGACTGTATTACTAATGAAAAACTTAGCCTGTATCCAGGAATAGGTTGTTCTCTGCATATTTTGAGACCTGAGATTCCTGAAATCCCAGTTTCTCTTACCAACCAGACAGTCTGCAACAGTAGGGCTGTATTTTTCATTTCCAATGTCTTAAGAATTGGATAAATGTCTTTAAGAATTTGAATAAACTATAGTATAGCTGTACACTGCATCTGTAGAAGGGGTGAGAGATATACACTGTTGTAGCATGGTCCTCAGGACATATATTGATTAAATAAAATAGGGAAAATATTTGCATGTTTTACTAAGAAGGGGGAATATTAATGTGCAAATTATTTATGATTAAAAGGTAACAAATGAGGCCAGGTGTGGTGGCTCATGCCTGTAACCCCAGCACTAGGGGAGGCTGAGGCGAGTAGATCACCTGAGGTCAGGAGTTCAAGACCAGCCTGGCCAACATGGTGAAACCCGGTCTCTACTAAAACAAAAATTAGCTAGGTGTAGTGGTGTGCACCTGTAATCCTCTACTTGGGAGGCTGAGGCAGGAGAATCGCTTGAACCCATGAGGCAGATGTCGCAGTGAGCCAAGATCATACCACTGCACTCCAGCCTGGGTGACAGAGCAAGACTCCATTTCAAAAAACAAAAAAAGGAACAAATGAGCAATAAGCCATAACATTTTTTAAAACTGCCTATAGAGAAGGAAGTGAGAGGCAGGACTACCTGGATTTCCTAGGCCGACTAAGAATCCCTAAGCCTAGCTGAGAAGGTGACCGCTTCCACTTTTAAACATGGGGCTTGCAACTTAGCTCATACCCAACCAATAAGATAGTAAAGAGAGCTCACTAAAATGCTAATTAGGCAAAAACAGGAGGTAAAAAAATAGCCAATCATCTATTGCCTGAGAGCACAGCGAGAGGGACAATGATCAGGGTATAAACCCAGGCATTGGAACCGGCAACGGCTACCCTCTTTGGGTCCCCTCCCTTTGTATGGGAGCTCTGTTTTCACTCTATTAAATCTTGCAACTGCACTCTTCTGGTCCGTGTTTGTTAGGGCTCGGGCTGAGCTTTCGCTTGCCATCCACCACCGTTGTTTGCCACCCTCGCAGACCCGCCGCTGACTCCCATCCCTCCGGATCCAGCAGGGTGTCTGCTGTGCTCCTGATCCAGCGAGGCACCCATTGCCACTCCCTATCAGGCTAAAGGCTTGCCATTGTTCCTGCACGGCTAAGTTCCCCGGGTTCGTCCTAATCGAGCTGAACACTAGTCACTGGGTTCCACGGTTCTTCTCCATGACCCATGGCTTCTAACAGAGCTAAAACACTCACCGCATGGCCCAAGATTCCATTCCTTGGAATCTGTGAGGCCAAGAACCCTAGGTCAGAGAACACGAGGCTTGCCACCATCTTGGAAGTGGCCTGCTGCCATTTTGAAAGTGTTTCACCACCATCTTGGGAGCTCTGTGAGCAAGGACCCCCCCCCCACCCCAGTAACAGAAGGAAACAGGTTGGAAGAATCAATGTTTAAATATAGACTTTTTGAAATGTAATTAGGTTTGATTATTTGACTTTGGGCAAATATTAGTATTTAATAATTACAAATGCACTAATTTCTTAAAAAGAATCCCGGAAAAATAAAATTTAAGCAAATTAAATATAATAAACCATGTATTAAGTTGGTGAAGTAACCACCTGAACAGAATTATTCCAGTTGGTTTCCAATACATCAATTGGTCTGTACTTCCATGTGTGGTTTAATCTAAGGGCACAAAGAGAAGAGCTAAAAATAAATCTGAAACTGTTCTCAGGAATGACATTGTGGGTGGCAGTGGCATCATTGTTATTCTAATACTGTTGTATGTGCAATGTGAGGAAAAGAAACAAATGAAAATTAGTGTGATAGCCAGGGTACTCAATATGAGAGAAAGAAGACACAAATGGATCAAAGAGAGAAGGGATTATGTAAAAATCATGTAGTTCTAAATTTGAACAATATTAACATGTTTTAGTGATGCAAGACCTAGAAAGAAATTATTTAGGTAGTGAGGGTAAGAGAGTCTTTGGCAAGGTTTCCCTTTTAATAAAAAGCAGCCCCCACATCATTTCTTTTCTCACAAAGAGCAGCCTGATAAATCAAGCTACAGACATAGAAAAGCAGGCTAGATGCTTGCACGGGTGAATGCCGGCAGTTGTGCCAATAGGAAAAGGCTATCCGGGGGCCAGGCATATTCAACATGGCCACCCCCTCTTCCCTTTTGTTTGTCAACCACATGTACAGTAAAGAAGCAGACAACATGGCACAGGCCAGGTAGAGAACTCATCTGCATAATAAAAGATTAGGGTGGGGATGCCAGCTTCTTTGTGGGCTATGCAAATGACACATCTGGTCTGACCAATCTCTCATCCTCTATGTAAATCAGACACCACCTCCTCAAGCTCATAAAACCCTGTGCATTTCACCACAGAGCCAGAAGACCCACTCAGTAGCCCCTGTTTCTGCAGGAGAGGGAGCTTTTCTCTTTCACCTATTAAACCTCCACTCTTAACCTCACTCTTTGTGTGTCCACATCCTTGATTTCCTTGATATGAGGCAACAAATCTCGGGTATTACCCCAGACAAATAATGTTGTTTCATTACTATGCTCTTGTAAAGATTTGTTCAACAACCTATTGTCCAAAGAATATTATATATTAAAAAAAATTTGCTTGTCCTTTCCACTGAAAATACCCAGAAAAGATGATCAACTTCATGACAATTATTATAACTAGTGCTCAGATTCTTATCTTGATTTAATATTTTCCAATCAATGCAAAGAAGACTTTTTGGAGAAATGATTGTTTCCAGATGTAATACAGGAAAGTGTAACATGAGCCTGGAAAGACATACTACTTAAGAAGGAAGCAATCTAAGAGTAAAAGTATAATGCCCATGAGAGTCAGAAGACAACTTGAAGACTTTCTCCCTGGATAAATCACTCCAGAGAGGTAGAGACATTAATTTAAATCTTTCTTGAAATACATATGTCAAACACTAACATGACCTAAAGCTGATTTCAAAATTGTGAATGTATGTGTTTATAATGATACCAACAAAAAGATACTAGCAAATCAACTTCAAATACTGAATGAAGAACAAAGTAAGCATTCATCTGAGATTTTCTGTATGAATTCTAACAATGTATAAGGAAACAGTAAATGTTAGGTTAAGAGTATAATCATTTTGTAGCACATAGTGAACAAATGAATCCAGCCATGGATCACCAATGAAACCACCACTGCAGGATTGTAACTGAGACAGTGAAGGAGATCTGATCTAGCCAATTCCATCTTGCTTCTAACCTCTGGGCTGTCCTTATTCATTTCTGAGCTGCTGAACTGACTTTGGGAGGAACTTAGTTTTCCAGGGCAGGCCTTCCTCTTGCCTGGGGAATAGACTGCCTTTGTGGGACTAACAAATTAGCTACAAGATTGGAAATTATGGTTTAGGAGTCATGCAGCTGGAGGCTGCAGGGTTCTGACCCTCCCTAAACTACTCCTAAGATAGTGCTTGAGATATTGTGCAGACCCTGCACTTGATGGATCAGCTGACACAACCCAGATCGATAAACTGGCTCATCTGATCTTGTGGCCCCCACCCAGGAACGGACTCTGTGCAAGAAAACAGCTTTGACTCCCTATGATTTCATTTATGTCCTGACCAATCAGCACTCCCCGCTCACTAGCTTTTCCCCACCCACTGAGTTATCTTTAAAAACTCTGATTCCCGCACCTTGGGAGGCCAAGGCATGTGGATCACCTGAGGCCAGGAGTTTGAGACCTGCCTGGGCAATGTGGTGAGACCCGGTCTCTACGACAAATGCAAAAATTAGCCAGGCATGGTGATGCATGCCTGTAGTCCCAGCTACTCAGGAGGCTGAAGCAGGAGAATCCCTTGAACCTGGGAGGTGGAGGTTGCAGTGAGCTGATCGTGCCACTGCACTCCAGTCTGGGCGACAGTGAGACTCTGTTTCAAACAACAACAACAACAACAACAAAACACCTCTGATTCCCGAATCCTCAGGGAGACTAATTTGAGTAACAATAAAACTCGGGTCTCCTGCACTGCCAGCTCTGTGTGAATTAGAGGATTCATTCTTTATTGCAGTTCTCCTGTCTTGATAAATCAGCTCTGTCTAGGCAGCAGCAAGGTGAACCCATTGGGCAGTTACACCAATAGCTGCTAAGTATTTTTTTAATCAATTAAACATTTATCTCTGTTGAAAGTATAAAATTCCTTTTTGGATTAGTTTTGAAAGGAAAAAAAAACCTAAACCTAAACCTCAATTAAGCCTTTACATCTAAATAGCAACAACAGGATATCAACAGGACAAGGACACAATCAAGAGAGGTATTATTGTACTTTTCCCTCCATGAATAATGATAGAATTTCCTGCTTATTAATTGAGCTGTTATAATAAAAACATAACATCATTTTTATTGTAGCCAGATAAGTGATCAACAAAAATTAAGTGATTAAGGGTAACACTCCCTATGATATGGAAACATATCTGCCAAAATGTTCCTTTACTAAATGCTCCTTTGTAACAGTAAAATACATCTTAAGTATATACTATTTTTGATTTCTAAATTATACCCTAATAAAGCTGGGAAAGAAAAAATAAAGCATTATTTGATTATATAATTTATTATTGCATTTTTATATATTAAATACATATTTCATGATTTTATTAAAACATATAATGCTTATTTTGTGTCAATCTGTATTATATAATATGCATTATTACTTTAAATAAATTATATGTTAATAAATGGCTTATCTGATTACACTTTTTTTGCCAAAATATTTGGGAAACAAAAAAAGAACACTAAAGAGAATAATTAGTTATAATTCACAAACCAGAATTTCACATAAATAAAAGCATATTTTGCGGGGTTTTTTATTAGAATGTTGAAGAGATAACAGATGTAAAGGCCAAGATAAACAGCAAGATGGACAAATTGAGACTGCAATTAAATATTGTAATTTATAATAATTGAATTAGTTAACCTGATAGCATTTTTTAAAAACTTATGAGCACAATACTTGCATTATGATAGTTATTCTTTATTTAGCATTATGAAATAATCTTTTGCTTCTTGATGCCCTAACACTTAACAAAGCCTAAAGATAAGGAACAAAAATGGGATTGGCGAGGGGAGGAGCCAAGATGGCCGCATAGGAACAGCTCCGGTCTACAGCTCCCAGCGCGAGCGACGCAGAAGATGGGTGATTTCTGCATTTCCATCTGAGGTACCGTGTTCATCTCACTAGGGAGTGCCAGACAGTGGGCGCAGGTCAGTGGGTGAGTGCACCGTGCACCAGCCGAAGCGGGGGCGAGGCATTGCCTCACTCGGGAAGTGCAATGGGTCAGGGAGTTCCCTCTCCAGGGGTGACAGACGGCACCTGGAAAATCAGGCCACTCCCACCCCAATACTGCGCTTTTCCGACGGGCTTAGGAAACGGTGCCCCAGGAGAGTATAGCCCACACCTGGCTCAGAGGGTCCTACGCCCACGGAGTCTCACTGATTGCTAGCACAGCAGTCCGAGATCAAACAGCAAGTCGGCAGCGAGGCTGGGGGAGGGGCGCCCGCCATTGCCCAGGCTTGCTTAGGTAAACAAAGCAGCCTGGAAGCTTGAACTGGGTGGAGCCCACCACAGCTCAAGGAGGCCTGCCTGCCTCTGTAGGCTCCACCTCTGGGGGCAGGGCACAGACAAACAAAAAGACAGCAGTAACCTCTGCAGACTTAAATGTCCCTGTCTGACAGCTTTGAGGAGAGCAGTGGTTCTCCCAGCACGCAACTGCAGATCTGAGAACGGGGTGACTGCCTCCTCAAGTGGGTCCCTGACCCCTGACCCCCGAGCAGCCTAACTGGGAGGCACCCCCCAGCAGGGGCAGACTGACACCTCACATGGCCGGCCAGGTACTCCAACAGACCTGCAGCTGAGGGTCCTGTCTGTTAGAAGGAAAACTAACAGAAAGGACATCCACACCAGAAACCCATCTATACATCACCATCATCAAAGACCAAAAGTAGATAAAACCACAAAGATGGGGAAAAAACAGAGCAGAAAAACTGGAAACTCTAAAAAGCAGAGTACCTCTCCTCCTCCAAAGGAACGCAGTTCCTCACCAGCAATGGAACAAAGCTGGACAGAGAATGACTTTGACGAGCTGAGAGAAGAAGGCTTCAGACGATCAAATTACTCCAAGCTAAAGGAGGATATTCAAACCAAAGGCAAAGAAGTTGAAAACTTTGAAAAAAATTTAGAAGAATGTATAACTAGAATAACCAATACAGAGAAGTGCTTAAAGGAGCTGATGGAGCTGAAAACCAAGGCTCGAGATCTACGTGAAGAATGCAGAAGCCTCAGGAGTCGATGCGATCAAATGGAAGAAAGGGTATCAGCCCTGGAAGATGAAATGAATGAAATGAAGCGAGAAGGGAAGTACAGAGAAAAAAGAATAAAAAGAAACGAGCAAAGCCTCCAAGAAATGTGGGACTATATGAAAAGACCAAATCTACGTCTGATTGGTGTACCTGAAAGTGACAGGGAGAATGGAAACAAGTTGGAAAACATTCTGCAGGATATTATCCAGGAGAACTTCCCCAATCTAGCAAGACAGGCCAACATTCAGATTCAGGAAATACAGAGAACGCCACAAAGATACTCCTCGAGAAGAGCAACTCCAAGACACATAATTGTCAGATTCACCAAAGTTGAAATGAAGGAAAAAATGTTAAGGGCAGCCAGAGAGAAAGATCGGGTTACCATCAAAGGGAAGCCCATCAGACTAACAGCGGATCTCTCGGCAGAAATCCTACAAGCCAGAAGAGAGTGGGGGCCAATATTCAACATTCTTAAAGAAAAGAATTTTCAACCCAGAATATCATATCCTCCCAAACTAAGCTTCATAAGTGAAGGAGAAATAAAATACTTTACAGACAAGCAAATGCTGAGAGATTTTGTCACCATCAGGCCTGCCCTAAAAGAGCTCCTGAAGGAAGCGCTAAACATGGAAAGGCACAACCGGTACCAGCCACTGCAAAATCATACCGAAATGTAAAGACCATCAAGACTAGGAAGAGACTGCATCAACTAACAAGCAAAATAACCAGCTAACATCATAATGACAGGATCAGATACACACATAACAATATTAACTTTAAATGTAAATGGACTAAATGCTCCAAATAAAAGACACAGACTGGCAAATTGGATAAAGACTCAAGACCCATCAGTGTGCTGTATTCAGGAAACCCATCTCATGTGCAGAGACACACATAGGCTCAAAATAAAAGGATGGAGGAAGATCTACCAAGCAAATGGAAAACAAAAAAAGGCAGGGGTTGCAATCCTACTCTCTGATAAAACAGACTTTAAACCAACAAAGATCAAAAGAGACAAGGAAGGCCATTACATAATGGTAAAGGGATTAATTCAACAAGAAGAGCTAACTATCCTAAATATATATGCACCCAATACAGGAGCACCCAGATTCATAAAGCAAGTCCTGAGTGACCTACAAAGAGACTTAGACTCCCACACATTAATAATGGGAGACTTTAACACCCCACTGTCAACATTAGACAGATCAACAAAACAGAAAATCAACAAAGATACCCAGGAATTGAACTCAGCTCTGCACCAAGCAGACCTAATAGACATCTACAGAACTCTCCACCCCAAATCAACAGAATATACATTTTTTTCAGCACCACACCACACCTATTCCAAAATTGACTATATACTTGGAAGTAAAGCTCTCCTCAATAAATGTAAAAGAACAGAAATTATAACAAACTATCTCTCAGATCACAGTGCAATCAAGCTACAACTCAGGATTAAGAATCTCACTCAAAACCGCTCAACTACATGGAAACTGAACAACCTGATCCTGAATGACTACTGGGTACATAACGAAATGAAGGCAGAAATAAAGATGTTCTTTGAAACCAACAAGAACCAAGACACAACATACCAGAATCTCTGGGATGCATTCAAAGCAGTGTGTAGAGGGAAATTTATAGCACTAAATGCCCACAAGAGAAAGCAGGAAAGATCCAAAATTGACACCCTAACATCACAATTAAAAGAATGAGAAAAGCAAGAGCAAACACATTCAAAAGCTAGCAGAAGGCAAGAAATAACTAAAATCAGAGCAGAACTGAAGGAAATAGAGACACAAAAAACCCTTCAAAAAATCAATGAATCCAGGAGCTGGTTTTTTAAAAGGATCAACAAAATTGATAGACTGCTAGCAAGATTAATAAAGAAAAAAGAGAGAAGAATCAAACAGATGCAATAAAAAATGATAAAGGGGATATCACCACTGATCGCACAGAAATACAAACTACCATCAGAGAATATTACAAACACCTCTACGCAAATAAACTAGAAAATCTAGAAGAAATGGATAAATTCCTCAACACATACACCCTCCCAAGACTAAACCAGGAAGAAGTTGAATCTCTGAATAGACCAATAACAGGAGCTGAAATTGTGGCAATAATCAATAGCTTACCAACCAAAAAAAGTCCAGGACCAGATGGGTTCACAGCCGAATTCTACCAGAGGTACAAGGAGGAGCTGGTACCATTCCTTCTGAAACTATTCCAATCAATAGAAAAAGAGGGAATCCTCCCTAACTCATTTTATGAGGCCAGCATCATCCTGATACCAAAGGCTGGCAGAGACACAACAAAAAAAGAGAATTTTAGACCAATATCCTTGATGAACATTGATGCAAAAATCCTCAATAAAATATTGGCAAACAGAATCCAGCAGCACATCAAAAAGCTTATCCACCATGATCAAGTGGGCTTCATCCCTGGGATGCAAGGCTGGTTCAATATACGCAAATCAATAAATGTAATCCAGCATATAAACAGAACCAAAGTCAAAAACCACATGATTATCTCAATAGATGCAGAAAAGGCCTTTGACAAAATTCAACAACCCTTCATGCTAAAAACTCTCAATAAATTAGGTATTGATGGGACGTATCTCAAAATAATAAGAGCCATTTATGACAAACCCACAGCCAATATCATACTGAATGGGCCAAAACTGGAAGCATTCCCTTTGAAAACTGGCACAAGACAGGGATGCCCTCTGTCACCACTTCTATTCAACATAGTGTTGGAAGTTCTGGCCAGGGCAATTAGGCAAGAGAAGGAAATCAAGGGTATTCAATTAGGAAAAGAGGAAGTCAAATTGTCCCTGTTTGCAGATGACATGATAGTATATCTAGAAAACCCCATTGTCTCAGCCCAAAATCTCCTTAAGCTGATAAGCAACTTCAGCAAAGTCTCAGGATACAAAATCAATGTACAAAAATCACAAGCATTCTTATACATCAATAACAGACAAACAGAGAGCCAAATCATGAGTGAACTCCCATTCACAATTGCTTCAAAGAGAATAAAATACCTAGGAATCCAACTTACAAGGGATGAGAAGGACCTCTTCAAGGAGAACTACAAACCACTGCTCAAGGAAATAAAAGAGGATACAAACAAATGGAAGAACAGTCCATGCTCATGGGTAGGAAGAATCAATATCATGAAAATGGCCATCCTTCCCAAGGTAATTTACAGATTCAATGCCATCCCCATCAAGTTACCAATGACTTTCTTCACAGAATTGGAAAAAACTACTTTAAAGTTCATATGGAACCAAAAAAGAGCCCGCATCACCAAGTCAATCCTAAGCCAAAAGAACAAAGCTGGAGGCATCACGCTACCTGACTTCAAACTATACTACAAGGCTACAGTAACCAAAACAGCATGGTACTGGTACCAAAACAGAGATATAGATCAATGGAACAGAACAGAGCCCTCAGAAATAATGCCACATATCTACAACTATCTGATTTTTGACAAACCTGACAAAAACAAGAAATGGGGAAAGGATTCCCTATTTAATAAATGGTGCTGGGAAAACTGGCTAGTCATATGTAGAAAGCTGAAACTGGATCCCTTCCTTACACCTTATACAAAAATCAATTCAAGATGGATTAAAGACTTAAATGTTAGACCTAAAACCATCAAAACCCTAGAAGAAAACCTAGGCAATACCATTCAGGACACAGGCATGGGCAAGGACTTCATGTCTAAAACACCAAAAGCAATGGCAACAAAAGCCAAAATTGACAAATGGGATCTAATTAAACTAAAGAGCTTCTGCACAGCAAAGGAAACTACCATCAGAGTGAACAGGCAACCTACAAAATGGGAGAAAATTTTCACAACCTACTCATCTGACAAAGGGCTAATATCCAGAATCTACAATGAACTCCAACAAATTTACAAGAAAAAAACAAACAACCCCATCAAAAAGTGGGCGAAGGACATGAACAGACACTTCTCAAAAGAAGACATTTATGCAGCCAAAAAACACATGAAAAAATGCTCACCATCACTGGCCATCAGAGAAATGCAAATCAAAACCACAATGAGATACCATCTCACACCAGTTAGAATGGCAATCATTAAAAAGTCAGGAAACAACAGGTGCTGGAGAGGATGTGGAGAAATAGGAACACTTTTACACTGTTGGTGGGACTGTAAACTAGTTCAACCCTTGTGGAAGTCAGTGTGGTGATTCCTCAGGGATCTAGAACTAGAAATTCCATTTGACCCAGCCATCCCATTACTGGGTATATACCCAAAGGACTATAAATCATGCTGCTATAAAGACACATGCACACGTATGTTTATTGCGGCATTATTCACAATAGCAAAGACTTGAAACCAACCCAAATGTCCAACAATGATAGACTGGATTAAGAAAATGTGGCACATATACACCATGGAATACTATGCAGCCATAAAAAATGATGAGTTCACGTCCTTTGTAGGGACATGGATGAAATTGGAAATCATCATTCTCAGTAAACTATCGCAAGAACAAAAAACCAAACACCACATATTCTCACTCATAGGTGGGAATTGAACAATGAGAACACATGGACACAGGAAGGGGAACATCACACTTCGGGGACTGTTGTGGGGTGGGGGGAGGGGGGAGGGATAGCACTGGGAGATATACCTAATGCTAGATGACGAGTTAGTGGGTGCAGCGCACCAGCATGGCACATGTATACATATGTAGCTTACCTGCATGTTGCGCACATGTACCATAGAGCCTAAAGTATAATAATAATAATAATCATAATAATAAAAAGAAAAAAAAAGAAACAAAAATGGGATGTGTAGAAAACTTTTCTAATCTCAAAAAGATGCTTAAATGTCAACTAGATTGAGCTGTAGTTTTGTAAGAAAATAGATGTCATAGCTATTTTTATTACTCATGAAATATTAAATATGCATAAAATATTAATTGCCATTAATGGAAGTAAATATTTCACAGAAGACAATATTTGAGGTCCTCTGTGGGCTAAAAGATGAACCTAACTGTTCTCAAGGGAGATCGACTACAGATAAGAGTTAGGAGGGTACTGAGAAATCCAAAGGCGGCTTCCAGAAATCTTTCATGGTCTATAATACAGCAGAGATGTGGCCTGGACTTTGCTTTGTTCCCAGGAGATCAAATCTTTTGAGGTCAAAACAAAGAAACTTGAAATATTTTAGATATGCCTATGACCAGGGGAAGCCAGATACCAGAATCTAACTCATAATATCCAATGTGTCATATATTTATCTGTTTTCTCTTTAAAATGTTTTTTTTTAACTTCTAGCTCAACATTATTGAAGAGGAATAAATTTTTTTTGAACTTCTAGTTCAACATTATTGAAGAGGAATATAATTATTTCCACATCTTCCAAAGGTTTCTGGCATTCCATTTTTATTTCCTGAAATATATCCCTTAAACCATTATAAAATAGAGAAAAACATAAAATTTGATTAGTGTGAACTTTGGTAGTGTCCAGAAGAGAAGCAATAATTTTACATTCTCTCCATCACAGCAGAAATTTGACAATCTAAAATATGGAGGAGACAACTATCAGGATTTTAGCAGACCACATCTATAGAATAGAATATCCAGCAGTTCTTGAATAGCTGAAAATTAACTGACTAGGTTAGAATGAATGTGAGAGGATTTCCTATACAATTCTGGATATCCATATGAATGAATGGTTGCATAAGGATGAATGGTCTTATGTGGGACAAAATTTACTAGGAAATAAAACTTTTTTCCATAAGGCTCTGAAAGGAAGATGTTCAAATGGAAGATGCACTAAGCTATAATCCAAGTGAGAGAGCTGCTGAGATCTAAGGCAAGTAGTTACTTTTCCAATTTATGCTTCAGAGCAAAATGAAAAATAGATAAATATCACATGTTCCCTTAAGCTCAAAATTAAAATGTCTGTATGTATAACATATATACACATTTCTTGTGAGTCATAGAAGACATCAAACATTAAAGATTTTGATGGAATTATAAGACAAACCAATAAGTAAGTGAACATGTTCCCTATTTGTTAAGTAAAATAATTACATTATTTACTCTATCTTATAGTAAATATACATCATATATAGGATGTTCTATTATCTTGACAATTAGACCAAAATACTAATATTAAAAATAAAATGAATAAATAAAATAACATTATTTTAATATAAATATATGTTTTATTTGCTAAAAATCTTTAATTGGTTTCTCACATCATAAAAAGAATAATGGGTTATTAACAATCTTCTAATTTTCACTTTTATCTTTTGATGAAATTAAGAGCACCCATTTTATGTTTAGGTGGTAATATCCTTTAATGCATACATGATGGAAAAAAAGAAAAATGTATGTTTCATGTGATTGTTTTGACAAAAAAGATAATGATATTTTGCATTAATGGGACACAAAGCAGGAATTACACATTTTATTAGCTGTTTCTCAATGATGTGGTTTATTGTATGAAGATATCCTAATTTCTGTTAGATTTAAAGTAAGAGAACTAGTAAATAGGCTAGACTTAGAAAAAAATATTAAAACATAATGCAAACAAGATAGTCAAAATAAAACTGTCATAGAGTCTAGAAGATTTTTAGAATTGTATTAATGATAATTATGTGGATCATGATGAATTATATCTTTTATCTATTTTCCTTAATTATCATTCTACCAAAATATCTTTAAAAGAACAAAAAGGAGAGTGGAAGAGGGAGAGAGAGAAAGGAAGAGACATGAACCACACAATGGTAACAGAGTTTGTCCTCCTGGGCCTTTCTGATGATCCTGACCTTCAGATTGTGATTTTTCTCTTTTTATTTATCACATATATATTAAGTGTTACTGGAAACCTGACTATCATCACCCTAACCTTTGTGGACTCCCATCTGCAGACACCTATGTATTTCTTCCTCCGGAACTTCTCTTTCTTAAAAATCTCATTTACAACTGTATGCATCCCCAGATTTCTGGGGGCAATTATCACCAGGAATAAGACTATTTCCTATAACAACTGTGCAGCCCAACTCTTTTTCTTTATCTTCATGGGGGTGACTGAATTTTACATTTTAACTGCCGTGTCCTATGACCGCTATGTTGCCATCTGCAAGCCCCTTCATTACACATCCATCATGAACAGGAAACTCTGCACTCTACTTGTGCTGTGTGCCTGGCTAAGTGGGTTTCTGACCATTTTCCCACCCCTTATGCTTCTCCTCCAGCTGGATTACTGTGCTTCCAACGTCATTGATCACTTTGCATGTGACTATTTTCCCTTCTTACAACTATCTTGTTCAGATACATGGCTCCTAGAAGTAATTGGTTTTTACTTTGCTTTGGTTACTTTGCTGTTCACTTTGGCATTAGTGATTTTATCTTACGTGTACATTATCAGGACCATTTTGAGAATCCCGTCTGCCAGTCAAAGAAAAAAGGCTTTCTCCACTTGTTCCTCTCACATGATTGTCATTTCCATTTCTTATGGAAGCTATATATTCATGTATGCTAATCCATCTGCAAAAGAAAAGGCATCATTGACAAAAGGAATAGCTATTCTCAATACATCTGTTGCCCCCATGCTGAACCCCTTCATTTACACTCTGAGAAACCAGCAAGTAAAACAAGCCTTCAAAAATGTGGTCCATAAAGTTGTGTTTTATGCAAATAAATGAATTTTTGGACAAAAATAAAGAGCACTGTAAAAAAACAATTAAGCAAAATTTTGAAATTTTTCAATATCTCTGTAAGTATCCTTGCTCTCCTAGTTCCTTTATATGCTGCATTATGGTTAATTTTATATTTTCCCTGTCCATTTCTTCCACTTCTATACAAGTTTCTCCACTGCATTGTTTATTGACCTACTTAAAAATAAAGTAAAATTTATTTTCCTTACAAAATTATCTGGAATTATATATATTTATTTAAAACTCAACTTGTGTATGATTTTATAGTAAAGTAATTTTACTATAGTAATTTTAATTCTGTGTATCAGTTCCTTAAGGGCACATATGTCATCATGTTTTACTTCAAATGTAGTTTCAAACTTTAATTTCTTCTGTATTTTCAAGATAAATATTGATAATGTCATAACACTGTTAGACTCTACATGTTCTTTGTCGTGTTCATTAAATTCAGTCCCTAGAGGTACTATGCTCTATTGCATTGTACTTTAAATGTAGAGCTTTATTTCATGAAATTTAGTGCACGACATTTTTATTTTCTTTGTAAATTAAGTTCCTTATTTAAAAAACAAGAATAAATTTTAAAAGCACAGTAATTTTTAAAATTATATGAATATCAATTCAATTATTAATCATTAGGCTTGAGGTATAAGTCACTGATTAATGGCTGAACTGTAGGAGAATTCCATCTTCAAATGTTAATTTTACTCTCATGTTCTCCCAAATGATGTTGATAAAAAAACTTTAGGTCTAGCACACTTTATTTGTAAATTTGTATACTGCTGTAACTTACAAAGTAAAATGTAAAAAAATTTTTCAAATATTTGTAAAATAATGCAAACTTCAATTTTATAGATTTTAATATATTTCAAATAATTTTTAGTCTTTTATGTCTCAACTATTTGCTGGTAAGATTTGGAAACCAAAGTCTTTCAATATGAGCAATTAACATGGAGACACCTCTGAGGAACTTAATCTTTAGGAATTTGTGATACTTTAAAAGTTAACCTGTGCCCATATTTGAAATAATTTTAAGGACCTTTCACATGTGCCTTTTATTTGTTTATTCACTTATTTATTTATAAATGTATCTACTAAGGAAATGATTCAGTGATTGAAAAGATTTGTTCTTGCTCTCACACAGATCTAGTAAGAGAGAAAAACATAAGCAAATGGATGATCACAATGCAATTTTATGTGTTGTATCTCTATGAAGAATATATTGTATAGATATGTACATATGTTGAGATCTAAATGATAATAGACTTACTCACAACATTGATAATATTAATAATTTGAAAAGATATACTGATAAGGAAGTTAGAATAATTGTTATTTTTATTTCTTCTATCAGGATAGCCATGATGAAGATAACAGGTAAAGAAAAAAATACAGTATCAGAAAGCCTCTGATAAATAGACATACCACTCAGATCTAACAATTAGTACTTACAATGTCAGACATATTACTAAGTGCATAAACTTAATTATTTCTTTGCACTGTTATGACATATATAGTCATATTTTTTCAATTGCTAAATGACTTGATCAATGTTGTCACATAAATGATATGAATAGATTTTATTCTTTTAAACTCTCCTGACTGATCCAAACAAAAGCTGTAATTCGGATCAACTTCATTACATTAAAATATTTTTATAAATATAATATTTGGTCTGTGCAACTCTAGCAAAAAGAAAAAATAGTGTTCATATATGTATATTTTGGTTCCATCAAAATATTAGATTTTAATTTCGTGGCTTTTTATCTATAATTACCCAACAAAGTATAAGCAATGAGAAACACGTTTCTCTTTGGTTAAATGAGTTGAGGACCATTTGTGGAATTTTTGAGTTATGATGCTTGACCTTCAATTTGCCATCAGTAAGAACTTAAGAAAATTAGACATGGTAGCTTTTTGAAGCTAATACTTCAGTTTTGATATTATTTTCTAATTGTGAGATCAATTACAAAATACATGGAAACTTTTTTAACTAAGAAATGTTATTCAAATGCAACATTAGTATGTGCAGAGGCTATGAGATGAAAGTCTTAGATTTTGTTGCAAGTCCATGGCTTTGTTTGGCTGTCAGGAAGGTGGAACTGCCTCCCTAACAGGTAGAGACAGTACTCCTTGCAAGCAGTCATCAATCAAGTTGCCTATGAAATTTTTGGATAAAATAAATATTAACAGTAAGGAGAATAGTGCTAATTAAGTTCATGTTGAAACAACGTGTCTTCGTTCCCATTTATCTGGGTATAGACAAAGGTAATTTGCTACTCAATAAGGAATCAAGACTAGACGGATTCACCATGAAAATGATGCTTTCACTCTCATCGTGTGGGTGTTTTACCCTAACAAGCTGAGTTACTCCTGTAATAAGAACTTTGGCTATCAGGAAAAACTCTTGTCTCCTTGAGAAAGTTATTTTCTGTGCCTCGTTTTCCACATAAACTTAACGAACGTTTCATGGCCTAATACATATAGGAAGCTCCCACTTATATGCAAAGCAGGGTGGTTTTTCTGTTGTTATTGGTTTTGTTTTGGTTTTGGTTTTTGGTTTTTTTTTTTCAGGCGGGGACTGACTCTGTCCCCCAGGCTGGAGTGCAGTGTCACGATTTCGGCTCACTGCAACCCTCACCTCCTGGGCTCAAGCGATCCTCCCACGTCAGCCTCCTGAGTAGCTGGGAATACAGGTGTGCCCGAACCACCACACCCAGCTAATTTTTGTATTTTGGGTAGAGACAGGGTTTCACCATGTTGCCCAGTCTGGTTTTGAACTCTCTGGCTCAAGGGATCCATCTGTCTTACTGTGCTGCTGGATTTGGTTTGCCAGTATTTTGTTGATGATTTTTGCATTTATGTACTCAAGGATATTGGCCAGAAGTTTTCTTTTTTAGTTGTGTCGCTGCCAGGTTTTGGTATCAGGATGATGCTGGACTCATAGAAGGAGTTAGGGAGGAGCCCCTCCTCCTCAATTTTTTAGAATAATTTCAGGAGGAATGGTACCAGCTCTTCCTTGTACATCTGGGAGAATTCAGCTGTGAATCTCTCTGGTCCTGGGCTTTTTTCATTGGTAGGCTATTTGTTATTTACTCAATTTCAGAGCTTCTTATTGGTCAGTTCAAGGATTCAATTTTTTCCTGATCCAGTCTTGGGATGGTATATGTGTCCAGGAATTCATCCATTTCTTCCAGATTTTATAGTTTATGTGCATAGAGGTATTTATAATATTTTCTGATGGCCTGTATTTCTGTGGGGTCAGTGGTAATATCCCCCTTGTCATTTCTCACTATGTTTTTTGAATCCTCTTTCTTTTCATTAGTCTAACTAGTGGTCTATTTTATTAATTTTCTCATAAAAACATATCCTGGATTGTTCATCTTTTGAGTGGTTTTTCGTGTCTCAGTCTCCTTCAGTTCAGGTATGATTTGGGTTATTTCTTGTCTTCTGCCACCTTTGGAATCTGTTTGCTCTTGGTTCTCTACTTCTTTTAGTTGTGATGTTAGGTTGTTAATTTGAAATCTTCTAATTTTTGACTTGGACATTTAGTGCTATAAATTTTCCCATTAACACTGTTGTAGCTGTGTCCCAAAGGTTGTGGTATGTTGTATTTTTGTTCTCATTAGTTTCATAGAACTTCTTGATTTCTGCCTTAACTTCATTTTTTATCAAATGTCATTCAGAAGCAGGTTATTGAATTTCCATGTAATTATATGTTTTTGAGTGAATTTCTTAGTCCCGATTTCTAATTTGATTGCACTGTAGTCTGAGAGATTGTTATGATTTCAGTTATTTTGCCTTTGCTGAGGAGCGTTTTATGTCTATAGTTGATTTTACAAGTGATTTATTTTAGAGTATTTGCCACGTGGCAGTGAGAAGTGTGTATATTCTGTTGTTTTGGGGCAGAGAGTACTGTAGATATATATCAGGTCCATTTGATCCATTGCTGAGTTCAGGTTCTGAATATCTTTGTTAATTTTTTGTCTTTATGATCTATCTAATATTGTCAGTGGCATGTTAAAGTCTCCCACTCTTATTGCATGGGAGTCTAAGTCTCTTTGAAGATCTCTAAAAACTTGTTCTATGAATCTGAATGCTTCTGTGTTAGAGCACCAGTATTAATCCTTCTTCCATTTGCTTTAGTTTCAGTGTTCATATCACAGAGAGATTCATGTCATAAAAGAAGTCAAAAGAATTCTTGAATAATCAGAACCTTTCTGCCAGATTGTCTAGTGTAAATTTGTTTTCTGGCACTGCTTCTTCTTCTGTATCTTCTTCCTTATCGTCTGGCTCTGGTTTGGGAGCACTTATCTCCATTGAGTTATCTGCTGTTTTCTCCTTTAGTGGTGTCTATTAGCTCTTGAAGTTCTCCAAGATGCATATCTTGAAATCCTTCATCTGCCTCCTTTTTTTTGTTTTTTTGTTGTTTTTTTTTTTTTGCCATATCCACATTCTCTTCCATGATTTTCTTGATTGTTTCTGTCTTAAATCCTGTGAAGTCATGCACAACATCTGGACACAGCTTTCTCCAGCATGAATTTATTGTTTTGGGCTTGATGGCTTTCACAGCTTTTTCTGTAACAATGATGGCATCTTAAGTGGTATAATTTTTTCAGAATTTAATGATGTTCTCTCAGAGTTCTATAGTATTGACAATACTTTCCATAGAGTACCATGAATAATAAGCCTTAAATGTCCTTATGACCCCTAATCTAAAGGCTGAATTGGAGATTTGTGTTTGGGGGCAAGTAGGTTACTTTGGTGCCTTCTGCATTGAACTCTTGGGGCTTGGGGGGCCAAGGGTATTGTCCAGTATCAAAAGAACTATAAAATGCAGTTTCTTACTGGCAAGGTACCTCCTGACTTCAGAGATGAAGCACTATGAAACCAATCTAGAAAAAGAATTCTTGTTCACTCCTTCTGGTTGTACAACCAAAACTGGAAGGTGGTGTTTATTTTTTCTTTCAAGGATCAGGGATTGGAGGCCTTATAAATAAGAGTGGTTCTGATCATAAATCCAACTGGATTTGCACAAAAATTAGAGTTAGCCTTCCCTTCTTGCCTTAAATCCTGGTGCTCATTTCTCTTCCTAATAAGTGCGCTTTATGAAAAATTTTTTCTAGAATAGTGCACTTTTGTCTGCATTAAAAAAACTGTAAGGGCAAATGTCCTTTCTCCTCAATGATTTTCTTAATAGTGCTTGGGAATTTGTCTATGGCCTCTTGATCAGCAGAAACTGCTTCTTCGGTTAATTTCCTTATTCTGTTTTTTACAATGGTCCTTACATTGGATTCATTTATTTTGAAATAGTGGGCCACCACAGCTGCAGACTTCAATCTCTGGTACATATTAAGCAATTCAAATTTTTCTTGTAATGTCGTGATTTTTTTCTACCTTTTGGGGGCACTTCCACCGTAACTAGTGACACTTTACATGGGTCTCATATTTCTAGGCTACATAGTTCATCTGCATGTTTTTTTAAATTGTTGCAAATCTCCAAAAGTTTTCCCAATATAGTTATTGAAAAAAGGTTGATATAGAAGTAGACCTGTGCAATTAAAACACATGTTCAAGGATCAACCATACTATAAAATTCTGTATAATTTATCTTTACTTTATATTTAAAATTTTCCTCACAATAACTCCATGAAATATTATTTTAATTTAAAAAATAAAAAAACTAAAATTCAGAGATATTAATTTGTTCAAAGTCACAATATTGTATGTAGCTAAATTACATTTATAATCCAAAACCCATAGGTTGCTCCATTAGTCCCACAAATTATAAATTAAGATTGTTATGGTTTTCATAAGAACATCTTAATGTCCTACTTTTCAGGAGAACTTCTGTTTTTTAAGTTAAAAATCATCTTCAACTATAGATAGCTAGTTAACAAATAGAGACACTTGGAATATAAATAGAACATATCTGAAAACCTGCAGATTTTGAGAGTAACTTGGATGATTACTATTTTTCCTTATTTTTCTCATTCATACTTGTCAGTTCTTTGATCTGACTTGGGATTCAAATTCACTGATTTCTGTTAGAAAAAAAATTAAAAGTCATTTTTCCCCCCGAGGACTCCAAGGAAACAATTCTGTACTAATTATAGGAATGTCATAAGACAATTCCAAAGTAATAATCTCTAAGGTAAAATCTGGGAAAAGTTTAAACTGATTTTTATGAAGCTTTTTGCATTCAACTAGATTATATTATTGCACTCTGTATGTTAGTGTGTACCCATTGTTTAACTTCCACTTATAAGTGAGAACATATGGCATTTGACTTTCTACTTCTGAGTTATGTTACTTAGGATAATGGCCTCCAGTTCTATCCATGTTGCTGCAAAAGACATTATTTTTTTCTTTTTATGGCCAAGTAGTATTCCATGGTATGTAATTTATACATATATACCATATTTTCTTTATCAACCATCTGTTGATGGACACTTAGATTGATTCCATGACTCTGCTGTTGTAAATAGTGTTGTGATGAACAAATGAATGCAAATATCTTTTTTATTTAATGGTTTATTTTCCTTTGCGCACTCAGAAGTGGGATTGCTGGATGAAATGGTAGCTCTATTTTTAGTTCATTGATAAGTCTCCATATTGTTTTCCATAGGGGTTGCACTAATTTACATCCCCACCAACAGTTAAGAAGCATTCCCTTTTCTCCCTCTTCTTGCCAGTATCTGTTTTTTTTTTCTTTTCAGTAATAGTCAAATAAATGCAACTTTTAGCAAATATTGTTCTGACATTGGTAGTGGGACTTGGGAAGGGTTTCCCTAAATTCAAAGGCCCGGACGGGGACGGTGACTCACGCTTGTAATCCTAGCACTTTGGGAGGCTGAGGCAGGCAGATCACGAGGTCAGGAGATCCAGACCATCCTGGCTATCACGGTGAAACCCCATCTCTACTAAAAATACAAAAAAATTAGCCAGGCGCAGTGGCGGGTGCCTGTAGTCCCAGATGCTCGGGAGGCTGAGGCAGGAGAATGGTGTGAACCCGGGAGGCAGAGCTTGCAGTGAGCTGAGATCGCGCCACTCTGCACTCCAGCCTGGGCAACAGATCGAGACTCCATCTCAAAAAAAAAAAAAATTCAAAGGACCAATACAGGGATAAAACTCCTCATAGGACCTTAATATTGTCCATTTCAGAAGACAATTAAGTCATACTGGAAATCCAAAGCCGTGTTTTCTACCATCTCATAGTGAAATAGAAAAGTCTCTTTTCCGGGTTGCCAAAATTCAAGAGATACGCTTATATAATTATGCTAATTCTCCTGAAGATAGGTCCAGATTTTCTGGAAGAAATGTATGGATTAGTACAATTGCAGAAGAATCAAATTCTAAATCAAAGTTTCATACATTCATTATCACATGTGGTTTATATATTTGCCTCATTTACATTAATAATTTTTTTATACTTTCTTATCAATATTTATAAAATGACTAATACCAGTGATTCATCTGTATTTTTTACTGATGCCTCACCTTGGCACACTTTGCTTACATAATGAATTCCCATGAGCCAACAAGAAAGACATAAAATAAGTCTAACTCCACTTGTATAGCATACATAGAAAGGGCTATTCCTTATTTTCTATCGCTCAAATCAGCATTTTCAGGAAAATGTAACATTGTCTGAAGCCTAAGGGAAGTATTAATCAGATTTTATGAATATATAATTATAAGGTTTTAAAATATTATTTAAAATGTTTTCATAAATTCAAAGAAGAATGTTTTAACAAGTGTTTGTGTATTACATGGAAAGGAGAAAATGGAAGACTACTTTACTAATCAATCCAGGTATAACTGTGTTTATAAATGGATCTTGTGTAAGAGAGAGGAAAAGCAGGAATTCATTATAATATAATGAAATGTTCCAACAATTTTACAATATCAGGAATTAAGGGTATTGTGGGTCAAATATTACTAGTCTAGGGGAGAACTGTAATGTCTAAAAGCCATGAAAAATAACCACATTTGTTTTACAAGTAGAAAAGAAACCAAATAAATTGACAAATAAATTTTCCAGCTCTGAAATTATACGGTTATTTAAGAGAGCTAGAGGGTGAAATTTGAGATAAAATTATTGAGAAAAACTAAGGAGTAAGTAAGTTTGTTACTTTTAAATTTAATACATATTATTCCACTTAACTTACATGTTTTAAAAGATTATTTGCACGTATGATTGTGGACTTATGGCCCTTACAATAGTAAGAGTTGTATAGTTGTTTATTACTGAGAAGACTATAAATTAGTCCCGAAGCAGAAACACAGCAGTAACTTCTGGTAAGTTTATTTTTCTAAATAAGTTTAGATGTTATGCTGTGATAGAAATAGGATTTTAAAAAGGCATTTACTATTTGAAATACCTGTTTCCCATTAAGTGTTATTTTGACCATCTACTTGTTTTTTTGCTATAGTGATATTGTTTAAAAAATAAAAAAACTACAAAACAAAAAAACAAATTGTGTATTATATGAATTAAAATGTTTTTAGGCAATTATTTGTTTTAGCAACAGAAGTTTTCCTTTATTGTTCTTCTCATCTTTTTGCTAAAAAAAAAAAAAAGAAAAAAAAAGTGGATCAGGGAAGGTGATAGCATCAACCAATCCCGTAAGTAATACCAGGAGAAAATGCCAGCAAAACATTCCCATGAATAGACATGCATTATTTTTCTAAAGTGAGATGTTTTACTATGGTGACTAGTTGTTTAACCTCATGAAAGTTTCCTAACCTATGTGAGACTGAGTTTCTCAAAATATGACATTTCAAGATAGAACTAAATAACATCTGTAAATTTTTAAACTCTGTATTTAGATTGTGCTACATTCCAGGTTGATTTAAGTAACTGGAAGGTTAGTTTTGAAGAAATATTAGAAGAAGTGCCTTCTGTTTAAATGTTAGCATTGTAATTTTTTATTTATGGCCTGTAATAATGTATTTTCAGTGAAGAAAGACTGATATTTAACTTCTAATAATATTTGTTACTTGAATGAAAGGCATATTGGAAACTAGAGAGGGTTGCTAATGGGGAACTCTTAAAATTTTATAGATTATTCATTAATTATGTATATTTTTAAAATGTTATGCCTATCTTCAACAGTTTTATTTTTTTTTAACATTCTATAGGAGGAACATACATTTTCTCTTCTAAAGGGGAAAATAAAGATCAGCAATGAAAAACTACACAGTACTCACAGAATTCATTCTTCTAGGGCTATCAGATGACCCAGAGTTTCAGATTGTGATTTTTCTCTTTTTAATTATCATGTATATATTAAGTGTCACTGGAAATTTGACCATCATCACTCTCACCTTGGTGGACTCCCATCTGCAGACCCCCATGTACTTCTTCCTCAGGAACTTTTCTGTATTAGAAATAACCTTTACAACTGTCTGTATCCCTAGATTTCTGGCCACCATTATCACCAGAGACAAAACTATTTCATACAACAGTTGTACAGCTCAGTTGTTTTTCTTCATCTTTATGGGTATAACTGAATTTTACCTTCTAACAGCCATGTCCTATGATCGTTATGTGGCCATCTGTAAACCCCTGCATTATATGACCATCATGAACAAGAGAGTCTGCATATTGCTTGTCTTTTGTGCTTGCTGGCAGGATTCTTAAATATCTTCCCCCCAGTTATTCTTTTTCTCCACTTAGATTACTGTGGCTCCAATGCCATTGATCATTTTGCTTGTGACTATTTCCCCCTATTGCAATTATCCTGCTCAGACACATGGCTCCTAGAAGTGATTGGTTTTTACTCTGCAATAGTAATTCTGCTTTTCACTTTGGCATTAATCATTCTATCCTACATGTTTATCATTAGGACAATTTTGAAACTCCCCTCTGCTAGTCAGCGAAAAAAGGCATTTTCTACATGTTCCTCCCACATGATTGTCATTTCCATTTCCTATGGAAGCTGCATATTCATGTACGCTAATCCCTCTGCAAAAGAAAGAGCGTCGTTAACCAAAGGAGTCGCTATTCTCAATACCTCCATTGCTCCTATGATGAATCCATTTATATACACCCTGAGGAACCAGCAAGTGAAGCAAGCCTTTAAGGACACCATCCAAAAGGTTATGTTTTTCTCTGGTAAATGAAAGTATTAATAAGCTTTAAAAAAAACCCAAGTTACAGTAAATGCTTTCTGTTATACATGTCCTGTCAACACTCTCTTTCCTTCATTATAGTTAAACATGCATTTTTTATTTCCATATTAAAATTTCCACCACATTGTATTCAATAAATTTGATAAAGCTGAATATTGCTTCATAGTTTTCTGAAAATTATTTTATTCATGTGTATTTGGATGATGTAGAAAATCTGGGTGAATGCTTGTGATTTTGAATAGGAGTGGTCAGCTTTGGAAGAGACTTAAGGCATTTAGTTTGATGATGTAAGTGTCAGGATAGATGTGGACCTGGGAACTATTCATTCTTACCAGATACTAGATATGAATGTTCTTAGGAAATGTGATCCTACTTGGCATTTCTGTCAAATCAAATACAATTACCAAGAGTTTGAGAATAAAATATAAATATCCATGTAAATATTTGAAAATATTAGAAGCTCATTTGTATACAGCATTTTTATGATATTAATGATAAGTATGATAATAATGAGGAGAAGTAATAAGAGGAGGAGAGCAGAAGATGAAATAAAGTTTTTTAGCAATTATCATATTGCAGGCCTATTTTAATTGTTTTCTACCTATTGGCTCATTTAATCCTGCTAACAACTTTATGAGGTACCTACAATTATTATTATCTCTTGTTCAGAGGTATTTTTAGGTACATTAAATAACTCTAAAAGTGAATAACAAAAACCAGAGAGTAGAAAATATAAAATAATATCAGGAAAATGCATGGATTATGGTAAACTGGTGAGAGTTCAACTTTCTATATAACCGAGTTTTGATCTGAGGGTCCAGAAATAACTTTAGAGTTTCTGGAAGTAGAGAAGCGAAATGAAATCTACTGTGATCGTGTTCTACATCTCTACTTTGCACTACACAAGTCATAAGAAATAGCATTTTACAAAACCCCATAGACAGTATTATACACTGACTTTCATTTGTAATAATTAATAGTTCATGTTAAATTGTTAAAGGACTTTCTAATGTACCATTAATTCATTCAGGTTATACTTATGTATCTTATGAAACATATTGTGGATATAGTGATGAAAAAAGATGACTCTTACCCTAAGTTTTCTAAAATTCTAGTGAGAAAAAAACACATAATTAAATTTAATTCGACAAATGCAACAATTTGGATCTAAACTGCCTATAGGTCAAGTAATGTTACTATTACCAAAGATAGAATTTCAGTTTTCCTGACTTTTCTCTTAGCAGAATTATTTCCAATTTCACAATAATTACTAAATATGGGTTCATTTTAGCTCTAAAATCACAAGCATATAAAAAATCCTTGGCTGTCACCTTAGTTTTCACTCATTATCTTTCTTCATTACTTTGTGTGCTATAACGAATGGCACTGTTTCCTGATTTTAAAAAGTTACTGGGAATAAGATGATGATGGTCTCCAAGCAGTGACAAAACTCTCCCTAGTAGCTCTCTGTGGCTCTGATCGGTATCATTAATCATGAATTGATCTTCCCCTCAGTTTGACCTGTGTACCCTGCCATATCTATCATGCTCCAAGTCTATTTGAAAGAAGTTATATATATACAAACATGTCCTAGATTTCTAGAAGATGCCAAACTGTTTCAAGCACTTTTAGTTTGCATCCAGAAAACACTGTCTTATTTTTTTTTTCACTGAGTCTTATTTCTCATTTTAAATCCATGCACAAGCAAACAGAAAAACCATAACAATTAATAAATATTGAATATTCTAAGATAATATCTGGTAAATAATTGATTTGGTAAATAATTGATCTGGTAAATAATTGATGGTTAAAGTGATTATGCATGCACTATTTTTTCTAACTCAATATCTGTATGTGAACACTGTTTCCTATAAACAGAATAAGAATCTCCCAAATGTAAATTCTTCCCAATTTTTATATGATTATGAAAATTCGTTAATATATTATTCTAAAAGTATTTTTTAAAGCAACTAGGTTGCAAGTATGTGCTAGCCATTTGGGTTAATAGAATAATACTATCTTCACCTGCTGGGATTTCAGATGACAGTTAAAAAGATAGATATTTACATATAGAATAATTTTTCCATAAAAACGTATACCACTTGCTGTATCAATGTAAAAGACGGGGTTGCTCACAACACCTGCATTATCCAAGAAATACTTCCGGTAAATACAAGAAATTCAATTATATGAATGTTCTGGGCAGAAAGAATCATGATTGCAAATCACATGGAGTTGTAAAAGTGAAGGAAGTAGTGTATGGTGAATTATGAAGAAACAGAAAGCAACAAATAGCAATTGATTTCTTTTTATGCTTTTCATGAAAGAGCTAATTTTATTAGTTCAATTTATTATGCAAAGCAACATAATGCTATAAAACAAATACTTATTTATGTCATGTGAATATTATGTTCTAAACTCTATTAAATTTTTTATCTATCCCTCTAAGATTTTAAAAGCCAATTTGTTTTTTTTCTTCCTTCTAAAGAAGAAGCATAAAGAGTCATAGGAAATAAGTAATCACATACAGTCAATACATATCAGAACTGATTCAAATCAGGGCTATGCCCCAACAAATAAGCCCTGTACCAACTCCTGGGGGAGGGGAGGAACCTTGCAAAATAAAAGTATCCAAGGCAATCTTATAATTTCAGAATAAGTACTATGATATCATTTATTCCTTCACAAAAGTATTAAGTGAGCACATCAAAAATGCCAAGCTTGGCTTATAGGGATTTCTTTCCAAATTATCATACTCTGAAAATTAAACATTCGGGAGACAATTACTCTTTTGGAATTAAACTTACATCTCTTAGACAACAAAGAAAACACTTTAGCTAAAGACACTCAGAGTCCTCCAACTCTTCTATTACTAATTTCACATGTAATATTTACCTGCATGATAACTGTGGTGCACTTTCTGTGTATCTTTTTTTCTTTAGGGTTTTATAGGCAAGACTCTGTTACTTTTTGATTGAACACTGAATTATCCACACCACCAACATCAACCATAGCTAGAGAATATGTGGTTGATAATTTATTATCTCACTCCTAGATATTACTTAGTCATTCTCCATCCAACTGATTTAGGTCACAGAAACCTTTGTATCCTCAAATAATTAAAGGGCGTTCATTATGTCCTACATCTCTTTCTGATGTTAGGTCTCTTGTGCTAAATTTCTCAAGCTCAAGTTGACCTTTTTTTG